>NC_079447.1:43923001-44583001 GCF_903798145.1 Danio aesculapii | reverse complement strand
GCGTGCCTGGAGAGCACAAATCTAAATACTGAGACCAGCACACATTGTCTAATCGCTTTAGTAGAAATTATGTCATCTGTGAGACCCTTAGGGGTCTATGATAGTTGTAAACAGTGTTTGTCTAAATAATTATTTTCATTTAAAATTACTTGTGGCAGATTTTTTCCTTTAGTTTGTTGATGATCTGAGGTCAGCATGGTTAGGTCTTTTCTCACTGTTTTGTTTTTCTCTCTCTTTTCTTGTGTGTGTTGTTTGTTCTCATGTTGACGTTGCGAACTTTTCAGGGAGAGCCTGGTTTTCCAGGTGTCCCTGGGCGAAAGGTAAAGGCCTGGTTTGATGTGCTTGTGATTAGGGCTGGGCGATTAATCGAAAAGTAATCGAAATCGACATTCAGAACCTATAATCGATCGAATTTTTCCAGGTCAATTATTTCAATTACTTTCCCTACTATGTGTGGAGTCACATGACCCTGCTATGTTAAGGCTGATTGATACTTCTTCGTCGAATGCACAGATGGTCCACACGGTTGCATACCCACGTACCTCTTAAAAAATGTAACTACACATTGCACGTTTGCACTACATTGATGCATACCTGTCAACATTGGGATGTAAAAATAAGGGATATGCCCACCATAATAAGGGATCTAATAAGGAACCCCCCGCCCCCCCCCCTGCCCCCCCACCCCCCCCGAAAACATTGCAAAATTAGTAAATATGTTCATTTGGAGCTATTTCATTGTAATTAAACAGTTAAATTGTCAGTAATATGTTATATTATTATTTACAAAAATAAAAATAAATATACATATTAGCAAACAGTTCAGCTTATTAAAATGAATAGCTATTATAAAGAAATAGAATCAAGCTATCAAATCTCATTAGCCGTTTCTTCACTGTATAACTTTCACATTGTGATTAAAGAGCAACAAATGATTCTCTTATTTATTTAGATTTTTTTTTTCATTTGATTACATTAAATAACAGGTGTCACTTTAAAATGCACATATCTAACGTTATAATAAAAGCATTCGACTGCTTTCTTAAATTTTTATGCTCATTTAGGATGAAATTAGTTGTGTTTGAAAAACCCACCACCAAGATTGACATCTATAGATATAATTATTATTATTTATTATGTGTATATGTCTGTTCAAACACGCACCCACAACCTAGATTTCGCTCCGTTTCAAATCGCGTGTACAGTTTTGGGAAACAGTATGAGGCGCCGTGTAGGATTTAAATCAAACTTTGCTTATCAACACACACATAAACACGTGCATATACACCTATAAATTACTCGCATATACACCTATACTTTTAGATGTTCAAAACAACATATATGAAACTTGTGTATATACATATAAACTTGACACACGCATACACTCACACACACGCACATACATATAAACTCCATTTATGCAAACACTACGACACACGCGCACATACATATATACTCCATCCATGCAAACACACCCACATTAACACACGCACATCCATATATACTCCATCTATGCAAACACACCCACATTAACACACGCACATCCATAAATACTCCATCTATGCAAACACACCCACACACATACAACTCCCAGCATGCATAAACACCCGTTAAACAGTCGAGCAAACATCCAAAACAAGATACACAAACGTATACAAAGTTGTGCATATTTGCAGGTGATTTATTTGTGGATGTGCGTTAACTTTTCAGTGTGAACGGAAGGCATTAAGTAATTTTTTTTCTCATGCAAATCAACATGAATTTCAGAGTGATCTTGATAGCCGTGACGTTTTTCTGTGCTTTATTTACTTGTGCTAATTGCAATGAGGATGATATAGTCAGGCGAATAAAAGTGAAACAAGATTATAAAACTGCAGCGCATTAAACACACGCGTCTTTAGTCTACCGCAAAACACAGAGTAGACGCGCACTACAATTTAAAGCACAGATAGCGTGACCGTCTCTCTCAGAACCGCAGATGGCGTGACCGCAGTTTTGAACTGCGGGCCTTGATGGCGAAACAAATTGCGCAATTCAGATTCTGTTTGCAGTTCAGCTGAAGGGGACACATTTGACTCCACTGAATTAGATATGGATCTTATTATAGTCGGCGAAGCGAGAACATTTCGCAAAATGTTAATTTGCGTCTGTAAGGTAACGCTATCACTGTTCATCATGGTCATTCAAATGGAGAAACGTGGCAAAATAGCTTACTTCGTCTTATTTTCTGATTAATGGCAGCTTGGCAAACCAACAATGTGCATTCCTGCCACCTTCTGGACTGAAGTGTGGACCCAAAATAACTCATTAAGGATTGCGACACCATACAGAAAATCATATTAGACAACAATGTTTTTATTTTAATAATAAATAATATTATATACTTCATGTGTGACCGTGTATTGATTAAACCCACTGCTTTCATTTATTTGAGGATTTTTAATAAACATTTTGCTGAAGCAGTCATGTCATGTTTTCAATAATCAGAAGACCTAATACCTCAATTAATCACATCATTTATATTTCATAAGCTTGAAGATAGGATAGATTTCACTACAACACGGCTAATTGAAATTACCTGACACATGCTTATAATTATAAATAATGATATATTTCGTTTTGGCTGTGACTTTTACACTGAAATGACTTCTTTTTTATGAACTGAGATAACTTCCTTTTATACTGAAATACCTTCCGTTTAAAGTGAAAAATTCATGCGCACTCACATATGAAATCACTTGCATATATGTATATACACAAGTCACTATATATATATGGGTGTGTTTGCATAGATGCAGTTTATATGTATGTGCGCGTGTGTGTGGGTGTGTTTGCATAAATGCAGTTTATATGTATGTGCGCGTGTGTGTGGGTGTGTTTGCATAGATGGAGTATATATGGATGTGCGTGTGTTAATGTGGGTGTGTATGCATGGATGGAATATATATATGTATGTGCGTGTGTTAATGTGGGTGTGTTTGCATGGATGGAGTATATATGTATGTGCGCGTGTGTCGTAGTGTTTGCATAAATGGAGTTTATATGTATGTGCGTGTGTGTGTGAGTGTATGCGTGTGTCAAGTTTATATGTATATACACAAGTTTCATATATGTTGTTTTGAACATCTAAAAGTATAGGTGTATATGCGAGTAATTTATAGGTGTATATGCACGTGTTTATGTGTGTGTTGATAAGCAAAGTTTGATTTAAATCCTACACGGCGCCTCATAAAACAGCGTCTATTTATCACGATGGAGCGCGTCAGCTGACAGTCATGCACTGCTATATGACTGTTTTGAGGATTGCATATGAAGGAGATACGGCACCTGTAATGAAAAGGAAAGGGAATCCCGCCGTATTTTATATTTATTTCAAAGTGTTTTCTTGCTTTAACAAAGCGAAAGCACAGAACACACTCACATTTAAGAGCAAGGGGCGGCCTCTGGTGGTTCGGCGGTATGGGTTGTGTATAGGGATAAACAGCTCTTTAATGTTTATTTGCCACCCTTCAGAGAAAGAATGAAAATACGGGAAAATACCTTTACGGGATGATAACGGGATAAAACTGTAAAATACGGGAGAATCCTGGGAAAAACGGGAGGGTTGACAGGTATGCATTGACGATGATTCGAAGCTGCGCCAGAGATTTTTCTATTACTATAAAGTTATTATTTACATGAAAATATTTGTTTACAGAAGATGCAAGAAATGCACTGTTTAAAAAATTATTTACAGGATATTTTATTTAGAAGAGATGCTGTTTATTTTCTACTTTTGAAAAAAATGAAAATAATTAATTTTGTTTCCAAAACTTCAAGTTAATAAATTTTTTACTTTTTTAATAATTATTTTTTAGTTTTTCACCTTTAATTGAAAAGAACAGTGGAGGTTACAAACAGGAAAGTATTGGGAGCAGAGAGGGGAGCAGAGAGAGGGGCAGGGTCAGCAAAAGACCTTGAGTCAGGAATCAAACTCAGGTCGCTGTGAGCACCCTGGTGCTTTATGTCTGCACACTTAACCACTAGGCTATTGGCTCCAAGAAAATTTGACTGTTGGTTTTAGGCAATGTGTGTTTTCATTTCAGTTGTTCAACGTAGATGTTCAATAAATAATCCTAGATAGTAGATAGTGTGTGTTTCCTTCAATTATTTTACAATCAAGCAATGCACCCTTCATTCAAAAATATCTGACTGGTAATATGTGAGCATATTTACTGTACAAAAGCTGTTAGTGAACTATGAGGGCAGAAAAATGAAATAAATAAATAAAATAATCCTTCATTAACCATAATCGAGTTAAATTATTCGAGATTTTGATTTTAGGTCAAATCGCCCAGCTCTACTTGTGATTTCAGCACATTTATGTAATTCTTAAAATAATGGAGAGTTTTCTTTCACTGTAAAGGGTCAGACAGGTGTTTCTGGTATCCCTGGAAAACGGGGCTACAAGGTACACCCAAATGTGTGTCTTGTCTATCATATAACAATTTGTGATGATGAACATTGAGTTATAGTTGCACTTTTTCCCCCAAAACCTATTTGACATTATTTTGGCCAATTCTTTATATATTTGCCATGCTTATAAATTATGAAATGCAGCATTGTAAAAGAGGTACAATGCTGCATACAACTCAGACACCTTATTGCAAGTTATTTTAATATTATTTATGCATAATAAAAACCTTTCACTGAATTTCACTGAAAAAGTGGCCAATATATTATTAAAAAATCATCTTTAGTGTTTCAGAGGTAAACAAAAATGAAAGGCATGCAGGTTTGGCATGAAAAAGCAGTATTTTCATTTGAGTTGAGTTGCATTAATCTTAATTTAATTACACATGCATGTCTGAAAGACATAATGACAACGTGACTGTCTGCAGACTGTTACACCCGGAGTTATTATTATTTGTGTGTGCGTGTCATAATGCATTTTGTGTTTGATTTCAATAGTAGTATGTATTAAGTCTTTTCTGACTAAACTTAATACTTAACCATTCTTAAGTTGTAGTCAAGCTAAACTTTGTATTCCTTTTTTCATTTATGCTGCATGGTTTGTGGTGTTACAGGAAATTTACAGCGATATGTTTTAAAGCTTTATTGTGTTAATAGTAATGATTAAATTAATGTTTGAAGCAGAAGCCTTAGAATGTTACATGTGGCCTATTTGTTGTGGGATCTGAAGTTATTTCATCTAGAGTGGCTCACGCTCTGTGATTAAGTACTGATTCTGTTGTGAATTAAAGACATTAACTGCAATGCTATGAACGAAAATTTGAACAATATGGTCACAGAAGAATGTTTTATATAGCTTTATTAAATAGACATGTATTGTTAAATCAGTCAATTCATTGTTAACTTCTACATTTTTTGTTTAATGCTAGGGAGAGAAAGGTGAACATAGTGCTGCAGGAACTGGCATTAAAGGAGAGCCAGGTGTCGCAGGACAGCCAGGTCAAGCTGGACCCAAGGTACACTGCCTGCATTCTCCACCAACTGGATCTTATGCTGGTTTCACACCACATGCACAGCACTGTGTCACTTACTCTAGAATACATTTTTAGCTTGACTTCAAATATTTAAACTTGAAATGTGATTGAGGCTAATTTCATGCTTTTAGTGCAAGCGTGTAGCTCATTCCACCTCATTCGTGTCGTGTGGCAGTAATTCACCTCTATTTGCATGTCTGCATTGACTTTGTATTAAGGCTGGGCAATATTGCAAAAAAATATATCACGATATCATATTTCATATCATTCAATATGATATTTTTAACAATACATTTATTAATATTGGGATCTTTTTATTTATTTAACCACTTTATTTTAATTTACCAACATTACTAAGGCAAATAGTTTTAATAGTCAAAAACAAGTGTTAGAGAGACTCTTAAACTTGATTAATAAAATATTACAAAGTGTGAGCAATGGTAAAGGTAGATCAACATCTGTAAGGTGTCAATAATAATGATACAGTAAACCTCAATTATAATAATCCAATCTGAGCTTTCATGTCAAGGAACCAGCCATCATTATTTAAATACATACTGCAACATTACAAACTGTGAAGTTGGATGACTACATTACTCCTATGCTAAACAAATCTTTCAGATGGGGAGCTAGTGGCTGGGATGCACAAGAAAAGAAACCAAAATGCCACTCTGGCGACATCCTTTTTTATTTACAATCTCCTCACTGCTGCTATACGGCACTCATTTTCGCGTGTGTTGTTATTCTGTCCTGAAGTGATAAGCGCTAGCGCATGCTTTGTGTTGTCTGAGGTAATTAGTCTGCCGTTATTACTGAAATGTGTATATTCTATACAAAGTGTAAAGCAGATTGATTAGTTCTAGTGCTCGGGGCATTCGTAAAAAGTTCAGATGTTTTCAACTTGGTGTGCCTGGAAAATGCACACGCGTTACGTTCCTCCATTGGAAAAGACAAACTGACACCCTTAGCTTATTGGCACTGCTTCCAAGGCGTGAGCTCAGCAGCCACAATTTAATAAAACTATAGCTATCCATAACGAAACTACATACCGAACTTTTTTTAGTATCGATATTGACAATGGTGTTCGGTCAATTAATACCGAAATCGATTTTATCACCCAGCCCTACCGTGTATGTACTATTTACTTACACGAATACTGAATTTCTGTATTTGGTGTGAACCCAGCATACTGTAAGTACTTTCATGTCTACATCTGAAGTTTTTTCTTGATATAGTGCAACATGCCCAGTCTAACAAAATATATTATATTCTGTTAACCTGTAAATATGCGTTAGAAGTTAAATTCAGTTTCGTTATTGCCTGTCTTTTTAGGGTGAGAAAGGTGATCAAGGCATAAAGGTGAGTCATTGACTTTTTATTGATCAAATGTATTACTTCAACTTTTTTAGGGTGTATTCACACTTTGGTGTCTTGATTGTTTGATCTTGATAAAAACAGAAAATGGCTACATTTATTTCTAATTTGCTATGTATTCATTGTTAAAACAAATTTTAAGATATTAAACCTAAAGTCATACGTTGATTGATCAAAAGTTCATTGAGCCCAATACACTACCTGACAAAAGTCTTGTCGTCAATCCCAGTTGTAAGAGCAACAAATAATAACTTTACTTCTAGTTGATAGATTTTTCCGATGAATCATCTGTTGAACTGCATCTCAGTCATCACAAATACTGCAGAAGACCTATTGGAACCCACATGGACCCAAGATTCGCACAGAAATCAGTCAAGTTTGGTGAATGAAAAATCATGGTTTGGGGTTACATTCAGTAAGGGGTGAGTGAGAGATCTGTAGAGTGGATGGCAATATCAACAGCCTGAAGTATCAAGACATTTGTGCTGCCCATTAAATTACAAACCATAGGAGAGGGCAAACTCTTCAGCAGGATAGCGCTCCTCATACTTCAGCCTCCACATTAAAGTTCCTGAAAGCAAAGAAGGTCAAGGTGCTCTAGAATTGGACAGCCCAGTCACCAGATATGAACATTATTGAGCATGCCATGGGTAAGATGAGGGAGGGGGCATTGAAGATGAATCCAAAGAATCTTGATGAACTCTGGAAGTCCGCAAGAATGCTTCCTTTGACATTCCAGATGACGTTATTAATGAGTTATCTGAGTCATTGCAGAGATGTACGGATGCATTCATCCAAGCTCATGGGTGTCATACACAATATTCATTCTTTTATCGACTGCCCTATGACTTTATATTCTATACTGTACATGATTTCTGTTAAGTGACAAGACTTTTGTCTAAGCAAAGTTAGACCTTACTGTCCCAATTAAATAATTAAAAATAAGGGCATGGTTATATTTTATTTTGGTAAAATAAGCATAATCTAGAGGCCTTTGCCTTTCATATAAGCCACTTCTGATACTACCTGTAAATGATCAAGTCAAGTTATTATTTGTTGTTCTTAAAACTTGGATAGGCGACAACACTTTTGTCAGGTAGTGTATAATTGGGCAGCATTTTTTGATTATGATTAAATCAAATTTTCTTTTAACCTAAACTTTGAATACCTGAGCATTTAAAAAAAAGTGCTTTCTAGATCATGTGTTTACCTCACTATTGCATCATGTTTTGCCTTTGATTCATTGTTGAAAACAAAACTTTGTAGAGTGACATCTTGTGATGTAACATCCTTTTTAGCATTGTTTTGTACTGTATGTGTCGCATTCATATTTCAGTCAGATATTGACCAAAACCCTTCTTTTCTGACCCGTTAATTTGGACGTTATTTTTAATTTATTTAAATAATTCATAGAAAGGGCCATTCAAAAATCACATCTAGAACCATGTAGAAAATACAAGTCATTCAGCTACCTTCACCGATTTCAATGTGGAATTAACATCAGCAGTGCTCTCTAACAAAGCACCACTGACAAACCTTTAACGCAGCTCTTGATACAGTTTTAAGTTGTGATAAGTTTTATTTATGGAGAACATTATAAACTGCCACAGTGTTTGGGTGCTCTGCATTTGTCTGAGGTGATTAGTCTATCGTTATTAATGAAATGTGTATAATTCATATAAAGTGTGAAGCAGATTGGTTGGTTCTTAACAAATGCCATGTGTCTCTATTTGAAATATTGAACTTGAGCATGCAAAAGATGTGAAATGGAAACAGCCTCTAACTGTGCAGAACCACCAGAATTTATTTTAATCAAACCAAAGATGAGTGTGAATATTGTACAACTTTTAGCATGCTTTTGTGCAAAAATATCATAATTTAATATTGTATGCTTTGCAGGGTGACCCTGGCCTGGAAGGTCCAAGGGTGAGTAGTGTGTGCAAACTATAAAACCAACAAAACTAGTTTGTTACTGAATGAGAAAATTATATCACAAGTCTATCAATATGATATTAATTGTATATCCTGATTGATTGTATCTCCATCACTGAACAGGGTCCACCAGGCCCAACTGGAGAGCCAGGAAAAACTTTAATCAACAACAACGAAAATGTACGTCCTTTTTATGTATAAAAATTAATCCTATTTTATTCATTATAAAAATTGTTTTAATTATTTAATTTTGTTGTGTTTTTTAGGATATTCGCAATGTGCGTTCAATGGTAAGTATCACGCTGAAAACTTGAGTCTTGATTGCATTTATTGTATGGGTAGGATAATGCATATTGGAGTACAAATATTGTTTGACTACATAAATAGATAAACAGGGATCATCTCTCTCAGTGTTTATTGAAGCTCATATTCATGTTATTCTAGGGTGCTCCTGGTCTACCTGGACCTCCTGGGCCTCCAGGTCTTCCTGGGACCCCAGGTTTGAAGGTGAATAATATCTTTTATTGTTGCCTTTTCTTTTCTTTATGTACTGTTTAATAGTGGGCAAACTTCATGCTAGATTCTTACTAAGGTCCAGATTACACTTATAATATTGTCAAAAATAAGGGCGGCAAGGTGGCTCGGTGGTTAGTACTGTCGCCTCACAGCAAGAAGATTGCTGGTTTGATTCCTGGCTGGGTCCATTGGCTGTGAGGAGTTTGCATGTTTTCCCCTTGATCGTGTGGGTTTTCTCCGGGTGCTCCAGTTTTCCCCACAGTCCAAATACATGCAGTATAAGTGAATTAGATCATCTGAATTGGCTGTATTTTATGAGTGAGTGTGTGAATGAGAGAGTTTCCCAGCAGAGTGCTGGCTGGAAGTGCATCAACTCCGTAAAAATATGACAGAGTAGTGTGGAGGATATGATAAATCAGGGACTAAGCCAAAGGAAAATTATTGAATATTACCAAAAATGATTCATAATTTACTCACTTCAAGTTCTGTTAAGATTTTTGGTCAATCAGATCACAAGTAGAATAGTGAGACAATATATATATATATATATATATATATATATATATATATATATATATATATATATATATATATATATATATATATATATATATATATATATACATAGACAATGTTTTATATATAGACAATATATAGACAATGTTTTATTTTTCCTTCTATTTTTAACATTTTTCTTGACTTAAGGGAAATGAATATTGTAAAATAAGCTCACTAAGTTTATATATTAACAAAAGATGACAACAGCAAAAATTAAATACAAAGCATCAGGTCATCTCTGTTCTCGTAGAAGCAAAACCAAATGCTGTAGCTTTGAGTTAGAATCAGAACTGGAAAAAGAACAGAGTGATTTTACTTTTTTTATTTTGAACCAAAGAAATGGTTTAGAATTTTAAATATGTAATATATTTGAAAGTAGACCCTACAGTAAGTGCTGAGGATTGGATGTTGAAACTATTTGTCTACACCACAATACCAATCAAGTCAAATGTATTTTCAGCTCCTATTGCATATGTTCAAAAGTAAGCACAAAACATTTCAGACCACTTTACACCTACATTGAAAGTTGACTATTTATAATCAGATTGACGGCTATAAATAACCGAAATTCTGGCTAGATTTTAGTTTTTATTTTTATTTTTTTTTATTATGCAAAGAGGTAAACAAATTACATTAAAACACATAGAAATGGAGATGGAAAAACAGAACTGAGATGAAAAAGTTTTGATGAAATGAGATATACCCATTACAGCTCATTGGAAATACGTGCCTCAGGCTACATTTTTGCTAAACTGTGCTTTAACATTTGTTTGCCTGCTAAATGATTGTGACATCTGTTTCTTTCTGCACTAATGATATTTACAGGGACATATTATTGACCAACAAAGGATTATTTTCATGTGGTTCTTTCATGCACAGCACCGAATAAATACCAAAAAATAAAATGAAATGCTTAAAAGTGTCTGTGATCCTTAATTGAGCATTTGCCTAACCAGCTTACAGTACCTCCGTATGGATGACTTTTCCAAAGTGGTCAGTTTTCTCAGTAGCTCGCATTGTATGGTGTTGTACTTGGGACATGGACTGTTTTTAAGTCTGGTAATGGACCATTCCTGAAAAACAGGTTAAAAAATGCAATGTGAAATAGTAAAATTAGGCTGCTGTGATGCTGCTTTCTCTTCTTGTTTGCTTTTGAAAACACTATAGGTTGGGTTTAGGGAAGTGTGTAGATCAGTCAATCACAAGGTGATATATATATATACACAACAAACAAGCCCTGGATTTTTCACTGACGTGTACGAGGATGTGTAAATGACACGTATATGAAACCGCAGCCCAGTAACGTAGAAAATGGTCTTGTTGATTTGTCTAGTGAATATTTCACATTTTGCAAAAAAACATACCACTGCGCACATATTTTTAATAAACCTGGGTTGCATATATCATGATTTGTGACGTATATTGTGTCACTGTGTTGACTATGCTGTTCTTATTCATAAAACTTCATGTTGTTTTCACAGGGTGATGTTGGACTTCCAGGTCCCCCAGGTGTTGATGGAGAAAAGGTAAATAATACTCCGACTAATCTGACATTAGTCAGTTGGTGGATGTAGTAATTTTGATTGTATCTTTTGCTACTTAGGGTCCAAGAGGAAAGCCGGGAGAACATGGACCCATCGGTCCTCCTGGACCAGAGGGACCACGAGGAGAAGGAGGAGTCATGGGTTTCCCTGGGCCAAAAGGAGACAAGGGAGACATGGGCCCCTCGGGATCACCTGTGAGTGACTGTACCAGCTTTTGCCATTATAAATAACCTGTCTGACTACATCTGAGTTTGTGTCCTTAATCCCTATGATTAAATAACACTATTAATTGAAATATCATAATATTCATATAATTAATCATCATTTAACCACATTAACCAGATTGCCATAACCAAGTTAAATCATTATTTATGTTTCTTGAAATTGTAGTAAAATACATATGTACGTATTAAGAAAGTTTGGATTCATTAAAACTGGATTGTTCGCTGGATAAAAAAGAAAGCATCTCCAGTACTTCCAGAGCTCAGTGTATTTGTTTGTTTGTGATATTCTGATTACAAGGACTTTGGAATTTTCCAATAACCATGTAGTATGTAAACACGCTTATCAGATTAAACCAGAATGTCGACCATAATGATTCGCATGTAAATATTTGAATGAGTGGAATCATCTTGGGTGCCTTGATGAATTTCTTTTAAGTTTGTTGTGGGTGGGCAGCATTGCGTTTTTGAAAGCCTACTAATCGTTAATCCTCCATGTTGGATGCTACGTCTCCTGGCCATGGAGCTTGCTTTCAAGGCTGTCAAGTGATGTTCACCAATCCAGTTCTCCAATTGACTTTTCTGTCTATTGTATTTTCTATTTCCTATTTTTCCTCATTCTGTAGGGTTTAGATGGCCCTACTGGAGAAAAGGGGGTTTCAGGGCCCCCTGGCCATATTGGATTGCCAGGCCCAATGGTACGCAATGGTGCTACTCAAGCAAATAGATGTCATTGTTGAAAAGACATCAAAGTACTCTGGGGGGCTGGGGGAGGAGCAATGTATTTTATCATGTCAGTTTTGAATTCTGGTGAATGAATGATACAGTTGAGTATTCCCTCTCCCCTTGTTTTGTTTTTTTCCGCAATGTCATCAGGGTCAGAAGGGTGAACCTGGGGAGAAAGGAGATAAAGCAGAGCTGGTATGTTCTACACTTTGATATCAATACACTTCAACACACACACACACACACACACACACACACACACACACACACACACACACACACACACACACACACACACACACACGCACACACACACACACACACACACTATATATATATAAATAGACATCCCGTCACATACATATATATATATATATATATATATATATATATATATATATATATATATATATATATATATATATATATGAGCAATATCACACTCGTATCATGTATATAAAAAAGAAAATCAAACAAGTCTCAAAATCCATTTGTATGAGGAACTACTTTCTTCTGCCATTCCTTTACATCTGCAGCTGACGTTAGAACAGCAGAAGCCATTATTAATTCACCAATATCATTTGAGAGCTAGGATTTGAATGATTCTCTAGCGTAATGTCTAAAGTGATGAAAAAACAGGTGATTTTGCTCACATTTTAAGATTATAAGGCTGAACAACATGAAATGCCATCAATCTAGAGACATTTTTCAGTATGTCTCTGTTGGGATATCACATCGATTAACCCAGAAAAAGCCAAAGCAACGCAATCACTACCAGATTACTGTTGTGTTTGCGATAAGGAAAACCGCTTAACACATACAAGCATTTCTTCTTTCTTTCTCTTTACTAGTCTGCAGACACAAAAACAGGAGACTCAGAAACAAACAGATGGCCAACCAAAATGTAACTCAGGGTTATACAAAGACTGACCAACACAAAATAAATACATTCCTTATATGTGAGTCCCATCTCACACTCAATACTCTACAATTACTGTGGTATAAATACAGCACTGCAACATGAAAAAGAGAGAGATCGACATAGAATGTTACTCACCAATTTTATAATGTTTTGATCAGCTGTAGTTTGAAAATACGCCAATCTTTTCTCCTCTAAGGGCTTATTATGCGGTCTCTGTCATCTTGTGGATGGACTATGTCAACTGTCTTTGCTCTGCTCAATGACAGGCTGGCCGCCAACGCGCTGTATCTCAGAAATGATAAATATTTAAAGTAGGCACTATCCTTATAAATAAACTGCATATGTGCAATGTATCTAAACAAATATATTCTCGGCTAAAAAGCCTCAAAAGTACATTGTGTTTTCCAACAGTTGCAATATTTGTCAAACTGTAGTGAGTTTTTTGATCTGCTGTCACTCTATGAGGACAGCAGTAAGGAGGCTATACGAGTTCTGATATTGCAGAATATCGAACGGCTATCAGCCAATCATATACCAGAACCAGATAGAACTGTTGTGTATATATATATATATATATATATATATATATATATATATATATATATAGATAGATAGATAGATAGATAGATAGATAGATAGATAGATAGATAGATAGATAGATAGATAGATAGATAGATAGATAGATAGATAGATAAGTTGAAGTCAGAATTATTAGCCCCCTGTTTATTTTTTCCCCAATTTCTGTTTAATGGAGAGATTTTTTTCAGCACATTTCTAAACATAACAGTTTTAATAACTCATTTCTAATAGCTGATTTATTTTATCTTTGCCATAATGAGAGTAAATAATATTTCACTAGATATTTTTTAAGAGACTTCTACAAAGCTAAAAGTGACATTCAAAGTCTTAACTAGGTTAATTAGGTTAACTAGGCAGGTTATGGTAATTAGGCAAGTTATTGTATAATACTAGTTTGTTTTGTAGAATAGCAAAAAAAAAAAAAAATTGCTTAAAGGGGCTAATAATTTAAAAAAAATTTAAAACTGCTTTTATTCTAGCAGAAATAAAACAAATAAGACTTTCTCCAGAAGAAAAAATATTATCAGACATACTGTGAAAATTTCCTTGCTCTGTTAAACATCATTTGGGAAATATTTAAAAAGAAAAAAAATTCAAAGAGGGGCTAATAATATAGATGTGTGAATATCATGTAAATATATATATATATATATATATATATATATATATATATATATATATATATATATATATATATATATATATATATATATATATATATATATATATAAAATGCACAGTTAGAATATCATGTATTTTTTTATTTAAACATTAATGTAAATCTAAAACCATGTAAATCAAAAATTTATAATATATACAATTTCCTTAAGTTGGTCATTTATAGTCATTCCCTTTTTTGTTTTCCCTCAGGTCTATGGGCCTGCTGGACCTCCAGGACCTGCTGGGCCAGTTGGGCCAATGGTGAGGCCAATGGCTGCTCCATGTAAAGCTTATTTGAATCATGGTTCAGCCACTTAGAGGCATATTTGTTTGTCCAATGGACATCCGTGTGGTCTTTGATGGTGCATTTGTCAAGAGGAACTAATTTGTAACTTTTTGTTTCTCATCAGGGATCTCCAGGTTTGTCAGGACCAAAGGTTGGTATTCCTGTCTAAGCCCTTTTTATATTCCAGTATTATCTTTCATATGCTAAACAAGGTAGTGGATCTAATTTATTCTTTCTGGTTTAGGGAGAGCCAGGAATAGGCCTGAAAGGAGAGAAGGGATCATCTGGACAAAAGGGAGATAAAGGAGACAGGGGCCATCTTGGACTTCCTGTAAGTACCTTGTGTTCATATCTAATCTTGAATGCTAGCCAATCTATCAAATTAGTCGTGGTGAGAAGAAAACGATGAGTACATTACTTCTTACCAATAATACTATAAATTGAAACCTTATTGGAAAAGCATGCTTGTGGTATATTTGTGCTTTATATCAGTGTGCTGCTATTTCATGTGTCTTTGTTATTGTCATGGTTCAAAGCTAAGTGTCATCACATTGCATGAATCAGTGGATGTCCACATTTGGCAATCGTATATACAAGTGTCATCATGTAATCATCCCGTCACATTGTTTTATACACATTTTAATAGATTACCAACAAGTTCCTGATGATAACTCACCGATGTCCATGTCATTATTTCAAAATACTGTATGTGGTTGCTTATAAATGTTTCCTCTCTGCCCTGTAAATAGCATGCTATGCTTTAGATTTTATTACTGTGAACTTCAGGGGTCTTTTTCAGACGTCTGGTGTATATTTATGGTGTCAAAGTCATTGATAAACTTGTTCTAGTCACAGCATCAATGGCACAGTAACTCCTTTTTTTAGAAATTGAAATTGAAATAAAAATTGAGATTTTGAATTCATGAGACAAGGTTTTTAAATCAGCATTTGTCCTGTTTTTGATCAAATATATTATATTAAATGTGTTAGATGTATGCACGTAGTGAGAAAAATTGTGTCAAATGAACTTTGCAAAGTGAAAAATAATTAATTTAGTTTATAAATGTATTAGTGCTGGGCAACTTTTACAATTTTTAATATTCATTAATTGCTTGATTTATCTGTGATTAATCACAATATTAAATGCAAAATTCAACAATTATTTTAAAAGTGTATTGCACAATTTTATTTTAAAACTGCTATAGGAAAAAAGTGCAATAACACTTTAAACAACTGAGGTGTTTATTATAGCAGTATTGCCTTCATGCATCTTTATGCACAGTTAGAATATTTTGTCAATTTTACCTTAAATGTTAATGTAAATCTAAAACAAAAGCCACTGCCAGGGCATTTAGTGATAATTAAGAGATCATTACATCAGTGGTTTTCAGGTCCTGTCCTCAAACCACATTGTTCTCAGATAACCAGCTTGCTAAATGAGAGCTTTATGAACTACGTTCATAATTACAGGGTCCCTACAGTACAGTGTCCACTACTTCATACTAACCTGAGCAAGTCACTTCAAAAAGCAAAATTAAGTGTTGACATGAGTAGATGGTATACAAAGTTAATGCAACACGCAAATATTTCTGTCGTGTAGGGTGAACGATGCATAATCCGTGTCACATTTTTCATGTGTGTGCTGATTTTGCCGCAGTTGCGTCTTTCTTCAAGCGAAAAACACCCTGCGAGTAAGCTAAAGAGAGTGATGTGGTGCTTCATGATTAGTGTGATCCATCCCAAGCAGTAATGTTCAACATCCCACCTCTCCTATGACCCATTGTTTGTCTGTGTGTGTATTCAAAGCCTGTGAGCAATGAACTTTTAAACTAGTTATCTGCAGTAATTAATTAAAGCAATAATAACGTGTTAACTTGCCCTAAAACTTATCAGTCTATTTTCTTTCTTATTATTGATTTGTTTGCTTAAAAAACATGCTATAATCGATCTTAACTTCATAATAATCAAACTTTAACTAAAATGTCCCTCTTCATGCTATACGGTATGCGGAGCACTATTTTTGGGCATGCAGAGATCCTGCCTATGTATAGTGTTCCAGTTAAGTCACTTTGAGGTTTCAGTTAGCATGCTGCCTTAGAAGGTAGTGAACAGCAAGGTAGCTCACTTGGTTTTGCAATCAAGCAATTATTTACAAGTATTATTTTTAGTTTTTGCATTTCTTTTTGAATTTATATCCCACCTGTTGTCATTTTATCGCCATGCACAGAGATTAAGTGAATGATTGAAAACACCATGCTGTATCAAGAACCAGCTTGTTCACTCACTTACACTAATAAAAATAGAACTTACATTTTTGTCTTGTTTCTAGTCGAAACATCTAAAAAAATCTTGAATCAAGAAGCATTTTCTTGACTAGAAAAAAATATGGAAAATAATAAGTCAACAATAAGTGAGTTTTTCCTTAAAACAATCTAAATGATCTGCGGGGTGAGTAAAATAATATTATTTCAAACATTACTTAGCCCACTGGCAGATAATTTTGCTTGATTTATGAAAAAACTTGCTTAATTATGGTGGCTTGATAAAGCCAACATACTGTTATACTACGTAAACTTACTATTCTTCCGTCTTCTTCTTAGGCTACGTTCACACTGCAGTCAAATGTGGCCCGAATCTGATTTTTTTGCCCACATGTGACTCGGGTAATGATAGTGTGAACAGCCCAAACTGCATGGAATCTGATCTTTTCAGGTCAGATCTGTGCCACTTTCATATGTAGTCTTAAATCAGACACAGATCTGATGTTTTGCAATGCGACCGCAGTGTGAACGGTTATGTCGGTTTTCATGTGACTTTTACATAATCTTCGAGCGACATCAAACATCATCTACTCCTCAGCAGCATAGTAGAATGGCACATAGGGCAATTACTTTACCACAGAATGTTGGGTGTTGATTTTGAAAAAGATTTTGGAGGCAAAACTGGTGCTTGTTAACGATTGAGGCACGGGTTGATCGCGAAGGTGAAGAGCGTCGTGCGTGTTGCGGATAGGGGATCCGTGTGCAAAGGAGGGAGGCCTTTCTCTTCGAGAGAAAAAAGGGCAGGTGCTCGAGCACCCAAACCCCCCTTCTGTACGTGTCTGCTGTTTATAACGAAGTAAAATGAATAAATCTGCAAACGGAGATAAAGCAACTCCGCCTTCACAGTTCAGTCTGCGGCTGCTCATTAACCCTTGATGAGTTCACTACACCGGTGGTCAAACAAACGCGCACCAGGGTTGTCATAAATCACAAATGATCAGTGTTTTCAATCACAAGTGACTTTTTTTTAGATTTCAAATGCCGAAATACAGATTAGTAGTAGCAGAACAATCATTTACACTTCATGAAATACACCACTGTTGTCTGTTGTCACCACTGATCTGGCAACGTGCTTACATCAAACAGTATCACATGTGCATAAGTAGACATTTTGTGCTGTCCGTATTTGTACTTTTGCACATAAGGGTCAGTTTTGGACCATGATCTGTTCACACTGCAAATCTGATATTGGTCACATTTATAAGGGTAGTGTGAACAGCCATGCAAAAAAATCTGATCTGAAAAAAAAAACTGATTTGAGCACCAAGCCTGGCAGTGTGAACGTAGCCTTAGACTATTTTAAGAATACATCTCCTCCTAGACCGTTCATACTACACCACCAAACTTACTCCAAACCTCCAAACTAAACTGAGTTAAGTTGCTATATCTTTTCCAACTGATCCGACTTATGGTTTTCCAAAAACTGTCCCAGAAAAATTCGGAAAAGTCCAATTGACTTAACATTGGACCAAACTCTCTGACCTCATAACTTTGTGCCAAACTGTCATACGGGATTAAGGTTGAGCTCATTTAACTCAGACTACCAATTTGCCATTCATTGATGACCTATCAACTTACTAGCCACAGCTTAGCAACCACTTCCGGCACCTTAGCAACTGTCCCATAGACTTCCTTTATAAAAAACTGCCATTGACTTTACATTGGTAACATACCAATCCATACTAGCAACATGATTTACTCATCTATAAGTTGTTTTTTGATTTAGGAATTGTTAGATATTTGGACAAGAAACAAGACAAAGACTCTAAATAAGAAGCTAAAAGCTAAAATCAAAACAAAAGGAGTTACTGCCTGTCTTTTACATGTCATCTTCAACACATCACCCTTCCATCAAAACTAGTGTTGTTTTTATGTGGCACACAAGTCACTGTTTCACTCACCCACCCTTTCCTCCCCCACACTTCTCCCCTCCCTCCCTCCCTCTCCACCACCTCCATCTCTCCTCTCGCTCTGTAACTCTTTACACACTGTCCAGGGGGCTCATGGTTTAGACGGCAGGCCTGGTCCAGTGGTGAGTGGCGCAAGAACCGTTTCCATCATCCACCCTTCTATTTCCATCCATCCATCTCTTCTTTTCCTGCGCAGTCTGCCTGCTTCTCTTGTTTGTTTGTCTGCCTATGCTTGATCTGTTGCTTGCTTGTCTTCTGTCCTTTCTGTGTTGTCTAATGGTCAAGGCCTTGTTTAGATCTCTGTTGAGGTTACATCGGCATGAGTAAGACTTTGATTTGACTTTCTCCCTAAGCCTGTTTGGCTGTTGCCTCTTACTGTTTCCAGAGGTACCACGCTCGGTTTATTTCTCAACCTGTCAACACACCAGTGACTGAAGGGGAGCATGGCCAAACACTTATAAACATCTCTCTCTCTCTCTCTCGCTCTCTGTCTGAAATGCACTTTCCCTCTCTTTGAAAAGTGCCTACTTGGTAATCTACCAAAGTGAATAATCCTTTTGCATTTCATGTCGTCACCACCCTCCATAGCACTATATATATGTATATATTCAGCGCGTCTGACCTCTGTTGACCTTTCAAAGGCTTAATTCTCTCCAAGCTTCAAAGCTTTATTTCATTCCAAGATAAGCTTTGACCTTGCAATGTCATATACCAAGAGAGAGCATGATGGGATGCGGCTGCATGAACAATTACAGTATGGCATACAACTATATACAGCTGAAGTCAGAATTATTAGCCCCCCTTTGATTTTTTTATTTTTTTTTATATTTCCTAAATTATGTTGACAGAGCAAGGACATTTTTACAGTATGACTGATAATATTTTTTCTTCTGGAGAAAGTCTTATTTATTTTATTTCGGCTAGAATAAAAGCTGATTTCATTTTTTAAACACCATTTTAAGGTCAAAATTATTAGCCAATTTAAGCTATACATTTTTTTTTTGATAGGCTACAGAACAAACCATCATTATACAATAACTTGCCTAATTACCCTAACCTGCCTAGTTAACCTAATTAACCTAGTTAAATGTCACTTTAAGCTGTATAGAAGTGTCTTGAAAAATATGTTGTAAAATATAATTGGCAAAGATAAAATAAATCAGTTATTAGAGATGAGTTATTAAAACTATTATGATTAGAAATGTGCTGAAAAAGAATTTCTCTCCATTAAACAGAAATTGGGGAAAAAAATAAACAGCATGGCTAATAATTCTGACTTCCACTGTATAAATGGCTGAGAAGCAAGACTCCTGAAAAGGCAAGATGTCTAACAGCCCTTCTGTCGAATCCTCTCCAAGTCACGGGAGGAAAATTGAAGATGGATTCGCTGTTATATTTACTTGTGTGTCTGTTTATTTCCACTTAGATCAACAAACTTTGGAGTTTTGTCAAATTCCTCAGCGGATTGGAGCTTTTAAACATGCATTAGGATTTTCAAATTGGGCTTTTTAGCTCAGCTCAGAAAAGTTTGTTGATCTATTGGTGCTCAAGAATGACTAGACTTTCTCCCCTTTTGACTTCGTCACCCACAATCATCCTTGCTGTCGAATCTCACGAATGTTTCTTTCTTTGCTCAAAGGGTCTGATAGGACCAGCAGGAGTTCCTGGACCTGCAGGACCAAAAGGGGAAATGGTTAGTGTTTTGGTTATCAAAAAATAGATTATCATATGTGTGAGCCTCCAAAAAATGGATGGTCAAAGAAATATTTCATACATGTATAATGCATAATTATGCAACCCTGTGATACAATGGATGTGAAAGTCAGCCTATTGATAACTAACAACGTTAAATATTTTTTCCACTATGAGTTCCCATGAAATCATAATAAAAAATGTTAAATGTTAGTATTGGTATGTTAGTCTTAAGGATATCTGTATGCTAGTGTGCTCCAAAACAATGATAACATTTGCATTGAGAATATTTAAAGATTTCAGTTTGTAACTTCCACCTAAATAGATCAATGATACTCCAGATTCTCCTAGTATCTCACATGTCCCGCCCCTACAAGATAACCACTCTCACTGGTAGAGCTAAATAAAAATGCTATTGGCTAACTTTTAAAGGGGGAGGATCTAATCTGTCTCCTGTCCTGTCTTTGGGCCTTATCATACACCCGGCACAATAAGGTTCAAACCTTGTTTGGCACGATTTGTTGCTATTTTCAGACCAGCGCAACTATAGTTTTCACGTTTTGCGCCACATTGTTTAAAAAGCTAATCTATTTGCGGCACTTTGTGGACTCATGGATGTTCCGGTCTAAAAAGGAGGTGTGTTAAGGCACATTGTTGACATGTTGCTATTTTGAGGAACTGTAATAGGCAGCGACATTGTCCAACTAAAAGCTGGTCTAAAGTCCAGCGCATAGCGTGTTAGTTATGTGCCTATGCAGGTTCTAAACACTTACACATTACTAAAGACACACAGGATGTTCAGCAATACACCAATATCTGTGCATATGAAAATAATTTAGGGATTAAAACGTTACAAAGGTTATTATTTTCTACATAAATATAAAAACGACTACCTTCGTGCCTTCTTCATGTCAAGGGGCTTTTATCAATTTATTCATGAAAATGTGCATTTGTATATTGTTATTATTATTAGCAGTATTATTATATGCATATTTATATTTGTTTGAATAAAAACAAGTTTAGATTTGTCCACCTGTCAGGTTTTGGAGATGTATGCATCACCATATGGGGCATAGAAAATATAACTGTTTGGATATAACTCTCCACTCTTCGTCAATAGTGTTCTTTTATTCGTTGGCTGGATGTTAGAACTGAATTTAGAAATAGTTTTGAAACAAATCGTTGCTCTTAACAAACTAAATTAAACATGTAGGCTAATGGATTTCTTCAGTGGAGTGCGTACGACACCTTTTCCTTATTCACGAAAGTAAAGGAGTAGAGTAAACAGAAAGTAAAGAGGCTGAATGGAGGAGGCTCATTCTTTATCCTCGTGCTACAGAAGGTCTGTTTAACTGTTTTCTCGCTAGTGAAGCCTTCCATTTTTCCACTAACAAAATCCGTCATGTAAATAGCAAATGCACAGTGGCGCTATGCAACTGACTCTTAAGGGAATGTGAGATGAGACTCTTATTGGTTTAATGCACGTTATTCTCAAAACACACCCAGAACTCATTAAGAGAATAACCCTGTTAGACCATGCGCCAGGGTGCAAAGCGTATTTTTCGTCCTTAAAATAACAAAAGTGGATTCGGACACATCCTTAATGCTTTTGCGCTTTAGACTTTGCGTCTAGATCATTTCAGTTCAAATTACATCACATACTGAACAAAGATTTCAACACTGCAGGGTACGCTTTTCTTACTTAATTTTTCGACTTGTCTCTAGTACAAATATCTTAAAAGTCTTAAATTAAGAAGCATTTTCTAGATGAGCAAAAATATATATTTTTTAATAATCTTATTTTCAGAAATAATATGTCAACATTAACTAGAAAAGACTTCTTGATTTAAGATTTTTTAGATATTAGGACTATAAACAAGATAACTTTTTTTTGCAGTGAATGCAATTTATGGGAGCTTTAAAGTACATCACAATTAGCTTGCATCATTGCTTAGGTGATAAATAATGCAACATTATAGCTATTTAAAGCGCACAAGTGAAAGTAGCTCTCTAAAAAGGTCAGAATTCAAAAGTCTGTTTTCAATCAATCAAAATCAAATATTTACAGATATAGGTATACATTAAGTATACCGTATAAGATATTAAATCTGATGTAATACATTGAATTAAAATGCAAGTCTTTTTCATTTTTACAGGGGGAAAAGGGTGATATGGGAGTAGCAGGACCAATTGGGCCTCAAGGCATCCCTGTAAGTGCTGTAACAGACCACATTTTAGCATTTTAAAAACTGTAACTTTCCAAGAGTATTCAAATGATAGACCATAATAGACCATCAATAATGTCTCTTCCCAATCCATTCAGGGTTTAGTAGGACCACCGGGATTAAAAGGAATCAAGGTACGTTTTTTTCTAGTTTGTTTGTAGATGTTATTGTGACTTTAAGGTACAATAACATGAGTCCACTTTCTTAAAATAAAGGAATGGACTATATTTCTAAACCAGCATGAGTCTGCCAAACTGTTATTATAAAATACATGTGGTTATATAATTTGTTCTTAAGAATTATGATATAGTATTATTGATTGTAAAGACTGTTTTTTGTTCATGAGACATGCAGAAACATGCTGGGTATAAGAAATGAGAATGGCTACTGCTCACTGCAAAATTTGTACATGTACAGTGGGGTCTAAAAGTCTGACAAATAAAATAAAATAAATGATTAAACCTGGAAATAAGTACAATAATTCAGAAAAAATACAACAGAACTGTTACCACATTGACTGCAAATAGTTTGGGTTAAATGACCCATTAGATTAGCGTTCCTTTATTAAATTGATCATTTTATGTACAGCGAAGATGAAAATTATAGAACAATTTATAAACACTTGTTTTATCAGTAATAATGCAATCCCAATGGATTAAAATATGAAGGGATTTTAGTTGTTGCTATACTACAACAACTATATGGCTGAAAGGGTCATCCATTTTGCTTTCATCTGGATAATCTGTTCTCTGAAAGTTTCAGTCACTGTAGATTGGCTCACCATCTTGGAAAGTCAGTGAGCTGGTTAGTTAGGATGCCAATAAATTAGGGTTTGTCAAATAAATGGAGTTAACTTGTTAACAGAAGTTCAGGAGTGGGACCATGCCTCACTTTAGCTCCTTATCCAATCACCTATTCCTTAAACTTATTTCAGCTCTCTAGCACTGTTCAACTCACTCTCCATGCTTTGTCCTTGTTTTTCCCATAAACAATCCTTATAATCCTATCTTTTTCTTCCTAATTTGGGGGGGGGGCTTAATCACAGCCACAGCCCAAGACCGGTTACTCAATGAAGCTAAGCAGGGCTTAGCCTGGTCAGTAACTGGATGGGAGGCCACATGAGAAAACTAGGTAGCTGTTGGAAGTGATGTTAGTGAGGCCAGCAGGTGGGTACTCAACCTGCGTTCTGTGTGAGTCCTAATGCCCCAGTAAAGTGAAGGGGCTATACTGTCAGTGAACACTGTCTTTCGGATGAGACGATAAACCGAGGTCCTGACTCTCTGTGGTTATTAAATCCCATGGAATTTCTCGTAAAGAGTAGGGGTGTAACCCCAGTGTCTTGGTCAAATTCCCTCCATCAACCCTTACCCATCATGGCCTCCCAATCATCCCCATTCACCGAATTAGCTCTATCACTATCTCTCCACTCCCCCTATAGCTGGTGTGTGGTGAGTGCACTGGCGCTGTGGCTGCCGTAGCATCATCCAAGTGGATGGTGTGCACTGGTGGTGTTATGGAGAGACCGCACACATGATGGTGACGAAATTTGGTTGTATGGCCTCATCGTGGTCTCATGGAGGGATGCCCTATCAACCTACCTACTCATTCATTATTCTCTTACTTTCATTCCTCTTCATCCCACTGTTCCCTTACCATCCCTACAATAAAGACTGCCTCAAAGTGTGGCATGGTCCATGTTGATGAATTAAGGATTTTAAGCAATAACTGGAGGAGTTAGAGTTTTCTCTCATTTTGATCAGTGTGTTTATTCAAATTGTCCAGTTTTCAATTTTTATTCTGTGCCTCATAAGATATGTAATTAATGGTATTTTTACACAGTAAATGTGGCAAAGAAAGCAAACCTGAAGTGGCAAGCGGACTAAGCAGTTACACTCTGTGAAAAAAATGGTACATTGTTGTACCAGAGAAAGTACAAACCCTTGTCACTGGGGCAGTGCCTTTTTATGGAGAATTACAGAATTGTACCTTAAGACAAAGAAACTAATTTGTACCATTGCAATTTGTACCTTTAAGGACATTATTTGTACCATGGGAAACCAAACTGTACCTTTGGTTTTTAAAACTATACAGCAGATACAATATTGTACCTTCACCAAAGGTACAAATGTAATCCATAAGGGTACCACTACAGTGACAAGACATTTTGTACCTTAACAGTGTCAAATGTGTTCCCTCAAGAACTATTTAAAGGCATTTTGCTTTATCTAAAATGTGTCAATTTATTTTTAGTAAATATAAAACATCAAATACATTTATTAATCAGTGTTTTTATAAAAGTTTCTTTTTGTGTAAATGCACCTTTTCCATTTACAATAAAGTCTAAAACATTTTATTTCTCCAATTTTGACATAATACCTTTGTAATCACTTAAAAGTTCATTTAATTTACTTAATTTTAAAATAGAAATAGAATTCAAGAGTTCACACTTAGCTGATAATCAATAAAGCATATTTGGTATGCTGTCCCGGGAGAGAGCCCTGAGCTCGTAATATCCTCGAGCCCCGGGCTCCCTCCTGTTAGAAGGGCGAGAGCGGAGTTCGAGCTCAGGTAGGTCTCGAGGACTCCCCTGCTTGTCGCCACGTGAGAAGTGTAAACTAGTGTAGTTTTCGGTGATAATTCGGTTTAGTCGATTGGCTATAGTTTATGTTTTTGGATGGTGGGAGGAAACCGGGGGACCCGGGGGAAACCCACGTGAACACGGGGAGAATATGTAAACTCCGCACAGAAACACCAACCAGCCCGATAGGAGGTTGGACCAGCGGTGTTCTTGCTGTGAGGCAACAGTGCTAGCCACTGGGCCACCGTGTCGCCCTATCGGAAAAATAGGGAGGAAGTAGGGGTGGAAGGGGGGGAAGCTCGAAATTAGTTTAGAAATAAACCACACTTATGCAAAAATATTGTAATGAGATATGCACAATGTTTGATTAGTTTTACAATAGTAAAATGTCTGCATGAACACTTTGCATATGCAGGACATTTGCCAGCTCACGTGTGTAGTGGAAAGCAAACGCCAAAATGTGCGGATATCAATAATGAAACTGCATTTATCAGAAAATGCTTACCAAATGTTTATTAAAAATGTCTTAAATGTGTAGTTTACAATACCTACAGTTTTGATTTAGCAGTTGTTTTGTTTAATGGAATTTAATAATTAATGTTTATGAGTTTCTTTAAACATGATTCATGTTTTAATATGGAAATTATCATAAAATCACTTTGCCTTTTCACTAATATTTATTTTCAAAGATATTGTAATGAAGGAGTTGTCCAACACTTATGTACCTTCATTTCAGTCGTACCATAAAAGGTACAGAACAGTATCATAAGAGGTATTTTCTGTACCATATAAGGTACAACTTTTACAAAAGGTACAAATCTGTTCCTCAAGGAACATTATTTGTACACCAGTCTACCTTTTTTTCTGTACCTTGAAATATCAAAAATTATTATGTTCTCTAATTTTGATGTTTAAAAAAAAAAAAACATAGCCAAAACAGTCTTTTAGATTTCACTGTATATGTTTATTGGTCATGAATGATTAATTTTGTCATATTTTTGTATTAGAACAGTATATTTGTCAATTTTATCTTTTTGTTATTATTTTTAATGTTAAGGCTGTTAAACACACACAAATTATGTTTGCATGAATAATGTAAAAACTTAATGGCTAAAGTTAAAATGTTCTGTCATTTCTATAAGAAGTACATGTGAATGTTTTGCTTTCCTTATGCTTTCATCCTCCTAGACTGTATGCCTGTTTCCTATTAACACTAATTTCCTGAGTTAATGGCTGAATGTCTCCCACCTTGAATGTCAGGACATGTCAGTGCTCCTCCCAGCATCTTCCACTGCTAATGTTACAAACATGACTCTTAAAAAACCTAAAAATTAAAAATTCTGCCACTGTGCTGATCATCTAAGGGAAGGTGCTGCGGAGGACCCTTGGGCACGGTGCTGTTTTTACTCTGGTCCTTTCCTTGTCTTCCTCTCTCTTTTTTTTCCACAGGTCTTCCTATCCCCTTTTCCTCCCCCTGCACCCTGGCCTGTGTCCGTGGCTCTTTTTGCTGAGTCAGGCCGGGTCGTCCTCTTTGTCCCCCTCTCACTCCCTGGCCTCCTCCTGCTCCTCCTGCATCCTAATGTTATAGTCTGGGTTAATACTCTTCCTCTTCCTCACTTCCTACTTTTTTTGTGCACATCCTTCACTGACCTCCCTACCAACCTGCATTCATTTTCTCCCAATTATCCTTATGCACAGAGTTCTTATTGTTCCACGAAAGCCTCATCTGGATCTATTTTGAAAGGGCACATAACCAAGCAATGTGGGAAACGGCATTATGTCAGTGCGGAGCTCATTTTGACATCCTGATGTGGGTATTTAGGAAAAACACTCCTGCCAGGAGCAAAAAGCTCAGAAACAGTGCTTAAGGAATCTGCATTTGTCAAACAGGATAAGAAAATGAGCTTCGTGTTGATTCATAATGTAATCCAAGATTTTTTTTACCCCTTCCTCCATTAAGTGTTAGAATAACAGACGTAATGAGGGCTGTCGGAATGGTAGAACTCTGAATCTTAGCATGGTTAGATCTCAATTTGGAAGACTTCTAAAGCTTTAATGTAATAGTTTCCTCCAAAGAACCCTTCAACTTTGCGTGCAGACTCAAAGATATATCACGAAACCCTCTAAAAGCAAAGCTGGTCTTAATTAGTTTTAAAGACAAGCCGTGTTGATTAAACAGTTTTAGGGCCTCTTCATCATTTATACATTAGTCTTTCATTGACTCAAGTGTTCTATATGGAATCAATAGCAGATTGTCTATTTATCGGCCAACATTTGATGAAAAGATCGGGAAACAAAATGCATGTCCTTCAGAGCTCAAGAAATAATCTGCAGTTGGAATGACTCTACAGCATGATTGCAATCATTTTTCTTAATTTCAAGTTCCCTGTGAAGGCATCATTTATGACATACTGTTTATAAAAAAATATATAATAACAACAGTAATAATAATAATACTACTAATAATAATGATAATAATTACTATTATTATTAGTGTTGTTATTTTTATTATTATTGTTGTTGGTGTTGTTATTATTATTATTATTATTAGTGTTGTTATTATTATTATTGTTGTTAGTGTTATTATTATTATTATTATTAGTGTTGTTATTATTATTATTGTTGTTAGTGTTAGTGTTATTATTATTATTATTATTATTATTATTATTATTATTATTATTATTAGTGTTGTTATTATTATTATTATTGTTGTTAGTGTTGTTATTGTTGTTGGTATTATTATTGTTGTTGTTATTATTGTTATTATTAGTAGTAGTATTTATTTATTTATTTATTTATTATTATTATTAATATTATTGGTAGTGTTGTTGTTGTTATCATCATTGTTGTTGTTATTATTTCTATAATTGTTGTTGTTGTTATTATTATTATTATTATTAGTGTTATTAATATTATTATTATTATTGTTAGTGTTGTTATTATTTGTGTTGTTTTTGTTATAATAATAATAATTATATTATTATTATTTTAGTGTTATTATTATTATTAATATTGTTGTTATTATTTTTAAATGTCATTATTATTATTATTATTATTATTAATAATACATTTTTATTATTATTAAATAATAATATTTAGTGGACATTTTATTTGATTTCATTATTTTTATATAACTGCTGTTCTGTTGAACTTTCTAATAAAGAATCATGGAAAAAAACATCCACAAATTTAACCCTAAATTAAGATAAAGTTTAACAAAATTACATGTTTCTTGAGCACCAGTTTGCCATTTTTAAAGATTTCTGAGAGATTATTTAACACTGAAGGCGAGAGTATGGCCTGCTGAAAATTCAGCTTTGTCACCACAGGAATGAAGTACATTTTAAATTTATATAAAAATAAAAACAGTGCATATAAATTTTTATAATAATCTGCAATATTACTGTCTGATAAAATTAATGCTACTTCGGTGTGAATAATAACACGTATTTTAAACACATTTCAACCCTAACATATTAAGTAAATAAGGCCAAAATCAAGTTGGCTCCCAAATGCATAAACTTTTCACAAGGCAAATCTTTAATATTGTTTTTTTTTTCTTTTATATTGTTAAACACTTCATAAATTTGCATTGATTGTAATGTAACATTGTAATACTGTGATACTTCACTGACATCAGCCATTAAATAAAAAACCACATAGAATAAATAATAAGTGAGTAAATGAAAGGGCCCTATAATACACTTGGCGCAATAAGGCACAAGACGTGTATGGCATGATTTGTTGCTATTTTCAGACAAGCGCAACAGTAATTTGTTTAAATAGCAAATCCATTTGTGCCACTTTGTGGACTCACGCATGTGCTGGTCTAAAAAGGAGGCGTGTTAAGGCACATTGTTGGCACGTTGCTATTTGAAGAACTAAAATAGACAGCACCATTGAACTAAAAGCTGGTCTAAAGTCCAGTGCAGAGCGCATTAGTATATTCATTTTTTCAGTTTATTCGTCACAATTTGCATTTGCATAATGTTGTTTATTAGTAGTACTATTTATTATATGCATATTTATATTTGTTTTAATAAAAACAAGTTTAGATTTCTCCACCTGTCGGGTGTTGGAGATGTATGCATCACCATATAGGGCATAAAAATAGGACATATGCTTGGATATAACTCAGTTTTGGGGACTCTGGGTGGTTTAATGAACGTTATGCTCAAAACACAGCCATAACTCATTAAGAAAACAAGCACAACCCTGTTAGACCAAGCACTAGGGTGCAGATCGTATTTTTCCGTCCTTATAATGGAAGTGGAATCGGACACGCCCTTAATGCTTTTGAGCCATGCGCTTTAGACTTTGCGTCTAGATCGTTAAAATAGAGCCCAAAGTCTGCACACTAACCAAACTGGCTGATCTCCTTTCTCCTTAACCCCTCCACTTACCTTCCTTAAATGATCCCACTCTTCATCATAGCTCCATTCAAAAGCACATCTCCTTTTAGAATGTCTTGTAGATCATCCAAAATGTCATACAATTATTCTCAGTGATGGTGCTTTGCTTACAAGTACTGCTATAGGAGGACTTGAGTGACTTTTTTTTAAATGCACTTGTTTGCAGGGGGAGAGGGGCAAGAAAGGCAACAGGGGGGCCAAAGGGGATAAGGGAGACCAAGGAGCCCCTGGATTAGATGCCCCGTGTCCGTTGGTATGTCTTTCGTTCAACGTGCAGCACTAAGGCAAAAGGAGACATCATGAAAGCAGTGTCACCTTATGTCTTTGTGTAATAATCACTAACAAATGCCAAGGAGAGTTCTGGTCAAAGTCTGTATATATATATTGGTAATATTCTTATATCCACTTTTTCAATTCAATTCAATCCATTAAATTTTGTATAGCGCTTTTACAATGTAGTTTGTGTCAAAGCAGCTTAACATAGAAGATTATAGTAAATTGAAACAGTGTCAGTCCAGTTTTAAGAGTTGAAGTTCAGTTTAGTTCAATTCAGTGTGGTTTAATTTTCACTGCTGAAAGTCCAAACACTGAAGAGCAAATCCATCGATGCGCAGCTCCACAAGTCCCAAACCATGCAAGCCATCAATGTTTCATGATGACATACTGTATGCTGATAATAGGGAGTAATTTATGTTAAACTGTAAACAATCAGTGAAGTGTTTTTTTTTTTTAAAACTGGTGTAATGGTGTAACAAGTCTTTTGGTAGCAATATTATGGACATACTATATAATGATTATTACTGTAAACAAAGATAAAATAATTAGAGGAAACAAAATACACTGAACTCAAAAGTGTTTTGGACACCAATGTCAGTGCCTGACGCTCATGCACACACACTCTGAAATAAACAAGTGCCAAATAATCATTAAAAAAAAATATTGTAACAAATTGGATTAATTCCTTGTTAAATGACATTCTTTTCAACTGGTAGAGAGATCGATTTAGCTAGAATCGGCGATTGAGAAATGTGTAAGCTGCCAGAATAACCTAGTTTCCTCCTGAGTTCTTAGCAGATACACAACGTCATACTGTAAGTAGTAAGGGGTACCGAAACTCGGTACTTTATCAGTATCAGTGCTAAATTATAAAAGTCCAAAGTATCAATAAGCTCTGACGTTAACGGTTCTGCTATCGGTACTGGAGAATTAGTGCTGAATAAACATTACTTACAGTAGCATAATTTAACTGACCAATCTTTTCTAATTTGCGATATTCGTCTGCACAGTTGGCAATCTCACATGAGAAAATCTTGTGTTTTCGACTAATAGTACAACAGCGAGCAAGTCAAGTATAAAAGCCTTAGCCATAGCTAGGCCCAAACGGAATCTGTGTGCAGAATTCCGCAGATTTGTAGCCCATCATTAATTCTGTTTATTTACTTGATTAAATGTGTGTAAATCTATATTTATTGCGTTTTTAAATTAATTTCAGAAATATTATTGGCTAATATGAAAATGTTCATTTGATTTATGTACAATGCAGTTTGTACAGTAATATTTTCTGTCTTTTAGTAGATATATTAAATGAGAGACTTGCTTTGTTTACCAAATAAAGTGAATCTAATTGGATTTGCATTTTAAACATTAAATAAGTTAAAAAGATATTATTTTTTATTTTACATATTAAGGTTTTAATTATGATACTCCCAAAATAATTACGCAGAAATCTGTAGATTTTTAGCAAAATTCTCAGCAGAAATAGCAAAAAATGTCCGCAGATTCCATCTGGCTCTAGCCATAGCTCGCGACACAGCTCATTAACTTGCGAAGTGGCGGAGAGAACCAAACGGGTTGTTTTTCCAGAGTGGACAGCGACAGTGCCTGTTGCAACAAACGCAACAAGTTGTTTTCTTTTATAAGCAGAAACGCAAGCAAACTGGCTAATCATCTTTCAAAAGTGTATTAACTGCAGAAAGTCAAATGAAAAGTTTTCGACTGCCTAGTTAAGGGTACATCATCCACATCGTTATGCTAGCAGTCGAGTCTCTCTAAATTAGTATAACATTAATAGTTTATTAAACACACACATTCGGTTTCAATGAAAACTAATAAACATTAACTGATTATTTAACTGCATTTTGCAACTAAAAGAGGGTATTTTTCAACTGCAGGGAGCACAATAAACCAAGAAAGATTCCAACTTCTGCCAGAAAAGGCAAACATGTTGATTTTTCTCCAGAAGAAAAAAGGTTAAAAACTGAAAGTTATTTTCCTTTAAACCCTTACATTCTTTTACAGGAATATTTTTATTTATCTGTTTTACAATTATTAGCTTTGCTTTATTTTACATTAAAAATTAAATAATAAAATAAAGTGTTGTTAATTCGGTTTAATTTGTTTGTTTTTTTATTTTTAAAAAAACACTACAAGAAGTACCAATAAGAGAACCGTTAAAGCACCGAACCGATAAGTGGTATTGATAAAAGTAGTAATACCATTAAAACCGTAACGATACCCATCCCTAGTCATAAGACATTAATATTAGGTTAGATTTAGGTCACGAGCAGCTAAGGACAATGTTATTTTGACGTCTAATATTAACGTGAAATGATGCTGATATTTTGTTGACGTCAAATACTGGCATTTATTCGTCAGGTATGGCAACCAAAATTCAACGTCTGATAGACGTCATAATGGTAACATCCACACAACGTCAAGCTGTAACATCATTAGACGTTAATATTTTGTTTTTAGGTTGCATTGGAAAGTAACCAAAATGCAATCTCTGTCCTACAGTACGTTGGACACTGATGTCAACCTGACGTTGGGTTCTGACGTCAACCCGATTTTTTTTATTTCAAATCAAAATATAACGTCCCACGCCATTGGGGAACAACGTCAATCTGACGTCATGTTGACGTCCTGCTGGCTTGTGTTTTGAATGAATTATAAATAAAATTATAATCATACTTGACAAAAGGGGCCGAGATGTATTATTCTGTTGTTTTAATGTATATGAAATTAACTAATATCAACCTCTAAATAAAAACAGATGAGTATTTGATTGAGTTTAGAGTTTTTCACTCTACAGAAATTATAGTAAGAGCTGCATAAGAATCATCCGCAAGATGCATAAACGTGCATTAACTGCTTGTATTAAGCAGTTCACGTGTTTGTAGTCACTACAAATATTCCAAATTTGTTACCCCATTACAAACATACGTTATAAATTTCACAATATACATGTTCATTTATCAAAGGTGCATTGAAATTGACTGTATGCCTCTTTGGGGTGGCATTGAATACATTTATATTTTGTTTGTCCTGCATCTTGCATTCTGATGAGCTGTGAACATGCCAGAACTCCAGAGCAGGTTGTTCTTCATTAAAGCCTGTCTAGTTTTTCAAAATAAGAGCCCCACATACATAGAAAGTATAAGCTTAGATAAACTTAAAAAAGGGAAATTATTATTGTTGTAATCTCACTATGAAAAATTGTGGCCTATCAATCACTGCCTGGGACATCACACGTGGATTTTCAGAGTTTGTGTTTTGTTTAGATTTGTTTAGAATTGAGATTTTACACTCACATATTTTACATGAGATTAACTCTTTATTCAAATATGCCTAGGTGTATGAGAAAGTAGGTTTTAAAGGCACTATATAAGACAAATGTTTTAAAGATTATTATTATTATTGTTATTATTATTATTATTATTATTAGTTTTCCATTCCATGGCCCCTTTAAAATTATTAATTTCAGTTGCTTTGAATAGAAGTTCCCCACCTCCAACCTATAATTTGAAATCTGTCACAAAGTCACTTACGAAAAAAAAAAAGGTGGATAGAGATTCTGTGCTCACGTGTTTTATTTTTGAATATAAAAGATTTGTTTCCCAGAGATGGGTTGCGGCTGGAAGGGCATCCGCTGCGTAAAAACATGCTGGATAAGTTGGCGGTTCATTCCGCTGTGGCGACCCCGGATTAATAATGGGACTAAGCCAAAAAGAAATGAATGAATGAATAAAAGATTTAAAAAAAAAAAAAAAAAAAGACTAGTGACCAGAACTCTGAAAGGGATTTTTGCTTTTCAGGATTAAGACTGATAGGAATATGGTTCAGCTGGACACAATGGCAAGAGTCACTAACTTTGTTGAATTAAGTGGCATTTCAGCCCTGTGGACACATTGAACCTGTTCCTGTCAGTCACAAGTCCAGTGTGATCTGGACCAATCAGATACTGGAACAGAGCGGCCAGTGTGGGGGAGTGGCTAGATAACAGGAAGTTTAAATGACTGATTTCATAAACAGGGTTTCCGAGGCTTGAAAGGGGAGAAAGGTGAACCGGGGCTGCCAGGCCTGGATGGGCTAGATGCCCCATGTGCTGTGGTATGCTGATGTCTATCCCTTTGCTTATTCCGCATGCTTCCTGCTTTTGTACACCCATAATGCTTTTAACTTACTTAAAGAGGTGGTCCACAGTGTATTTTTACAATGTGTGCTTATGTTTCATTTGTAGACAATCACGTTAATTTTGCATATTTCTTACTTTGATTATATACTGCTAGTCTGCTAACATGAAAACGACATATTTCCTAGTTCCTCCCTCAAGAGGCTCTGATTGATCAGCTATCATAACATGCTGTGATTCGAGGATCGGCTCCACGTCACCATGTCACAGCCCTACAAGCGCGCGCTTTTGTGCTGTGTAAACACTGTCAGTCAGAGCAGCTGTTAGCAGCGTTATCAGTCAGAATCACCAGAACAAATGAAGAGCACACAGTTGAACCTCACACCTGCTCTCTAAATTAAAGTCTGACAAGTGTCTTTCACATATATTCGGAATAAGCATGTTTAAGCAATATAAAACGTTCTCATACGTCTCATACATCTTTTGCGAGTTTGTTATTTGTGATGTAGATCACAGGGAATGCGGCCGCATAGAGAGACAAATAGAGATTATAGGATAATAGGATAAATATGGATTAGTAGCTAAATTGTTAGCGGTGACAAACAGCATTTCCCGTCGTTTACATCCTTGTTTACGTCCTCGCTACAACATAACGTTAACACTAGAAACTGTGCATGTAGTTGATCAATTTTAAAAAATAAAAACACACAGCTTCGTCAGTTGGAGGAGTTTTCAGCCGAATCCAGCACTGAACTGATAGAAATTCTGGAAGCTGCCCTTTGTCAGATACTAGCTATATATTTGTTAAAATTTGCACTTCTCTCTGTGTGCCGTGTCCTTTGGAAACCCAAATACAGAAACAGAAAAAGCTCTGTGGAAATGGCAGCGTTTGGACGGCATTTTAGCCTTCTCTGCTATAACATTTCAGTGCCTCTGGCCATGCCCTGTTGCTGCACACAGTGCATGCACATGGTAAATGCACGTAACCGGAAGCCCTTGTGATCTCACTAGCCCATATGTTTTTGTAGTCCCCAAACTTTGTTCGCTTAGCTTTGCTAAGCTTACTCTGTAAATGCCAATGTCTACCTTTGCACTGAGCGTATTACATTCAGAGATGTTGTTTTTGTTCACACAGCTACATTACACATCAACTAAAGTTTAAAATATGATATAGTAGTGGACCACCCCTTTAAAGCCATTTTGCAATGGAGAACATATAATTATAAAATAAACCCCCCCAAAATACATGGTGTTAATAATTAGTATTATCCATTATTTTGTATTATTAGCCAATTTACTCTATTATAAAAATGTAAACATCTAAGTTTATTTTTACAAATAATTATTTCTATTTTATTTAACTTATGTGAAACATCTATAGAACTAGTGTTTCCTCTAGGATTTTTTCCAGCTGTGGCGGCAGACTGTTGGGCATTTTACACAGATCTACCAACTACATGTGGTGTAATTTCATTGACAAATGTTGTGAGCGAAGTATTAAGTCGAGATTTGCATTCATGTAATAGCCTACGAGCATGTCAATCTCTGTGCTCGAGCGCTGATTTAGTCTGCTCATGCACATAACATCTTGAGCGCCCTCAAATATAGGCTGCTCAAGTGCAGATTTTCTTGCGCGCCCTCAAATAAATGTGTGAAATGTGTCTTTGAATGTGTGAAATGCCGAATTATTTGTAAAATTTGCAACAATGTTCTATATTCTCAGCTAGGGTTGATGTGACTATTATCAGTTTCACAAGGTTCCTTTTACAGCATTAATTTTGTAATGTAATTAAAATACAATCAGTTAAATATCTGCTCAGTCAACAATCAGTTCTTCACTATCATCCACGATCTCCCCTCCGTTCCCCTTCTTCACTTTCGTCTGCTACATCAACCATCAACAATCGTTTTTGATGCCAATAAGGGATGTCAATTTGACATCAATGTACAGTCAATGGTCACTATAATAGGTACACCTGTCCGACTGCTTGCTAATGCAAATTTCCAATCAGCCAATCACATGGCAGGAACTCAATGCATTAAGGCATGTAGACATGGCTAAATGGACGATCTGATGCTGTTCAAACTGAGCATCAAAATGAGAAAGAAAGGGGACTTAAGTGACTTGGTTGTTGAATGTGGCATGGTTGTTGGTGCCTGACGGGCCGGTGTATTTCAGAAACTGTTGATCTACTGGGGTTTTCACGCACAACCATCTTTAGAGTTTACAGAAAATGGTCTGAAAAAGAGAAAATATCCAGTGAGCGGCAGTTCTGTGGCCGCAAATGCCTTGTTGATGCCAGAGGTCAGAGGAGAATGGTCAGACTGGTTCAAGCTGATAGAAAGGCAACAGTAACTCAAATAACCACTCGTTACAACTGAGATATGTAGAAGAGCATCTCTGAATGCACAACACATTTACCCTGAGGCGGATGGGCTACAGCAGCAGAAGACCACACCGGGTGCCACTCTTGTCAGCTAAGAACAAGAAACTGAGGCTACAATTCACACAGGCTCACCAAAACTGGACAATAGAAGACTGGGAAAACATTGCCTGGTCTGATTAATCTCGGTTTCTTTTGCAACATTCGGATGGTAGGGTCAGAATTTGGCATCAACAACATGAAAGCATGGATCCATCCTGCCTTGTATCAATGGTTTAGGCTGGTGGTGGTGGTGTAATGGTGTGGGGGATGTTTTCTTGGCACACTTTGGCCCAATGTTATCAATTGAGCATCCTGTCAATGCCACAGCCTACATGAGTATTGTTGCTGACAATGTCCATCCCTTTATGATCACAGTGTACCCATCTTCTGATGACTATTTCCAGCTGGATAATGCGCACGAATCATCTCAGACTAGTTTCTTGAACATGACAATGAGTTCACAAATGTTCTCAAATGGCCTCCACAGTAATCAGGACTCAATCCAATAGAGCACCTAAGGGATGTGATTGAACGGGAGATTTGCATCATGGATGTGCAGCCGACAAATCTGCAGCAACCGTGTGATGCTGTCATGTTAATATGAAGCAAAATCTCTGAGGAATATTTACAGTACCTTGTTGAATCTATGCCACGAAGGATTGAGGCAGCTCTGAAGGCAAAAGGGGGTCCAACCCAATACTAGTAAGGTGTACCTAATGAGGTGGCCGGTGAGTGTAGTTTACATGCATTGAAGCAGGGGTGTCCAAACTCGGTCCTGGGTCCTGTGGTCCTGCAGATTTTATCTCCAACTTCCCTCAACACACCTGCATGGTTGTTTCTAGAAAGCCAAGTAAGAGCTTGATTAGTTAGCCAAGGTGTGTCTGATTGGGGTTGGAATTAAACTTTGCAGGATATCGGCCCTCCAGGACCAAGTTTGGGCACCTCTGCATAAAAGAGATTAAAAATCCTGTGTAAAACAGAAATTAAAGCTTTCAGATGAATCAAACTTTTATTATATTATAATAGTTTTTGCATCATATGGATGTCAAATGGATGTCAAGGTTTTGACATCAAATTGTTTAGCATTTTATTTTTTTTTTTGATGTCGTTTTTTAATCAAAGTGCCTGCTGGGAGGTAGATAGCCTATTATTGTTATAAAGTAATTGTGTTGGTATATCCGCCTTTATGTTTTTGTGCATGAATTCAAATTTATGATTTATTGATTATTGCAGATTAAAAATTTACAGTATGTTTTACAAGTGAATACTTAAATGGTTACATACAGGATACAGTATGTGCACTGTTATGAATAGGTTTCCCTTTTTAAAAAAAAACTTTCTGTTCATTACCACCTGTCTTGCTTTTTCTAGGGTGATGATGGTCTGCCAGTACCAGGGTGTTGGAATAAAGTGAGTTCAGTTTATTAACACTTTGTTTTTGTTTTTTTTATAATTGCATAACTCCATGATATGGAGATATAGATTAAGCTTTCTGTCATCTACAAACATCTAAAAAAATCTATTTGCTAATATATTTATATACAGTTAGGTCCATAAATATTTGAACATCTACACAATTCTAACAATTGTGGCTCTATACACCAACACAATCAAATTGAAATGAAACCAACAAGATGTGCTTTAACTGCAGACTGTCAGCAGTCAACTGTCAACAGTTTGAATACGTGCCTCCCACTTGTTAAGGGACCAAAAGTAATTGGACAATTGGCTTCTCAGCTGTTCTATGGCCAGGAGTGTGTTAATCCCTTGTTATCCCAATTACAGTGAGCAGATAAAAGATCCAGAGTTCATTTCAAGTGTGCTATTTGCATTTGGAATTTATTACTGTCAACTCTCAAGATGAGATCCAAAGAGCTGTCACTATCAGTCAAACAAGCCATCATTAGGCTGAAAAACAAAACAAACCCATCAGAGAGATAACAAAAACATCAGGCATGGCCAAAACAACTGTTTGGAACATTCTTAAAAAGAAAGAACGCAAGAGTGAACTCCACCAAAAGACCCGGAAGACCACAGATAACAACAGTGGTGGATGACTAAAGAATTCTTTCCCTGGTGAAGAAAACACCCTTCACAAGAGTTGGCCAGATTAAGAACACTCTCCAGGAGGTAGGTGTATGTGTCAAAGTCAACAATTAAGAGAAGACTAGAGTGAATACAGAAGGTTCACCATAAGATGTAAACCATTGGTGAGCCTCAAAAACAGTAAGGCCAGAATAGAGTTCTAAAAAAGCCTTCACAGTGCTGGAACGCCATCCTATGGACAGAAAATCAAGATCAGAAATCAAGATTAACTTTTACCAAAGTGATGGGAAGAGAGGACTATGGAGAAGGAAGGTAACTGCTCATGATCCTAAGCAGTGAAGCATGGTGGTAGTAGTGGTATGTCGTGGGCATGTATGGCTGTCAATGGAACTGGTTCTCTTGTATTTATTGATGATGTGACTGCTGACAAAACCAGAAGGAAGAATTCTTAAGTGTTTCAGGCAATATTTTCTGCTCATATTAAGCCAAATACTTCAGAACTTATTGGACGGTGCTTCACAGGGCAGATGGAGAATGACCTAAATCATACTGCAAAAGCAGCCAAAAAGTTTTTGAAGCAAAAGAAGTGGAATGTTATGCAATGGCCAAATCAACTACCTGATCTGAATGCGATTAAGCTTGCATTTCACTTGCTGAAGACAAAACTGAAAGGAAACAAGCAGGAACTGAAGACAGTTGCTGTAGAAGCCTGGCAGAGCACCACAAGGGATGAAACCCAGTGTCTGGTGATGTCTGTGCGTCAGGCTGTAATTGACTGCAAAGGATTTACAACCAAGTATTAAAAAGAGAAAGTTTGATTTATGATTATAATTCTGTCCCTTTACTATTGGACCCTTAACAAGTGGGAGGCACATATGCAAACTGTTGTTATTCCTACAGCGTTCACTTGATTTGGATGTAAATACTCTCAAATCAAAGCTGACAGTCTGCAGTTAAAGCACATCTTGTTCGTTTCATTTCAAATCCATTGTGTTGGTGTATAAAGCCAAAAATGTTAGAATTGTGTCTATGTCCAAATATTTATCGACCTAACTGTATACCTTAAGACCAGTTGTTCTAAGAATATGATTAGAATTTATTGGTGATTCAACATTGGGGATAGAAAGCTAATTCTATAGCTCCGTTTGCTTGTGTGCTTGAAATTAACATGGTGTTTTTGCCTCTTGTTTTGCAGTGACGTTAATTCCTGAATGCCATGTGTGATTGTAAATAGAATATTTATTTTTGTACTTTTTTTCGGCATTGATCTGTTATATTGATGGAAAATACAGCAAACCATAAAATACTGGCAGGACTTTTTTGTACAGATGTTTATTTTTATTACCAGTAATGTTGTTTATGTATTGGACTTTATACTGTACCTATGCATTATGTCAAAATGTTTTCGAGGAAGAAATATACTGTGGCGGCATATGCATGATATTTGTGCATTATGTTAACTGATAAGTGCCTATTAACTTATTGTATCTTGGTGTTTTAATGTGTCGTGTCGGACCACGCTGCACTGATTAGTGGGGCTGGAGTTATAAATTGGCCTTGTTTGTAGGAGGAAACCCGTTGCTCTGAGATTAACATGTTCACATCACAACTTATGAACTTACACTGTAACTGCATATGTTTACAGAAAAATTTAAATGACTTATTTCAAAGTCAGTAGGTTTCTACATGCAGTGTAATTATTAAGTGAGTTGTTTCAGTGCATCAGTTCTAAAGGTTGCATTGAATGATTTGTTTAGTGAGCATTTCAGTTTTCTCCATAATCACCAGTTGATATTATTGCAAAAACTGCATTTATGGCTTTATGTACTGAAGGAATGACTGAATTTTAAACATGCAGTGCTTTGTCTTTATGGCCCTTGTGTAAATATGTTAAAAAAAAAACATGCCCCTGTTAAGCAGCTGTTTTCTATTTCTTTATTTTTATTTCTGACAATTCAATAGTAGAGGTAAATACAATTTACACATGGGTAATAAATTTTTTTTTTATTTTTAAGTTCATATCATATATTGCTGCTCACCTTCATGCAGACATTTGTGTTTGCTAATAAGCATCTACACTACCATTTAAAAGTTTTGGGGTCAGTTTTTGTCTCTCGTTTGTTTTACAGTGCATCCTAAAAAGTATTCATAGCGCTTCACTTTTTCCACATTTTTTTATGTTACAGCCTTACTCTAAAATGGATTTAATTCATTAATTTCCTCAAGATTCTACACACAATACCCCATAATGACAATGTGAAAAAAGATTCTTTGAACTTGTTTCAAATTTATTACAGTAAAAAACCTGAAAAATCACATGTACATCAGTATTCACAGCCTTTGCCGTGAAGCTCTAGATTGAGCTCAGGTACATTCTGTTTCCACTGAACATTCCTGAGATGTTTCAGCAGCTTAATTGGAGTTCTCCTGTGGTAAATTCAGTTGATTGGACATGATTTGAAAAGATATACACCTGTCTACATAAGGTCCCAGGGTTGACAATGTCAAAGCACAAACCAAGCATGAAGACAAAGGAATTGTCTGTAGACCTCCGAGACAGGATTGTCTCGAGGCACAAGGCTGGGTAAGGTTACAGAAAAAAATTCTGCTGGTCTGAAAGTTCCAATGAGCACAGTGGCCTCCTTCAACCATAAGTGGAAGATGTTTGGAACCACCAGGACTCTTCCTAGAGCTGGCCGGCCATCTAAGCTAAACGATTAGGAGAGAAGGGCCTTAGTCAGGGAGATGATCAATAACCCCATGGTCACTCTGTCTGAGCTCCAGCGTTCCCCTGTGGAGAGAGGAGAACCTTACAGAAGAACAACCATTTGTTATGGTAGAGTGGCCAGACAGAAGCCATGCTCCCCGCCTGTATTTTGCCAAAAGGCATCTGAAGGACTCTCAGACCATATAAAACAAATTTCTCTGGTCTGATGAGACTAAAATTGAACTCTTTGGAGTGAATGGCAGGCGTTAAGCTTGGAGAAAACCAGGCACCGCTCATCACCAGGCTAATACCATTCCTACACTGAAACATGGTGGTGGCAGCATCATGCTGTGGGGGTGTTTTTCAGCAGCAGGAACTGGAAGACTAGTCAGGATAGAGGGAAAGATGAATGCAGCAATGTACAGAGACATCCTGAATGAAAACCTGCTTTAGAGTGCTCCTGACCTCAGACTGGGGCGATGGTTCATCTTCCACCCGGACAATGACCCAAAGCACACTGCCAAAATATCAATGGAGTGGCTTCACAATTACTCGGTGAATGTCCTTGAGTGGCCCAGCCAAAGCCCAGACCTAAATCCTATTAAACATCTCTGGAGAGATCTAAAAATGGCTGTACACTGTTGCGTCCCATCAAACCTGATAGAGCTTGAGAGGTACTGCAAAGAGGAATAGGCCTAAATTCCAAAAGACAAGTGTACCAAGCTTGTGGCATCATATTCAAAAAGACTTGAGGCTTTATATACTGCCAAAGGTGCATCAACAAAGTATTGAGCAAAGGCTGTGAATACTTATGTATATGAGATTTTTTAGGTTTTTTATTTTTAATTAATTTGCAACAATTTCAAAAAAAATCTTTTTCACATTGTCATTATGTGGTATTGTGTGTAGAATTTTGAGGAAATAAATGAATTTAATTAATTTTGGAATAAGGCTGTAACATAAACAAATGTAGAAAAAGTAAAGCGCTATGAATACTTTCCGGATGCACTGAATGTCTGAAAATTACGTTTATTCAGCAAAAATGCAGCAAGTTGGTGGAGTGACATAAAATGATTTTATTTCTGCTGAAATGTGTACTTATGAAGAGTCCTGGAAAAAAGATTTTTTTTCTTTAAAGAAGCTGAATGTGTTTTTTTTAAGATGTTTCTCGCAAATTATATTACAATTATTTCTAAAGGATCACACTGAATAAATGGCATTAAATACACTAAGCTAGAAAACAGTTGCTCTAGAATGATTTTGATCAAACACCTCAAGCTAAAAAATATACATTATCTCCAACCCCAAAATTCTGAACAGTAGTGTATGTCCTAGATTACCTCAACTATTAAGTACAAATGAACAATAAAAGCCCGGATTTGTTTTGTTTCTTCAGTGTTGAAGTTTATTGTGTAGGATTGCTGCTGCTTACATTGACAAGCTATTCCATTTTGGGTTCCATTTTTTTGCCAGTTAATATTAAGCATGGTTTGTAATCATCGTCTATAACGTTTTTTTATCTGTCTGTAATACCTCATACTAACATGTGCCTTAATGCTTTTACTCTGCCAAAGTAGTTTTGAGACATATCAACAGTAATGTCAAAGATGCTATGCTGTCAACATGAGGAATACAAGATAATAAATGGCTGTAAAAGGTTCAGCCAAAATGTTTCCTAGCATGTCTCTTTGATTTGATACACTAATGTAGTTTACTCTCTTTTTTTTAACTGTTCTCTTGTGAAGTGTTGACATGTTGTTGTTCACACAGAGATTAAGAAAAAATTAACACTCTCTGGGTGTTCACATGCTCCAGTTGTGCTTGTTGTTGCATTCGCATCTGCTGTGAAGTGTGAAAACTGCATCCTTATGTTTCTGGATTCAATTATTCTATAATGTACAATCACTGGCCACTTTATTATTGCTTTAAGATTTTACCTCATTGTTTCATTCATTAAGGTACTGGAAACATACTGTTTTTTTGGTCCATCAAGACTATGCAGTTACAGCAAATGACTGTTGTCAGAAAACATTTACATTAAGTTAAATAAGATACAAATTTCACAATGAACAGTCAATTAAAAATGAACTGAAATAAAATAAGCATTAGCAAGTGAGTTTAAAGAAATAACAGTAGATGTTTTTTTGACAGCCAAACACATTGGTTAATCACAAAATAAAAACTTTCCAAAAATTAAATGACTTTTTTAATATATATATATATATATATATATATATATATATATATATATATATATATATATATATATATATACACATATATATATATATATATATATATATATATATATATATATATATATATATATATATATATATATACATAAAATGTGTTTTAACTTTTATTTTTTGCCAAAAAATGTAAACTAGGCATGTTTATCTACTTTAAAGTGAAGAAGTTTGTCTTAAATATTAATAATTTTGACTTCTTTGACTTTTGTAGTGTTTATTGTTGTATTTTTATAGCTAAGAGGTTTGCACAACGTAATTTTGCTCTTGTCGACACTGAACATGTTCTGTTAACTCTGCTAAACTAGTATTACTAAAACTGAAACTAAATCTAAAAATAAAAACTAAACCATCAATGAAAAACTAAAAACAGAAATTTACACCAAATTTAAATTATGCTTTCATGTTGTTTGTGCCAAAATTGTAATACCGTTTAATTGTAGCATAGAAAAACAAGACTCAACGCTGTAAAAGCGATTAGTTGACTTTACTTAAATTTGAGTGAACCAGTTGCTCCCAAAGTAATTAAATTACTTTAAATAAAAAAGGGAGAAGCACCTTGGGCCCTATCATACATCCGGCGCATAAGGCGTAACGAGTTTGGTGCGATTTGTTGCTATTTTTAGACCAGCGCAACCCTAATTTTCATATTTTGCACCACGTTGTTAAAATAGCAAATGCATTAGATTTGTCCACCTGTTGGGTTTTGGAGATGTATGCATCACCTTATGGGGCATAAGAATAGGACGTGTGTTTAGATATAACTCTTATTATGTAATAAAATTGTTCATTTATACATTTGCTGGAAGTTAGAACTGAATTTAGAAATAGTTTTGAAACAAATCTTTGCGCTTAACAAATGAAATTAAATATATAGGCTAATGGATGTCTTCAGTGGAGTGCGTACAACACCGTTTCCTTATCTACGAAAGTAAAGGAGTAGAGTTAAATGAAGAAAGAGTAAAGAGGCCGAATGGAGGAGGCTCATTCTTTATCCTCACGCTGCAGATGGTTTGTTTTACTGTTTTCTCTCTAGTGAAGCGTTCAATTTTCCTCTTACAAAGTCGCCATGTAAATAGCAAATTAGCATGGCGCGACGCAACTGACTCTTAAAGGGAATGTGAGATGTGACTAATTGGTTTAATGCACCTCAAAACACACCCATAACTGATTAAGAGAATAAGCACAACCCTGTCAGACCATGCGCCAGGGTGCAAACCGTGGTTTTCCATCCTTAAAATAGCAAAAGTGTGTTCGGACACAACCTTAATGTTTTTGAGCCATGCGCTTTAGACCTTGCGCCTAGATCGTTAAAATAAAGCTACTTGACTTCAAATTATTAGGTAAACTGTGTGCATAATTATAAAAAATTAAGTCAATGTAACAGTTCCAAGTCACCAGAGGCGCATTTAGGCATGCGCAATATGGGTGATGATCACCCATGCGAATCCACCCCCAATCCCCCCACCACCACCACCACCACTCTGCGCTTTTGTTCGGATGCCCTTCCAGCTGCAACCCATCACTGGGAAACATCCATACACACTCATACACAACGGACAATTTAGCTTACCCAATTCACCTAAAGCACATGTTTTTAGACTGTGGGGCAAACCCGAGCACCCGGAGGAAACCCACACGGAAACACGGGGAGAACCTGCAAACTCCCCACAGAAAAGCCAACTGACCCAGCCGGGGCTTGAACCAGCGAACTTCTTGCTGTGAGGCGATTGTGCTACCCACTGCGCCACCGTGCTGGCCCTTCAAGAGCTTTATATACATGAAATACACACCTTTCACAATTGTTCACGTTGGTTGTTTACATTATTATGTTGATGATTCGATTAGCGAAGCTAATGGCAGAAGACTTTAACATTCAAAAGAAGTCTTTATCATTCAAAATTTTGTGTGAAAAGAAACAGATGGTGGTGTCTACCTTCATCTAAAAATAAAGCTTATGTAAAAATTTGTTTTTGCATTTTGGCATAAACATGAGCAGAATAATATATTTCCAAAGAACCTGAGTTAAAAATCTGACAACAACAAGGACTTTTCTACCAACAAATTGCCTCTTACTGGATATTAGCTGATTTCCTATGATCTTGTAATTACCCTATTTAATTTATTTTATATGAGAATTTTTAACTCAACACCTCAGTACTAAATACTGCATCTAAATCAGTGTTTCTCAACCACGTTCCTGAAGGACCACCACCTCTGCACAAGTCTCCTTAACCAAACACACCTGATTCAAATTATCAGCTCATTAGCAGAGACTGAAAGACCTGGGTGTTAAGGAATGTAGCCTACAACTTTATATCAGTCAGTGCTTTCTTAATATATTTTCTTTATTAAATTTTATAATTCATATCCAACACATATAGCTAAGTACATCCTTCACAGATCAATATTTTAAATTAATATTTTCTACAGAGTGCTTTACAGTACAGTAGCTTGTGCATATACATTAGATTATTTAGTACCTAAGCAAAATTTGGAAGTAATCTAACAGCAAATTAACTGAAGATCACAGTCCAAAAATTAGTACGACCATATTAATAAGTTGAGGGTAAATATTAAGTAAAATTTTAATAAATAGGGGGAAAAAAATCAACATTAAAAAATTGTTGAAAAGTAGTTTGTATTTGTTTTGTTTGCAATAGCTTATTTTAATTTAAATGTACTTTATATATCGTTCTGGTCTTAAAGATGTTTAGTATTTACTATTAAGAGACTAGAAATTTTTAATCATTATTAATAATTTTAATCATTATTAAGTGAAATAAAATGGCATCCAATTACGGCAGGCGAATGTTAACATTACTTTGATTAAGCTTGAGCTTGAACTAGCCTAACGGTTAGCCTACCCTGGACCAGGCTAGTTTCCCAGCATAAGTGAGTTTGAACTATTGTAAATTTGATTTATTAACAGAATCTGCCATTGATAACCCTCACATAAGTCTGGCTTGTTCTCTAAGCTTGGTTTATGGAACAGCCCCAGGTGATATACAGTACAGTGTTCATTTGGGTCAAATCGTCATATTGTACATAGCAATTTCTCAACATTACAAGGTATAATTACCAGATGACTGTACATGAAAATTCCGGTTTCTGTTTTACCTAATAAAGTGGCTGTTGAGAGTACATGCATGTTGTCTGAAGCTTTCTCCCTCATCAAGACATCCATGCAAGAGATCCAACACAAATGTGTTTCTTTCATCAAAAGGGTCAGAATCCGTTCCAGTTAGCCAAGAAGTAATCCCGAAGGAAGATCCGCATGGTTCTGAATTGATTTCCTTCACAAACACCTCGGAAACTTGAAGAGACTTCGGGATATCTTTTTGTGTTTGAGCTGCTCTTTCGGCGGCCGTTTGAAGGATTTTGTTTCCTGTAGTACTGGAAGGTTCCACAGGGGGGCAGACGTAAGCAGACTGGCTGGATTACAGAGAAGACAGTACTGCGGAAGTAGCCTGTTGTTTTACACTATTTTCTTTCTCTTTTATATTATTCACTATGTGAAAGGAACATTTTAGCACATTTTGTTCTTTGTTGACAATGTTGAACACAATGATTCATGTTTGTGATCAGAGGTTTCAGCGCAGCTCGTTGAACATGCAGATGTGGTCTGAGTGTTCTTGTGTTTCCAGACAAACCAAAGAAAGAAAAAAATCTCTGATGATTCCTGATTCAAACTATCACTGCCTTCTGTTAAGAGTTGTAGGTAGAATGTAAGACATACATTTATACTATGCATTTTATATTGGTAATTACACGTACGCACATAACAATTGCGCATGTATAGCATTACATTTTTTCTTTTTAATTAAGAGAGTCAAATAGTTACACAGCTAAAAACAAAGTGAACATTGAAGATTTTGAAGACATTTGAAGACTTTGATGCTCAATGTACCAAAAAAGTTTTGAACAAATGTTGCTGCTTTCAACAAGGGCATTTTATGGTGTTGCAAGATGAACGCAGAAGTTCACTGCTATAAACTGTAGATCCCAAAACCGACTCCATCAGTGGTGTAGTAAAAAAAAAAAAGGCGGTGTTCTATTACCACCCCCCCCCCCTCCCCCCCAAAAAAATAAAAACTAATTTTACAAGTAGGCAAAGATTCAACGAAAGTCAAATGTTTCTTTGATTCATTAGCAATAGATATTTTTCAAGACTCTTCCATACAGTTAAAGTGACATTTAAAGGCTTAACTGGGCTAATTAGGTTAACTAGGCAGGTTAGGGTGATTAGGCAAGTTATTGTATAATGATGGTTTGTTCTGTAGAGTCGAAAAAAATTGCATAAAGGGGCTAATAATTTTGACCTTAAAATGGTTCATAAAAAAATCAAAAACTACTTTTATTCTAGCTGAAATAAAAAAAAAGTCTTTCTCCAGAAGAAAAAATATTATCAGACATATTGTGAAAATTTCCTTGCTCTGTTAAACATATATATATACTTACAAGTACTATGTATGTCAATGGTTACAGGTTTCCTGCTTTCTTCAAAATATTCTTTCTTTTTTGTGTTCAACAGAATAAAAAAGACAAACAATTTTGGAACAGATAACAGTTGAGTAAATGATGACAATTTTCCATTTAAAAAGGAAAAATATTTAAACAAATTTGTTAATTTTACAGCGAGATCCTAATGGTCTAATGCTATTCAATAATTTATGCTTAGCTAATTGTGCCCCCAGCAGACCCGGAGATTGGCTGAGCATATTAAGCTGTGGTAAAACCCAACTGTTTAACTCTAGGGGACTTGAAAAATAAAAAACATTTGGTATACAGTTAAATACACATAATTTAGGAAAGTTTAACCGAGGGTATACACAATTATCGATCCTCAGAAGTCGTAATACCTTAACAGCTTGTGGAAAAAAGTAGACATACGGAGTATACGTGCATTTAGCCCCGACTACACCACTTGACTCCATCTGTGTATTTTGCAAACTCCTTGAAATGAAAATAACTGATCACAGTTTGTTTGGGTAAATCTTTTTTTTTTTCTAAATGGCTGTACCTTTAGGAATGTACAAGGCAGCTAAAGCAACAAATTTAGACCAGCAGTGACACATTGGGCATTTCATTTATTGTTAGTTCATCACGTGCAACCTTTTGTTTATATGCGGCACTTAGGCCTGCAACCGATTAGAGTAAACCTTTTTGTTATGTGAAAACTATTTTTGGTTGTCCGATATGCAAGTGATTAACAGTTCACAGAAAACATACTGCTATGGGGCGACAGTACCACATCAATAAAGCAGGTTTTTTGTAGGGGAAAATTAAAAGTTCCGACCGGGATCATAAAAAAAATAATAATTTAATGTGGTGTCGTGCAAGCAGCTATGTTTTCTTTTCTTTCTTTTTTATCTTTTTGCAAGCATTCCTTGTGTTATATTTTAACAATGGTTAGACATTGGTTGTACATAACCCAATTTCCTTTTTTTTTCCCCCTGATAACAAGGCTATTATTATTTAAACTGAGTATATTCAAGACTAAATCATGGTTGTTTTCTTATCAAAAACCATTATTATAATGGTCAGAATCTGATTTATATATAAGGTTAGATCAAGCAATTGATAAATTAATCTGTGGTTTATTATGTCAGCGAGAATAACTTCAATTAAGACATTATATAGTATATACATGTAAAATCAGAATTTCGTGATACATTGAAAATAAAGGTTGTTTATCTGAGCACATTTTCACTGTGCATGTTTCTTGAGCTCATTATTTGATATTCTGGAAGTTCAAGGAGCTCTTGTTTGGTTAGGTGTGTCAAAAGTAATCTAAAAGTAATCCATAAGTAATAGACAATCTGAATACTACATAAAATCTCACAAATTTATATTGCTGATTTGCAAGCTGTAAGTAAGCTGCCTCTCACTGTCTGTATTATATCAATAGTAGGTGCTTTTGTAAATGTAGGGCATGATATGAAGTGATTTTCATTTTACTCTGCACAAGGCATCTAGTTTTTTTTCAGTATAATTTTGCACATTGAAGTGTGTTAGTGTGACTTTTTTTTCCATTTCTTGAACAAGAATATAATATTTGTACTGTACATCATGTATTTTTATGCATTTCCCTTTTGGCAAAGGTATTGATCTTGTATTGTCTTTCTTTGTACAGTTTGTACTCTTCAAATAATGTGTCACCCCAGTATAACTACATCTGGACTACATTCAGTGACACAGCATTAATTTAAAGGTAAACTCTCCAGATGGTTTTATGATTTATATACAGTGCATCCGGAAAGTATTCATACCGCTTCACTCAATACTTTGTTGTCACATACTGTATGATGCCACAAGCTTGGCACACCTATCTTTGGGAATTTTTGCCCATTCCTCTTTGCAGTACCTCTATCAGGTTGTATGGGAAGCGATGGTGTACAGCCATTTTCAGATCTTTCCAGAGATGTTCAATAGGATTTAGCTCTGGGCTCTGGCTGGGCCACTCAAGGACATTCACCAAGTTGTTGTAAAGCCACTTTATTGATATTTTGGTAGTGTGCTTTGGGTCATTGTCCAGCAGGAAGATGAACCATCGCCCCAGTCTGAGGTCAAGAGCACTCTGAAGCAGGTTTTCATTTAGGATGTCTCTGTACATCTGGATGGCTGCATTCATCTTTCCCTCTATCCTGACCAGTCTTCCAGTTCCTGCTGCTGAAAAACATCCCCACAGCATGATGCTGCCACCACCATGCTTCACTTTAGGGATGGTATTAGCCTGGTGATGAGCGGTGCCTGGTTTTCTCTAAACGTAATGTCTGGCATTCACTCCAAAGAGTTCAATTTTAGTCTCATTAGACCAGAGAATTTTGTTTCTTATGGTCTGAGAGTCCTTCAGATGCCTTTTGGCAAATTCCAGGCAGGGGTGGGTTCCATCTGGCCACTGATTGGAGGATTTCTGCGCAGATGGTTGTCCTTCTGTAAGGTTCTCCTCTCTCCACAGAGGAACGCTAGAGCTCAGACAGAGTGACCATCGGGTTATTGATCATCTCCCTGACTAAGGCCCTTCTCTCCCAATCACTCAGCTTGGCCGGACAGCTCTAGGAAGAGTCCTGGTGGTTCCAAACATCTTCCAATTAAGGTTGAAGGAGGCCACTGTGCTCATTGGAAGTTTCAGACCAGCAGAAATTTTTCTGTAACCTTCTACAGCCATGTGTCTCAAGACAATCATGTCTCGGAGATCTACAGACAATTCCTTTGTCTTCATGCTTGGTTTGTGCTTTGACATTGTCAACCCTGGGACCTTATATAGACCGGTGTATGCCTTTTCAAATCATGTCCAATCAGCTGAATTTACCACAGGAGAACTCCAATTAAGCTGCTGAAACATCTCAGGAATTATCAGTGAAAACAGAATGTACCTGAGCTCAATTTAAAGCTTCACAGCAAGGGCTGTGAATACCTGTAGTACATGTGATTTTTCAGGTTTTATATCTTTAATAAATTTGCAACAATTTCAAAAAATATATTTTCCCATTGTAATTATGGGGTATTGTGTGTAGAATTCTGAGGAAATAAATTAATTTAATCCATTTTGGAATAAGGCTGTAACATAAAAAAATGTGGAAAAAGTGAAGCGCTATGAAAACTTTCCAGATGCACTGTTTATATATATGAGCAATATCACACAAGTAGCAGTGCAATATGACTATATCGACACTGCCTGAGGCCGCAGGCCAAGTGCTTTAGTATCCCAGCAGTGATGATATATAGCCATATATACAGTATCAAGTGTTATAATACTTTTATAAAACACTTCAACAGCATAATCATATTTATAAAAAAGAAGATCAAACACAGAGAGTCTCAAAAACCATTTTGCATCAGGAACTACTTTCTTCCGCCATTCATTCGCATTTGCAGCTGACCGTCAGAACAGCAGAAACCGTTGCCAATTTTAAAACATCACTTTAGAATTAGTATTTGAATGATTCTCTTGCATAATGTGGAGTGTTGTAATGTATAACTGATGATAATACAGATGATTTTGCTCACGTTTTAAGATTATAAGGCATGAAATGGCATCAGTCTACAGGGATCTTGCAGTATTTCTCTGTTGCATTCAGGAATTTTTCATAAGAATGAACCCCGAATAAGCCAAAGCAAAGCAAACCCTACTAGATGACTATGGTATAAATACAGCAATACAAAAGAGAGAGATCGATGTAGAATGGAACTTACATGTTCTATAATGATTTGTTCAGCTGTTTTAAATGTACGCTGAAAGAAATTATTTCTCTTCCTGTAAGGACTTATTATACATTCTCTGTCACCATCTTGTGATGGAATGTCAACCATCAATTTATTTGCTTTCTGTTCAATATGACAGGCTAATGGCCGCCAACATGCTGAAAGTTCCATCTCCGAAATTATACAAACATATTTTCAAATTAGCGCTATCCTTATAAATAAACTGCATAGTTGCAATCTAAATAACTTCATTCTCACATAAAAAAGCCTGTTGTCCAACAGCTGCAATGTTTGTCAAACTGTAATGAGTTTAGTCTTTTGCTTGGCACTCATCTGGGCAGAGTAGCACACAAGGGTGAAGAAGCTGTAAGTGCTGATATTACTACAATATCACACTTCTATTAGTCAAACAGATTTGAGAACCAGACTGAACAAGTCTGTACACAAGTCATACAAATATTTTATTTATTTTTTATTTATTTTAATAGTCATGTATTTTCCACAGTATAGGGTTACAATGACTTTTAGCAAGTAGTACACTTTTAAAGCAGCTAAAGAATATTAACCATGTTTTTGATGCCAGTTTGTTTTTGGATCATAATCACACACTGCCTATGTGAGCTCTGCTGTCTTTTATGAAAAGTTAACACTTTGTTCATCTGGTGCTCACAAAGTTTTTGGAGCTATATTTAATACCAAGAAAAATACAGTATCTGTTTTTAATGATACGGTTGCTGTTATTGTTGTTGTACGTAAGTAATGGATAAATGGATGAGAGGGCATTTAATAATGTGCTTTAACATGAAGTGTAAACTACTAGCATGGTAATTATGCACCTCCTTGTATACAATTACATTTAAAGTGAGAGTATGACTAACATGTAAAAGTCTGTCTGGCTCTATGGGTTGATTTTAGGGATGTCGTTTGTTTTAATATATAATTTGTATAATTTGTAAATTGTTGTTTCCTTCTTTAAAATGTTTAAAATCAAGTGTTGAATTAATATGTACACATTTGTTTTTGTTGATTCAATATATACTTCTGGAGATGCTAATATTATTTAAAGTATTGGTAATGTATATGTTTTTTTTCTCAGTCTTTCATTCTTTTTTAAGCATATATAGCTTTTTATTTTTCATTTATTTTTCAACTGACATCACAACTGTTTTAGCCAGTGAAATAAAAATGATGAAATATTAAAATGAACTGCACTGTTCTGTTTGGTAAATAAACTAAAATTGTGGATGTTTGGGGTCTACCTTCAGGCAAATCCACTATTGTTATTCTCAATTATTCATAATTCCGAACAAAAATTTTGGTTTCGTAACTAATCCCACAGTTTTCATCGCAAACCCTTGAGAGTGGGGTCAAATCATGTGAATTTATTGGGAATGATGTGCTATGACTTTTATACAAGGGGTCGGGGGCTTTTTTGCCCCACGGGGGGTCAAATATTAATAACATTACATACCATAACTCAGACAAAGCAATAGACATCTCAATATTTCAATGAAGCTCTCAAGCCATGCCTCAAAACCATTCAAACACTTAAAAATTGATTCCATAGACTGTCATTTAGTAGGCCTAAATGCACATCTTTGCATTGCAGTGTCTACAAAAATGAGGGTGGGCTCATTTGACCCAGACAAGCAATGAGCATCTCAATATGATAATGAGGCTCCCAAACCATGCCCCCCAAACAATTTAAGCTTTGTAGACTTCCATTATAATAGGCCCAGATACATATCTTTGCATAGCAGTGTCACATACACAGGGGGTGGGCTCATTTGACCACGTCCAAAGCAACAAAACAGAGTACCCTAGCAACCATTTATCAACAGCTCTATCTCAGCATCAGAACATTGTAGAGATGTGGGGACTGGCTTGTTTGACTCATGCTAGCAATTGGGACTGCCTACAGTAGACGTTGTGGTCAATGGACAGACACTGAATGCACTCATTGACACTGGTTACTGATTATACAATGTTATGTGCCAGAAACTCACATTGACTTTACACACACAGAGGACATTCTGTGTCCATGGGGACCAGAAAAAATACCCTAACTCTGAAATAACTTGTAATTAATGACCAACCATATTTGATGACTGTTGGGGTGGTAGAAGGCTTACTCATAGGCATGGTTTTGGGATGGGATCTACCAATTGTGAGTGAGCTGTTGAATAAGACTAATGTGCGTACAGACATTACTTCTGGTGTGTCATGTTCTGTACTGACACGTGCACTAGTTAAAGTGGGTTTAGAACCCTTGCCAAACTTGGATGATAGCTTAATTCAGGGGGGGGGGTAAACTGAGGGGTTGAACGTTACTGATTTGGACTTTCCAACCAACATAGTCCAGTTGCAAGCTGATGATGTTACCTTGAGAGCTTTGTTTAGCAAAGTATGTGAGGGGGCAAACACAATTGAGACACTTGGGGCAGAAAAGTATGTGATTAAAAATTATGCACTGTGTGTGTTGTCTTATTGTGTCAAACGTCTAGTTGTTCCTGAATGTTGCAGGCCACTGATTTTGCATCTAGCACACACCATCCCATGGTCAGGACACTTGTCACATCAGAAAACATGTCATCACATTAGTACATGTTTCTTTTTGCCGTCCATGTACGCTGAGATACACACATACTGCTCTACATGTCCTGTGTGCCAGAACACCAGTTCTGTTCGCAGGTCAGCACGAGCTCCTTTGCATCCATTGCCAGTGGTCACCACTCTCTTCAAACGGATTGCGATGGACATTGTCGGGCCTCTAGAAAAAAAGCAGCTCTGTCAACCTGTACATTTTGGTGATCTGCGATTATGCCACCTGCTACCCGGAAGCCTTCCCTCTATGAAGCATCACCACAGCCAAGGTAATAACAGCATTAATACAACTGTTTTCCAGGCTTGCATTCCCAGATGAGATCTTAACTGATTAGGGCACAAACTTTATCTCAAGACGTATGAAGTTACTACATCAGCAGTTGGGCATTCAGTCAATCTGTAAAAGTGCACACCACCCACAAACTGATGGTTTAGTCAAATGATTCAATCAAACCCGCAAGAAGTAACTGAGGAAGTTTGTGAATTACACCGGGAAAGACTGGGACAAATGGCTGCCGCTTCTGCTCTATGACTACTGTGAGGTGCCACAGGCATCTACAGGGTTCTCACCCTTTGAGCTCCTCTATGGATGGTGAGTCAAAGGGCCCCTGGAGCTTGTGAGGAAAAGCTGGGAAGCACCAAATACTGCAGTAGATGGAGAGACCAACATTGTTAAATTTGTTCTACAGATGAGAGACCGACTGGACACATACCGCAAACTAGCTCAGGAGAATCTGGAGAAAGACCAGAAATTGTGGTATGATCAGTGATCCAGACAGCGAGAATACCAACCTGGGCAGAAGGTACTATTGCTCCTACCATCATCCACAAATAAACAAAGAGGCAAAGTGGCAGGGAACTTATGACATCCTCAGAAAGACTGGACCTGTCACTTACGAGGTACTACACCCTGACAGAGGGAAAATGAGTCAAATATGCCATGTCAGCCTCTTAAAAGAATGGCAGGAACATGAGCCTATGATGAAGTAGGCTATGCTCACCTGCAAGGTGAATGCACGAGAAGAAGAGGAAGAGGACAAGTTGAGGAGGCTCTGAGAAGGTCCCAGTCAGTGGTGAGTGTAGACCATCTAGAAAAGAAACAGAGAGTCGAGTTGATGGATGTGTTACACAGTCCTTCTAAACTTCTGAGGACACAACCGGAATAAACCAACCTGGTGGAGCACAGTATCAATTTGACTGACCCAACACCAATCAGGCAACGACCTTATCGAGAACCTGAGAGCTTGATAATTCTGTTGAAGGCAGAAATCAAGATGATGATGGATATGGGCGTGATCGAATCTTTGAAAAATGTTAGAAGTAGTCCAATAGTGCTTGTGCCAAAAAAGGATGGGACATTAAGGCTATGTCTGGATTTTAGAAAGCTGAATGCTGTATTAAAGTTCGACGCCTACCCTATGCCACTTATGAGCTCGTTGAGAGGATATGGAGAGCAAAATGTATTATAACGCTGGACCTATGCAAGGGTTACTGGCAGGTGCCACTAGAGAAGACCTCCCGAGAATTCACTGCTTTTCAGATACCTGTAGGCTTCTATCAGTTTTCCACCATGCCCTTTGAGTTACATGGGGCTCCAGCTACCTTTCAACGCCTTTTAAATACTTATAAATTATAAATTTGGCAATATGGCTGCCGTTGTGTCATCCAGGTGGTTGCAGCACACTGGTGGTGGTTGAGGAGATCCCGCCATAGTGTAAAGAGCTTTGAGTGACTAGAAAAGTAAGGAATATATACTATATACTATATAAATGTAAGGAATTATTATTATTATTATTATTATGTAGCTATATACAATAACACCTGCGAAGACTATCTCCGGCATTTGTACAAAGTTCTACACAAGATCCAGAAAGCAGGTCTGACCTTCAAAGTCACAAAATGTGAGTCCAAGCCAAACCAATAAATCATTGATTGATATAATCATTTTCAAGGATTTTCTGACATTTTAAGTAAAGTAAACTTCAAATGTATTCAGAACTCATTGTTTCACTTAAACTGAAACTCTCTGTAGAGTTTGCTACTCATAGCCTCTGTACTGCTTTGTTCACTCTGCCCCTGGACTGTGTCATTCATTCTGCATCTGGACTGCTTTGCTTGTTGCTGTATAATTTTATAAAAGAGAATCTGCAGAAAGTCCAGAAATTGTGGTATGATCAGTGATCCAGACAGCGAGAATACCAACCTGGGCAGAAGGTACTATTGCTCCTACCATCATCCACAAATAAACTGCTGGCAAAGTGGCAGGGAACTTATGACATCCTCAGAAAGACTGGACCTGTCACTTACGAGGTACTACACCCTGACAGAGGAAAAATGAGTCAATTATATAAAATATAATTTTATAAAAGTCTGGTTGATGTGCTAGAGCAGTGTTTTCCAACTCTGTTCATGAAGGCAAACCAACAATACATAATTTCAACCTCTCCCTAATAAAGCACACCTGAATCAACACATCAAAACATTAGAAGAGACTCCAAAACCTGAAATTAATAGATACAATAAGGGAGACATCCGAAAATGTACTGTTGGTGTGCCCACAGGAACAGGGTTAGGAAACACTGTGCTGGAGAACTGTTTTGCTGAGCTGATTCTAACTCTACACCTCAGGTCCTTGTGATGCTACACATGGCTGATCAACTACAGTAGTTTAATGTGTTAAGCATTGCGTTATCAACCCTGAGGTTCATTCATTCATTCATTTTCTTTTCGGCTTAGTCCCTTTATTAATCTGGGGTCGCCACAGCGGAATGAACTGCCAAATTATCCAGCATATGTTTTACGCAGCTGATGAGGTTGTAGGTTTGAAACCAGCATAAGACAAAATTCATGGCTTTCTTTGAATAATGTTTATACATATTGACACCAAATTTTATGTGTCCTTGTCACCTCACACTGACACCACCACACAAATTTGGCAACAGTGCCACCTAATGGTAAAACGATTTAAACCAAACAAATAAATCATTGATATAACAATTTCAAGGATTTTCTGACATTTTAATTAGCAAATAATATAAATATTACAAATGTAAACATTATGTGAGCAGGCTACATGGTAACCCCATGTTTTAACAACACGCTACGTGACAAGATTTGCAGTGATAAGCTATTTGGCTGTTTCCAACAGACGAAACATGACAGAAATTTAAATAGAGCCTTTCAGAAGCACAGCACTCACTCACAAAATAGTAAGGTTTTTAATCTAATAATACATATTACACCTCTTTAACATTATTAAATGTAGATGCTGAATCACTATGTGTTGGTTTTAAGTTACAGTTCTAAAGTTCAATTTCAAACGGTTTATTTTATTTTCAAGATCTGAGGTGAACTATCCGCTGCTGCTTTCAGTAGTATGGCAATAAATGTCATGTAAAATGACATTCAAACTCACAGTATTAGCATTTAACACAAGTAAGTCACTCTCGCTATTATAACTCGCTGTGTGTGTGTGTCCTCAAGGGCAGAACATAATTGTTTGGAATTTTTTGTAGAACAGAAAGAGAAGTTGAAAAAAAAAAACAACGTTTTAATCTGATGATTAAATAGCTGATGTAAGAATTCAGTGAGAAGTATTTGTATGTTATACTGTATCAGAAAAAATGAACATTATAAGAAACAAAAATGCAGTGTGAACTTTGGAAGCATTTGGAACCTGTCAAGTCAACTCAAGTTAATATTATTGTTGTGAATACTGACAGGACCTTTTGAAAATATTTCTAACTTATGTTTTACAGAATCTTATCTCTCAATGAACATTTGTTTATATCCAAACAAGAGTGTTGCTTATAGGTGGTGATAGAATTATTAAATCAGTCTCTTCTTCATCTGACACACTGATAATTTTGGGGTTTCATAATTTTTTTATTACTTTTTCAATTCATTTTTTTTGAAAAGTTATATATAATTAAATTGGGAAATACTTAATATCAGTACACAGACAATATGAATTAACTCTTTTAAATTTGAGTCAAATGGAGTCTTTTACTTTCATTAAAAAGTTCATCCTTTCAAGTCAAGAAAACGAACATATTTTCATTATATAAATATTACATTGGTTTCAAAGCAATGACACCATATTTTATTCATACCATGTTTTTATTTACATTAATTTCAAACACCATTCAATGTTTTTAAGCATTCGAAATTGTTTGTCAATTGTAGCCTTCTAACCTTCGGTATCACTTGATTTTGATGGTCGGTTTTACGCATTTTTTTAAATTTAAGTTACATTGCATTTACATGCCAACCAGTGGTGGTAAGAGTACAACAAATTTGTACTCAATTACAAGTACTGTTACATTGCTAAAATTATACTCAATTACAAGTAAAAGTACTGGGGTTAAAAAGTGCTTGAGTAAAAGTACAAATTACTCTTTAAAAAAGTACTCAGAGTACAAATTACTTTTTTGCTGGTGGTATTTATTGATCCGTAATTGCTGAATCAGACAAGATCCAGACACTAAAACACATTTTACAATACACATTAGCAATATACACAAATAAAAATAGATTCTTTACAGTTTCAAATGATGCCTCTTATCTCATATGATCAAAAGACGATATGATTAAGAAAAAAATGCAGCAAACGTCGACAACGCCTTTTCCAACTTGAGGCAAAGTTTAAATCAGGGCTATTCAATTAGTTTGTCATGGGGGACAGTTCATGAAAAGCATCCCAAATGAGGGGCCGGAGAGATATGACTTGCAATATGAGTGATTACACAACAGCATATAAGAGCCCATATGCTGTATACTATTTTTGCTCTTTAAGACACCCACATTAACTTTTTCAACATTAAAATGTTAATATATTGTATTTTGAAATATCATTTAGTGCATTGTACAATAGGAAAACAATCAAATGCTGTATTTTAAAGCACAACAAAAGCAGTGCATTGCTTAAGTAGGCTTCTTCTACATTCATACATGTGTACATTCATATGTTATGTGAACTGCATAACAATTATGGATGCAACAATTGTAGATTTTGTTTGTACGATTCTTGAGAATAATGGTTTCACGGTTATCACGTCTAATGTAAGTTTAAGCTTTATATTAGGTCAGTATTCAAGTAAACTGTTGTTATCATCTGCGTTCAGACATACATAATCATTTTAATAATTTGCAATAATTCGTTTAACATATCTTTTGTTTACATTGCACTGAAAGCCACGCTACGGTGTGAAACGTTTTCTAATCGGTGTGTCTGGAAGGTGTGAGGTCCGCTTGCACGCGCATATTGGCAAATGTTCTTATATAACGAACTTGTGTGCGGAAAAGACACGATATGTGAACGGCCCGCTGCTATAGTTAATCCAGTGTGCGTAAATATTAGCCTTGGTTTAAACTCGGATCTTTAAACTAGCGCACAGGTAGCATATATTTTAGTTGCTGCAGGTTTTTTCCGTGCGACAGAAACGCGGCGCCGAGAAGTCTTTACGATGAATTAACCGTAATTAACAAATTATCCAAATGTTTTCGGCTGCTCGCGCCACTTGCTTTTTTTGTCAGGTGAATCAGGCTCTGTCTGCGCAGCCTTCAAATGCAGCTCGTGCTGAACGACGCATGTCACTTCCTAAATAAAGCAGCCGTTTTTCAACTGAACAACAAATTTTGTTTTTGGTGTCTTGGTCACACTATTTGGAGGGCCGGAACAAATTGCCTCGCGGGCCAAGTTCACCAATTGAATAGCCTGGTTTAAACGTTAAACTTTAATATCACTTCACTTACAAGTTTTGGAGAAACTTTGCTATTAATCTAATAGCGCGAAACAAACCATCAGAAACCGCAGAACGGTTGTTGTCTTGAATCTCCATGTGTAGAACAATAACTTCGTAACAATACCATCACTGCTCAGCTCAAGTAAATCTGCAGCTTGTTTTTCGGCTCAAATAATGTACCAGGCTTTTCATTGGTCCGTTAAGATGAGCTTTTTTTATTGGCTACCGAAGTCAGTGGTTAAAATATTCATTTATTTACAGTACTCTGTAACGAATTGTGAATTTAAAAGTAACGAATTACATTATTCAGCTTAATTTGTACTCAAGTACAAGTAAAATTACTGACTTAAAAATATACTCATGAAAGTACAATTACCCCAAAAATGTACTTAATTACAGTAACGTGAGTAGTTGTAATTCGTTACTCCCACCACTGATGCCAACTAATTCTCACTAGATCATAAGTAGACTGATAGGTCGGGGTTAGGGTTGGGGTTAGGGTTACGGTTAATGTAAGTTGACATGTACTTGCAAAGTTTCTCATTGTCAGTTAAATGTCTGTTGAAGGAGGAGTATCAGCAGATATTAAGCAGACAGTCTACTAATACTCAAATGAGAAGTAATTTGCATGTAGTAGCAATGAAATTTTAATCTACAAAATGTGCACTAGGGACTATCAAAATAAAGTCTTGCCTAACCTTCTTGTTCCAAACTGTTTATTATTATTATGATTTATTTATTTATTTATTTATTTTTTATTTATTTTATAAAGTTGACTGCTGGACTGCTCCATGATGGATATTTTATTTTGTAATATTATTCTTACATAACATTATTTTTATAATAATATTATATTTGATTCTATACTAAATAATATTTAAATAAGTTAAAATCATATAAATTGCGATCAGCATGCAAAATAGGATAAAAAACAATGTAATATATAGTTTATAGGTATCATTTATAATTCTAGATATTTAATGGGCCCCCAGATTTACTGGTTAAATTCGCCCCTGGCTGCAGCTATGCACGGTTTAGCTTTAACCTTAATTAAACACCCATGATCAAACTATTTGAGTTTTTCAGGGTTTTTTTTTTCATCTACAACTGTGTTGGAGCAGAGTAGGAGCTGTGTAATGCTACACTGCTGCAGCTAGATGTCAGTATAATCGACTGTTCAGTGTCAGCGTTCTGTCCAGATCTCGAGCGCTGCTGCTGCTGCTCATCCTGTCATTGTGCGCGACCCAGACAGATCGCTCATATGTGGAGGAGCAGCGTTTCTTATTTTTCCACAAGTAAACAGCAGTGGAAACTGCATTACACACTGACAGGTGGTAAGTAACCTGTAATTCAATATTTGCAAATCTGCTGTGTTTGAATTCACTTAATAACACATTTGTGGATCTATTTTATTTAATGTTTATGTTTGTTAGGGGCTATAGAGGACATAGATCTAACTGCTGCTTCATCTTTAATTAAATACAGTATTTCTATTCCCTAATAGTAAATCTCAATGAATTTGGTTTTGAATGAGAATATTCTTTGGGAAAGAGATATCTTAGCTATTAGTTAGTCATGTTTATTTTCCCTTTCTTTTTAAAATGCTATAGTATTATATAGTTTATTAATTAGAATAGTGTTTTTTATTATGTCAGAAATGGCATCTATTTTACAGATCATTAATTACATTATGTACTCACTGTGACAAGAACTGTATAGATATTGAATATAATATTCATACTCATGTCAAAATTATCTGCTTCTCATAGTCCATAATGTTGTTGTTGGTCACATTTGAACTGCCACATGTTTTAAAATGCTGTCACGTCATGTTTTAAATTTACATGTTTACATTTCTTAATGACACTTATAGTAGGTTATATTCAGTGTTGGGGAGGTTACTTTGGAAATGTAATAGACTACAGATTACAAATCACCCTATTTAAAAAGTAACCAGTAGTGTACCCTCTCAATTATATATAAAAGTAACTTATCTTACATCTGATTACTTTTTGATTACTTTTAAGTTTTCTAACTAAATCATTTTCAAGCATTTATACCAAACAGGTGTGACCTTACAGTAGCTCTGTTTACTGTTAGAATTTCAAAATCTTTCATCACTTAAATTAAGATTATATTCATTTGATTTTAAAGTACAGCCACCACAAAACCAGAAAAAAATGTTTACTGTTTCAATTAGTTGTGCAGGGTGATTTTTGTAAAAAAAAAAAAAAAAGAAAAAAAGAAAAGAAAATCATAGCAATTTTTGCAATTTTTATTTTTAAATTGAAGCAACTTAAATCCAAGTCAATCACATATTAGTGATCAATAAAACTGTCAATGAAACATATGAGGCAGAACTGTTCAGTTCAATTATTTACTGTAAATAATATTCTGTACCAAACAGAAACAAATTATAGTAAATAACAGCAAAAACAAAAAAAATCCAGTAAAACCAGGTGTTACACATTATGTAACACATAATGTAGTATCACTAATAACTATCACAAACTAATAGTAATTACCATAGTATACTTTAGCCTTTACTACAGTAAACTAGAGAGAGAGAGAGAGACCTCCTCTCCCTCAGTCATCTTTCCATCAAGCAAATTTCTAGTGTTAGCCTAATTGGTTGGTGCCAAAAAGTTTGTTGTTGACCATCGAAAAACAGGTCGAAGAAAAAAAGAGGTATTCTCGCCATCATATGGATTTACTTTCATCGGCTAGACACCGGTCTCACAGCTCTGTGAATGCCGGTGCTGTCACTTATTGATCTGCGTTCAGTAAATGCATGCAGCTTGTGTGGACGCTACTGCGTTTAAAATAGCTTCGCTACAGAAAAGCTTTTTGATTTATAAAGTAGCGAGGCTACCGCCACGCTACTGGGAAATGTAGTTAAGCTAGTAGCGTCACTACTTGTAGCGACGCTACTGCACAACAATGTGATAAAATCGCTTTGGCCAAAGGAGTCTGTTGGTGCCCTGAATTTAAAATTTCCTGCAATGAAACCAATTGGTAGACGTGGTGTGCCGCAAATTCAAGCCGCATCAGAATAGCACCGCTTTAATAAATGGCCTTAGCAGAAGGTATAGTGCATATCAAAAACAGGCAAAGCAACAAATTAATATCATTCAACATATCCCAGATTTTTTAAGAAATTATTTTAGATGTAACCCCATTTGTAATCTTTAACATTTTTATAAGTAACTGTAATTTAGTTGCACATTTTTTCTCAGTAACTGTAACAAATTACTGTTACATTTATTTTATAATCATATTACAAAACGCCGTTACATGTTACTCGTTACTCCACAACACTTATTTATATTATATTATATTATTATATTATATTATATTATATCATATTATATTATATTATATTATATTATATCATTCATTCGTTTTCTTTTCGGCTTAGTCCCTTTATTAATCTGGGGTCGCCACAGCGGAATGAACCACCAACTTATCCAGCACATGTTTTACGCAGCGGATGCCCTTCCAGCTGCAACCCATCTCTGGGAAACATCCATCCATACTCATACACCACGGACAATTTAGCTTACCTAATTCACCTGTACCGCACCTGAAACCTATGCGAACGCAGGGAGAACATGCAAACTCCACATAGAAACGGCAACTGACCCAGCCGAGACTCGAACCAGGGACCTTCTTGTTGTGTTTGCATGGGTTTCCTCCAGGTGCTCTGATTTCCCCCACAAGCCCAATATCATGTGGTATAGGTGAATTTGTTAAGCTAAATTGTCCGTAGTGTGTGTGTGAATGTTATGAAGCGGACAGGAGACAGAGGTAAGGAAACGTTAGGGTGTTTATTAAATGACAACAAGGAGCACATGAAGGATAGCCAGGAGGATCAGGAATGATGTTGGGGTCTTTTCCTCCGTGGCTGGGTAACAGGAATACACGAGGATGGACAGCACACACCAGATACAGCTGACAGAGGATGACACAGACTTGGAAGGACTGGAAGACAGGACGATTCGGGAGGACCAGGAAGACTAGGAGGAATACAAAGAGAACAGGTAAGTGAATCGTTTGTTTTAGCTGAGGATGACTACGCTGAGTGGTCGCTCAGTTGTCCGCTTTCGTCGAGACGAGCCCGGACAATGAGCGACTGGAGTGCTGTGCTTTTATCTGGTGCTCGTGAATGTGATGCAGCTGTGTGCTCATTAGAAGTCAGGTGATGGTGATCTTCGTGAGTGGGGGTCGTGAGAGCCTGACCAATCCATGACAGTACCCCCCTCCCCAGGGCCCGCTCCTGAGGGCCGACACCTCCGACGCCGTGGTGGTCTCCCTCTGCCTCTAGGCGCTGGGAACTCAGGGTGGCTCTCATGAAACTCCACCATGAGACTAGGATCGAGAATATCAGCTCTGGGAACCCATGTCCTTTCTTCGGGGCCGTACCCTTCCCAGTCCACCAGGTACTCCAACTGGCCACCACGACGTCGGGAACGCAAGATCTCCTTCACTGCGTAGACGGCTCCTTCTTCTAGGAGCAGTGGAGGAGGGGGTTCCTCTTCGTGGTCAGGCTCTGTGGAGGGAAGAACAGGATCGTGATAGGGTTTCAGGAGTGATACGTGGAATGTAGGGTGAATACGGTAGTGAGAGGGTAATTGTAGTTTGTAGGTGACGGGGTTAACCTGTTCCACGATGGTGAAGGGACCAACAAATCGGGGACTTAACTTGCGAGAGGGCAGTCGCATGCGTATGTCCCGGGTGGATAGCCACACCTTTTGTCCGGGTGTGTATCTGGGTTCTTCAGACCTTCTCCTATCGGCGGTTACCTTGCTTCGACGGACTGCCCTCTGCAGATGTTGATGAGCCTCGTCCCAGACTCTCTCGCTCTCCCGGAACCAGTGATCCACTGCGGGGACATCAGATGGTTCGCCATCCCAGGGAAAAGAGCGGTGGTTGGAAGCCCAGGACGCACTGGAATGGCGTGAGTCCGGTGGAGGGTTGCCGCAGTGAATTTTGGGCATATTCTGCCCAGCCCAAATACTGGCTCCAGGAGTTCTGGTGACCACTGCAGAAGGTCCTCAGGAACCGTCCCACCTCCTGAATCTTCCTCTCTGTCTGCCCGTTGGTTTGGGGATGATATCCAGAAGAGAGGCTGACGGCCACACCTAGGAGCTTGAAGAAGGCTTTCCATAGACGTGAGATGAACTGTGGACCTCTGTCCGACACAATATCTTCTGGAATACCAAATGACCTGAAGACTTGATTAAAGATATTGTCGGCAGTTTCAAAGGCTGTGGGAAGACCTTTCAGAGGGATTAGTTTGACAAACTTTGAGAATCTATCTACTATGACTAGAATACAGGTATTACCTTCTGACGAAGGGAGGTCAGTGATAAAGTCCACTCCTAGGTGTGACCAGGGACGGTTCGGAATCGGCAAGGGATGGAGCTTTCCAGCGGGTAGATGACGTGGGCTCTTGGATTGGGCACAGTCCTTACAGCCCTGAACATATTGCCTCACATCCCTTGCCATGTTTGGCCACCAGAATCGTTGGGATACTAGCGAGAGAGTATTGTTGATCCCTGGATGTCCAGTGCCTAGCGAGGTATGTAAGGAGTGGATCAGATCTACCCGGTGTTCAGGTGGTATGAACTGCCGATGAGGAGGGCATCCCGGCGGAGCAGGGGCTTCCGGAGTGGCAACGACTGGAGGAGCGTTCCAGGTGATCGGACAAATGGAGATGTGTTCGGGAAGAATCTTCGTTGGGAGTTCTTCATGATCGTGATGCTCGTGTAAACGAGAGAGAGCGTCTGCTCTTAGATTCTTGGGTCCTGGACGATAGGAAATGGAGAAATCAAAACGTGAGAAGAAAAGTGACCATCTGGCTTGACGTGGACATAGTCTCTTGGCCTCTTTGATGTATTGGAGGTTTTTGTGATCTGTGATCACCTGGAACGGATGTTTGGCTCCCTCCAACCAGTGACGCCACTCCTCCAAGGCTAGCTTGATTGCTAGAAGCTCCCTGTCTCCTATGCTGTAATTCTGCTCCGCCGGGCTCAACTTCCGAGAGAAATAGGCACAGGGATGCAGTCGGGGCGGTGTATCATGATGTTGAGATAATACTGCCCCGACGCCGGTGGTGGATGCGTCCACTTCCACCACGAAAGGAAGATTTGGGTCAGGATGAGTCAGGAGTGGGGCCCTTGTGAACTCCTTCTTAAGAAGGCGGAAGGCTGCGGCTGCTTCTTTGGTCCACTCCAGTCCTTTGGGTTTACCCTTGAGGAGATTAGTGAGAGGTGATGTAATCCTGCTGTAGTCCTTGATAAACCGTCTATAAAAGTTAGCAAACCCAAGAAACCTCTGGAGCTCCTTAATGGAAGTGGGTTCTGACCAGGATAGAACAGCCTCAATTTTCTTCCCATCCATACGTATACCGGTTTGGTCAATGATGTATCCCAAGAAATGAATCGACTTCTGGTGGAATGAGCATTTCTCCGCTTTGAGGTAGAGGTGATGTTCTCTCAATGTGTGTAGGACCTCCGCAACGTGTTGGCGATGTTCGGCCTCACTCCGGGAGTAAATGAGGATGTCATCTATGTACACTATTACACAGTGGTGAAGAAACTCCCGGAGGACTTCATGAATGAAGTTTTGGAATACGGAGGGGGCGTTGACCAGACCGTAAGGCATGACCTCATATTCATAGTGGCCAGTAGGGGTCACGAATGCTGTCTTCCATTGGTCCCCCTCACGTATTCTTATCAGATTATACGCGCTGCGGAGGTCCAATTTAGTGAAGACTTTAGCTTCTCGGAGCTGTTCCAAGGCGGCTGGTACCAGAGGAAGGGGATATCGGTATTTTACTGTACCGTTATTTAGGACCCTGTAGTCGATGCATGGACGCAGCCCTCCGTCCTTCTTGGCCACAAAGAAGAAGCTTGAGGCGGCTGGTGATTTTGAGTGACGTATGTACCCCTGACTCAGAGCCTCCCTTATGTAATCTTCCATTGCCTGATTCTCTGGAAGCGAGAGCGGGTAGATCCTACCTCTTGGCAACTGGGCATCTGGAACTAGGTCGATCGCGCAGTCCCATGGCCGATGCGGCGGTAGCTGGGAAGCTCTCTTGGGGCAGAAGACATCATGAAAGGAGCTGTACTCCTTAGGAATGTGGATAGACTGCTTCTCAGGAGGGCTCTCGACCGATGTTGCAAACAAAGAAATGGGGTTCCGACCTTGAAGAGGGAGATTTGGAAAACAGGCAGGTGTACATCCAGATCCCCATTTCTTTATCTCTCCTGTGCCCCAAGAGATGATGGGATCGTGCTTCACCAGCCACGGGCGCCCTAGAATGATGTCCATATTTGCACCCTCCAGAACCAGAAATTGAATCCTCTCTTGATGTAACAACCCCACTTGAAGAAGGATGTCTTCGCATTGTCGATGGATACGGGTCGAAGATCGAGTGCACTGGGTTATCGGTTGTATCTGGTATATATGCGAGGACGCCTCAGTACGGAGGTGGAGTTGACGACAGAGGGATTGGGAGATGAAGTTCCCTGCTGACCCGGAGTCGATGAGGGCTGTGACAAGGAGAGAAATAGAGGCAGTAGTTATTTGTACGGTGGTAGTAAGTGGTTTACATTGTTCAATATTCGTACTGAATACACTCACTGAAGTCCGAATGGGACGAAGGGGACACTCCATACGGGTGTGTCCACTGACACCGCAGTATAGACACAGACCCCGGGTCAGCCTCCTCTGTCGTTCCGCTGATGTCAGTCTTCCAGACTCTATTATCATGGGTTCTGGTTCTGGAGAGGCTGTTGACTCAGGCGATTGGAGGAGTGCAGACGAGGGGGTGATGGTGTCCTGTTGATAGGAACGGAGACGATCGGAACATCGGAGAGAATGTTGGATGAATCTCTCCAGACCCATTGTATCATCTAATGTGGCCAGTTGGATTCGGAGAGTGGGTTCCAAGCCGAGCCGGTACGTGGTCAACAACGATCTCTCATTCCATCCACTTGCAGCTGCTAGAGTGCGAAACCGGAGAGCATATTCCTGTGTAGATAGAGTACCTTGCTTTAGATGATACAGCTGCTCTCCAGCGGCTACTTCCCCATCAGAACGTCCAAACACCTCTTTGAAATACTCCGTGAAGGTAGTGATGGAATTCATGACCGGCCCGGCTTGGTTCCAGATCGTCTCAGCCCATTTAAGTGCAGGTCCAGAGAGTAGAGATACGATGTAGGCGATCTTCGACTTATCTGTGGGATATAGAGAAGGTTGCATTTCGAATATGAGGGAACATTGTAACAGAAAACCATTGCACTCCCCCGCTCCGCCTGAGTAGGGCGCTGGTCGGGCCATGGGACTGGAAGGAAGGGCCGAAGAAGAAACTGTGGAGGCGGAAGTGCTCGGTGCTGGTGGTGCGTTGGAAAGTGGAGCTGGTGGCTGTAGAATCCGCTTCAACTGGTCCACCAGCTCTTGAAGGTGATCGGGGGTGCTCATGTTGTCGTCGTTATGGGTCCGGGCTTCTGTTATGAAGCGGACAGGAGACAGAGGTAAGGAAACGTTAGGGTGTTTATTAAATGACAACAAGGAGCACATGAAGGATAGCCAGGAGGATCAGGAATGATGTTGGGGTCTTTTCCTCCGTGGCTGGGTAACAGGAATACACGAGGATGGACAGCACACACCAGATACAGCTGACAGAGGATGACACAGACTTGGAAGGACTGGAAGACAGGACGATTCGGGAGGACCAGGAAGACTAGGAGGAATACAAAGAGAACAGGTAAGTGAATCGTTTGTTTTAGCTGAGGATGACTACGCTGAGTGGTCGCTCAGTTGTCCGCTTTCGTCGAGACGAGCCCGGACAATGAGCGACTGGAGTGCTGTGCTTTTATCTGGTGCTCGTGAATGTGATGCAGCTGTGTGCTCATTAGAAGTCAGGTGATGGTGATCTTCGTGAGTGGGGGTCGTGAGAGCCTGACCAATCCATGACAGTGAATGAGTGTGTATGAATATTTCCCAGTGATGGGTTGCAGCTGGAAGGGCATCCGCTGAGTAAAACATATGCTGGATAAGTTGGCGATTCATTCTTCTGTGGCGATCCCAGATTAATAAAGGGACTAAGCTGAAAAGAAAATTAATGAATGATTAAATATTATTTTAAGCCCTTAAATTTCACTGCATTTTTTGAGTTCTCACATGTATATTTATATGAAACTAAAAATACTAAAAAACATCCCAAATATGGTGACAGTTAAAGTGTAACAGCATGGAACTTAAGAAAGTAAATTATTTGCTTCATCTTTTGACTACAGTGTCCAACAAGTGAACAACTTGAAAAGCCAAAAGGCCTCTCTATGGTTCCAAGTCACTCTCTTATCATGGGGAATGGTTCGATCAAAGGCCATCGGCTACAGGAGACATGTCTGGCCTCCAGCATTAAAGAGACCCCTGTATGGGAGTCTGTGGAACCCCTGAAGATGCGGATTGCCCATCTTGAGGAGGAGCTGGCACGGAGGGACCGGGAGCTCCGTGCACAGGAGAATCAATTACAGAGCCTTCAAAGGGAATTAGAGGCAAAGGTGTCCCAGATTGATAAGCTCCAAGATGCCATCGGGTATAACAGCCTCGGCCGCTCTCCACCAGCACCACTGAGACACAGCCGTAGACTACTGAGTGTGATCAACCAGGGATCCATGCGCTTCCACAGAGTTGCTGTGGAGGTGCATCGAAGGCTAAAAGCCAAAGAGGGCGTTTCAGCAGAACCCACAACAAGGCACTTCTGTCATGACCACAGGGCCCATCGCAGGTCGACTGAGAGACAACACATCCGCAAAGACTCAGGGTGAGTGTTAATGGTGGACAGGAATTGTTTTTTTTTTCAGCACTACTGTACTCAAGTACATTTTTATATATTTTACTTAAAGGTATTGCATGTAATATGTTTTTTTTTAATTATCCATAAACCACTAGAACCATGTTATATAAAATGCTGACTAAAAGAGAATAACTAAATAGAAAAATTAAAAAACAGTGCACGTGTGATAAATATGTATATACACGGGGTCTTTACCTAGTCATTTGTGGCCCACGCTCGCGACAGCATTTTATTTCTCATGTGCGTTCTGTGTTCACTCGTTCCGAGTTCGTTATTCAAAGATAACCTGCAGGGCAATGGGATGGAAAAAAATATTTTTTAAACTGTGTAAACGCAAGGCACATAAGCAGTGCACAAAACTCTCACTGGTATCCGTAGAGACAGAATCAGCATGAACTGGAACCGCGTCTTTTTTTAAAAGAAGATGAGTGGTAAATCCGGAATTCACCATTTCCAGATTCGAAAAGCTCTCAGGTAAAAAATGTTCCTTACATATCATATTTGTGGTGTGTTAGCAGATAATTGTAATCCACATATGTGGGTCCACACGTCAGCTGTGCTCTTATCGCGGGGAAATTGAAACAAAACCTTTGTTGCGGCACATTTTTAAACGCAAAACTAACAACCCATGTCTCCCAGCAATTCTTCTACTACTTGTTAGAACTATGTTTCAAGAGTTCACACTTAGCTGATGATTAATTATAAGCTTGTTTGGCATGCTGTCCCGGGAGAGAGCCCTGAGCTCTTAAGATCCTCGAGCCCGGGGCTCCCTCCCGTTGCAAGGCGAGAAGGGAGTTTGAGCTCAGGTAGATCTCGAGAACTCCCCCGCTGTAATAACCAATGAACAGCCAGTGATTGCTCTTGAGAGATAACCATTTACTAGGAGCATGTCTATAGTGCCGGTTTGGATTAGTCAATTAACTTATGTTGCATGTTTTTTGGACGGTGGGAGGAAACCGGGAAACCCGGGGGAAACCCGGGGGAAACCCACGTGAGCACGGGGAGAAAATGCAAACTCCGCACAGAAATGTCTGCTGGTTTGGTAAAGCCTAGAACCAGAGACATTCTTGCTGTGAGGCAACAGTGCTAAGCACTGGGCCACCGTGTCACACATCTAGGAAGAAGGAGGAGTAGGGGTGGATGGGGGGATTCGTCAAAACGAAGATAGCGGTGGTATGTAACCCAGGGTATTTGTAGTAGCTTAGGAGTCGTCTGATTGGTGCATTGAGAATTGGATAATGCGGATCCAGCCGCTAGCAATCATAAGCACGTGATCCTCTCAAAATTTGTTTATAACTAAACTTCACTAAGAAACACAACGTTTTGTATATCTGAACACTGTAACAGGTAAAAAGTCTCTTCAAAGCTAAAACATGTATATTAATGAAGTTGCATCTCAATCACAAAAGAACACTGATTGGTTCGAACCAAGCCTTTCTCATGAATTAATGCTAAAAACTCAATGACGTCACTTTGTACCAGCTGGTGCATACATGCAATCTCCACAATGGAATTTACACAATGATCTCACCACCGTGACCTAATTTATTTTTAAACCTGAAGAACGAATTTGCTCAAAACAATGCAAAACAACCAATTTTCACTTTTTAGTGAAATATATGTCTCCCAATAGTGTTTTTAGCAACGTGGGACATATATATGACATATATAAAAATGTGTTTGGGTGTTTTGTAATGCTTTAAGGTACTGTACCAATAGGCTTTTACTCAAGTGTTTGGTTTGTGTACCTAGTCCACCTCTTAAGACTGTGCTGAAACTAATTACACCACTGGATTGTTAGTTTTATTATGGAGTCACTGGAATACTGACTCTCCAGGAAGGTGGAGACAGTAATAAGGTTTAGCCAAGCTTTTGTAGCATCTCCATCCCCAGAGTGGACTTGAAAGCCTAAATTACCATACCACACTCTGAAGGGGATGGAGTGGCTCAAGAGAATACAAAGGCTGGGCCATTTGTATGCATGGACAGGAATCATTACTGTTTTAATTAAACACGCTCTTGATGGCAGTCTACAAATGTTCATCAGAAATTCATTCATAAGACCCATTTTAAGTCAGTAGACAGCCCTTCCTGTTTCAGATATGATAATGAGATGTGTACATATACATATAAACTGTGTAGCACTGTAGATGTGTTTTGACGTGCGATCTGTCATACAGTTCCATATTTACATTTTTTTTTGTTAATGTATGAAATAAGTGAAATAAGTGCACGTGCCCCAGTAAAAATCACCAGTGCCCCAGTAAATTCTTTGAGATAGGATTTACTATATATGCAAAGTGTGTTTATTAAGACTGGTAATCCCGGAATAAAGACGTAATTCTCTGCAACCAAACCAACGCTGGTGAAAGTAATGTGTTTAATCAAAAAGCAAACTCACGCATCTCTGCATGTGCGCAGAGAACCATACTCGCGCGCCTCACACAATGCTCTTGCTGGACCCTGACGCGATGGTCTTCTCCTGGTGCGAGTCCCGGTTGTTAACATGCACGCGGAAAAAAGTCCTTGCTGCTCACGCGCGGCCAAACCAGTGTAACAGCCTTTTATGCAGAAGCGATGGCATGCAGTGAGTTTTGCAAGTCGACAAAACTAAGGTTTTAATGATAGGGTGATCTTACTAAGCATCCTGATAGATTTTTGTATAAAGTAAAAAGGAGGGATGACGAGTCAGGGAGGTAAAGACTTAATAAACCTAATTCTCTGGCATGTGTCCAAGTCTAAAGCAGGGTGCACACCAGAAGTGCCCCTCAGCGGCGCGCCGCGTAGCGCCATGCAGCGCCACGCAGCGCCATACATTTCAGAATTCTAAACATAGGTTTCTATCAGGGTACACACACCGGCGCCACAAGTCGGCGGCTGTCCATGGCGCCCAGCCACGACTCAGGACACTGTTCATTTCTCTGCCGTGCCACAGAGCGCCATCTGATTAGTTTCATGTTAGATATCATGCGAATGTCCGCGTCTGGTGTGTGATACTTTTAACTGTCATGTGCGCGCCGTGTCGCAGCGCCGAGCGGCGCTTCCGGTGTGCGACCTGCTTAAGACAACAGATTATTCTATAAAACATCTTTTTTTGTATTCTTTTTTGTAGAACTGTCTATAGAATTTCATTCAAATTAAATTAATATTCATGCAAAAGATTTCTTAAATGATCTTAGCAGGGCCGCTGCTGGCCAAAATGGTGCCCTAAGCAGAATTTTGCAGTGGTGCCCCCACCAAAACCACAAAAACACATACACAAAAATATGCATTGAAACATGTATTTATTTATGTGTATTATATATATATATATATATATATATATATATATATATATATATATATATATATATATATATATATATATATATATATATATATATATGATAAAATGTTTGGAATGGAGTTTTCCTTATTTTCAACCATTTACAAAAGGTCATCAATAAAACAAAAATTATACTTAAACATTAAATAAAATCTTTACATTAGAAGATAATGCTTAACATAAATAAACAGACATGTCTTCTGAAACTAAGCTGTAGGTTGTGTGATTCCTTCAAAAGGCTAAAATTAATTCTATATTATTTATCCATTATTCATTCATTCTTTTTCTTTTCAGTTTAGTCCCTTTATTAATCTGGTGTCAAACCAACACTGGAAAATATTTATCCATTATGTGTAACAATATGATATACATTTTGTTGATGTGAATTTTCCTGAATTCAGCAGCTATATTCATTTCATGTTGTAAGGGTGCCCTCATGGGGTGTACAAGGGAACTGCAGACATATGTATTGTACATAGAAATATGTCTATGGTATCAAAGATGAGGCAACACAGTGGTTGCTATGATACATGATGCACACTGTGGATTATTAACAGGAAAAAACTCTCAGAATTCTGACTTTTTATATTAAACAATTGCAACATTATATATCAGAATTGCATGACAGAATCTAAATTCTGACTTTATGACTCGGAATTGTGAATTTATAACTCAGAATTTGAGTTTTAGAACTCTGAATTTTTAGTTTTTCTCACGCAATTCTATGAAAAAAGGTTGTAATGAATGAATGAATAATGGATAAATAGAATTAATTGTATCCTTTTGAAGGAATCACACAACCTACAGCTTAGTTTCAGATGGTCTGTTTAGTGCTTTATAATTCCCAATGCCTTAGTTAAAAAGAATTATAGTCTCCATAACCCACTCAAACATCTTTTTTTCTCTTTTTTTATTCAAAGTTGGGAACTGGCTTCTATAGAAAACGGATTGGTTTATTGTGGAAAAAAAGTATTTTAACAAAAATAAATTAATGCCTTACCATAGCTCAAAAACAATGAATGGCAGCAAAGCACGAAATTAATTCACATAAACTGAGTTTACACTGCGAATCAGGCAGATTGGTTGGAGTTGTGGCGATGTTTAGGGTTAATTAATTCGCCTCGCTAATTTAATGTTACTTCAAATAAAATATGATTTTCAGATTCACAGACAAATGAACATACCTGAAAGGGATGCACGGGATTCATCTTGTGGTTTTTTTTTCTTTTTCTCTTCTCAGCCCCAGACTGTTGTTGTCTTTTCCCGAGCATTGTATTGCATTTATCTATCTGCTAGCAGCCGCAAAGGCGCGAGCACAGGTGGACCGGGCCGCGTGAATGCGCGTACGCGCGCATGCACGCAAAAAATGTCTTGACACGTGTCACATGTTTTTTTGCGTTCATCATGAAATGCATTTAAAATATAAATATTTATTATTTTGTATGTATATTAATTCTTTTGTTAATATTAATATACAAGGAAGAGATTTTATTTGTTTTTTGAGCACCGGAGATGGTGCCCCCCTTCGGAGGTGAGGCCCTACGCAGCCTGCGTACTCTGCGTATAGGGAGCGGCGGTACTGGATCTTAGCATCACTCCAGTTGTTACTTTACGTTGTTTTCCAGTTACATTTAGGATTAAATTCTGTTATTTATTTAGAATAATAATTGTATAATAATACAATAATAATAAACAATAATACTTTTTATTTATAATATATATATATATATATATATATATATATATATATATATATATATATATATATATATATATATATATATATATATATATATATATATTTTTTTTTTTTTTTTTTTTTTTTTTTTTTTTTTTTGAGGGGGTGGGGGGCGTGCCCCATAGAGCTTTATGTCTAGCAACACCCCTGAGTGAAACATATTTCATATATATGATTTAATGAAAATGTTTTACTCATCTTCAAGTGGTTCCAGACCTTTAAGAGTTTCCTTATTCTGTTAAACACAAAAGAAGATATTTTGAAGAAAATAGAAAAACTATAACCATTGGCTTCCATGATATAGGAACAACAAAACTCTACAGAAGTCTGTGGTTACAGGTTTCAATATTTCTTCAAAATATAATATTAAACAGAAGAAAGTCAGTCAAACAGGTTCTGAACATGTAGGGGTGAGTAAATGATGACAGATTTTTTTGTTTTGTTTTAAGTGAACTCTTCCTTTAAATCACAATCTCTTTATTTGGTTAATAATTGGTAAATGAGCATCAGTTGTTGTTGTCAGGTCCTGTGTTCCATGTTTTCGTCATGTGATCCTCCCCCATGCTTTCATTCTCCATGTGCGTTTGTTTTCATCATGTGACCCTTTCTAGTTCTCGCAATTTGTTAATGTTCATCAGTTTCACCTGAGTCTCACCCCTGTTAGTTTCCATCATGTCATGTGTATTTATATCCCTGTGTTTAGTCAGTCCTTTGTCCAGTATTCTCAGCTGTGCGTTGTCGTCACTCCATGTCATTCCTTGAATGCTTACTTTCAAGGGTGTATTATAAAGACGATTTGAAATCTTTAATTCAACAGTGTATTAAATTAAAGGCAGTGTGAATGGTTCTGACAGGAGAAACATTCATTATTCATCTCCTCCACTTAAGTCAGCAATGATGTACCATGCCTTGAAGAAAGGTTCATCTAATTAAAGTGTGCCTTACAAAAGGAGATTTTCAGAGCCAGTTGTTTAAACTGAAAAAATAAACATTTACCACCTTATTTCAATAATTTATGTATAGTGGAGAATGTTAGAGCAGCTTACAATGTGTTATGATTATCAGGGATCTAGCGGTTGCAGATCGCTAACGGACTGCAAATCTGCCATTATGGATTACAAGATCCATTCATGCACCACACACACTCACAATCGGTTCCTGATCAAGACTGATTGCATACACACAGCCGGAGGATCATTACGAACTGATTACATGGACTTTAAATACAGCACACACACACACACACACACACACACACTTCATGGCCGAGTCTTGTTTATCTGTATCTGTGAATTAAAATTTTCCTTGCCTTGCCTTCCGTGTCTGACCTTTGCTTTGTTTTGTTTGTTTTACGTTGCCTACTGCCTACCTTCTGACCACTTGCCTGTTACTTTGACTACGATTCTGGATTGCCTGTATACATCTGTTTGCTCCTGTGTTGACTGTTGCTATCCTTCCCTGTTCAATAAACCTGTGTTTAGATCCGCACTCTCTTGTCCAGCGTCACTTCACGTCACACAATGATAAAGAGTGTATGTGGCTGAGCATTTCCCGAGAGCTGCGGGCAGGTAGATCAAAAATGGCAGGTAGATCAAAAATGACCAGGCAGACCACAATACAGGCAACATCGCTCTCTCATGCGGCTCTCTCTTTCAGTTGGAGAGAGGCGAGTTCTACCCCATGGGCTCTAAAACATCTTGGGGAGCTTGTAACATTTGAGGGGATGTTGGAGTGAGAAACGGTGTGGGGACTGAGGAACAGTTCAGCTTTCTTTTCCTCAGATGATTATCGAGGCAAATAGCTTGGTCCATCAAAGTCTCGAGGTCCAAAGCAAGCTCTCTGGTAGCTTGGTCATCTTTAATTACCTCCGACAGCCCATTTTGGAAGCAGACCATAAGTGCTTCATTATTCCAGCCACTTCCTGCTGAGACAGGTTGGAAATGGATGGTGTATACGGCCACACTACCACTACCTCGTTGAAGCGTGGGGAGTCTCTTAGAGGCTTGCCAGTCACTGTGAGAGTAATCGAAGACCCGCTTAAACTTCTCTTTAAAGGCCGTAAAACTGGAACAGAATAGAATCTTACCTTTCCACATTGCAGTGGCCCATGAAAGAGCATTACCAGACAGCAGGGTGATCACATATGCAATCTTGGCCAGATCTGAGGGGAAGGTAGATGGCTGTAATTCAAAAGTGAGAGCACGTTGTTTATTGAGATTATGTGGTCTGTTAAAGTGTTTTTAAACTTTTTTCCGTAAGGCATGGCTTTCGAAGATGATGGCATGAGACTCTGCCAGGTTGTTGCGCTGATGCTTGTAGATGGTCCCAGTTTACTAACACTTGTTTGGGTCTGTTATTTCTTAGCATCTTCATAAGGGTGGTATTGTTTTAAATGATGAAACAGGTTTGTGGTGTTGCCTGTTATGATGGCACGAGTCGTCTGCACAGTTTGCAGTGCACGTTGCTCTGTATTGTGTCGGATTGCAAAAAACTATGTAGCTCCAGACTATTGAAGTTTAGTGACATTCATTGTCAACAATGTCTGTGACTGTGACCTTAATTTTTTCTTACTCCTCCAAGTGCAACTAACACTGTATGACTGTAAACTTGTACTATGTGCCACATCCAAAAGTGCAGGCTGCAAAATGCTTGCGCAGCGTTACGCATAGTGCATAAACATTATCAAACACTTATTGAACTGTCATTATCGTGTTATCGTAAAAATATATATTGTGATAATTGATATCGATTATCGTTATCGAATTATCGCCCAGCCCTGAGTTAGGTAATGTACTTTCTGTTTTTTGTACTTTTTAAACAACTGTACACAATACAAGAAAATGTCATCAAGTTTGTAGGTTCCCCCACTTAAAAATATATATTTTACAATTACTATTATTATAAACCAACCTCAGTATTATGCAGTTAAGGTTTATGCATCAGTCTGCTAAACTCCTAAACTGACCAGTCACCACTTACAGTCAGAAACTACCTTCCCATCCATTGTTTGACTTTCCAGCTCCACGAATAAAAGCCTCCACTGTGACATCATAGTCATATGGCATTCTGACATATATAGCTGCTGGAGTGTACATACGAAGCAAACTCGCTCCCTCTGTCAGAATCGAGGGGTCAAGGGTATGTAAGCTTCCCCCGTTTACTTGATGAAGTGGAACACTCTTTAAAATCTTGCACTGAGGACAGGGGACTGAGTTTCCCCATGACAGGAAGTGTGTAGAGAAACTTGTTCATGGAAAAGTGGAGTGGAATGGAGAATGGAGAGTGATGTGCTGTGAGAGACTAGGGATGTCTGTGAGAGACTAATCTTGTGCTGTGAGAGACTAGTGGTGTCTGTAAGAGCCTGGTGATGTCCTGTAAGAGACTATTGATGTGTTTAAGACCAGTTATGTCCCAAAAGAGACTAGTGGTGGCTGTGAGAGACTAGTAATGTCCTCTGAGAGAATAGTTATGTCTGTGGGAGACTAAAGATGTACTGTGCAAAACTATTAGTAGCAACAGCAGTTATGTCTGTGAGACATAACCACAAAAGCCACTCTCCCAATCTCTCTCTTTTAGACACAATCTGCACTTTTTTTAATCCACTTTTCCTCCAGTTACATCCTCTCTTCAATCACAAACCCAGTTCTCACTTTTTACTCTTAATAGTTCACATATTTTGCAGTATGGAAAAGTGACCGAAATGGCAGAATCCTGAAAGATGTCTCTCTGAAAAATTATCTATGGCTGGTGTTGGTTCAAACGAATTTTATTATGTTAATCTTAAATAACTCTGTTATTTCTGTGTTTTAAAATGAAAAGACTTTTGATAACACAATGTAATCAAGCTGTTAGTTAGGTTGCTTTTAATTAGTGATAATTACTTCAGTGAGAACCATTTTAGGAATAAAAAGTGTTATTTTATTTTGATCTCCACTGTGCATAAATAAATTCACATAATAAATTATCAATTTTACTTACACATTTATACAATCAGAATCTCCACTGTATATAAAAATAGATTTTAAAAGTTGATTCTTTCTTTTTCCTCTTCTTGTAGCACTAAGAAACTGATCAATGAAGCCCTCATGAAGAATGACTTCCTGAAGAAGCTGGAACCTCAGCACACTAGAGAGATGGTGGACTGTATGTATGAGAAAATCTATGGGGCTGAGCAGCTGGTTATCCAGGAGGGAGAGCCAGGGAACTTTCTCTATGTGCTTGCTGGTACGGTACAGGCACTTTGTGCTTTCATATGTTTATATCAACATATTTTAGTAAGGAATGTGTTCTTTAAATGTCATTTTGCCCATTTTTGTATATTGAATTGTCTTTGTTCAGAGGGCTTATTAGAGGTCATTCAAAATGGAAAGTTCCTGGGTCAGATGCGTCCTGGAACAGCCTTTGGAGAGCTGGCCATTCTCTATAACTGTAAAAGAACAGCCACGGTCAAAGGTAGATTTTATTGTGCTGGAATATTCTTGTGTTTAACCAAAATGTCTAAAGGGATGGTTTACCCAAAATTTAAATTCTGCCAATATTTAAAAACACAGGAGGGAGAACATTTTGGGTGAACTATTTTCATTTTCAAAACTGTTCATGCAGATTCAATTAATAACACGACTCTTGACCAGCACAAACAGTTCAGCTCACCTCCAAAACTCACTCAGCACAACAGTTCATAAATGTCTCAAAATAAGTTTTTTATCAAACCACAGACAACAATTTTCATTCAGAAATCATGCTAAAACCACAAACAACAGAAAGTAATTAACAACATAATTAGTTAACTTTTATTTTTGATGTTTTTGAACATTTAATGTACATTTGTAAGTAATTATACATTTTCCACCTTTTCACAGTCTTAAATGTGCTAAAAAATGTGTGATAAGAAATAATAAAAATTTGTAGCAGAGACTTTAAAAGCTTCAGAAAATATTTCAAATTCGCTAAACTGCAAGTTAGAGAGGCCAGCTTTGGATCTATCAACAAATCAATTCCTATTATGTAATCCACTTTAAAATATTGATACATATGAAAATATTGACAACATGCTGTACTTACAATACATACTGTGCATCTGGAAAGTCTTCATAGCGCTTCACTTTTTCAAAATATTTTATGTTACAGCCTTATTCCAAAATGGATTAAATTCATTTATTTCCTCAGAATTCTACACACAATACCCCATAATGACAATGTGAAAAAAAATATTTTGAAATTGTTGCAAATTTAATCAAAATAAAAAACCTGAAAAATCACATGTACATAAGTATTTACAGCTTTTGCTGTGAAGCTCTCAGTTGAGTTCAGGTACATTCTGTTTACACTTATAATTCTTGAGATGTTTCAGCAACTTAATTAGAGTTCACCTGTGATAAATTCAGGTGATGAATGATTTGAAAAGGCATACACCTGTTTATATAACGTCCCAGGGTTGACATTGCATGTCAAAGCACAAACCAAGCATGAAGACAAAGAAATTGTCTGTAGACCTCCGAGACAGAATTGTCTCAAGACTCAAGGCTGGAGAAGGTTACAGAGAAATTTCTGCTGCTCTGAAAGTTCCAATGAGCACAGTGGCCTCCATCATCCGTCAATGGAATCACCAGGTCTCTTCCTAGAGCTGGCCAGCCATCTAAGCTGGGTGATCGGGGGAGAAGGGCTGTAATCAGGAAGGTGATCAATAACTCAATGGTCACTCTGTCTGAGCTCCGGAGTTCTTCTGTGGAGAGAGGAGAACCTTACAGAAGGACAACCATCTGTGCAGCAATCCACCAATCAGGCCTGTATGGTAGAGTGGCCAGATGGAAGCCATTCCCGCTTGGAATTTGCCAAAAGGCATCTGAAGGACTCTCAGACCTTAAGAAACCAAATTCTCTGGTCTGATAGCACTAAAATTTAACTCTTTGGAGTGAATGCCAGGCGCTACGTTTAGAGAAAACCAGGCACCGCTCAACCCTAGGCTAATATCATCCCTACAGTGAAGCATGGTGGTGGCAGCATCAAGCTGTGGGGATGTTTTTCAGCAGCAGGAACTGGAAGACTAGTCAGGATAGAAGGAAAGATTAATGCAGCAATGTACAGAGACATCTTGAATAAAAACCTGCTTCAGAGTGCTTTTGACCTCAGACTGGGATGACGGTTCATCTTCCAGCAGGACAATGACCCAAAGCACACCACCAAAATATTAATGGAGTGGCTTCACAATAACTCGGTGAATGTCCTTGAGTGGCCCAGCCAGAGCCCAGACCTAAATCCTATTGAACATCTCTGGAGAGATCTAAAAAATGGCTGTACACCATAGCATCCCATCCAACCTGATAGAGCTTGAGAGGTACTACAAAGAGGAATGGGCTAAAATTCCCAAAGACAGGTGTGCCAAGCTTGTGGCATCATATTCAAAAAGACTTGAGGCTGTAATTGCTGCCAAAGGTGCATCAACAAAGTATTGAGCAAAGGCTGTGAATACTTATGTACATGTGATTACTTATGTACATGTGAATTTTTTTCACATTGTCATTATGGGGTATTGTGTGTAGAATTTTGAGGAAATAAATTAATTGAATCTATTTTGGAATAAGGCTGTAACATGTGGAAAAAGTGAAGTGCTATGAACATGTTCCAGATGCACTGTAGTTCTGTTATCATCAAAATATGGTGATCTCATCTATTCATGGTTTACAACATGGTCAAAAAAAACAAATGGCTGAAAGTAAGAATATGTTTTTTGCCGGTTGTGTTTTTTGCCGGTTGTATGAATGAGAAAGTGTTTGGGAATTTTTTTTAAAAATAGTTAATTGCATGCATTTTGTGTGATATCAATGAAAAATTATTCACAGTTTGCTCTTCATAGACTTCTTTTTGGCTGCTCGAGTGAACAGTTTTAAAAATGTAGCTTCAGAACTGCACAATGCCTATTAGCAGTTGGAAAAAACTGTATGTATATATGCGTGGGTTGGACAATAAAACTCAAACACTTACCAATTTAGTGTTTCATGGCTAAATTTGGCCAGTTAACTCACCAACTCAAGAGCAGAGTGTGAAGGTTTAATTAGCAGAGTAATAGCACAGTTTTACTTAAAATATGCATTGCATTATAACATTATCTGTGACATATCAAAGTTCAAAAAGAGACAAATTGCTGGTACACGTCTCGCTGGCAGATCTGTGACCAAGACAGCAAGTCTTTGCGATGTATTAAGAGCGATGTATCACCTCAACTTCCCTGTTTCTACTGAAACTGATAATTGGGAACTCCACAGAGTCAATATACATGGCTGGGCTGCTATAGACAATCCTTTGGAGACTCGTGCCAATGCCTAATGTTCTCTGATGAGTCCAGCTTCACTGTCTTTTCCCACATCCGGGAGAGTTATGGTGTGGAGAAGCCCCAAAGAAATGTCCACCCAGACTGTTGCATACTCAGAATGAAGCATCGGAACGAATCACTAATGGTTTTTGCTGTGATATCATGGCATTCCCTATGCCTAATTCTTGTGCTAGATGGTCCATCACTGCCAAGAACAAGAAACATTCTGGAGGACCATGTGCAGCCAATGGTTCAAACATTGAAGGTGGTGCCGTGTATTAGGATGGTAATGCACCAATACACACAGCAAGACTGGTGACAGAGTGGTTTGATGAACATGAAAGTGAAGTTGAATATCTCCCATGGCCTGCACAGTCACCATAAATAAATATTATTGAGCCACTTTGGCGTGTTTTTTGAGGAGCGATTCAGGAAATGGTTTCCTCCACCAGCATCATGTTGTGATGTGGCCTCTATTCTGCAAGAAGAATGCCTCAAAATCCCTCTGGCCACTTTGCAGGACTTGTATCTGTGATTCCTAAGATGAACTGATGCTGTATTGGCTGCAAAGGGAGGCCCTACAGCATATTAGTGAATTATTGTGGTCTTAAACCAGGCGTTTTAGTTTCACTGTCCAACCCCTAAGGATGGGTGCTAAATCTGGGGGTGATGGGTGCAGAACAGATTGTTTAATTGTATTGGAGTCCACTAAATACTGTGTTGTAGATGATATATGGTCGTTTTTCTTTTATTGTGTGACCTACTTTTATCGCAGATATTGAATTAGTGTCATAGTGGTGGATTTGTGAGGTGGAAATGTTGGTGATTGTGTGTCATTAGCTGTGTCTCAGTCCCATATCTGGGCTCTGGACCGGCAGATGTTCCAGACTATCATGATGAGATCCACTCAGGCCAGACACGAGGAGTACTTCAGCTTCCTGCGCAGGTACATTTATGCCACTAACATTTGTGCATGTTACCAGCCACACACACAAACACACATCTTTGCATGGGTGCTTTAATGCACATTCAGGGTAGATAATAGTATTATGTTTTTCAAGTCCTATTATAATAACTTTACTGTAAGTAAACTGATGTTGTGATGTAACTTTTACAATAATACTGGAAGAATATAGGATCAAAGATTACATTTGCTGATGCAGATAGCATTTCTGTGTTTTTTTGTTATTTTTTAATTGGTTTTATTTATTTATTTATTTTTTTGTTATTTAAGGTAATTTTTAAAGGAGCTATTAGTAAGTATCTACATGTACTTTTTTTCAGCTGTTAACAAGCATTGTGAAGTACTGAAGCTTTGATGTTTTCAAAACTGTTCAGACAATCAGTATATGTCGAACAAACTATTAATATTTCTTCTAGTTATTGTTGTTTTCACACGAAGTGCAATGAATTTTGCAAAATTCCCAAACACTTTTGTTATTCATACTCTAGAAGCAGCAAAAAAAATTCATATTAAGCACATTTATAGCATGCTAACAAACACATTTCAAAACAGGTAACAACTGTTTCAAAACATGCATTTTTGCTGTATTTATTTTGAAATAAAGAAAGTATTAGCAGAAAATTACATTCAAAGTTGATTGCAATTTCAAGAGAAAGTCTATTCAGGATTCCTGCTTAAGTGTTAGTTTTGTTTTTTTTCAAAGGATAATCTGGAATTGATTTTGTTAGGAAATATTGATCAAAGAATGCAGGTTGGTGATGAAAGAAGAGTGATAAAGTGATAAAGATAGTGACAGTGGGAATCCATGGAGAAAAATGGAGAAGTGTGTTTTGAATGAAACAACCCAGGCTCATTCTGATTACGTACCCCTATATACATTTCTGGAGAGCGCCAAATACGTCCCAGGAGCTATGTTTTTTTTGCAGTTTTTGTTTTTGCGAATCCACAAGAGACCACTGTGTACGCTTCTTCAGATCTGCTTTTTCTAGCGAGTGCCATTCGTGCCTGCTCTTCTTACATAAATCCACCAGAGGCTGCTGTTGACTGACTGACCTATCGATTCCCTCACCCTTCTCCCTTCCTAAACTTCAAACAATCGTGTTTTAAAAAGCACCGATTGACCAGCACCCACCCAGTTCGCTAAACCCAACCGACAGTGGTTTCAAAAACAACCCATAAAAAGAAAAACCCTCACGGTAGCCTGATTTTTACCACATTTTCAGATTTTACCACATTCTCACCCTGCCACTGGACAAACTGTTAACTGTGGAAAAGCCGTGCACATGGAGGTAAGCTGTCATCTGTTGAGCACAAAAAAGAACAGCGTCATACCACCCTGTAGAGTTCGTTTTAAAGACAAAATACATCCATATGTTCCTCTGGCTACATAATTCGTGATCTCCAGTAAAGTATATACAGAAGGGGTACCTTTTCAGAATGAGCCTATGTTGCAACCAAATGTGTGTTTTCTGAATGAGAATTGTTGTGAGTGGTTTGTCAGTGTCAGTGGTTGAGGCCTATATGAACTGTTGTGGTGGTCTAAGTGAGTTTTGGAGGTGAGCTGAACTGTTTGTGCTGGTCAAGAGTTATACTGCTAATGCATTTTGAGAATGTGGCTTCAGTACTGCACAATGCTTGTTAGCGAAAACAGTAATTAAATTTAACAATAAACACTCCAACCTAATGTGTGACTATGGCAATTACAATGATTAGCAGACATCCAATGGGAAAAAAGATGACCATGTAATAAAATGTTAACTCAAACTTGTAAATATTAATGGATCCAATGCACAGCAGTTGGCACAGCATCCTAATTTAGATGTAATCTCTCTGAAAATCCAGTGTCAAATTTTGCCTTGTTTGTAAACATATCAATTGAGTATACAGTGCATCCTGAAAGTATTCATAACGCTTTACTTTTTCCACATTTTATATGTTAGAGCCTTATTCCAAAATTGATTAAATTCATTTATTTCCTCAAAATTCTGCACACTATACCTTATAATGACAATGTGAAAAAAAAGATATTTTGAAATTGTTGCAAATTTATTAAAAATAAAAACCTGAAAAATCACATGTACATAAGTATTTACAGTCTTTGTTGATGCACCTTTGGCAGCAATTACAGCCTCAAGTCTTTTTGAATATGATGCCACAAGCTTGGCACACCTGTCTTTGGGAATTTAGGCCCATTCCTCTTTGCAGTCTTCTCAAGCTCTATCAGGTTGGATGGGAAGCGACGGTGTTGGATGGGAAGTATTGGGAAGCGACGGTGTTTCAGATCTCTCCAGAGATTCTCAATAGGACTTAGGCCTGAGCTCTGGCTGAGCCACTCAAGGACAATCACCGAGCTGTTGTGAACCCACTTTATTGATATTTTGGCGTTGTGCTTTGGGTCAGTGTCCTGCTGGAAGATGAACCGTTGCCCCAGTCTGAGGTCAAGAGCACTCTGAAGCAGGTTTTCATTCAGGATGTCTCTGTACATTGCTGCATTCATCTTTTCCTCTATCCTGACTAGTCTTCCAGTTCCTGCTGCTGAAAAACATCCCAACAGCATGATGTTGCCACCACCATGCTTCATTGTAGGGATAGTATTAGCCTCGTGATGAGTGCTGCCTGGTTTTCTCCAAACATAATGCCTGGCATTCACTCCAAAGAGTTCAATTTTAGTCTCATCAGACCAGAGAATTTTGTTTCTTATGGTCTGAGAGTCCTTCAGATGCCTTTTGGCAGATTCCAGGCGGGAATGGGTTCCGTCTGGCCACTCTACCATACAGGCCTGATTGATGGATTTCAGCACAGATGGTTGTCCTTCTGTAAGGTTCTCCTCTCTCCACAGAAGAACGCTGGAGCTCAGACAGAGTGACCATCGCCTTACTGATCACCTTGCTGACTAAGGATCTTCTTTCCCGACTACTCAGCTTAGATGGCCGTCCAGCTTTAGGAAGAGTCCTGGTGGTTTCAAACATCTTCCACTTACGGTTGAAGGAGGCCACTGTGCTAATTGGAACTTACAGAGCAGCAGAAACCTTACTGTAACCTTCCCCAGCCTTGTGACAACTCTGTCTCGGAGGTCTACAGACAATTTCTTTGTCTTCATGCTTGGTTTGTGCTTTGACATGCACTGTCAACCCTGGGACCTTATATAGACAGGTGTATGCCTTTTCAAATCATTCATAAACTGAATTTATCACAGGAGAACTCCAATTAAGCTGCTGAAACATCTCAAGAATGATCTGTGGAAACAGAATGTACCTGAGCTCAATTTAAAGTTTCATGGCAAAGGCTGAATACTTAAGTACATGTGATATTTCAGGTTTTTTATTTTGAATAAATTTTCAACAATCCCAAAATATATTTTTTTTCACATTGTCATTATGGGGTATTGTGTGTGGAATTCTGAGGAAATAAATTGATTAAATCCATTTTGGAATAAGGCTGTAACATAAAAAATGTGAAAAAATTGAAGCGCTATGAATACTTTCCTGATGCCCTGTATATATTTATTTCATAATCTGTAACTTTATTAACAAAGTTAATCCACTCTTTCCAATGTTAGTAACAAAAAAAGGCACTGCACAGCAAAATGTTGTCTACAGGGCTATATTTTTGTTTAGTTCTCTGTATTGAAATCAAAGCTTTTACCAGCTGAAACATAATCATCCATGAAGTAATTATCCAGTGGGAGGCTCTTACCTATTCGTTTAGTTAAATCCAAGTGGTGACCTTTTTTGGATGGGCGCGTATAAAACATGCAGAAACTCCTACAAATTACAAACAAAACAGTCATTTTTGATCAATGGATGTGCTTCACTGCATTTGATCTCAAAGCAAAAGTGTCTTGTCAAGAAAGAAATACAAGCTGTCATGAATAATTAAGCCAAACATTTAAGCATGCATTAGAGCATGCAGATGTCAAAACCCATAACACTAAAATAGCACCAGACAGCAAAAAATAACTAACCAATTTTAACATTTTTACCAAAATTAATAAACCAATATTTTCTTTATTTTCTATTATGTGCAATACAAACAATTCTGTTAAAAATCTCAGAAAATAAATGTTTGTGTTCATTATACATGAAGGTGTTCATACTCTGCTGGTTAATTAGACATTATTTTTCTTTAGTGTTTCATTGTTGAAAGATCTGCCAGAAGAGAAACTTGCCAAAATCATTGACTGTCTTGAAATTGTAAGTTTTTAGTTTTTTTATTATTATCATAAACAGCATTTGTGATCTTTTAGTAATGATTTTTTTCTGACATAAAATATAACCAGATCATATTCATGTTTCAATGTCTTTATAGGATTATTTTGACAAAGGAGAGTACATTATTCGTGAAGGCGAGGAAGGAAACACTTTCTTTATCATAGCTAAAGGAGAGGTATGCATTACTGCATTTTGCATTTATATATAAATCCTTAAATATTTGTTCCCTTCAGTCAGTCACTATGCATTATTTCATAATGTCTGATGAAATTGAAGATTCAATCTAGGAGACCAATCTGACTCGCTTCAGAAGGGTGAAGGGTGGGCTAACAGGAGCAAGGATTACAGATAAATAAACATATATTATATATGTATAATCTATATTGTGCATGAATTCACAGAAAGTCATTATATATGTATAATATAGTTATTTTCTTATAATTGCAACTTCAATGCATGAATTCACAGAAACTCAGAGATGTAAAACATTGGCCCAATCCCAATTCTATTTTTATTTATATTTCTTCCCCTTCCTTTGGCCCTTAAAACCGAGTGTGAAGGGGAAGGGCTTCAAAATTTACCCCTAAGAATTGGGATAGCACTACAACACCTGTCATCATATATCATTGCGATCTCTTGCTTCATATGAGATCAGACGATCGCGACTGCTGTAATTATTCCAGTTGCGTTATTTTTGGTATTTATCTTCAAGAAATCGCTGAAGGCATATATTATGTTATCATAACGGTCCAATGTGGCAATAAAATCGTAACTGTATTGCGCATTTACACAGTGGCCAAATTCATCTATGTAAACACACCAAAAGAAACATTAACATTATAGCAGACACTGTAAAAAGCTCATTCCCAGCCACTAGACTTTTCTGACAGGGTATTCCAAGTGTCATCGAGTGTCAGAATGTTGTGGGACTGCTGTACAGGAGTTATTATGGATTATAGATCGCAAAATTTAGCGGTTTTTATTTTAGCGTTTTTTTAAAGCATGACGGTAAAACACGAACGCGGTTATGAATATATTAAAACATGCTAGTTTGTTGTAAAAGTTCGTAATAAAGACAAAAAGTACTAATTTGTGGATCTCCTTACTTCTGGGTGCAACTATTCTGCCGTTGTGGCTGGTGTATTCTGGGAAATTTTCTTACCCCTTGAAAAATCCTGAAAAATCTTCATTCGAAGAGCTATCTACCCCTTCCCCTTAGCCCTACACCTTCAAGCTAAAGAGAATTGGGACACCCCTACCCCTTGACATGAACGTGCAAAACGAGGGGTAGGGGGAAGAGGAAGGGCTAGGGGGTAGAATTGGGATTGGGCCTTGATGTCTAAGTTGCAAGAGAAAGTGACATGGAGTCTTAAGAACATCTCAGTGTTAAAAACAGATTTTGCTTGAAATATATGTGGAGACAGTGATTAATTTTTACCTTCCAGATTTCTTTAATAAGCTGAAAGTTAAAAATAACTTTTTTTTGTAATAGAAATTATTTGGTTTATACCATTATTACTACTGTTTTGATCCATTTAACGATCAGTGATAAATAAACAATTACATTTCATTTATTTTATTGTAAGAAAGAGCAAACAAATAGACAACAAAACAATTTTTCTTTAATTATTGATCTTATGGAATCATATTTATATTAGGAGGTATTTTAGGATTAGATTTTTAATGTGTATGTATGTTATACGTTGTCTTGTTGGTGTCTATGTACAGCGGAACCAAATTTCTTCTACGGAGACAATAAATTCTACTAAACCAAAATAAAACACACACACATTTTTTTGTCTTATTAAGCTATCAGTCAGTTGATTAGGATATGCAGTCAGTTTGATCTTTACAGTTACTTGCAATATATTTATAAAAATCTAAATAAACCACATGTGTTTAATGTTGGTTTTATGTTATTGCTAGTCATTTATTTTGCTCAGTCTAATGTTTTGAATGGTATTGCATTCTGAAAAAAGTGTGGAATAGGATTAGTGCTTTGGGCTAGATGTTTTTTGTTGGTTTAGGGTAATGTTGAATTACATATATTATATTTATAAATTAAACTCAAATACTTTAAAGGTAATTTCAATGGAACATGATTTATATTAACTATACTGCAATAAATAGTACAAAGTACATATAAGTTAAGGTCACCTGTTATAAAGTGTGAACTACAGTTGTGATTGTGGTCAATTTAATCAGTCAGATGCAGAGGAAGAGAGATATGGTGAGTTTCTGATGTTCCTTTTTATTATTTTTATTTTTTGTCCACAGGTGTCTGTAACACAGACTACACAGGGGTTTACAGAACCACAGGAGATTAAGACTCTTAGAGTGGGAGATTACTTTGGGGAAAAGGCTCTCATAAGGTTTGGAGATGATATTTTGAAGTGCTTTTTACAATCTTGAACATAACCAACAATGAATTTTGAAACTTGAAAATGAATTGATGAAAATGAAAAATGAAACTTTTATGATTGTGAACTTGTGGAAAAAGATTTGTTACATCTCCCTACAACATGCACACATTGTTCACTGAGAACTGTAAGAAACAGAAATGTGCTGTAGGACTGAATGTGGGAGGTGGAATGTTTGTCATCTGAAAGATATTCAGATGTTCAGATATTATTGTGCCATTGTGAAGATAAATCACAGAGGCTTTCACACATTTATACACATGAGCTACCTGTCATATTTACCAAGTTCTAACAATAATGGAAATTCTTTTAAAGCTTGGGTGGTCTCAAAGGAAAATAGCAAACAGTGATGTTTTCAGAATACATACAGTTGAAGTCAGAATTATTAGCCCCCCTTTGATTTTATTTTTTTATTTTTTTCAGTTTTAAATATTTCCCAAATTATGTTTAACAGAGCAAGGAATTTTTCACAGTATGTCTGATAATATGTTTTTCTTCTGGAAAGTCTTATTTGTTTTATTTCAGCTAGAATAAAAACAGTTTAAAATTTTTTAAACCATTTTAAGGTCAAAATTATTAGCCCATTTAAGCTATTTATTTTTTTGATAGTCTACAGAACAAACCATCATTATACAATAACTTGCCTAATTACCCTAACCTGCCTAGTTCACCTAATTAACCTAGTTAAGCCTTTAATGTCACTTTAAGCTGTATAGAAGTGTCTTGAAATATATGTAGTCAAATATTATTTACTATCATCATAGCAAAGAAAAAAATATATCAGTTATTAGAAATGTGTTATTAAACTATTATGTTAATACTATTATGAAAATCTTCTCTCAAACAGAAATTGGGGGAAAAAATAAACAGGGTGGCTAATAATTCTCACTTCAACTATGTGTCTGCAAAGTGACACAACATCATTACACATTTCTTATAATTTCATTTCAGTGAGGATGTCCGCTCGGCTAATATCATTGCAAAGGAAAATGACACACAGTGCTTGGTGGTGGATAGAGAGTAAGTAATGTTTCCTCACTAACAACTAGGGTTGTCAAAACAAGTTTAATACCACAGAATAAAAAAATCTATGTAAATATAAGACTGACATGTAAACAGGTATTTTCAGTTAAGTACAATTTGTTTCAGGTTTTCATTGTCAGTGTTAAAATACACATAGGTTCATTCTGAAAACATAGCCCTATATACATTTCTGGAGATTGCGAATTATGTAGCCAAAGCTACGTATGGCTGCATTTCATCTTTAAAAAGAACGCTACGGGGCAGTATGATGCCTTTGCTTTTCTTGTTTACCAGCTAACGATTTACCTTCGTTAACGTTGTTAACAGTTTGTTCGGTAGCTCGACATGTAGGTTGGCAGACTTGAGATGCAGAGCGGAGTTGACCGTGACAACAGTGTTCAAGTCCAGGTCAATCAGTGCTTTTTAAAACACTTGGTTGGGCTTTAAGGAAGGCAGAGAATGCGGGTATTGGTTGGTTGGTCAGTCAGTAAGTCATTCTACAGTGGCCTCTGATGGATTTACATGAGAACAGCAAGCAAGAATGGCAGTCTGGGGAGAAATTTGAGATCTCAAAAAGTGTACACAGCAGTCTCTGGTGGATTAGCGAAAACAAAAACTGCGAAAAACATAGCTCCTGGGACGTATTTGCTCTCTCCAGAAATGTATATAGGGGTACGTAATCAAAATGAGCCTGGGCTGACAATTTAGCAACACATGAGAGTGTCAAAACTTTGTATACATTTCACAATTCTAAATCAGAGTCAAAAACTAACAGAAATTTCTAGTAATTTTCCCAAATAAGGCAATTAATTCATTTAACTAAAACTTAGATTTGGAAGTAGGAAATGCTATTTTCTTGTAAAACATTCCAATTGCAACATAGGCTCATTCTGAAAACGTCCCTATATACATTTCTAGAGATCACTAATTATGTAGCCAGAAGTACGTCTTTAAAACGAATGTGGTATGACGCCATTCCTTTTCGCGCTTACCAGCTGACTGCTTATCTCCGTATGGATGGCTTTCCCGCTGTTACCAGTTTGTCCAGTAGCTCGCCATGTACCTGTATGTCGGCGGTTATCATGTTCATTTTCAATAGTTTCATTCTGTTTTTCTGTGCTCAAAACCGAAGCTTGAGTAGATTTACGGGACTCACCGACTGTATGCTGTGAGGGTCCAGGATGAAATGGTCTCATGTGATCCGGCAGTTCTGGTCGGATAACAAGTAACTTTATTTAAAAAACTGCAATATTTTGTAGAAGTCTGTGGCAGTTTGTGCAGCAGTGAGATTCTGAATTAATCTGATCCAGAGGCATTTTCACTGCCATGTTTTCCGTCTCTGGAATGTAAGCAGCTGGTAGCAGGAGAGTTGTTTAGTCGAGAATTCGAGAATTGTTAATAAAGTTGTATTCCAGAAAGTTTGTAGATTCGATGATGATCTTCAAGCTGTGTAGTTTAAGCACTGTGCTGATAGGCTCAAGTTAAAATTAGAGTATAAAATATAAAACGCAAGAGGGCAAAGTGCGGAGCAGTAGGCAGAGACGTCTGAACAGTTTCAAAGCAGGAACTTAGATCCAAAAAGCCGGTAAGACAAAAACAGAAGCTTAGTTCCAGAAACAGGTGAGACAAAAACAGAAGCTAAAAAACAAAATAAACAAGTAAATAACAGGGTAAGAATGTGGTAAAATCTAAAAATGTGGTAAAAATCAGGCGAGGGCTTTTCTTTTTCTCGATTGCTTTTTAAAACACTCGTTTTGGTCGTTTGGGTTTAGGAAAGTGGGTGAAGGTCAGTTGGTGCTTTTGAAAACACTATTGGGTTCAGGGTGGAAGGAGGGTGAGTCAGTTGATCGTTCATTCAGTCAGTCAGTCACTCATTCATTTAGTTACTCAGTCAGTTGACAGCAGCTTCTGGAGGATTTATGCAAGAACAGCAGGCGCAAATGGCATTCACGAGAGAAATTTGAGATCTCAAAAAGCATACACAGAGGCAAAAACTGCAAAAAAGTACCTCCAGGGATGAATTTGGCACTCTCCAGAAATGTATATATTGGTACGTTTTCAGAATGAGCCTAGGTTGTCCAATTATATTAGATGTATTTATTTATTGCCACTGTCTACGGATTTTCAACAGTAACTTCAATGAGATGGTTGGAACCTATGAGGAGCTGCAAGCGTATCTGAGGGAGTATGTGGAGCAGCTCTCACTGAGTGATGAGAGGAGGAATGCAGTGTAAGTACACTTCACAGATACACACAGCTAAACCAACACACATCTGTGCTACTTCTGTGTGTGACTGTCACATAATCATGTACCCCCAGGCCTCAGTCGCCCCTTTATGAACGCTCTCCAGAGGCAGCAGAGCTCAGAAGGCTGAAAGAGAAGGCAACTGCTTTGTCCAGTACCTCCTTTCTGAAGGAACTGCAAGTTGTGGCCACTTTAGGCATGGGAGGCTTTGGACGCGTAGAGCTGGTTAGATTTCTTATAAATATTTGTATATGTGATAATAAGGTTTTTGGGTTTTCTTTTTTGATAGTTTTGATAATTTGTATCCAACCAGTCCTCCAAACATGACCACACAGATCATCTGGCAGAAACATGACCCATGTGTAGCACAACCCATTTTTACTAAAATAGTGCCCATAGCACAAAAAAGACATAGAGTCCTATCATACACCCGGCGCAATAAGGCGCAAGGCATGTATGGCACGATTTGTTGCCATTTTCAGACCAGAGCAACTGTAATTTTCATGTTTTGTGCCATGTTGTTTAAATAGCAAATCCATTTGCACCAATTTGTGGACTCATGGGTGTACCTGTCTAAAAAGGAGGTGTGTTAAGGTGCATTGTTGGCGCGTTGGTGCTATTTTGAAGAACTGAAATAGACTGTGCTATTGACCAACTAAAACCTGCTCCAAAGTCCAGTGCAAAGCATGTTAGTTATTCTCCTATGCAGGTTCAAGATGCTTACACTTAGTACACACAGGATGTACGTTTAATGCCCCGTGACTAAATGAAGGGCGCCAATGTGATTGTGCACACCAATGCGCAAAACGGCAGGCGTAAAAGCGTCATTTTTTAAGGATCGTCTCAACTCACATCACATTGAAACATTCTCCACCAATCAGATTGCCACTTTTGTTCACATGCATGGAGCTGCTGAAGTTACAGTAAACAGCACTTGGAGGTGCTCAAGCGCAAAACTGTCAATGCAAGCGCACATTGAATAAGATGCCCAGAGGCGATATGAACGTGGAGCTGCTTTGAACTGGTGAACAATAATAATTTCTTCATCACAAGAGCTGGAGCTGCTACTTGAACCATCCATGCATGTTCCAATCGCCAGTAACTTTAATAACAAGCATGTTAACTTTCTGTATTCTTCTTCTGTGTTACAAGCGGGTGCCAGAAGCTTAAAGTTGTGTAGCGCCATCTAAATTCAAGGAGTGATTTTGCATATTCTTCTGCTAGACGCGAGTGAAAATTGCTTGGGTTTGAATCTGGAAAAACGTCTTGGAAAAACGCTGACAATAAATGCAAATGAAAAGCGTTCCGGTGTGTATGAGCCTTTAGTCCTTGTGATCAAAGCTTGCACAGATTGCAAGACACCTGTTCTAGCTTTACTCTTATTGGCATCCTTATATCTCTCTTGCCTTTCATACCCTTTCTTGAGAGTTTGTTGTTGTTACGTGTGTCATGTCTTGTCTGCAGTGCTCAGCTTACCTTATTTGTTCTGTCTAGTCTTGTCTCGTTCTACGTCTGCTTGTACGCTTCGATGAATGAACTGTGAGATTTTGTTTTACCTGTCACTCTGCCAATACTGCCAGCACGTTGATGTCAGGTGTACTCCATGTAGCTGTGGGCTAACCGAATCTTCCAGCCTTCATCTCTGTACAGACCAAGCTGGTGGCTTTTGTGTTTTTAGAAGATCCAGCTCTGCGTTCTACTTTTCAGTTCTGTTTGTGAATTGCAGACTGCTTATTTTTTACTTTGATACAGTAAACTCTGTTAACTCGCCTTTTGTCCAGCATTCTGTCCTTAACAATAACATTACAGTGACTCTGGCCACGCCCCTTCGCTGCACATGTTGTGTGCATGAGGTGAATGCACGAAACCTGAAGCCCTTGTGATCTCACTAGCCCGAATGTATTTTTTGTTGTCCCCAAATTCATTCGCTGTAGGCTTTGCTAAGCTAACTCTGTAAAAGCCAATGTCTCCCTTTGCATCAAACTTTGAGCGTGTTACATTCAGAGATGCTGTTTATGTTCACACAGCTACATTACACATCAACTAAAGTTTAAAATATGATATCGTAGTGGACCACCCCTTTAATAAATCCAACCGACCTTCCTGAGCATGAAAACTCAGAGTTTGCTCAAACTAACCACAAACTTACCTCTGTAAAAAACCCAAACTGGCTTTATGCAACAGGCCTTGGTTGTTTCTGAACAATCTAAAACAAATGTCTCTAAACAAAAATGTTTAGAGTGTCCAGAACTTTAAATTCGGGCTCTGTAAAAAAAGGATATGAAGAGTTCAGATGCAAAAGCCGCTAAACACCACTTCTGCCAAAAATTAGATAATGACATTGAATGAATGCTTTAGGCACGTAGTGCACCATCAACAAATAAATTTGCTTCAAATCATCTAAATCCCAGCAACAGCGCATTTAGAAATAACAGTTTGTTGGCAAAATCCGCTAAACCCCACTTCCCTTTGAAAGCAAAAGCCGCTATCTCCTGAGAACCAATCAGAAGGCGCGAATCGAATCATATGTTTTCAATGTAGCAGCATGCTGATACGCTGGCTTTTGTGAGGAGAGATTTTATGTTTTATTACGCTTTTGATTTTAAATGATGGAGTTTAATGAACTGGATGAAACTGTCCGACTGTCAGTGAATGGCAAATAAAAACGTCCCTTACCTCAAAAACTCTGGGCAGAAAAAAAAACACACAGAAGTTGGAAGTGTAGCATGCATACATAACAATTTTTTGCGCAGCGATGCTACTTTGAATGAGTCCAATTTACTATACATGAAACGGCAACTGCGTTTCACGAAAGACAGAGTTAGGATGCCATTGTTTTATCCCACGTGGATGCTATGAGGATAAACAAGAGACCAAGACCTTAAGTATGGTGAGGATGAATGAATGACAGCTTCTAAAATTGCATGAGAGGCATCCCCTTTTTGCCCAGTAGGCCTACCTTGTGTTTTTTTTCTTTGCTAATTTAAGCTATTTTTTAAAATATATAAATAAATGTATAGTTTTACACATTATATTTATCACTTCATATTACCTTTACATCTGATAAGCTTTTTATATCAATAGACAATGCACAGATATTGATGTTTCACAATGTTTTACACTACATTATTTGAATCTACCAAGCTTAGTTTACAATGATTGCATCGTTAAATTGCTCTACTTATATTAAATCTAAATCCCAAATATCAGAAATGACAACAGATTGTTAAGATTTTATTAATGTCAATTGTAATGTTATTAATTAATGCACTTACTTGACAGATTTCATTCATTCATTTTCCTTCTGCTTTTTCCCTGGTTTATCATAGCGGAAGGAATCACCACTTACTTGACAGCTTTTTCTATTTTTAGTTTTAGTTGTTTTGTGTAATGTTTCATATTTAGTACAATAATTTTAGCATCTTTCGTGACTTTTCAGCTAATTACATTGTCTTGTCCCAATAGGTGGATTTAGAGGTTTTTGCAAAAAAATCAGGAGTGGATTTAGCTGGTTTTGACACAAAAGAAAATTACCCAATAACCCTTTCATTACCTGTAAAATGAAACTTCTGAACCTAACCAGAGGAGCCTTATAGAAAATGTTCATTTACAAGAGGTCTGATGAATTTCGAGGGTTTTACATCTCAACTCTTCATATGCTGAAATGTATCTCAAAGTGTAAAGATGTTGAGTGTGAAAATGAAAGTGTTTTATGACCTTGAATGAATCTACAGCAGACCTCTAATAGAAATATTTACAGTGGCATAACATAGTACTGTAAATCACATAGATATGTTTCATATTGTTAAGTGCATGCCTTTTGTGTTTTAGGTCAAGCTTAAAGATTCAGAAGACACAGCATTTGCTTTAAAGTGCATTAAGAAAAAACACATTGTGGACACCAGGCAGCAGGAGCACATCTATTCAGAAAAGATCATTCTTCAGCAGACCAATTCAAACTTTATTGTAAGGTCAGTCATACTTTTCTGCCCCATATATTTAAATATAAGTGCAAATACACATAAAAAATGTATTTCTTGCTGCTTGACCACAGGGCTGCTGGGAAAAACTGTAGGTGACAGACTGGTACTAAACATTTCTGTTGGTTAATTAAGATCTGATGAATGAATCTCTTCCTTGATTAGACTGGTTTATTAGATAAAGTTGGGTCAATTATGATAAGACTTTCCGGTGTTTTGTAAGCTGGCAACTTTGATATTTACATTAGTCATTGCCACAATGGTTACAGTCTCAGACACTACTTACAGATATCCATATTAGCTGTACAAAAAGGCTGAGTTAAAACAAAAAAACAAACATAGAAAAACAGGTTTGACTTTAAAAAAATTGTAGATAACGTTACGCTTTTCTTTTGGATTTATGTATTCACTCAAAAAAATATAGTTGTGAAGTTCACACACAATTTCATAAATACACTAAGAGAAAGGAAGGGGATAGCTTCATAAAAACAAAGACATAACTAAACTAAAGAGATTACTTTGCAGGCAGATGAAAATGAAAGGATAAACAGTTGTGCACTCAGTAACTACTGGAACAACAAACTGAGAACAAGAATGGCACCCAGGAATTCAGGATGATACAAAGTAGAAGTCTGAAAACAGAACATAACTTTGACACTAATTGATTTTTATGAATTAAAATGTATTTTGATGTGTTTTATTTGAACTCTTTCCAAGGACTTTGATTGTCAGGCAATCATGACACTTTGATTGACTACCAGTTATTGCACAGATGGCATCTGCCATTTTGTTTGACAAAGAAAACAAATAGTCAAGTTAGAGGTTAACAGCTTGTAAAAGCTTAATTCATTAATTTTCAACCGCTTTTCTGGTGCCGAGTCATGGGGCAGCAGTCTTAGGAAAGAACTCCAGACTTCCTTCTCCCCAGATACTTCCTCCAACCCCTCCGGAGGAATCCCAAGGCATTCCCAGGCCAGCCGAGAGACATACTGTAGTCCCTCCAGCGTGTCCTGGGTCTTTCCCGAGGTCTCCTCCTGGTGGAACATGCCTGGAACACCTCCCTAGGTAGGCGTCCAGGAGGCATCCGAAACAGATGGCCAAGCCACATCAGCTGACTTCATTTGATGTGGAGGAGCAGCGGCTCTACTCCAAGCTCCTTCCATGTGACAGAGCTCCTCACCCTCTCTATAAGGGTGCGCCCTGCCACCCTGCAAGGGAAACTCATTTTGGCCACTTGTATCCGAGACCTTGTCCTTTCGGTCATGACCTAAAGCTCATGACCGTAGGTGAGCATAGGAACGAAGATTGACCGGTAAATCGAGAGCTTTGCCTTTCGGCTCAGCTCCTTCTTCACCACAATGGACCGGTACATTGACTGCATTACTGCACCAATCTGCCTGTCAATCTCACGTTCCATCCTTCCCTCACTCGTGAACAAAACCCCAAGATACTCCTCCACCTTGGGTAAGGACTTTCCTCCAACCTGGAGATGGCAAACGACCTTTTTCCGGGGGAGCACCCTGGCCTCGGATTTGGAGGTGCTGATTCTCATCCCAGCCGCATCACAAAATTTCATAGCAGTTTGTGACAGTTTGTATCATTAATTTCCAGATGATTAAACATTGTATTAAAAGGAAAATTTATGTGAAACTGTTAAACATGCCTCTGTGCCGACTTTTTTGGAGTGTGTCACAGCCATCAAAGCTTAAATTTTTTTTTATATTTCCAGAATACAATCAGTTTACTCACTGAAAACACTGGAATTTTTATTTTACTATATATATATATATATATATATATATATATATATATATATATATATATATATATATATATATATATATATATATATATATATATATATATATATATATAAAGAATGTAATTATTACACAAGTATGGTCACTGTAATTTGGCATTTCTTTATGTTTACAGTTTATTACTACTGCTCAAATATATACTGACACAGAAATATATTTTTTAAATATAACTGATGTAGATGACAGAAACAAAGACTGATGTCTCTACTTATTTTCACAGAAACAGTAGATGTTTATGTAGAATTTTTTTCATTTAGATTTAAATTGTACTTTGGATTTTAGTAGTCAAGACATCGCAAATTTCTAGGTAAATTAAAATAATAAGCAACAGCATGGAACAAACTGTGTACAGAATGTGAGTAAAGCAACATTATGCTATTAAAGGTCAGTTTATTCATGCAAAAAAATTTCAATTAATTGACTACACTGCACATACACTGCTTTCATTAGATGTTCAAATAGCTACAGTACTATGACTAAAGTGCATATGCCTGCTTAGACCTTAACGTAAGCACTTTTAAATAAATATTAATGCTGCTGTGGATTTAAGCTTAAACTCACTCGAATGATAGAATCTGAGTGTACACACATTTTATAAATAAGGACTTAGCATATACTACAACTCTACTGCTTGCCTGATATGCTGCAATACTACCACATCCTGTTCAGAATGTAAATTTAAAAAAATTAAGCTGCTTTGACCTTATCTACATCGTAAAAGCATTATAGAAATAAAAGATGGAACGAGTTTGATCAGGTTTGGAGCTAAATTGTAATGAGAGATGGATCTATATGGACAAAGTTGAGAACCCTTGCGCTAGTTTTCTGTCACAGTGGTCCAGTGCTGTTGTGCTTTTCATCTGTACCAGAAAAGGAGCTTCTGTTTTCCTGTTGTTGCTAGGAAACTCTTCAGGGAATTTCAAACCATGCTTATATTCCTGTCCGAGTGTGTGCTCTAGCTTATTTTATTGCCTCCCTGGCATTTGTGGATGAAGATCTTGCACAGTTTTACATGCAAGTCTAGTTCGCCAAATGCTAAAGTGGTAGAATGCAAGTGTGTCAGGATGCCCTTGTGTGTTCCAGGTTGTTCCGGACATTTCGAGATGATAAGTATGTTTACATGCTGCTTGAGGTTTGCCTGGGAGGAGAACTCTGGAGCTTATTAAGGGACATGTGAGTGTAGGTTGTTTTTATACATATCACAGCCCACACTATCTTAAATAAAGAAATATCCTAATTAAATGCACAGATGTTACTGTTTTTGCTGAATGCTTTAATTCATAATTGATGTAGAATACGTAAGTCTGCTAAATTAGGACGTCATGATGTTTTGATTTTATTTAGGAGTTGCTTTGATGAGCCAACTGCCCGCTTCTGTACTGGATGTGTGCTGGAGGCTTTTGATTATCTCCATGGCAAAGGCATCGTCTACCGAGACCTGAAGCCAGAGAATCTTCTTCTGGATGCTGAAGGCTATGTCAAAATGGTTATTTCACTTGAACCACTAAAAACATAGTCCATAAGTAAATGTTTAGTTTATAATCTAAATTTCTAAACTTATAAGTTTCTATTCCAATGTTAGTCAACCTTTTGAATGCTTTGCCCAATTGAGTATTCAAAGGACTTTCCTTTCTGAGCTGATATTGCCTAACAGACTAATAACATGCTTAAGTTTAGATATGGAATAGTATTAAGAGATGTCAGGTTTTGCTATGTAAAATAAGACATTAAAGTGTTGGTTAACCCAAAAATTGAAACTCTGTTATTAAATACCTTCATGTCCTTCAGTTCCCTTTCATTTTGCGAACACATATTACAATATTTAAGAATAAACCTAAGAGCTCTCTGTTACTCTCTGATACATAGACCAGTGGTTTCCAAAGTCGTGGGACAATGAGGGGGGTATTGGCGATCTCCAAAAATCAATTTCATCTTATTAAACTATTAGAACCATATTTATTTTATCCATAATCTACTGAAAAACAAAATAGTAGTTATTAGTAACATTGTTACATGTTTATAATAAACATTAAAAAACAACATACAAATAAAAAGCCATCAGCCTTTCGATTTTTTGCGACCCCTGGGGTGATTATGTTATATTAAATACACAGCAATAGTGTCAGATGCAGCACATTGATTTTATTGTAAGGTTAAACTTTCTGACACCTTTACTGCACTCATGTACAATTAAAATAAATACAGGCCACAAGTGAAAATGGAGGATGTGGTGGTGGTGTTCTCCAAAATTAAACGATGAATAGACACAATTCAACGCAATTCGTACATTTTTGGCTCTATACACCAACACAATGGATTTAAATTAAACAAACAAGATGTGGTTTAACTGCAGACTGTCAGCTTTAATTTGAGGGTATTTACATCCAAATCAATACCAATGCAAGTGACTCGCGATCCCCAATATTTTTTGAGGTGGTTATATTGGGACAATATAATATAAAAAAAATATTGGGACATCGAAACAGTTCTTACATTTTTCTTGCAACACAATGGATTTGAAATGGTGTGCTTTAGCTGCAGACTGTCAGCATTAATTTGAGGGTATTTGCATCCAAATCAGATGAACGGTGTAGGAATTACAACAGTTTGCATATGTGCCTCTCACTTGTTAAGGCACCAAACGTAATGGGACAATCTCAGCTGTTCCTTGGCCAGATGAGTGTTTTTCCCTCATTATCCCAATTACTATGAGCAGATAAAAGGTCCAGAGTTCATTTCAAGTGTGCTATTTGCATTTGGAAGCTGGTACTGTCAACTCTCAAGATGAGATCCAAAGAGCTGTCACTATCAGTCAAGCAAGCCCTCATTAGCCTGAAAAAACAAAACAAACCCATCAGAGAGATGGCAAAATGTGGTTAAATGTGGCCAAAACGACTGTTTGGAACATTCTTAAAAGAAAGAACCCACCAGTGAGCTTAGCAAGACCAAAAGACCCGGAAGACCTTGGAAACAACTGTTGTGTGCGACTGAAGAACTCTTTCCCTAGTGAAGAAAAAAGCATTTACAACAGATGGACAGATCAGGAACACTCTCCATGAGGTAGGTAAATGTGTGTCAAAGTCAACAGTCAAGAGAAGACTTCACCATAGTGAATACAGAGGGTTCACCACAAAATGTGAACCATTGGTGAGCCTCAAAAACAGGAAGCCCAGATTAGAGTTCTAAAAAAGCCTTCACAGTGCTGGAACAACATCCTATGGACGGATGAGATCAAGATCAACTATCAGAGTGATGGAAAGAGAAGGGTATGGAGAAGTAAAGGAACTGCTCATGATCCTAAGTAGTGAAGCATGGTGTTAGTAGTGACATGGTGTGGGCATGTATGGCTGTCAATGGAACTGGTTCTCTGGTATTTATTGATGATGTGACTACTGACAAAAGCAGCAGGATGAATTCTGTGTTTTGGGCAAGAATATGTGCTTATATATGTGCAGAACTCATTGGATGGTGCTTCACAGTGCATATGGAGAATGACCAAAGCAACCAGAGAGTTTTTGAAGAGAAAGAAGTGGAATGTTATGCAATGGCCAAGTCAGTCCCCTAAACTCAATCCGATTGAGCATAGATTTCACTTGTTGAAGACTAAACTGAAGGGAAAATGACCCAAGAACAAGCAGGAACTGAAGACAGTTGCTGTAATGGCCTGGCAGAGCATCACCAGGAATGAAACCCAGCATCTGGTGATGTCTATGCGTTTCATACTTCAGGCTGTAATTGAATGCAAAGTATTTGCAAAAAACGTGAAAATTTAATTTATGGTTATTATTATGTCCCATTACTTTTAATCCCTTAACAAGTGGGAGGCACATATGCAAACTGTTGTAATTCCTGATTTGGATGTAAATACCCTCAAATTAAAGCTGACAGTGTGCAGTTAAAGCACAACAAATCCATTGTGTTGGTGTATAAAACCAAAAATGTAAGAATTGTGTCGATGTCCTAATATTTATTTAATATTATATTGTCCCAATAACCACCTCAAATAACATCGGGGATCACAAGTCACTTGCATTGTTATTTTGGAGGTCACAACCTAAAAAGTTTGGGAATCCATGCCATAGACAACAAGGTTCTAGAGACATTTAAAGTTCAGAAAAGGAACGAAAAACACTATCAAAATATTTCATGCATTTTCAGTGGTTCAACTCTATGAAGCTCCAAGAACTATTTTGTACAGCAAATTATCTGTAAAACCAACTTTGTTTGCCTATGTCTTCTATTTTCATAATGCCAAAAGCATGAGCGTGAGTGCTCTGTGTTTTTCCCATGCTCCGGCCATTAGAGAAGCTCATACAGGTGAGAAAAGCTTTTAGAAAAGCTTTGGTGGACTGGCACCCTTATGGTCCATTTAAACAGAAGACATTTTTGCTTCTAAAAACACAAGATGCAGTGCTCATGAATGATTTTTCTTTTCCACCTCCATTTTTGGAATAGAAAAATGCATTCTGTGCAAATGGTCTATCAAGAGTCAGCATTACAACATACAAGCTTTGTATTGTCCTAAGTAAACACACACCTTAATCTGGCTTGAAGACATAGGTGAACAAAATTGTACTTAAAATGTCTTAGGATCTGTGTATGACTGCAGTTGAACCACTGAGGTCATATGGAATGAAAGGAACAATATTTTTAATTCCTTTTCTGGGCTTTTCTCTGGTTCATTGCTGTCTGTGCAGAGCCAGAGAGCTATCGAATTTCATCTCAGGGATTGGAACAACATGAGAATGAGTAATTATAATAGAATTTATATTTTTAGGTGCACTATTCAGTGTGCTTTTAATACATACTAATAAACAATATACTGTATATTTAAGCTAATAAACAACAAGTTAACATACTATAGTTATAAAAATCTGTCATTACAATCTCATTACAAGCATGACATCAGTGGTAGACAGTGACTTCTTTAGTCATACTTTCATCCTAGTTATTCTGTACTTCTTTTTTCTAGGCTGATTTTGGCTTTGCCAAAAAGATCGGACTAGGTAAGAAGACCTGGACATTCTGTGGCACTCCTGAGTATGTGGCTCCTGAGGTCATCATGAATAAGGGTCATGACTTTGGAGCAGATTGCTGGTCCTTGGGCATCCTCATCTTTGAACTCTTGATTGGAAGGTGTGTTTCATCTCATCTGATTCTTCTATGAAAGGTTTCCAACAAATCATGCTTAAAGTAAATTCTGATTCAGCCAGTACTGTGATTTATGAACTGGTCTACTATGTGCACAAGTAATTGCAAGAATTTGACAATAATAACCGGTTATGCAATTCCATTTGATGCTACGAGTGTTGCAGAAACTGCATTTTCACTTTAAAAGGGCAAAGATTTCATAGATTTCACCTTTCCTGTACCACTGCCAGAACGCTTTCAACCACAATCCACATCTGTTTTGCAAAGGATTCACTTGGCCAGAGCAGATGGTCCCCTAGTGTGAGATTAGCTGTCATGGCACTTGCAACATACTCCATTGCTTCAAGCTTCAGTCACGGTCACCATAGTAACAGAATACTGAGGATGGCTCTACGTAATTTATGCTGTTGCAGTGTGATTAACAATCTAGACCTAATCTTTATGATGTAATGTCATTAGGTTTACAGCTCTTCAAAGCTTACTAATGCACACTGCTGTGCGCATTTACTGTATAAATGTTTATTCGTATGCATGCCTGCTTCTTGCATTCTAGTGAAATTAAGTTTTAATTTCACTTCAAGGTCTTTCAGGTAATTTTTTGCCAAATTATTTACTTTTAGCATCTTTAATCACTTATATATATATATATATATATATATATATATATATATATATATATATATATATATATATATATATATATATATATATATATATATATAACTTTTTATGTTGTTTGAATTGTAACATCTCCCACACAACTGTTAGCCCTCCATTCACAGGCTCTGATCCAATCAGGATTTATACCATGGTTCTTCATGGGATAGAGAAAGTAGACATTCCCAAGAGGATCAGCAAGCGTCCAGAAGATCTCATACGAAGACTTTGCAAGTATGTTTTCTCATTCTGAGACATTTTTTTAAACTCATAGCAAATACACAAAATAAAAATCTCCAGTGCGCCTCAAAACTGCATAAAACACAATAAACAGGTAAAACAGCCTATTTTTAATTCAATCGAACTTTGTTGTGTTTTAAGTTACAGTATGATTTATAAATCAGAACAAACCAGTGCCAAATCAGAAAAGTTGGGATGGTATGAAAATGAAAAAAAAAAAAAATTTTCTAAAAAGTGATTTCCAATTTACTTTGACTTGTATTTCATTGCAGACAATACAACAAACATTATTTAATGCATTCCTCATGTTTTTTTTTTTATTATTATTATTATTTATTTTATTTTTTATTTTTTCAAAATAAACACATATTCCAATTTTGATTCTTGCAACATTTCAAAAACTGTTGGAACAATAAAGCATTTACCACTTTGTGATCTTGCCATTCTTTTTCACAACACTTAAAAGACGTTTAGGGACTGAAGACACCAAGTGATGAAGTGTTTCAGGTGTTTTTGTCCCATTTCTCCTGCAAACTAGTCTTAAGGTGGGCAACAGTACCAGGTCTTCGTTGTAGCATTTTGCACTTCAAAGTGCACCAAACATTCTCTATTGGATATTGGTCAGGGCTGCAGGCAGGCCAGTCAAGTACCTGTATCCTCTTTCTCTGCAGCCAGGACTTTGTAATGTGTGCAGAATGTGGGCTTGCATTGTCTGGTTGAATTATGCACTGGAAAAGAAGGCAACGTATTTTGCTCCAAAATAGCTATGTACTTTTCAGCATTAATGGTGCCATCACAGATGTGCAAATTACCTTTGCCAAAGCCACTGACACAATGCCATACCATGACAGACATTGGCTTTTGGACTTGTTGCTGGTAACAGTCTGGATGACCTATTTCTTCTTTGGTCCGGAGCACATGGCATCCATTTATCCCAAAAAATACCTGAAATACTGATTCATTTGACCACAGTACATAATTCCACTGTGTGACAGTTCATCCCAGAGGCCTCTGAGCCCGGAAAAAACAAAGGCACTTCTGGACACTGTTAACATAGGGCTTCCTTTTGGCATAGTACACTTTTAACTGGCATTTGTGAATGTAACTACATATTGTGGTACTTGACAAAGGTTTGCCAAAATAGTCCTTAGCCCATGTGGTGATATTGCTTATATATAACAGTTTCTTATTGCGGAGATCATGTTTGTTCAGCTTAGGCTTGCGCCCTTGTCCTTTATGCAGTGAAAATCCTAAAGTCCTTGAATCGTTTAACAATGTTGTGCACTGTTGAAAGTGAAATATTCAACTGTCTTCCTGTCTTTCATTGAGGAACATTGTTTTTAAACATTTCAATAATTTTCTCATGTATTTGGTCGTAAACTGGTGATTCAGGGCTCATATTTGCTCCTAAAGAACTAGACCTTTCTTAGATGCTGCTTTTGTACCAAATCATAATTACATTCACCTGTTGACATCACCTGTTTCAAACTACATCATTATTTAACCAATTTACCTGATTACTGGCCCTAAATTGCTCCTTTCCCAACTTTCTTTGGAATGGGTTGCAGGTCTGAATGACAGAGAAGGATTTATATTTAAATATGAAATGAAGTTGACCAGACAAAACATAAAAATATTTTGTGTTCACACTGTCTGCAATGAAGTACAAATCAAAGTAAATTTGGAAATCAATACTTTCTTTTTTATTTGCGTTTTCTAAACTGTCCCAGCTTTTTCTGAATTGGCATTGATATCGCTGCTGAAATAAAACAGCTTAAACCAACCTAGGCTGGTTGGCTGGTTTTAGCTGGTTCATCAGCCTGGCTTTAGGGGGGGTGTGGCCGTTTCAAGGTTGGTTGCTGACCAGCTAAGATCAGGCTGGAAATGGCCAAAACCCCTCTAAAACCTTTTTTTTTTTTTTTTTAGCAGGGATACCCTTATAAAAGAAGCGCACTTTTGCCTACTTTTAAATTAAAAGTACTTATTAAAAACCACTAAACCCCAAGAAACAGTGGTTAATATTGATTTTACAACAGCTAAGTGAAGTTGTTAGGTATGACACGGAGTAAAACCATTTACAAAATAATTATTCTATATTTTAGATTTTAGGTCATTGAGATGACTAGAAAAGTTGATTTGATTCAATAGAGAAAATTAAGACAGCAAGAATTTTTTTACAGTGTAAACAGAAATTACAAAATTTTTTGTCTTGATCGTTTAAAAAAGGCCATTAGAAAAGTAAATGGAAGGGGTAATCGTTTTATGGAATGAGTGCGTGTCCACCAAAGCATTTTTTTTGTGCTGCAGAAATATGAGCGATGTTCTAAAAATGATCAGCTGCAAGCGCTTCTCCAATTGTCAGAGATTTTAAAAAACATATGCCTTTCTGAAAATGTAGCCCTGTATACATTTCTAGAGATGGCGAATTATGTAGCCAGAGCTATGTATTGCTGCATTTTATAAAAAGAACACTACGGGGCAGTATGACGCTATTTTCGCTTACCAGCTGACCGCTTACTTCCATATAGACGGCTTTTCTGCTGTTACTATTTTGTCCGGTAGCTCGACATGTACGTTGGCGGACTTGAGACGCAGAGCGAACTTGAGTGAGACAACGGGGTTTGAGTCCGGTAAAGAATGGTGCCAGAAAGCAGGTAAGACAAAAACAAAAACTAAAAAATAAAATAAAATAAACAAGTAAACAACAGGGTGAGAATGTGGTATAATCTGAAAACGTGGTAAAAATCAGGGGGCTTTCTGGATTGCTTTATAAAACACTGCGGTTGGGTTTAGGGAAGGGGGTGGGCAGGTTAATCGGTGCTTTTTAAAACACTATTGTTTGGGTTTAGGAAAGGGGGAGGGTGGTGGGATCGGTCGGTGGTCAGTCAGTAAATCAGTCAGTCTGATTTAACAGCAGCCTCTGGGAGATTTAGCTGAGAACAGCAGGTGTAAATGGCTCTCATGAGAGAAAGTTGAGATATGAAAAAGCATACACAGCGTGGATTTGCAAACATCGACAACAACTGGGTTTCTTAAGTGCAAATGCTTTGGTGGACACAACCTATTTGTCTTACAAACTTTATGACTGACTGACTGACTGACTTACTGCCCATTTTTGCCAGTAAACTCTTGTTTTTATTATTATTATTTCAGATAGTATTTTCAGGTTAAATAAAATAATAATAAAAATGTTTTTAAATATAATATATCAAAATAAATATTTTTTATTTTCATAAAATATAAAAATAAATACATTATATCAAATATATACACACACAATACAGTTAAAATTATAATCAAGGACTCCACACATTCTTTAACATTGTTGTTCAACACCGCAAAATATGTGTAGCTCATTAAAAGGAACACTGGTTAATGTATTAAGATTTGTATAATAATATAAAGTGATCATTCATTACTGATACCTTTTATTTGTTGCATTGTATTAACTTTGAAGGATAGACTTAATGTTGCCTGCAAATCTGGTCAAAGGATGGCTTTGAATTGGGTTAATAGATTCTGGGAACAGTCTACTTGTTTTAAGTGTCCTATTGAGGCCTTGATATGCTGACTATTTGGAGAGCTCTGTATATTTTAACATCAAGTCTCTGTCATTTGGTGATCCAGATATACTTTTACAGCAGAGATGATCTTTACCTCTGACTGTAATCATTAAATTGTGTTTGCTCGTTTCTGCACATGGCAGTGTACATGTGTACCTGTCAGTGTATGTTTATTGTTGTATTCATTTTCTATTGTTCTGCCTTAATAAGAACAGTCAGAAACCCTTGTCTCATTTATTCTCTCCAGACTCAATCCAGCAGAACGGCTTGGGAATAAAAAGAATGGCATCATAGATATCAAGAAGCACAAGTAAGCCATTTCTTTCTTGTCACAGTAGTGGGAAACACCCATACATTCTCGCATTCACACGCACACACACTTAAACACTACGGCCAATTTAGTTCATCCACCTATAGAGCATGTCTTAGGACTGTGGGGGAAAGCGGAGCACCTAGAAGAAACCCACACGAACATGAGAACATGAAACTCCACACAGAAAGGCCAACTGGCCCAGCTGGGACTTGAACCAGCAACCTTCCTGCTGTAAGGGGACAGTGCTAACCACTGAGCCACCGTGCCGCCATGCTCTAAAATTGTGTTAAAATATTCTCTTTATTTGTCTCACTGTACACAGTGCCAGCCTCACACTGTCAAACACTGATGTAAGTGTTTCATTTGTCTGCATTAATAAACATTAAAACCACCCAGGAGTACACTGAACCACTGATCCATGTGTCTGATCATGGGTAGCATATTGTTTGTAGGCTCTTTTCCTGCAGGCCTGTCTGTCCCATCCATTGTACATCACAGTACAATGGGTAGCTGAGCTAGCCTGCCAAATTATCGCATTCACAGGGGGGGCTATTAGAGCCTGAAATGAGAGGCACAGCTGTTACTATCTTCTACAGAGCAGTGAAGCAACAGACAAGGTGAAGCACTGGGCCTGTCCTTTAAAATCCCCTGAAGTGCCTTAGAATGTGTAGATTTGTTTGTTTGTTGAGATGTAAATTCAACCAAAACATGAAGACGAGGAGAGACATAAAGTAGCTCTTTCACCTATATCACCATGCTACCATGAGTTGTTAAGCGAAAGAGCTTTGGAGACATGACAGCCACAGTCAATGCTGAGTCTATCTAACCGTTTCTCCACTTTAAAATTCAGCATTAAGTGTCATTTATATATGCCCACTACATTTACGCAGTCTGTGCTACAGTTAGGGTTCCTCTGCTCATTGTTACCATTAATAAACAGCAAGGATTTCAAATCAACACTGTATCAGCTACAATAGAATACAAAAAGGTTCCATTCTGCCTCTTTACTTTCATTTTCACTTTACTTTTACTCTTTACTTTACTCCTTTACTTTTGTGGATAAGGAAACGGTGTTGTACACACTCCACTGATGACATTTATTAGCCTACATGTTTAATATTTGTTTAAGCACAAAGTTTTATTTCAAAACGGTTTCTAAATTCAGTTCTAATTTCCAGCAAATGAATGAATGAACAATAATAATAAAGTGTGGTCAAACAGAGTTATATCCAAACACGCGTCCTATTATTATGCCCCATATGGTGATGCATACGTCTCCAAAATCCGACAGGTGGACAAATCTATATACTTGTTTTAAAACAAATATAAATATGCATATGTTAAAAAATACTGATAATAATTATAACAATATACAAATTGTCATGAATAAATTGAAAAGCTCCCAGAGATGACACGGAAGTAGTGTTTTTTATTGATGTAGAAAATTTTTGCAACATTTTAATCCTTTAATTTTTTTTTCCTATGTAAAGATATTTGGGTATTGATTTACATCCTGTGTGTATTAAGCAATGTGTAAGCATTTAAACCGACATAGGAGCATAACTAAAGCAGGTCGCACACCGGAAGCACCGCGACACAGCGCACATGACAGTTAAGCATCACACACTAGACGCGGACATTTGCATGATATTTAACATGAAACTAATCAGATGGTGCTCTGTGGAGCGGCAGAGAAATGAACAGTGTCCTGAGTCGTGGCTGGGCCCCACGGACAGCCGCCGACTTGCGGCACTGGTGTGTGTACCCTGATAGAAACCTATGTTTAGAATTCTGAAATGTATGGCGCTGCGTGGCGCTACGCAGCACGCGGCCGAGCAGCGCTTCTGGTGTGCGACCTGCTTAACGTACTCTGCGCTGAACTTTAGACCTGCTTTCAACTGATCAATGGCGTGGCCTATTTCAGCTCTTCAAAATAGCAACGTGCCAAAAATGCACCTTATAACACACCTCCTTTATGGACCAGCACACACATGATTCTACAAAGTGCCGCAACTGGATTTACTATTTTAAACAATGTGTGATGAGCCCAAGGCTCGAACCCGGGTGTCTCGTGTAGTAGACCAGTGTTTTATCGCTCAGCCACAGGGAGAGCTGGTAAACCCAATTGCCAAGGCAAATCCAAAATTATCAAAAAGCAGCCAGGCAAAAACATAGGAAGTAGTTAACCAACATAAAGTTCTCCGTAGAGCAAAAGGTACTTTAACCAAAAACACAATTGTGACCAGAGGACTTACGGCAACAGCGGTAGCACATCAAACTCAAAAACCAAGTAACAAATGAAGACAAGAGGGTAGAACAAATAGGCTAGACTAACAAGACACAGCTGAACAGAAAATAACACAAATGAACCCCGAACAGAAACACTGGGGAAAATGGCGACATCTTGTGGAGAAAACAAACAATAGCTCAGAATATGACACAATGTGGTGCAAAACGTGAAAATTGGGGTTGCGGTCTGAAAATAGCAACAAATCACACCAAACACATCTAGCGGGTGTACGATAGGGCCCTAATAAACTGTATTAATATTAACTTTTAAACTTTAATTATGGTTTAAGGGAGACTTTACAGTCATATGCGTAATAGCGCCTAAAATGCACATGGACTAATTATAGTCAACTGGGGCTTATCACATTTATTATCTTACTACCTTTCCGTGTGTTTGTTCTGAGAAGCTGTTGTTATTATATTCATTATATGCTTTAGTATTCTCATCACACAAGAATAAGTGATTCAGGTAACATACACACAAAGCACACAAGAGCTCGACATCATTTGCATTATGTCACTAAATTATGTTCAGAGCATGATGCAAATGAAGGCACATGCTCTTAATACAGGCATGAATATTCATGCTCAGGTAACAATGTGTTGCTGGATGAGCAAGATCTGAGATTTACACTAGCATTTAACAGTTTGGGGTCAGTAAGTATATTTTTGTATTTTGTTTATTATTATTAATTATCTTATTGTGATTACTTTTGTTCAGCAGCGACATATTAAATTGATTAGAATTGCAGTAAAAATGACAATGAAACATTTTACATTTATTAAAATTTTACAAAAACATTTTTATTTTTTAAAAGAATACTCGAATCAAAACACATTTTCTCCCAAAAAGCACCATAAGGTTTTATTTAATAATAATAACTGTTTCTCAAGTAATAAGTTAGCATATTAGTATAGAGTCCTGAAAGGGACGTGATGGTGGGGAAAAAATGGGTGGAAGAAAAAAAATGGGTGGTAAAAAAATATTTTTCACTTCCTGTTCACTTCATACATGTCAACCCTCCCATTTTTGCCAGAATTCTCCCGTATTTTACCATTCTATCTTGCTATCATCCAATCATTAAGTATTGTCCCATATTTTTAATCTTGAAAGCACATTGAAAATGTCAAACATGAGCACAAACAGTTACTAAAGTAAACGAATGTTTCATTATAGATCTGTACATTCTTACTGTGGCAATTCTTTTATCAAACAAAACAAAATGAGAGATTTGTTTGTTGCTTTTTACTTTAATAACAGAGGTGTCACTTTAATTGGAGTGTACAGAAGCTGATCTGGGATCAGTTTATCATATGGAGCGTGTTTGTCAGTCAGCGATTATACATCTATTTGCTGATTCAGAGATTAGATATGATCGGCACACAGCTGTAATTGAAAGAAAGTGAATCCAGACATTTTTATATTGATAAATATTGATAGTGCTTTTTAAGATTAAAAATGTGGGAGAAGTAATACTTAATGATAGGATGACAGCGGGATAGAATGGTAAAATACGGAAAAATCCCGGAAAAAATGGGATGGTTGACATGTGTATATATATATATTTATGTTATTATAAAATATAACAGAATTTTATTTTAAGTTGTGAAAATCATTTAAAATATGGGCGACACGGTGGCGCAGTAGGTAGTGCTGTCGCCTCACAGCAAGAAGGTTGCTGGTTCGAGCCTCGGCTGGGTCAGTTGGCATTTCTGTGTAAAGTTTGCATGTTCTCCCCGCATTCACGTGGGTTTCCTCCGGGTGCTCCGGTTCCCCCTCAAGTCCAAAGACATGTGGTATAGGCGAATTGGGTAGGCTAAAAAAATCCCTAGTTTATGTGTGTGAGTGAGAGTGAATGAGTGTTTCTCAGGGATGGGTTGCAGCTGGAAGGGCCTCCCCTGCGTAAAACATGTGCTGGATAGGTTGTCGGTTCATTCCGCTGTGGCGACCCCAGATTTATAAAGGGACTAAGCTGAAAAGAAAATGAATAAATAATTTAAAATATTACTACTATTATGTCAACTAAACGAAAACCCCAGACTGCTGATGGTGTATTTCCACAATTATATGATATTGAGACATCAGACCTTCTTTGATCTTTGTAGATCAAAATACTTTTCCATTAAAACATTTTAAAAATTTCAGTAACTTTCTAAGCTTAAATTACCTTTTGAAGGCACAATTGTGTCACTTTTTACATTTTAACAGAAATTGTCCAGAGCAGTGTTTCCCAACCCTGTTCCTGAAGGCACACCAACAGTACACATTTTCAACCTCTCCCTAATCAAACACACCTGAATCAACTTATCATAACATCAAAAGAGACTCCAACACCTGAAGTTAATGGGTCAGAAAAGGGAGATATCCAAAATATGTACTGTTGGTGTGCCTCCAGGTACAGGGTTGGGAAACACTGGTCGAGAGGATTTGTCAGTAGCCTGTTTTTTGTTGTATTATTATAATTACGTTTATTATTTATGCTTTCATAATAAAGTATGGGATCTTGGTCTCTGCTCAGACAACATGTGATGTTGAAATTTAACTCTGCAGTTTAACAAACTGACTTTTGATGACATTTTGATGACAGGACAATACAGGATGACCATTAAACTGCAAAAACATCTTGTTTTATACTGTAGTGGCTGCCAAAATAATGAAGTAGTTCATTTTGTGTGAAGAAAGTACCTTTTTTAAAGTAACATTTTTGGAATAATAACAAGCATTTTCCAACAATAAAGTAGACAACAGTAAAATTTTAATTAATGACATAATAATAAACTTTTTCTCACTGAAAGCATTACATCATTTAACACTGAAATTCATATTGATCTGAACTGAATCATTATTGCACTGATAAAACACAACCAACATTCTGTTAAAGTATTTTTTTTTCGTAATTATAAAACTGGCGACACAGTGGCGCAATGGGTGGCACGATTGCCTCACAGCAAGGTTACTGGTTTGAGCCCCGGCTTGGTCAGTTGCCATTTGTGGAGTTTGCATGTTCTCACCGTGTTCGTGTGGGTTTCCTCTGGGGGCTCCGATTGTGTGTGAAATCCAAAGACATGTGGTATGGGTAGTAACAAATTACAAATTGCAGTCACTACTTTATTTTTTCCTGTCTATGGGGATTAGAAAAATCAGACCTGCGATTCCTGTCTAATCAAATCGCACATAGAAGGTAAATCTTATCATAATGAACTACCTCAAGACATGGGCGATTTATAATTGCAGCAAACTGTTTGAAAGCACTAAAATTGTCCAAGAAGATGTTCAAAATCTTTACATGCATTGACCCAGAGACTGTTTAGATGCATGTCACTGATGAGAAGATTACATGTTTATTGTATGATGACCGAAATGGCCTTAAACATCCAGCAGGCACAAGACGTCAACATGGTGTCAAATTGATGTTGTACCCCAACGTCGTGGCGACCTTGCATTTTGTTTGGAAATGACAATTGGGTTGACGTCAAAACTCAACATCAACCCGACATCATTTTCCAACAATCAACCTAAAATCAACCTAATATCAACCAAAAGTCAACGTCTATAGATGTTACGGCTTGACGTTGTGTGGACCTTATTACTATGATTTCCATCAGACGTTGGATTTTGGTTATCATACCTGATGAATAAATGTAAGTATTTGACAATAATAGGATGTTGCTTTAAGGTGTTGGCTCGACATAAAATTTTTGGTCACTTTCTAAGACAACCTAAAATTAACCAAACATCAACCTCATTTGACGTCGTTATTGGAAATCAAAATAACGTTGTCCTTAGACGCTGGCTATAATATTGAATTTTGGTCACTTGACGTCATGACCTAACCTAATATTAACGTCTTATGACGTTGTGTGCTTGCTGGGCAATAACTAAATGCACTACAGAATGTTACGTTTACACACATCCACAAATTACATGTAAAAGCGTCAGCTTTTCACATATTCACTTCTCACTACTCTTGAGCACTATTAAAAGGGCTATTTTTTACTCATACTTTGAGTAATATTTAAAACAGATACTATTACTCACCCTACATTTTTAGCCAAGTAATGGTACTTTTACTTGAGTATGATTTTCAGTGCTCTTTCCACCATTGGTTAAAGATGAATCGAATAAGCTAAATTGGCCATTGTGTATGTGTGTGCATGTCAGAGTGTTTAGGTGTTTCTCAGTACTGGGTTGTGGCTGGAAGGGCATCCGCTGCCTAAAACTGGATAAGTTGGCGGTTAAATCCACAGTTGTGACCCCTGATTAATAAAGGGACTAAGCCAAAAAGAAAATGAATGAATGAATTATAAAATTTCTATCTGGTTTTATTATTGAATGCATGATCATCCATATAAAGCTCCTTTAACACAATTTGCATTGTATAAAGGACCACTGAAATGAAAAATGAATTGATTTAACTTGGCATGTGGCCGAAGATGTAAGCAGGGATGGGCAGTATTTATGATACATGTATTTTAAATACGTATTTCAAATACAAAATAGTATTTTGTAATTTGTATTTATTGGGTTTATGAAAATGGCTTAATATTTTGTATCAAAATACTTTAGTTTCCTGTATTTTTGCATTTTTAAAATACTGTAAAATACTTTGTAAGAAGTCTACATGATTACATAATAAAAATTCGGCCTCTGATTGGTACTTTTAGGCTTGAGATCAGAACAGAAAATTCATTAAGAAGGTGGTCAATGCTTGCAGAATGGATAGAAATTATGCAACACACATAAAGAAAATAACAGACAAATGGCATGGGTATTTTTGGGAGCAAGTCAACAATCACTGAAATTAGTATACTGCACAATGAGAAGACCAGTCATATTTTATGTAGTTACAGTATAGTGTACACTGCATCAGCATCTTTGCTTCAGAAATTAGATGGAATAAAATATCAGTATTGCAAAATAAATTTTGTGGAAAGGACTAAAACTGAAGATTTTAGTAGTTTTCAGAAATCGTGTTATTTTCATTTGGTATTGAAGATTTCAATTTAAAAAACTAAATTTATTGAACATTCATTTTCTTGTCGGCTTAGTCCCTTTATTAATCTGGGGTCGCCACAGCAGAATGAACCGCCAACTTATCCAGCATTTGTTTTACACCCTTCCATCTGCAACCAATCTCTTGGAAACATCTACACACACTCACTCACACACAAACACTACAATTTAGCCTACCCAAATCACCAGTACCGCATGACTTTGGACTGTGGGAGAAACCGGAGCACCAGGAGGAAACCCACGCGAACGCAGGGAGAACATGCAAACTCCACACAGAAACGCCAACTGACCCAGCTGAGGCTCGAACCAGCGACCTTCTTGCTGTGAGGCGACAGCTCTACCTACTGCGCCACTGCGTCGTCCATTAATTGGATTAATTCACCCTTTAAAATTCACCCTTTAAAATATAAGACTGTTAAGAGATTGTTGCAGTTTCACTGGCCAACCAACAGATGAAAACACAAACCCAATACATGAAAACACAATGAATATTCCAACTATTATCCAACTAATATTATTATAAAATATTCCAACTCATTATCTGAATTACATGGTTTTTACAACGGGGGACTTTCTGCTTGAAATGAATGAGAAAGTCTGTTTAATGGGGATTGATTAAATAGGCCTATTGATAGAAGGTTTGGAAAGAAATCTCATGCTCCCTTGTAAAAGTATTTTGTAGTATTTTCAAAATACAAAATACAGTATTTTATTTTGATACATTTGTTTCTGCTGTATTTTGTAGTTTATTTTGATACATGTAAAACTGAGGTATTTGGTAGTTTATTTTAAAACACATTTCAATGTATTTTTGTCCTTCCCTGGATGTAAGCAGATGCTGAATTATTGAGGCTCAGTTTGTTCTGTTGTTTTCTTACAGATGGTTTCAAGGTTTCAACTGGGAAGGATTGAGACGCCGGAAGCTGATGTCTCCTCTAAGGAGAGAGGTGAAGAATGGATTAAACATAGTTTTTACAGTGTTTTCACTTGTAAGCTTGTTCTCTTACTCTTGTATATTTTCTTCTGTTCCAACATTGATTTTCCCAGCTGACGGGACCTCTGGATCACAGTTATTTCGACATGTTTCCTCCTGAGCTTGAAGAACCTCCAGATGAATTCTCTGGCTGGGATAAAGACTTCTGAAAAACAAGCTGTTTCTATGAGTCTGTTCTATGAGCATAGCTTTCTCAACTAACTTTTTTCATTCCTGTTTGCTGAAGTAAGTGCTCAAAGAAGATCTCATGTAATGTGATGGTGGACAACCAAATGACTTGTTTATATGGACAGCAATCTGGTCAAAACCCAGTTAAATGTCTGATTAAAAGGGATTGTTGATTATTGCAGATTTTTGTGGTGATATCTCATTATAAATGTATAAATAATTCACTTTTGCCTTAATTCTATTTATGAGTGAGAAAGATGTTTAAACCTCATTTTTATAAAACTAACATGTCATTAAATCTCTGACAAATCAATCAGATGTGTTTGTACAGTTTATGATTTATTTGTTACAGCTCAACACGTCTGTTAAAATCTGTTAAAGGTGTAACTCTTGTTCCCTGAAGGTGGAGTTATGTCGGACCATCAGTATGGGGATTTGCTATAAATGATCCGTCATAATTCGTATAGTGACCAACTCAAAGGGAACTGACTTTGATGACTCTGATTTTATCCATGACATTGACTTGATAGCCCAATCATAATATGGCCAGTAGGGCCAGACAGAATCTGTGGACATTTTTTGTTATTTCTGTGGAGAATTTGGTTAAAAATTAGCGGATTTATGCAGAATGATTTTGGGAGTATCATAACTAAAACCTTAATATATGAAATAAAAAATAATACATTTTTAACTTTATTGAATGTTTACAATGCAAACCCAATTAGATCTACTTTATTTTTAAAAGACAGAAAATAGGACTTTAACAACTGTTTTGTAAATAAACCATATGAATATTTTCAATAATACAGAAAACTGAATAAATATAAATGACACACATTTAATCAAGTAAATAAACAATCAATGATGGGCTAAAAATCTGTGGAATTCTGCATGCACAGATTCCATGTGGGCCTAATAATCAGTCTGAATCGACTTTTGGTTCCTTTCATTAAAAAAAAAAGTTTTCAAGGGAGAAAGTGGGTGTAATAAATTAGCATAATCCTAGAGAGGGCATTCCTCTTGGAAACACGTTTTCCCAAGTAAAACATAGCAATGACTAAATGAACCTGATCATAATTAAAAATCTATCCTTAAACACTATCTTATCTTTTTTTCTTTTTTGTCTGTCAAAGCTAATATAGTGGGCTACATTTTACATTGCAACAATTTCATTAAATGTTCACTTTATATTAGTACATGTAGGACCTAAATCGTGTATTTTGCTCCAGATTTGGACTAGAACGGATTCTAGACTCTAATGAAAAAGTTCACTAATGAGTAAAACAACACGGTCCTCTACTGGTACGCATCTGCAATCACAAGCACAAGCCATAGAAAGGACAATGTGTTTCTGAGAACCATAAAACTGAGACCTTAAAATGTTTTTTGTTTTTTTTATTAAAACTGCTTTTATTCTAGCTGAAATAAAACATTTGGACTTTCTCCAAAAGAAAAAAATATTATCAGACATACTGTGAAAATGTCCTTGCTCTGTTACACATCATTTGGACAATATTTAAAAAAGAAAAAAAAATTAAAAGGGGGGCTAATAATTCTGACTTTAACTGTATAAATAATGTCTATGTACAAATAACTATTCAATTTATGTAAAAAAAATTTGTATGAACAATTTATGCTTTTTTCCAACCTGCAGCTACTTAAATGTGGGTTTTCTGGCACATGATCCAAATGAATTTCATCAGCTGACTGTAGCAGAGGTTAATTTAAGTGCATTTCCAGAGTACAGCGTCTATGCGGAGCTAGTGTTTCTTCCCATACTGATAAACTTCTGGTGAACGGTTAATGTTACTTTTTTCCATTTTATACGGTTCCTTTTGCAGCATTGATGTTGTAATGTAATTAAAATACAATCAGTTAAAAAGACTTTGGCATTCATTTAGTTGCTCAAGCGTAAAACTAGACAAATAGCTGTTTACTCGCACGCGCCCGTCAGAATCGGCAGGCTAGCGCAGAAGCTCCAATGAATATACTGGGGTAAAATAAATGTTCATATTTTAAAGACTTAGCGAGGTTTAATGTAATTTAATGCAGTGCTTCTTGTACAATCTGAGACCCACGTTATATTGGATATCACTCAGCCAGTGGAGATTACCTTAAATGCGCCGATTTTGTAATGGCATACAATTCACCGGAAGCACTTAACCCAGGTTACTGACAAATTAAAAGTCCTTTATCATACTTCCGCATATACCCTATAGAGGAATTTACAAACTACAGTGCATCACACATGATGTCACAAGGGTTCCCGGTTGCAATAGCAAACATGTCATGTTGTGTGGTAGGATGCCAAATTCGCAAAAATAGAAAACTTAAATTTTACCGTACACCACACTGGTTTTAATGCCAACCGCAGACGTGTTTGGCTAAAAGGGAGTTGAATGGAGTGAGGACCTAATTAAAAATGCTCAACTCTCCAGTTCTCATGTTATATCAGGTAAGTGCTGAATCATACACATTACTTGTTTTTGATTGCAGCAATGATTTCAGCAAAAACAGTTAAATATGGTGAATTAAACTGCGAACACTGAATGCTTAGAATGAAATGTAAAAATGTATGTTCACATACCGTACAGGTGCAGTTCGCTGTCAGAATGCAGTTGTTTTGCTTGTTGATGATTACCCAGGCCTTGTATAGCTCCGTCATTTTTCCTTGTCTTTGGCTCGGCAGAACCTCGGTTTTTAGCACTACAAAGTTTTGAATCTGGTAATCATGGAACATTATTTCTTGCACATGACCACACAGAACACAATTGTAGGCATCCAAAGACTTGTAGACCTTCTCTTTTGTAAAATCACTTGGAATTTCAGTGAGATAGTTGTATATTTTTGGCTGGATGCTTGGCCATTTCGTCTTATCCAATATCTATTGGGAGGGTGCTATCGCAAATGGACCTGTCAGATGAACGCCGCTCACATTAATGTTAATTTTGCCGAATAACTGTGCTTATCACTGGGTGACAAACTGTTATAATACGCTGAAAGCATTATATAAATAATATATATAATATGTAATCAATATAACTTATTTCTAAGACAGCAACAAACTGTACCACATCGGATGTCATTCCCTCGCTGTAAATGCTAGCGCTCCCGGTTTTTACTGCAACCACACTGCGCGCGCATCCTGAATGTTTACAAACCGGTGAATCGTCTGTAGAGATGTCATAAAGTTGAAAACATTAAGCTTTGTCTCAGCTTAAAATCTAGGCTATTTTTATTGTGTTCCATGGGTTTAATCTTATGAATGACCAAAACAATAAAGTAATTTTTTTATGCCACATATTCAAATGGCATTCATAAACGAATGAATAAATGAATGAATGAATGAATGAATGAATGAATGAATGAATGAATGAATGAATGAAATGTCCAGAAAAATACTTTAGAGCAATGGTGGAGAGTTTTAGAAGACTGCCACTGGAGGGAGACAAATATAACTGATGACTTAAACATTAAGGGGAAAAAATAACAGTAGCTTATTATTATATTACTTGTTTCTGCGGTGCAGCCTTATTTGATTTATTTAGATTTTCATTTCCTGGGAATCACCATTTCAAAAGTGTTTATTACAGATTTTACATAATCTATAGAGACATTATGTAGTGGATTAGGGATAAGAGTAGGCTATATATGTAATCCATCAGTTATGAATGGTATCAAAATGTTTGACTACTAGAGATTAGAGTGCAATTATGAGAGCAAATACATTCTGATTATTCGTATAGTAATCTTTTAAAACAAAATAAGCCATCCATAAATGTCATATTAGTTGAAAGATTTCTTCATGGCAAATGAAAGACGAAATGACTGAATGAAATAATTATTCTTGATAAATAAGGAAGAAAATAAATGAGGGTCACATAACTGACCCATTACATAATGAGTGTTTCACTGACCACAGCTCAACACATTCTCTGTGAATATGTCTGGAACTGGCTGCTACAGAGAAAAGCTTATTTACTCCCTCTATGAAATGCCAAAGCAGGCTGCAGCTGGATCTCTGCCCAAATGTGTGTATGTGTGTGTTTCAGGACAGTGATTGCCTGCAGTTAGAGATGCTTGTGACAGTTGTGGACAGCTCATCCTACTGGCCAGCCATCCTTGAGGAAATGCCAAGAGGCAGGGGTGAGCTGTTGTCATAACGATGCATCAAGTATGTACACTTAGTACCACTCTGCCAATCAGCAGTGTATTAATCACAGTTTGACTTGGTTCTGCTCAATGAGTGAATCACAGTCTCCTGCACAGGAGGAAATGATTCTCAGAACAGATATAAAAAAACAGACCTGCTGAACTGTGCCATGTGCCTTGGATGGGCAAGCATCCACCTTCTTTAATACACTGAACAGTTCTGACTGAACTAGGTGGTTTTATTTAACAAATGTTACATTTTTATTATATTTGTCATGAGTATTTGTTGGAATGTCAGTCAGGCATTGCAGTTCATCACTGGGAAACACCCATACACATACACTACGGACAATTTAGCCTACCCAATTCACTTATACCACATTTCTTTGGACTTGTGGGGGAAACCGGAGGAAACCCATGCGAACTCAGGGAGAGCATGCAAACTCCACACAGGAACGTCAACTGACCCAGCCAAGGCTCAAACCATCGACCTTCTTGCTGTGAGCCGAACGTGCTACCCACTGCGCCACTGTGCAGCCCTAAAATGTTTCAAATAATAGAAATATTATACATAATGTATAACAGAGCTTTAACATTACTGACTTAGATAATGAACATACAGTGCTCACTGCTCAGCTCAATTGAGTACACCCCATTTTGAAAATGAATATGTGTATCCATTTCTCAGTGAATATAAGCAATTTATTTTGGTGCATTTAAACAGAAAAGATTTATTAAACAGATATATTTATTCAAAGAATGTTTTAGTCACCAAACATATTTAGAAATTGAAAGATAATACAATTAAATTCAAGCAAAATATAGCAAAAAATATTACAACATACAAAAATTTCAACTAAATTTTTCAATTTTTTTGCTCTTTTTATATTTGCATTATATATTTTTCTATAAAATATACATTTGGGTGTACTAGTTTCTGGACCGCTATTATAAGATATTTTGTTAGATAAGCTCCAGATTTGGCTTCAGTACTGACTATCTAATGTATATGCACAAATATAATATTGTATAGCTTCCAGTGATGGAAAGAGTACTGAAAAATCATAGTTAAGTAAAAGTACCATTACTTGCCTAAAAATGTAGTGCAGTAGAATAAAAGTATGTTTTAAATATTACTCAAAGTAAGAGTAAAAAGTAGACTTTTCAAAAGTACTCATAAGTAGTGAATAGTGTGTATTACGTTGTAAAAAGCAGATGCATTTACATGTAATTTGTGGATGTGTGTGTAAACGTAACATTCTGTAGTACATTTCGTTATTGCCCAGCAGACACACAACATCATAAGACATTAATATTAGGATACATTTAGGTTGTGATGTCAGGTGACCAAAATCCAATGTCTAGCCAGCATCTAAGGACAACGATATTTTGATGCCCAATAATGACGTCAAATGACGTTGATATTTGGTTGATTTTAGGTTGTGTTAGAAAGTGACCAAAATGCAACATCGAGCTAACATCTTAAAGCAGCATCATATTGATGTCAGATATTGACATTTATTCGCCAGATGTCAACCAAAATCCAACATCTGATAGACGTCATACTAGTAACCTCCACACAATGTCAAGCTGTGACATCATTAGACGTTAATATTTGGTTGCTTTTAGGTTATACATTGACATCGTCGGCCTGGCGTTGGGTTCTGATGTCAACCTCATTTTCATTATCAAACAAAATGCTAATATCCCCACGACGTTGGGGTACAACGTCAATCTGACGTCATGTTGACCTCTTGTGCCTGCCTGGGTGTTTAAGGCTATTTCGGTCATTAAACATCTGTCATCTTCTCATCAGTGACATGCATCTAAACAGTCTCTGGGTCAATGCATGTAAACATTTTGGACATCTTTATGGACACGATTAATGCTTCCAAAAAGTTTGCTGCTGATTATAAATCGCCCATGTCTTGAGGTAGTTGATTAGGATGCGATTTACCTTCCATGTGCGATTTGATTGGACTCACATGACTGATTTTTCTAATTCCCATAGACAAGAAAAAATAAAGTAGTGACTGCAGGTTGAACGTAGCAGAGTACAAGTACCAATACTGCACTAAAAATGACTGAAGGGAAAGTAAAATTACGCATTTTTAAAACTTCTTAGTAAATTACAATTTCTGAGAAAAACTACTCAATTACAGTCGTTTGAGTATTTGTAATTAGTTACTTTACATCACTGATAGCTTCCTAATTAAAATATGAATTTAAAAGATAGATTTGTGAGGGGTGTACTTATATATGCTGAGGACTGTAGATAAGTAAGCTTCATATTTCATTTTTCACCTGCTGACCTACTTCTGCATATGCACTGTATTAAAGAAACACAAAATCGAAAAGAATAATACTACCCCGGTGTTGCCTCACTGCAACTCAAGTATGTGATCCTGTAAATCATCAATCACTGGCATATATCCCACTATACATTTCAGAGTTATTCATCTGTTTCTGGCCTGTGGTATCAGTAGAAGCAGGGGGAGGAGAGAGCGGGGAGAGGGGGGATCTGTATGACATATTTTATGACTCCATTGTGTTGGAGTTGCTGGAATGTGTGTATCTACGCCAAATCTGAACCTGAACCTCAGACAGTACATAAAGTCACTCAGCTCTCATAAAATGACATCAGTTGACTAATTTAGTTATATTTCTGGAGGTAATTCAATGACGTGTTATAATTGTGTTTTCATCCATTTGTAACACTTAATTTTGATGGTTCATTTGAGTATTAGTAGACTGTCTGCTTAATATCTGTTGATACTGCTCGTTCAACAAACATTTAACTGACTATAAGAAACTTTTCAAGTACATGTCAACTTACACTAACCCTAACCCCAACCCAAACCCAGCCTAACAGTCTACTTATAATCTAATGAGATTTTGTTAGCATGTAGATGCAATGTCAATTAAATGCAACAAACGGACCATCAAAATAAAGTGTGACCAATTAATATGCTTATTGTATTTCTGTGTGAAAATCAAGAACTAAAATCGTGGTTGGGTTATTTCATTGCTGCTGAAATTAACTTATTTCATTACCGATATCTACCAGAGGGAGTCGCTAATGTCAATTGTTCCCAGTTTTGCGATGTTAGTAAACAGCAAGACTCTCAAGTGTTTGGATTTTATAGCACATTTTACGAGCTTGGTGCACACTTATAGAGTCTGACTACATACATTTCACATTTGCTATAAATGTACATTGTTTATGGTACATGTGGGGGGGAGACAAACACATTTAAGACATTTTTATTTAGCTGCTCTGTTTGCACAGCAACGTTTTGAACTCACAGTATTAAGTGAGAGAGACCGAAGGTAGGCTACTTGATACTAAGAGAAATGCTTATATTTCCTGTCATTCTGTCAATTAACTCATGATGACCTACATTTAGATGTTTTCTCACCTGATCCTTAAGCAGCTACAGTTGAAGTCAGAGTTATTAGCCCCCCTTTGAATTTTTTTTTGTTTATTTCCCACATGATGTTAAACAGAGCGAGAAAATTTTCACAGTATGTCTGATATATTTTTTTTTCTGGAGAAAGTCTTATTTGTTTTATTTCTGCTAAAATAAAAGCAATTTTAATTTTTTTAAAATCCATTTTAAGGTCAACATTTTTAGCCCCTTTAAGCAATTTTTTTTTTGATTGTCTACGAAACAAACCATCATTATACAATAACTTACCTAAGTACCCTAACCTGCCTAGTTAGCCTAATTAACCCATTTAAGACTTTAAATGTCACTTTAAGCTTTATAGAAGTGTCTATAAAATATCTAGTAAAATATTATTACTGTCAGGATGGCAGAGATAAAATAAACCGGTTATTAGAAATGAGTTATTAAAACTATGTTTAGAAATGAGTTGAAAAAAAATCTCTCCGTTACACAAAAATTGGGGAAAAAAAATAAACAGGGGGGGCTAATAAATCAGGAGGGCTAATTGTCAGGTGTGTGGACAGAACCCAGATGCAGATCAGAAATAAAAAGCTTTATTAATTATGAACAAAAACTGGACACAGAGCCCAGATCACAGCCAACAGGGCTGGGGAAAAAAAAAAAAAAAACATGGTAGGGTAATCAGTCATTTTAAGTAAAACAAAATAAAACTGGGCAGAAAAAAAGACAGGCATCAAACACGTAACATGAGAAACAAATCAGCCCAGACAACAGCAAACTGGGAAAATAAATAGAGGAGCAAACAAAACCCAAAACGAGGAGCTCAGGTGAAACAAATTAACAAAATGAACAGGTAACAAGACGGGGGGAGTCTAACTAATAGACAAATGAGCACATGGGAAAAGACACAACACAAGCCATGTGCCAAACACAAAAAGCAGACAATTAACAGGAACCAATCCAAAAGACAAACTAAACAAGACATGAACAGGAATCTCTGACAAAAGCAAAATGGCAAACAAACAGCAAACAAACAGCAGACAAACAGACCAGTGCCAGAATCCGAATGCCATGCACGCACACAACAAATTAAAGACATAAAGTACACAGCTCAAGATACTTGACGCTGTGCACTCACAACACAGAAAAGAGTACATGGTTCAAGAAAACAAGAGTGTCAGAGTTCTGTCACAAGCTAAGAATTAAATAAACATAAGACAGAACCCTGACACTAATAAGTCTGACTATAACTGTATATTAAAGTTGTATGGATTTTATGGTATGAATCAATTTTTATTACCTCAACTTTTAACCAATACCAGATTATATGTTTTGTTTATGACAGCATGAAGACTGAGGAAATTTTGCAGAGAAAATTTGAATGATGTAAAAAAAAAAAAAATAGGTCCTTTCACATATATAGGGCCCTATCATACACCCGGTGCAAGGCGCAAGATGTGTTGCCAAGACGTGTTGCTATTTTCAGACCAACACAACCTTGATTTTCCCATTTTGCACCATGTTGTTTAAATAGCAAATCCATTTGCGCCACTTTGTGAAGTCATGGGTGTTCTGGTTTAAAATAGAGGTGTGTTACCTTGTTGGTGTGTTGCTATTTTGAGGCACTAAAATAGACCGTTTAATAGACCTGAGAGCAGGTCTAAAGTCAGCGCTTAAACATTGCTTAAAACACGCAGGATGTACAACAATACGAAAATATCTTTACAAATGAAAAATAATTAAAGAATTAAAATATTACAAAAATTATTATTTTCTACATAAATATAAATACCACTGCCTCCATGTCTTCATCATCTCGGGGGGCTTTTTCAGTTTATTCACAACAACTTGCATTTGTATAATGTTATTATTATTTATTATATGCATATTTATATTTGTTTTATTAAAAATACAAGCTTAAATTTGTCCACCTGTCAGGTTTTGGACCATATGGGGCATAGGATGTGTCTTTGTATATATAACTCAGTTTTTTGACTCAGTTTTTTGCTGTTTATTGAAATAAAAGTCTTTGAATCCAGATGTATTTAATTGAGCTTGGTAATCAGGCAATGATTCCATGTTCACCTGTGGAAAGAAATATCAATAAAATGCTCATGGTGTGAGTTTATCTGCAAACGCTGCATTCAACTGTGAAACCATTGCACAGACCTGTGTTCTAGTATGTTCTTTCCCACATAGCCAAGGGACTTGGCCCAAATGTGGCCTCAGTATGGCACTGCTGGTGTGTTGCCAACACTGGCATGCATAATGTCAGCCGAATGTGGGCCATGCATGGCAATGATGGCACTGCATGCATGATGGCAAACTACATTTGGGCCAGTTGTGGATGGTAGGTTTGTGGCCCAGATCAGTGTAGCAATTGTTCACATTGTTAACATTAGGCTGGATTATGGCTCAGTGTTCGGGTTTCTGGTTAAGGTATAAACTTAAAGCTGAGAATCTTTACCAGTAATAAACCTGCTTTGGCCTAGTTCAGGGCCAGTTAAGGGTGATAAATTGGCTGAGTTTCAGGCCAGTTATGGCCCATGTGTGGCCCTTGACTTTAATCCAGTTATGGGCCACTTCAGGACTGTCATTTTTTGTGGTACTTGGGCAGAGGGAAAAGTTATTGTGTGGCCCGGAGCTGGGCCAGAAAACATTTGCTATGTGGGTTTCTCTTTTTTTTCAACACTTCTGCCTTAGGATTAGAAACAACATTTTGTTCCTTTGTTACTTTGTTCATCACTTGAATTAAAATTCTATTCATTTAATTTTAAAGTACAGCCACCACAAAATCAGACCTTATAACAAAAAAATTGTTTACTGTTGTTACAAACTCTAAATCTTTTTAGTAAGTTGTGCAGGGTGATTTTTGTGGTATTTCCAATAAAAAAACACATCTCATTTTCATTTTTAAATTGAAGTAACTTAAATCCAAGTCAATCATATCTTAGTGATCAATAAAACTGTCAATGAAGTGGCATAGCTGTTCAGTTAAATTATTTACTGTAAATAATATGCTGTATCAAACAGAAACAAATTATAGTATATGACAGCAAACTAAAAATCCAATAAAACCAGGTGTTACACATTTAAAATACCATAGTAATTTGTATTAAAGGGAAATATTTAGGAATAAGCATTATATTGTATATATATATATATATTATACAATTCTTCATTAATGAATTACACAACATAATGTAGGATCATTAGTAACTATCATGAACTAATAGTAATTACCATAGTATACTTTAGCTTTTACTACAGTAAACTATATAGATAGACCTCCTCTCCCTCAGTCATCTTTCCATCAAGGAAATTTCTCGTGTTAGCCTAATTTGTTGGCGACGTCACTGGCCAGAGTGAGAGGTGGCAGTAACGAACCAAAAAGATTGTTGTCGACCACCGTAAAACAGGAAGAAATCATCATTCTCGCAGTCATAAGGATTTACTTTCATCGGTTAGACACCAGCCTCACACCTCAGTGAATGTCGGTGCCATCACTTATTGATCCGCGACTGGCAAATGTAGCTTGTGTTGACGCTACTGCACTACTTCACTAATAAAATAGCTTCGCTACTGAAGCGATGCTACAGCCAGGCTACTGAGAAATGTAATAAGGATAGTAGCGTCACTACTTGTAGCGACACTACTGCCCAACACTGCTAATGAGATAAAATCGCTTTGGCCAGAGGAGTCTGTTGGTGCCCTGAATTTCACGAATCGATAACTTTGTGAGTCATAATATATCATTCGAAAAGAAAGGGTCTGTTTTATTTCTGTACACTCACGATAACGACAAAACCATTTGCTTTTATAAAATAAAGAAAGGCGAGGTTACATACCTGCAGATGCTTTCACAGGTTCGACACTGAAGCCTTTGATGTCAAATGTATTTTAACAGCTGGCAAACAAATGTTGCACAGAACTGTTATATGTGTGCGCTTCTCGGATTTCAGGGTGAAATTATTTTTACATTTCCAGCAATGAAATGCATTTTTATCACTCGGCATGGTGGCAACACTGGTTGTAGTAGCCTAAAGGTTCATACGCTTTTCGTTTGCGTTTATCGTCAGCGTTTTTCAAGGATTCAAACCCAAGCGATTTTCACAGGCGTCGAGCAAAAGAGTATGCAAAATCACTCCTTGACGTTAGAAAGCACTACACAAATTTAAGCTTCAGATAACTGCTTGTAACACAGAGGAAGAAGACAAAATTCACACGCTTGTTGTTGGATGGTCAAAGAGCTTATAATGACCAAGAGGCGACACTCAATAGAACGTTCCATTGTGACAGCAGCGCCCAGCAACAGCCCCGGATTCCGCCATTTTGGAGTGAAAGCTGTCGGCTGTCCATTGGATCTTATTGCTGTCGTGATGGCAAGCAGCTCTTTTGTTTTTTATTTATTTATTTAAAAAGCAGAATTTTCATTCCAAAATGGCCACCGCACCATCTAAATCGCACTTGAGTGTCACCTCTTGGGGATTCTATGCTCTTTGGGATGGTTCAAGTAGCAGCTCCAGCTCTAGCGATGAAGAAATGATTATTGTTCACCAGAGCAATAAGCAGCTCCACGTTCATATCGCCTCTGGGCATATTCTTCAATGTGCACTCGCATTGACAGTTTTGCCCTTGAGCGCCTCCAAGTGCTTTTTACTGGAACTTCAGCAGCTCTGTGCACGTAAACAAAAGTGCCAATCTGAGCATGAGGCGTCTTTTTAAAAATGGCACTTTTGCACCTGGCATTTTGTGCGTTGGTGTGCACGATCACATAGACGCCCTATATTTAGTCACGAGGCGTTAAACGTCGACGGAAAATGCAAGCAAAAATGTCTTGGTGTGCACCGGCTTTAATGCTTTCAACTGGTAGACGTGGTGCGCCACAATCAAACCGGAAAACCAATCAAAAGCATCAGAATAGCACCGCTTTAATAAATGATATTAGCAGAAGGCATCGTGCATATCAAAAACAGGCAAAGCAACAGATTAATAATATTAAACATATTTAGATGTAACTCCATTTGTAATCTTTAACATTTTCATCAGTAACTGTAATTTAATTACACATTTTTTTCTCAGTAAAAAATTACTGTTACTTTTTTTTTTATTGTAATTTTAGAACACAGAACATAAGAGCAACAACAACATTATATTGACATCAAAACAAAGACAATATAAAAAGAAATAAAATTACAATTATTCAAAAACAAAATGTAAGGCTTTAAAATAATTAACAGTTCTTTTAGCTTTGGCATTTTTTGTTACTTTTATCGTACATAGGTAATGACACTGTTACTTTTATTTTGTAATTAAATTACGTAACATCGTTACATGTAACTAGTTACTCCCCAACACTGAGCGCTTGTTAGTATAGCATAGTCTCAAACAGGGGTGTCGTAAGTGGGGGGAAATGTGTAATAGAATGCATAAAACCCTGGCATTTTAGTGGCCCTGAGCCAAGGGGTTGGGTGGGCTGATTTGATTCAACTTATATTAAATAAGTAGACTGAGCAAGCAGTAAAGTATTTTTTTTATGTGTGTGTTGAAGCTCTGACTAAACAGCAAGGTAAACAGTAGCCAATGAAGACAGTTTCTTAGTAAGATTGATAATTTAGTCATTTTAACAGCAATATGCAGGTTTCATGTCTTGACCAACATTGCATTTCAAATGACCATAAAATAAGCCTAAAATAAACCTGCAAACTAAATTGAAACTGGCTAGACAGTACCAGCTGCTTCATGGTACTGGCCCCGCATGCCTGTCTGATTGTTTTCTTGCAGAGCCAGGAGCCCTAACAAAAAGTAACTAAACTGGAAGTAACCTATCACATGAAACAAATAATATATATATATTACAAATGAGGTATATAAAAAGGAAAAGGATTTATATACTTCATGTTTGGAGGAAAAATATGTTACAAAAAATATTAAAAGCATAACTGTAATAATATATATATATTGCCTTTTCCTTAAGCCACTCAACCATGCCTTTTGCGCTCTTACCTTGCTTTTTTCCATGATTTTTTGTCATGATTTTTTTTTTCAGCCATGTTTTATTGAGGTTTGCTCTTTTAATTCAATTCAAGTTCAATACAAAAAATATTGTCGCCAATATTAGCTGCTGGCAGGGCATCACGGTGGTGCAGTGGGTAGCACGATCGCCTCACAGCAAGAAGGTCGTTGGTTCAAACTCCGCTTTCCCCCACAAGTCCAAAGACATGTGGTATAGATGAATTGGGTAGGTTAAATTGTCCGTAGTGTATGAGTGTGAATGAGTGTATATGAATGTTTCCCAGTGATGGGTTGCAGCTGGAAGGGCATCCGCTGCATAAAACATATGTTGGATAAGCTGGCAATTTATTTCGCTGTGGCAACCCCAGATTAATATAGGGACTAAGAAAAAATAATAATAATCTGCTGACATTTGCACAGATTTCTACTGGAATAGTAGATCATTCTGGTAAATTTGGAAAGCATTTTATTTAAATTTGGGGGACACGCACACACTTTTTTTCCTAATACTATTCAGGACACACAGCACACAGTATGCACACTGGGAAACTGGTTGGAGTTTACTTAAATTTGCAATAGCAAGGATTTCTTAGTTCTACATAACAGTCCCTTTAAACTAAATGTGCATCAGACATTGAATTGTTTACTCATTACATTATGCTGTAAAAAGATCATTATTAGTCAATTTTCTTATTTATTTATAAATTTATTTTCCGAATCTTATCAAGATGTACATTATTTGCGTACCTCTGATAAATACCTCTGATTGTTCCCTCAATCTTATTAATTTCCGTTTCGAGTGTTTTAAAGTACTTCTCAGAGGAACTTTGAGTTTGCTTTTTGTCATTACCATTTACCTTTTGCGGTTCTGTAATAATTACCGTAAGTATATGACTGAATATATAAACAACATTCAAATGAAAGCACAGAACGAAAGACAATTACACAACTGATATAGAAATATCATATTTTATTAATTAAAATACATTTGAATAACAATGCAATATGCATAATGAATTATTCCATCAATTTTGGTACACTACAATACACAAGATAAGTACAAATCTCTTGTCTTGTCTTGACAAAAAAAAAAACAAAAAAAAAAAAAAACATTTTTTTGCCATACATCAGCTCTCATTCATTTTTACACCCTGATCAACATCATTACTCGGAACAGTGACCATGAAATGATAGGTCAGGCAAACATCAAAAGACCATTTGTGTTTTAAAAAAAAAAATTCTTGGACAGAACAATCTTGTGTTACAAAGTTTATTTAAAAATTTGATATTTCAAATTTGATATGTTTATCTTTCACACAGAAGGCTGGAAGAGGTCTGTGAAAAGTCCTTAAAGACAGCAGTATTTTAGTACCTCACTCACTCAGCTGTCAACAAAGACAGTTACATCCCAGTGGTCATTTCTGAGCTTAACTTAATGTTGTCCTGTATACTGTTTTTACTGTGAATCAGCAACAACACCAAGTATAATAAATCTCCTGCATTTAAACACTGTATCGATTTAAAGCAGTGGTCATCAACCACCGGTCTGTGGATGAACTGGTACCGGGCCGCAGAAGAAATCATTAATTATTTCTGTTTTATTTATTGTCTGAACGATTTTTATATTGAAAAGTCTTATTCTCTCGGAACATCTCGGTAACTTGAGCGCTCAAATTTAACCCACAAGAAGTAAAATGATTAAGAAACAGACTTCTTTCGAAAGTTTCTTTGCTAAGGGGAAAAGGCAGGACCCACGAACTGCCAAGGAATAGATCCGCAACCCATTTGTCAACAAATCAGGTGAATCCACCATGGCTGTGCAAGAAGATCAACTACTAGAGATTGCAAATGACAGCAGCCTTTAGGGGCTGTCTTTTCTAGAGTTTGCGCAAGTTCGTTGTTTCCAATGGAGGTGTGCGGCCTGCACGCATAAGCGATGTGACGCACTCGCACCTTCCAGATGCTCCCTGTAAATGAATTCTATGAGCGCACCGCAAGTCACATGACAAGAATTGAGCAATCAGCTTCAGCTTGTATGGAATTTACACATTTCGGTAGACTAATTATCTTAGACAAATACAGAACACCCAAACACTGCAGTACTTTGTAATTTTTTCCATAAATAAAACTTGTATCAGAGCTGCAGCAATGAGAAAAAAATGGTTGATGAAGGCTTAGAAGCCTACGAACCCCCACCTCGCGATCCGCGGTAAAATTGTCAAGCGTTGACTGGTTCCCAGTGATAAAAAGGTTAAGGACCACTGATTTAAAGGGTTAATTTAGCAACTTTTATTTTATTCATTTATTTATTTTATTTTATCCCTGAGGTCCACATAAAACTTTAGTTTTATACCTTTCGAACCATTTAATTTTTATTAATTTGTTAGACCATTTTTAAACCTTTATGTATTTTATTTTACTATATGAGTTCTTCTAGTATGTTGGATTTGCAGCAAATATTTAAACCTTGGCATTGTTAACAAATAAATAATCAAGCTCAGATAAAACAGATCACTGTATAATGCATGTAATTTCAATTGAAATCATTAGACTGATTTTTGTTTTGGCAGACACACAGGATAGTATTGTTAATACATAGTTAATTATACTTTTAAATATATAAAAATGTTTCAGGTTCATACTCCGGCCATTGCTTAACTTTTTAGGAGGCGAAAGGTCACACGTGTTATATAACGTCAGACAGGCAAGCAGCGTACAGAACTGCTGTACATGTTATAATTTACGTATTATCCTAAGCCCCACCATAACAGCAATATATGTTTGCAGGAATTCAAGCGTGGGGGTGCCCTTCTTCCACTCTCATCTGCACATAATCCATGCTTCATGGAAATATATATATACATTTGTTACAGTCTGTATTTACACACACGGAATTCTTATAATAGTGGTACAAAATGATCTATATAAAGTTATAGCATGCATCTTCAACATTTGTTATTATTTGGCTGTAATTCAAGTATTTTACAATTCTGAAGCATCTGGTAAATTGTCCCAGGAAAATATTTACATTACATAAGAATTCATTTTGTCTGAAATCACAATTTGTAATTTTTGTTTATACAGTACCTCATTAGCTGACAAATCTAATGAGTTGTTAATCTCCATCAATGTATCCCTTTTATCAACTTATACACAATACCAACATTATTTCTATCATTACTTAAATCCTGTTCATCTTTTCCTTGAACATTTCTCTCCCATTTTGTTCTTCAGTCTGGAAAAACCATCTACTAGCTACAAAAAAACCTTCCATTGCTTTCGTGGAAAAACTGCTCCATCGCAGGCCATCTGCTCAATGTCTGATGAGAAAACAAAAGCTGAGAGTTAACATGCTGCTCATTCACTGTGTGTATGATATCAGTTGAACTGTAATAACACTGTGGAGAGATAGAGCCGGACTTTCCAAACAGTGCTAAAACAACAACTGACCTGAAACACAAACCCTCCTCTGCACTGGACATGGCTAGAGACCATGCTCTGAACACTTTTGTTGTTTCTGTTTTATATTGTTTCTCTTTTCCTTCTTTGTCTGCACTCTTAACCCAAATCGATGACTTTACTAGAAAATTGCATCATTGAAATCACTCAAAGTTTCTACACTAGGTGAAACTAAACAGCCCTATACATGCCCGTAGCCTGCGAGGGTTCGGGTGGTTTGAAAGACCCACCCCCCACTGATAAAGTCCAGAATTTGGACTTTACATGTGCTTGTTTTTCCCATTTTTAACTGCTATGCCATCATAAATTGTAAAAATTAAAGATAGAAGACGGCTTTAAGACAAATTAAACTTTAAATTATTCAAGTGGCCAAATTCTGACAGAAAAGTTGACTGAGAGATTAAATATCACTTAAATATTTGGTAACACTTTATTTTGATGGTCTGTTTGAATATTAGTAGACTGTCTGCTTAATATCTGTTGATACTGCTCCAACAGACATAAGAAACTTTGCAAGTACATGTCAACTTACTCTAACCCCAATCTAACAGTCTACTTACTGTATAATCTAATGAGAATTAGTTGGCATGTAGATTCAACGTAACTTAAATTCAACAAACAGACCATCAAAATAAAGTGTGACCAAATATTTTATTTTGAATGATGGATGATAATAAATTTGTATTTAAAAATACGTCTTTTTTCATATTTCTTTATTGTTATTTTTTATTTAGAATGCTAATCTCATAACATATCTAAAACTGCAATAATTTACAGTTTGAATGCTAATTAGTAAATTGTAAATAAATCCTATAAAATAATAAAATAAACATGGTAAGCACTTTGACAAATTCATAGGAAATATTTTTAGTACATCAAAAAGTGAGATTATGATCACCATCCAACAAGTTGATCCAGCCAAAATCAGTGCTTAAAATGTCACTTAAATGCAGAATTTTAACCTTGCATGAGGCAAATAACTGCAAAAAGGTCCACTTTTTCAGAAAAAAGAACCACCCCTTTAGGCTGGCTACAGGCCTGCTATAGTTGATTCAACACTACATAGAGCCTTCTGTAAAAACTAGAGGTTTAAAAGGCAGTGGGTTTGCAAACAGTTTTCTAAATAAGTTGTGTCATTGGGTTTAGAGTGTGCTTTTGGATTCTTTGACAGTCTTCATACAGTACAACTGTTATGGGAAATGTTGCTCAGATTTGACTAAAGATGTCTGAATAAGAACAAATTAGAAGGTTTGAACTTAAATATTTAGATTCCTTTTTTGATTCCAGAGTAAGTTTTTACAGTTTTGTACAATTATTATCAAAATAAACTGTTCTAAAATGTTTTTTTTATTGCAAGAATTAATACAAAAACAAAATGAAAACTAAAAATGCAAGTTTTGTTATTTAAACACAAGTATACTTTTTCATTGCAACACAAATGAAGATACACTTGTGCGGTTTGTTTTTGCACAGCTAACACATTGAGGTTTATTTTTTGCTTCTTTTTGGCACAACTGATATGCTTTCACATGTGTGTTGATCAATATTAATAAACAAAGTCTAAAATAAACAGTTTTTTCAGTTACACTAAGAAAAATGTTTCTTTTAAGAGATGTTCAATGAAATCTCTTTTGAAAACCAAAAATGGTACTTATATATTATTACTGTAAAAATATTCACCCTAAAATGGACATTTACTTTTCATTTACTCACATGCAATTGGTTTCAGTTAGGTTTTAGTTTTTCTGTTACACAAAAATTATTTTGAAGAATGTTGGTAATGTCAGTAGAGTTCCATAGTATGAAAAAAATATAAAAGTCAATGGCTACTGGTGTCATACTTCACGTTTTCTTTTCTTTTTTTTTGTGCCCAACAGAGTAAGAAATTCAAATATGTTTGAAACCATCAGTGATTATATACACTACCTGACAAAAGTCTTGTTACCTATCCAAGTTTTAGATACTACAAATAACAACTTGACTTCCAGTTGATCAGTTGGTATCAAAAGTGGCATATTTGAATAGCAAAGACTTCTAGATTGTGTTTATTTTACAAAAATAAAATACGATTATGCCTTAATTTTTAATTATTTAATTAGGACAGTAAGGCCTGACTTTGCTTAAACAAAAGTCTTGTAACTCAACAGAAATAATGTACAGTATAGAATATAAAGTCATGGTGCAGTGGAAAAAGAATTAATATTGTGTATGACTCCCATGAGCTTGGATGCTTCCATCATATCTGCAATGACTCAAATAACTTATTAATAAAGTCATCTGGAATGGCAAAGAAAGCGTTCTTGCAGGACTTCCAGAGTTCATCAAGATTCTTTGGATTCATCTTCAATGCCCCCTCCTTCATCTTACCCATGACATGCTCAATAACACCCTGCAGCCCAAGATTGGTTACTCACTGAAGTTAAGCAGGGCTGAGCCTGGTCAGTACCTGGATGGGAGACCACATGGGAAGACTAGGTTGCTGTTGGTAGTGGTCTGTGTGAGTACTAATGCCCCAGTAAAAGTGAAGGGGACACCATACTATCAGTATCAGGCGCCGTCTTTCAGATGAGATGTTAAACCAAATTCCTGACTCTCTTTGGTCATTAAAAATCCCATGGCACTTCTCGTAAAGTGTAACCCCGGTGTCCTGGCCAAATCCCCTTAATTGGCACTTATGATCATGGCCTGAATTCAGGGTCATCAACTGAATTGGCTCTATCACTGTCTCTTGACTCCACCTAGCTGGTGTGTGGTGAGCGCACTGGCGCCGTTGTCCTGTGGCTGCCGTCGCATCATCCAAGTGGATGCTGCACACTGGTGGTGGTGTGTAGACACCCTCATGATTGTGAAGCGCTTTGGGTGTATGGCCATACATAATAAATGCGCTATATAAATACACGTTACATGACAATAATGTTCATGTCTGGTGACTGGGCTGGTCAATACTGGAGCACCTTGACCTTCTTTGCTTTCAGGAACTTTGTTGTGGAGCTGAAGTGTGAAAAGGAGCGCTATCCTGCTGAAAAAAAAATTAACCCTCTTTGTGGTTTGTAATGTAATGGGCAGCATAAAAGGTCCTGCTGTTGATGTTGCCATCCACTCTGCAGATCTCTCGCACGCCCCCATACTGAATGTAACCCCAAACCATGATTTTTTCTTCACCAAACTTGACTGATTTCTGTGAGAATCTTGGGTCCATAAGGGTTCCAATAGGTTTTCTGCAGTATTTGTGAAGATTGGGATGTAGTTCAACAGATGATTCATTGGAAAAATGTACCTTCTGCCACTTTTCCAAATGATCAACTAGAAGTCAAGTTATTATTTGTTGCCCTAACAACTGGGACAAGACAAGACTTTTGTCTGGTAGTCTATGTAAAAATCTCTATGAGAGTCTACTAGTTAGGTATATAATTAATAATACATAAATTATTTTACATTATTTGACCAATTATAATCTAGCAGAAGATATGTATCACCTACCTGATTAATACTACGGTGTCCACAGATAGTCCAGTTTCTGATGGCCCAGAGTGATCATGGAGTTTCTGTTAGTCCTGAGTCGCTCTGTTGACATCACTTCTGGGCTGTGAGGAAGACAGAAAACGTATAAGCAGTCTTAATATTAGTAAGGGGGCAACGCGGTGGCGCAGTAGGTAGTGCTGTCGCCTCACAGCAAGAAGGTCGCTGGTTCGAGCCTCGGCTGGCGTTTCTTGGTGTTTCTTGTGGAGTTTGCATGTTCTCCCTGTGTTTGCGTGGGTTTCCTCCGGGTGCTCCGGTTGCCCCACAGTCCAAAGACATGCGGTACAGATGAATTGGGTAGGCTAAATTGTCCGTAGTGTATGTGTGTGAATGAGTGTATATGGATGTTTCCCAGAGATGGGTTGCGGCTGGAAGGGCTACGCTGCATAAAACATATCCTGGATAAGTTGGTGGTTCATTCCGCTGTGGCGACCCCAAATCAATAAAGAGACTAAGATAAATAGAAAATGAATGAATGAATATTAGTGAGCAAATTCTGACAGATTTGTAATGTTACTTGGGTGTGGATTTCAGTACTGCTGTCCGTGTCATGCTTAATACTGGATACTGCTTAAAAACATTTTAAACATGTATTGCGTAACCTTTTTCCAGAATGTTAATGTTAACTAATGGAAAACCTAATTTGTCAAATGTCATTGCACTTACACAACAAAATGATTATTACAATATGACAAAACAAAGGCTCAGAGCAAATCTAAGCACTATGTCTCTCACAGGCAGCATATTGCATGAATCATTAGTCCATATGGATATATTCCTCAACAAATATCTACTCTCGGGAGGAGAACGCATTCAGCATAGCTCCCATATCTCATCTAATGAGTGAAATACATGGGGAATTCACCTACTCCCACCGACATACCTCCAACCTGACACTGCAGCCCTGGAACTATTCATCTGAGTCTGTGCCAACCTACGTGTGGGATCACAGCTCCTTCGTGGAAATGGGTTGTTATTTATTAATGAAAATATATTCTGCTTTTTCTCGCCGTTGTTAACACACCCTTTCTTATGTCACAGATGAAGTTGTGGTTCAGAAAGAATGTGGAGGTGATGTACAGTTGTAATTTGGTCAGCAAACTTGTGAAACTGATTTCTGAAGTTGCAAATGTTCTAACAAAACATACTGGGAGGTCTTCTAATAAATAATGATACTAAATTATAATTATTATGGTGGCTTGAAAAGCCAACGTACTGTTATACTACATAAACTTACTATTCTTCAGTCTTCTTCTACTTCTAAAACTAATTTCTATATGCATCTCCTCCTAGACCGGTCATACTACAACCACCAACTTACTCCAGATTTCCGAACTCCAAATCTTTTCCAATGGATCCGACTTACGGTTTTCCCAAAACTGACCCGAAAATTCGGAAAAGTCCCATTGACTTAATATTGGACCAAACTTTGTGACCTCATAACTTTACACCAGACTTTCATAGACTTAAGGTTGGGCTCATTTAACTCAGAGTACCAATCTGCTAACCATTGATGACCTTTAAACTTACTAGCCACACCCTAGCAACCACTTACGGCACCCTAGCAACTGTCCCATAGACTTCCATTGTGAAAAACTGCCATTGACTTTACATTGGACATACTAACAACATACCAATCCATACTAGCAACATGCTAATTCATACTAAATTCATGCTAACAACAAGCTAGTTTATACTAGAAACATGCTAGCAACATGCTAATTCATACTAAATTCATGCTAACAACATGCTAATTGTTGCTAGAAACATGCTAGCATAATGCTACTTCATACTAGAAACTTGCTTATTTATGTTAGCAACTGCCTAGAAACCTCCTAGTTGACCTTAGCAACTGCATAGCAACACCTTAGCAACCCCCTAGCAACTACACAGAACACCCTAACAACCACCTAGCAACACCTTAGCAACCACTTAGCAACGCCTTAGCAACCACCTAGCAACCAGTCAGAACACCCTAGCAACACCTTAGCAGCTGCCTAGCAACACCTTAGCAACCGCCTAGCAACGCCTTAGCAACCACTAAGAAAACCCTAGCAACCACCTAGCAACACCTTAGCATCCACCTAGCAACACCTTAGCAACTGCATAGCAACAACCTAGTAACACCTTAGCAAACACCTAGAAACCCCTCAGAACACCCTTGCAACCGTCTAGCAACTGCCTAGCAACCACCTAGCAATCACTCAAAACACCCTAGCAACCACCTAGCACACCTTCACACCCACCTAGCAACACCTTATCAACCGCCTAGCAACCACTCAGAACACCCTAGCAACCACTTAGCAACACCTTAGCAACTGCCTAGCTACACCTTAACAACCACCTAGCAATGCCTTAGCAACCACTCAGAACACCCTAGCAACCAACTATCAACACCTTATCAACTGCCTAGCAATGCCTTAGTAACCACCTAGCAACACCTAGGCAACCGCCCAGCAACGCCTTAACAACCACTTAGTAATACCTTAGCAACCACCTAGTAACACCTTAGCAAAACACCTAGCAACCACTCAGAAAACCCTAGCAACACCTTAGCAACTGCCTAGCTACCGCCTAGCAACCACTAAAAACACCCTAGAAACCACCTAGCAACACCTTAGCAACAGCCTAGTGTAACGGAGGCCAGCTAGTAAGTGCTGTGCAGGTAAACCTCACTCCTCGGACCTCTAAAGGTGCTCTAGCGACAGATGCTAGAGGCCATGGTCTTCAGCCTCCTTGGTAGAGCACCCGACTCCCATGCGGAAGGTTACCAGTTCGATACCAGCTCGGAGCGGGTTGGGTGGCGTAGGATCGGCGGGGTTACATTGGTGCCGTGACCCAGATGGGAGTGAGGTTTAGGGGGGTGAGTGTAAAGGAGGCCAGCTAGTAGAAGGACCGGCAGAGTTACACTAGCAACATCTTAGCAAGCACCTAGCAATACCTTAGAAACCACCTAGAACACATAGACAAGCACCTAGCAATGCCTTAGCAACCACCTAGCAACACTATAGCAACGACCTAGAACACCTTAGCAACCACTCAGAACACCGTAGCAACACCTTAGCAAGAAACATACCAATCCATACTAGAAACATACTAACATATATGTAGTCATCTCTCTATGCCAGCTGTTTCAAACTTCCTAAAAGCTACTTCAATTATTTAAACTTTCAGAGGAGGCTTTCTCAAGACACCATAAAGTTTGTCTACGAACTTTACTTTTCTAGTTAATATTGAATTGGGTAAGGGGTCATTATAGAGTACATTATATGGAACAAAGCTAAACTATTTTTTTAATGATTAATTGAATGAACTAATGAATGACTAAATAAATAAATAAATAAATAAATAATTGTTTTTACCCTACATTGGATCACATATAGACAAATTGTTGTTGTTGTTTTTTTATTTAAGTTTAAATATTTTTTAACCCATCAGTTGGGTTTTGACCGTGTGGTGCTAGTCACCGACTACCACATGAATCCAGCGCTGAGGTATTTAAGAGGAGGCAGTGCACTGACGAGATTACAACATCCTGCAGTTTAGCCTTTCAGCGTGTAGCTTTGGATGAGAGTCTTATCTTGCATCACGTAGACACATAGTGAGTCATAACATCAAAAGAGCAGAGCCATTAGTACTACTTGTGTTTGTGATATGATTTCCCAGAAGTCACTCTAGCGCTCTCATGGGAACAACACAACTCTAGGACAATGAGCTGAAGCTGAATGCATGCCCATTCTGATGCATTTTTAACATCACAACCAATCGTCTGTCAAAAATTATGTCCGTTTGACTTTTAGAAATAATAAATATTCTTTTATTTATAAAATAACATTCAGTTCGCCTTTAGAGGGAGATCAAATCTGAGCATTGTTTTCAGTGCTAATGATCTGAATCTACTGAATTATTATGAAAACATAGATGGAGTACCGGTAAAGTTGAGGACATGATCTCTTCAGGGAGCCCGAAGACAGTCCCAGTCGGCTTTGGTTCCTCAGTTTGGTCTTCTTTACCAGATCCTTTACTCTTCCCCAAGTATAGTTCTCACTCAGCTGCAGACACACAATTGTACAATGTAAAAACTGACTGAATGAAAAAAAATGATTATCAACTTACAGTTTTTCCCAGTGGCTCTGGTGCATTTCTCACAACACTATTTACATTTGCACAACAGTTAATGCATTTCTCAAAACAATAAGTACAAACTGCAAAACCTAGTTGATAACCTGCAAAAGCGTGTCGCTTGCTCAAAATGGAGAGCTCATTCCTCAAAAGCAAGTATTCATGTCAATGAAAGTGTCATCAAGATGAAAAGTCCTGACACCATTGTTTATGAACAAGGTAGTCAAATGGCTTTGTCATGTTTTCATTATGACAGTTTACTCTGTATATTTTTTCCAATGAAAAAAGGAGTCAGATTTTGGTGACACTTCCTGAAAATGCTCAAGACAGCACTATATACTATTCGCACAGCCATTTGAAAACTACAGTAAAGTTAGACGTCACTGCATTTAGTGAGGTATCTGAGTACAAGACACTGAATATGTATGTTTCACTGCATATGCTCTTTGCAATTCTAATTAATTCACAGCATTGTGCAAAAGAAGAAATACACCCTTATTTACAACAAACACAATTTTCCTTTGGGTAGAGCTGTGCACAACTGTAAACAATATTGCAGTACATATTGGAACTAAACCTACAACATACAGAGGTCTGTAAATCATTCATGAAATTGTTCACTTTAGAAGGCATTTTCAGGAAAAAAAAAATAATAAATTTTTTTATCAAATTAGCTTGACAGATTTTGACTAGTTAAAAAATTTTATATGTAATGACTCAAGTAATGAAATGAGGACTATTAGTTTCATATGGAATGACTATTCAGCATTCACAAGTTTAGTTAATTTTGACTGACATGACATAAGCAAATGATAATGTTATAAAACAGCAGAGTGTTGTATGAAAGCAATTGATGCATGTCCAAAAGCATTCACAATTTGTTGGAAGGAATGAGAAACTGCTACTATGATGTGCACAAATGACTAATTGTTTTGAGAAATGTTGGACTGTTGTGCAAATGTAAATAGTGTTGTGAGAAATGCATCAAAGTGCCTGAGAAAAACTGTAACATTAAAAGACAATGCTACTGTATTAATCTGTTAAATGGTAAAGCAGTAGATTCCATATGTAAAAAAATACAGTAAATCTAAATCAACTTTTGGATGTGAAAAAGAACAAGTCATGTTGTAATTTGAAAGTTTTGAAAGTCAAATACCATAAACTGACATTAACCAGAATATATTCCTCCATTGAACACAAAGAAATATATATTTTAAAATGATGTAAACCGGTGTCCATTGACTTAAATAGCATTTGCTTTTCTTACTGTGGAAATCAAAGTTTATCGGTTTCTAATATTCTTCAAAATATTGTCTTTTGTGTTCAACAGGAGAAAAAAGAAATTCATAAAGTTAAGGAAACACTTAAGGGTGAGGATGGATGGATGGATGGATGGATGGATGGTTGGACGGACGGACGGACGGACGGACGGACGGACGGACGGACAGACGGACAGACAGACAGACAGACAGACAGACAGACAGACAGACAGACAGACAGACAGATAGATAGATAGATAGATAGATAGATAGATAGATAGATAGATAGATAGATAGATAGATAGATAGATAGACAGATTGTGTTGATTATAAGTTACATTGCAACTACATGGCAACTAATTCTCATTAGAGTATTAGTAGACTGTAATGTTAGGGTTGGGGTTAGGTTTAGTGTAAGCTGACGTAATATTATAATTGATTATGAATTTATTGTATCATATGAATATTTGATTGATATTTATATAAACTCATGAACAACTCAGTAAAATCATGTAATAAATAAATGACAAATCAAATGCTCAAACTATGATTCAAATGGAGGAACCAGTTTATGGTCTCACACACACACAGCTGGAAGCTCATTGATTACTAGGACTATAAAGACACCTCATTGACACAGGCTCCTTGCTGAGTCTTGTTTTTTCCCTGCGAAGCATTACAAAGCATTTGCTTTGATCCTTGTCTTGTTTACAATTATTGTTGTTTTGCCTCCTGTTCTGTTTCTAATTCTGTGTCTGATAAATGTTTTGTTACATTTGTCTCTATTTTTTTTTTCAATTGAACTATGTTTGTTTGTTTGTTTGTTTGTTTGTTCGTTCATTCGTTCTGATAATGTATTATGTTCTAGTACCAATTTCCAAAAGAGTTTTTAGTTCACTCAACTTCAGAAACAAGTTTTGTTTGTTTGTTTGTTTGATTGTTTGTTTGTTTTGTTTTTGTTTACTCAACTTCAAACATTTTTGGTCAGTGCAAGGGATGTTTTCAAAAGTTGAGTACACAAGAAAAGACGAAAGGAAATAAGGATTGTGGGGTTTTTTTTTTTTGTTCACTCAACTTCAGGCATTCCAGTTCTGCAGACAAAAAAATGTTCAGTAGGCACAACTTAAAACGTTTTAATATAGAGTAGTTCACATCTCTAGAAAACTAATAATCTTATTGTTAACCCATTCATTCATTCACAGGGGTCACCACACTCATTCACACGCATACACTATGCACAATTTAGCCTACCCAATTCACCTGTACTGCATGTCTTTGGACTGTGGGGGAAACCGGAGCACCTGGAGGAAACCCACGCGAACGCAGGGCTGTGCACTACCAACTGCGCCACCGCGTCGCCCATTGTTACCCCAACTAAATGGTTTTTGTGTTACTGACTAATAATTTTAGGTCAGTGCAGTTGATGTTTTTTCAAAAATTAAGTGAACAAGAAAAAACGAAAGGAAATAAGGATTATGTTTTTTTTTGTTGTTGTACTGGTTTACATTTTTTTTACAGTCTATAGTATAATCTGTATGTCAGCTTACACTAAACCTGACACTAAACCACTAAATTAGAGTCATGTTAATGTTATAGTGATCAATGTTATGTTTAAAAATGTAGCCTACATTATTTTTGCCTTATTACGATAAGATAGTTGACATTGATAGTTGACAGGATATGAAGTTGAAGAGAAAGGGGGGTGGGAGCGGAATAGGTCTGCAATTCAGGATTTGGACTCTGGAAGCCCGCAATATAGTTGCACTACATATCGATGCACTGACTACTAGGCTATCAGGACCAATTTGTCCAGACATATTTAACTTTTTTTTTTATGCAAAGTCTACCAAAATGTACAACCCTAATACTCTGAAAAAATGGTCCCGCTTTATATTAAGTGGCCTTTTCTACTAGGTCCTTGACATAAAAAATAAGTACAATGAACTTATTGTGCTCATATTGTTTTGCAGAACACTTATTATGCCATTGAGGTGAAATATGGGACAGGTTCTGTAGTGTGGGTATGTTTATGGGTGGGTAAAGGTGTAAGAGATGGGTCAACACTAATTATAAAAGTAATAAAATACAATGTAAATGTACCAAACAATACATTTAAATGTAAGTACATGGTTATTAAGGCCACTTAATTTAGAGCTTTTTCTTGGCCGCTGCATGGAAGGCACCATCGCGACCAGAGTCTTCTAGTAGAATGTTTAGAACTTCAGTTTACAGTGTTTACAACCGGTAATTTGCGATCCTAAAATTAGTTTCAATAGCGTTTTGAGTGGATTACGGAGTGTTTTTGTGACACACAACTTTGAAAGGTGTGTGTTAAAGCCGTTATAATCTGTCAGATGTGGTTCAAACTTCACAGGTATGTAAGTCATGCAATTTACAAAAATGACCCATAAAAGTCCGTTACTGAAACTCTGCTGGCTGCATTTTGTTTTACATTGAATACAGCAATTTACGATCATTTAAAAAGTAAACGAATGCATGAGACAGAGAGGCCTGACCAAACATTTGCTATAATTCCACTTCCCCTGAGTGTTGATAGATGAGTGTTTGTCAGATTGAGTCATTGTGTTGACATTGGACGGACTCACCCGTCTGTGAGGAGCAGAGAGCACCTCAGCGCTGTCGCTCAGGTATTTGGCCTCTCCCTCTGTGTAACTCCTGCGATTCAGGCCCCTCCTCCAAATGGGCAGAGGTTGGCAGTCCATCTCCCCATCTGTACAGAAAAAAGAGCCAATGCTTAATTATCATTAAAGCACACTCAGACTATATATAATTATCTCTACAAAAGGAAAAAACCATCATGACGAATCTGTGATCTATGACTAATCTCTAGACCCTCTGAAGGGTGTGGTGCATACAGTATATACATATTGAAGCATACATTATGTCTTCCCCCACCAAAATTCCCAGAATCCCTGAGATACTTCTTCCCTCTATATGGAATACCAGAAATTCCACATATCACTGAAGTATTTATTTCTCCAGAGACCAATGTTTGGTCGCCCGCCCACCTGACCGAACATGAGATGTAAAGAAAGCAACCAGGAAAAACATGACTGTACTGTTATGTGGACAAAAAAGGTTTGTGCTTTGTCCTGTCTGTCTGTCTGTCTGTCTGTCTGTCTCTCTGTCTGTCTGTCTGTCTGTCTGTCTGTCTGTCTGTCTGTCTGTCTGTCTGTCTGTCTGTCCGTCCGTCTATCTAAAACCCAAAAATTTAAGAGAACTCAAAATATTTGAGTAAACTACTGGAACTTACACCATTTGAGGCTACAAAATGTAGCCAAATGTAACTTCATTAAATATGTAATATATAAATATGGAGATATGGAATCTCTGTGTCAGTTGATCAGACTCAGTTAAATAGCAATAAATCAACCAAATTGTATCTTCAATATAACTCACATCTTTTATTGTTAAAGGGTCACGAAACACCCCTACCTGCCAACCTTTCCCGGGAGTCTCCCGTATTTCAGACACAACTCCCACCCAACTCCCGGAATTCCCCCCCCCCCCCCCCCATCCCCCCACACACACACACACCCAACTCCCTAGCCACCAGCCCCCAACCCTAAGCTTTTCTTCAGCTTTTTGGTTCTGTTATCATTGTCACCGATTCCAACGCGCAACCATCTTCATACCCGCTCCCCACTCCTCAGTTCGCGCGCACCCCCAGATAAAATCTCCCGGATTTTATGATCTGAATGTTGGCAGGTATGGAAACACCAAAACACATTTTTTGAGATGTTGACAGTCATCTCTGTCCCACGCTGCTATAAACTTTATTAGGACACATTTCACAAAAAAAAGTGAAAATTGGTTGTTTTTGCGTTATTTTGAGCAAATTTGTTTTTCCGGTTTGAAACTAATTTGATTTTGAAGCTACGTCACTGCAATTAGATCCTTGCGTGTATTTCAGCGTGGAGAGTGGCTGTCTGTACCCGCGAGCACATTGTGACGTCTCTGAGTGTGCAGCATTAATTCATGAGAAAGACTTGGTTCGAACCAATCAGCGTGCTCTATTGTGAATGAGGTGCAACTTTATTAATATGCATGATAGTTCGAAGACTGTTTTTACCTGTTACAGTGTTCAGATGGCAGAGGGATGCCACGTTGTGTTGAAAAAACAAGTAGAAGAAGAAGAAGAATTGTTTGGAGACACGGGTCGTCAGTGTTGCGTTTATAAATGTTTTGTTTCAGGTTTTGTAAAGGTTTTGTTTTCATTTCCACGCTATGAGAGCGCAGCTGGACTCACGTGTGGACTACAGTGCATGCCAAAGAAATATTTTTTTTACTTAAGAGCTTTTCACATCTGGAAATGGTGAAATCCGGATTTGCCGCTCGTCTCCTTTTAAAAAAGAGACGGTTCCAGTTGGTGTTGACTGTCCTGTCTCTACAGATTTGGTAAGTGAGCGATCAGTGGTCTTTGTTTGTTTATTCAGATGGCAAAATTAGTTAGTATCATCAGCAGTACTCTTTCAGTGTTTAAAGACATACTTTAGTCAAAATGATTTAGTTACTAAGATTACAGTACGTTAATATCATTACAATATTATGGACGATCTGCTGTAAATGCTGCTCTCCAAGTGTAAACATGTAAACACCTTAATCAAAATACTACCATCGTGTAGAATTTTCGCCACGTTTTGTGACAGGACAGTCTACACACACACGGCTTTCTGACGCTACCTACCGAGTGCATCAAAGTTACAGAGAAATGCGGAGGTTTTTTTCTCTCATTCGCCATGCGGTATCAAACATTCCATTAAAACTACACTCTTCCAGCAGTTCCTCGCATCCACTATCTCCTTTGTCACAGGGGTCATGCATGAATTGTTCCTGAATGAAAGTGAAAGTGCCAAACTGCAGTTAAAGTTGACAAATTAATAGTATGGCAAATAATTCGATTACTGTCCATGTAAACACAGTCACTGTCTATCTCCCCTGCGTCTGTTTTTGTCTTGCCTCTGTGAAAATCAGCATGTGCCCAAACGGAAACTCCCATTTTTATGCAAAACCTTCCCTCTTTCCCTCCCCCGACACTCCCAACTAAATAGAGCTGGACACACCCACTTTTCTGACTTTTTCCAAACTAGAGGTGTGAAAACACCCTGCTGAGTCAGGGAGGTTTCGCCCTTTAAATGCTTAGAGTTAGCAGGTACATCTGCTTGTACTGATGTATCAAACATAACTCATTCTAGTATCTGATAACTATTACACATACAGTAGATAAGCTCTAAAAATTATTTATTTTCCAATTGGATCTCCAGCTGTAGTAAACAAAAGGACTATTATAACCATTGCTCTTTAAATAAAGCAATACATGTCTTAAAAGTTTTTGGCCAATTGTCATCCATTGAGTTCCGCTTAATTTAATTACTTAATGAGTTGATGCAACTTTTTTATTAAATAAATATAAAAATATTATATTATATTATCAAATAAAATATCGGAATAAAATACACATGATTAATTTGGAAAGTTGACTGTTGGATTTTAAACTCTATAAAATCTGTTTATGAACTTTTAACCATTAACTTTTCAAGTCAGCATTTACACATTTTTCTTTTCAGTTTAATTAAGAGATTATATAACTCATTCCATTATCTGATTACTTACAGTATACACACAGATAAGCTCTTAAAATGAGTTGTTTTCCAATTAGATCTCCAGCCAGCGTAAACACAGATTAATCTTAGCTTTGTATGTATGACTCCAGGTGTGTTTGCCCACTGACCTCTCATGGCTGCCCTGAGGGGGATGCGCGTGACCTCCGGGATAGTGGTGAGGTCAGACAGCGTGCCGTTTGATGCCGTCGGGCTGTAGTGATCACTGCGAAAGTGTCTTTTCAGCTCTTGAAAGGCCAGACCAGCTGCTCCACAGCTACAGTGCTGCATGAAAAAGTCCTGCAAAAAAAAAAAAAAAAGTTTAAATTAAGAATTTCTTATCTCACAAAACTGGTCATCAGATTTATTCACTTTGCAAGTCCTCTGTTTGATGACTTTATGTGTAAAATGACACATAGATTTGTAATGCTTTATGAATCGAATTGATGAAATGCTCCAAATCAAAGTGTCGTCATTTGGGACAGAGGAGTACTTAAAATAGTTCACTTTATGAAATCTAAATTAAATTTGTTGATGTTCACGCCCATGGGTCAAGGATGATAGCACATACTTGGCCCGTAGAATAGACATCTGGTTCCGATTTTTATGTGGAAGATTAGTGTAGCCCTCAAACATGTGCATTCACTAGCAAAAACTATTTAAGTTTTTTAACTATTGGTTGTGAATGTACTAAAATATGGTTAATTTGTCATAATCCCTCATTATCTGGTCTTTATCCCGCATTTCGTTGCCTTGTACTTGTACATGTGTGATGACAATAAATTGAATCTAATCTAATCTAATCTAATCTAATCTAATCTAATCTAATCTTTAGTGTATATCTTACAATATATTATTAAGCTGTGAGAGAATTTGGGGTGTCAGAGTAGTTTATTCCTTTCATGGACATCAGCTTTTTTTATTTAGCAGCTCAGACAAATGAAAACAGAATATTGTGTAGGAAGAACCATTTAAATATTAAAGCCATATTATTGGTGATCTGTCAATCCAGCAGAGAACATTTCACTCTTAAGTGTCATTTGCACCAATTATCCATACTGTTGCTACACATTTACCTCACAACCAAATGTGTAGTGTAAAAAATACTTTAATTTAAACTTTAATTTGGAAATTGTTAAAAAAGCAAAAGAACCAAAGACTATAAAATACACAAGATATGTCACTCATATCTTTTTGAACGGGGAAAAGTGTAAGAGTCAATGCTGCAGTCACAGTAGAATTTGAGCATGCAAAATTTTGTCATATGGCGCTGCGAGAAGGGGTGGGATTAAACAAGATGATTAGACATTAAAAAAGCAAACGATTGGTCCATATTTTATATTTCTGTACAGAGATGTTTTGATCTTCGATTGGTCTCACACAGTCACGTGATGCGATTTCGCAGGTCAGAGTTCACCAAGCTTGAACTTTGCAACACATCGAACTGCTAAACTTGTCGCACGAGTTTACGTTTCCGGTCTGACGCATTCGCGTGCTTATGAAGGAAAGTCAATTGAGAGAAAAGTCCAATGTGACCTCAGCTTCAACATGGTGAATAAAGCCAGTCATCAATGGCTATATGGCGAATTAAGCCCACCTTATAGTATAGGAGCCATTTACCAATCGCTATAGACTGACGATACTCCAGTGGAGGGGTTTTGACCAGACGTGAGTTCCTGCAGATTTTGTGTAATTTGGATGTTTAGAAATGAAACTAAAGACACAGTTGTTGTTTAATTTTATTGATGATTCCTGACATGAAATTGCGTGGTAAGCTTGGCAAGCAGTTTTGGAGAATTTGATGTTTCCCCATTCAGACAGAATGCCCGAGAGGTGTTTCAAAGATGGCCGCCGATTGAAATGACTTGCCTTAAAGAGACTTTGCCTACACTACTGGTCAAAAGTTTGGCGTCAGTTTTATTTTTTTTTTCATGTTTTTTATTTTCATTTTTAAAGAAAATTATTCTGTTCATCAAGGCGGCATTTATTAAATGTAAAAAAAGTTAAATTGTTAAATATTTATTAAAATTTATATAACTGGTTTCTTATTGTATGTAGTTTCAATTAAAATTATTGCTCCAGTCATTATTACTTTTATTACTATTACCATTAATAATAATAATATTTATAATAATAATAAAAATGATAATAACAATAACAATAATAATAATAGGGTGACGCGGTGGCGCAGTAGGTAGTGCTGTCACCTCACAGCAAGAAGGTCGCTGGTTCGAGCCTTGGCTGGGTCAGTTGACATTTCTGTGTGGAGTTTCCATGTTCCTCTGCGTTCGCGTGGGTTTCCTCCTCCGGGTGCTCCAGTTTTCCCCACAGTCCAAAGACATGCAGTACAGGTGAATTGGGTAGGCTAAATTGTTTGTAGTGTATGTGTGAATAAGTGTGTATGGATGTTTCCCAGAGATGCGTTGCAGCTGGAAGGGCATCCGCTGCGTAAAACATATGCTGGATAAGTTGGTGGTTCATTCTGCTGTGGCGACCCCAGACTAATAAAGGGACTAAGAGAAAAAGAAATTGAATGAATGAATAATAATAATAATAGGTAATGGGGCGACGCAGTGATGCAGTAGGTAGTGCTGTCGCCTCACAGCAAGAAGGTCACTGGTTCGAGCCTCGGCTGGGTCAGTTGGCATTTCTATGTGGAGTTTGCATGTTCTCCCTGCGTGGGTTTCCTCCGGGTGCTCCGGTTTCCCCCACAGTCCAAAGACATGCGGTACAGGTGAATTGGGTAGGCTAAATTGTCCATAGAGTATGTGTGTGAATAAGTGTGTATGTGTTTCCCAGTGATGGGTTGCAGCTGGAAGGGCATCCGCTGCATAAAACAAATGCTGGATAAGTTGGTGGTTCATTCCGCTGTGGCGACCCCAGATTAATAAAGGGACTAAGCCGAAAAGAAAATGAATGAATAATAGTTAATATTAGAGAGATTTCTTAAAGATCATGTAACTCTGAAGACTAAAGTAATGAAGCTGAAAATTAATCTACAAAATCACTGGAATAAATTATTAAATTAAATTATAAACTACTTTTTAACAGTTATTTTATAGTGCAATAACATTTCACAATTGTACAATTTTTACTGTATTTTGATTAAATAAATGCAGTCTTGGTGAGCAGGGGAAGCTTATTTTAAAAATGTAAAAATCCTACTGATCCCAAACTTTTGACAGGTAGTGTATATTTTGTATTTCTTTGGATACAAACTTCAGTAATGTGTATGGATTAGGGATGCAGAATAATATCATGCTTTACAAATACTACGGAACAGTTACTACCTTAATAATAGGCAGGAAATAAGCCAGTAGTCAAAAGTATGAATTGTGAGACACTATAGCCTCTAAAATCTACATAACGGTGTTTCTTGCCAGTTAGAGTTATAAGATGCTTCCCAAATCTCTATTTATCCAAGATTATCCTCTTGGTCCTGTATTTGCATGGGAAGTGCTGTTTGATTGATTAGGTAATGATGCCATGGCTGATAGTTTGCTGAGGATGTTATGTTGTCGTTGACACTGAGAACAAAGACATGCAGGCCTTTGCTGACTTCAAAATGTACTGTGATTTTTGTGAAAGCATCCATGCATAGTGAAGATTCTTGAAAGGAAAGAAACAAAAGCTGTTGAACTTGGACTGGAGATAAAGGAATTTGTCTTAAATGTTGCATAAACCAAAACACCAGATGCAGTGCTGTGATGAAGAATATCTGTTCATCGGATTGGTCATGGAGGATAGCTGAAAAGATCAAGGTGTAGAACTAACAAGACAGGCGGAGGACATTACAATGGTGGCAATTGCATATTGTCTGAGGCCTGAATGCTTTTTATGAGTACAGATGAAAGCTTGCTGTGAGGGTTTAGGGGTGGTTGAGTAAGGGAGGAGGCTGGCGAGACAGCGTGGTCCATTACAGTGGAGACTGGGGCATGTTTCAGGAGTTCCCCTGCCTTTTGATGTGTGTAACAGCATGTTCCTGCCTGTTGCTTTTTCTCCACAGACAAAAACATGCACAGGGGATCTAACATTCAAGCAGTGTGGTCCACTTACTATTCCTGTGTGACATATTAAAGGAGCAAATTAACTCCGTATCCAGTGAATGTTTTTGGCATCCAAATGATTCCATTAACAAAACTTATAAGCACTGAGCATTTTATTTAGTGGGAAATTTGTTTGATGTTAGTTTTTTAATTCAAAAATAAAAAAATGGGTCTCACTTTATATTAGGTGACCTTAACTATAATGTACTTGCATCAAAACCTAAATACAATGTACTTACTGTGTTTATAAAGTATTGCAAAACACTTTTAGTGCTCTTGAGGTGGGAGACAGGTAAAGTTAGGAATGGGTTTGGTGGTATGAGTAGGTTTAAGGGTGGGTTTAGGTGTAACCGTACGTTCACACCGAAAGCGGCGAGAGCGTCAAAGTAGCCGGAAGTCATTCATTTTCAGTGAGAGCTGGCGGCGATAAGCGTCGAGGAGCAGCGCGGTGCAGTTGAAATCAACTTAACTTTATGGTAATGAGCTATGACGCGGTTCGGAGGCAAGCAATCAGAATGTAGAAGTCCACCGCTTTAGAGGAGTACAGAGAACACAGTCACTGTGAACTTTGGTTCTGACCACAGTTGTTGCCAAGGGTTTGATTATTGCGGTTGCCGGATTTCCAATTATTTACAATGTTTTCTTACAGGAACATACATTGGATAATTAAGTGGAGCAAACCCACACAGCATGCAACAACCATGCTTCCATAGTAAATGAATTTGTTAAGTGAATTAAAGTTAATTCTTAGTTAAATGAATTAAAAAGTGCGCAACATTTTTACGCGGGAATGTAACATATGCTGCAATGGCTGCTTTAAATACGGGATCAATGTAGCAAATTTTGACGCTCTCGCCGCTGGAGCTAAAGAGAGACAGCATTGTCGCCAGAGCGGCCAGAGCGACCTTTGACGCTCTCGCCACTTTCGGTGTAAACGTACGGTAAGGGATGGTTAACTACGGTGGCCGGGAAGTGTAAAACAACATTACAAAGTGTGAAACACTTTTACAAAGCTCGAGACAAATTTACATTTTGAAAAACATTTTTACCTATCATAAGACACAATTACATAGGAAAAACTATTTTACCAAGGACGAAACTAATTTACATTTTAGAAAAAATTTAACAAGACGCAAAACACTTTTACAAGTCCCGAAACAAATTTACAATTACAGATTCCTTACGGAAAGGGAATGTACCACACACTGGAAGTTCTGCAGCTAGAAACTTCCTGTCAGCACAGAATTTGTAGTTGAGCTTCTTAATGTTGTGCAGAGAATTTGTAGAAACGTACTGTATGTCGGGTACGTTGGAGGAGTGGAGAATGATTGACAAGTGACGAATTTCACTAAACTTCACCTGTTAATATCAGTTGCCTATATAAGTTGAAGTCAGGAAATGAAAGTTGTTGCGCACCTCCTTTTGAGTTGCATTGAGGATTACAGAATTCTGTAATTCTATTTATCCATTTGTATCCAATAAATGATGATTTTTGACATTGAAGAAAATCCTCTCCTCACATTTTTTTTATTGAACACGCATGGAATTGATTGAATATTCTAACAGATCAAACATACCGTCAATGCATATTGTCCGAACTTTTTATTCAAATTAAGACCTGACAGTAGGTATGCAAAATTATTGCTTGTTGCTTATCGAAATAATAAAGCTTACTGCTACAAAATATGATGGAATGTATTTTGTCACTAAAAAACAAGTGTGATTTATTATTTTATTTTAAATGGGCAATCTTAAGACAAGTTATTAAAAATACAAGGCTGGTCTTAAATCATGTCTCTGATAGTAATTAAGCTAAATGTGCATGTAAAATGGCTAACTTTAAGCTTTACTTAGTAAGAAAAAAAAGATAAATGATCTTAAGACAGTCATAATTATCTTTCACAATTTGATATCGTACAGTATTCGACAAAAAAAAAAGATTGTAACTCTTAAAGATAAGGATTTTTTTTGCTGTATGTTTTCTATATCCAATCCAATATGATATTGTCTTGCATATTTACTGTGAGTGTTGAGTTTAAGATTAATTGTAAGTGGCTTTGGACAAAAGCTTTTGCTAAATGACTGAATGTAAGATAATATAAATGTATACTTCTGTCAGGCATTAGTGTTCTACAAAACTGGAGGTTGTGAGAATCATTTGTTAAATGATTTGTTCTGATTACCAAGATTTAAATTAAGGCAAAATATATCATATGAGCTTATATTTGATTTCCAGACAGAAGAACTCTTTTACAAAGTCCTCCTTTCTTATGCCTTTCTTTCTCCTGTGCTTTCTTTGATGACCTTTGAAGTGCAGGCCCCTACTGAGCTCACTCAATGTGACCGTGGAAGTCTTTTCCGGCCCTAGGGCCCAACCTGCCAGAGCTTGTTTAGAGTTGACTTTATGAAAAACCATGAACAAATCTACTCTCATTGAACAGCACTTCATCCACAATTCAGGAAGATATCTACACACTAAAATCTCACAGGTCTTTAATCAGTAAAGGCATTCATTTGCTGCGTTGTATCAAAATTGGAACACAATCAAAGTTGTTGCTACCATTTATATCCTGAAGTCATGGGTTCATTCAACTGCACCTGTGTGTCTCACAGAGGGCTCTTGCGAAATTAATGTAGCGGCTGATGAAGTAAAAGAGAAGAAAACTTGTTCATGGACACAGAACATATAATAGAAGGCATGAAACACTGACTATCATCACAACCTGCCACCAATTTGAAAGTATTCTCTCAACCTACTGCATAAATTTACCAGTTGCTATACTAAAATGTTCTCCCTGTGTTCGCGTGGGTTTATTCCGGGTGATCCAGTTTCCCCCATAAGTCTAACAACATGTGGTATAAGTGAATTGGGTAGGCTAAATTGTCCGTAGTGTATGAGTGTGAGTAAGTGTGTATGGGTGTTTCCCAGTGATGGGTTGCAGCTGGAAGGACATCCGCTGCATAAAACATATGCTGGATAAGTTGGCAGTTCATTCCGCTGTGGCGACAGCATATTAATGAAGGGACTAAGGCGAAAAGAAAATGAATGAATGAATGCTATACTAAAAAAAAGAGTTGTAGTGCCCAGAGATTTAGCTATTAAATTTGATGAATCATTTTAGCTATTTACCGTTTTAACCCTTTTACAATATCTGCTTTTTAGATTGCATCCACATTCAACAAAGAAGAACATTTTGGATTTATATTACTAATTTAGTTACAAAATGCAAAGGGAAAAACATCGACAGACATGTCAGAAAAACATGCATCACTCCACAAACATGGTAAAGCATGTTGATATTTTTCCTGTGGTTTTGGGTTGATCACATTCAAGCCAGATGCACCGTTTCTGAGATGGAAAACAAACATGTGGTTCAGATTTTTATATGCTACAGATTGTTAACTTAACAGCTGTTTGATTTACCAGAATTCTTTTGCATTTTGATACTTATAGCAATAAATAACAGCTAAATTACCTAAACATTTGTAAATTTACTTGAGAATATTTATTTTTGTAGGGTTTACAATGGTGTTCATCTGCTTTGCAATCAATCAAAACAAAAATGTCATGTCTGAGATAGCTTCTCTCAAATATACCAAACAAAAACACTGGAAAAGACTTGTGTCCTGAACAATGTCAACATGGTACATATAAAAACAAATGAAATCCATGTGAGAGGACATCAGGTCTTTTGAAACGAATACCCCATCTGTGTATGGGTCGAAAAAGGGCTGAATCCAGCAGCTCTGTTAGTTAAATACACTTTGATCCATCATGGCTAAAAAACCCTAAACCCTGCACTCAAAACAGCTGGATTTACACTAAGACAGTATGAACCGATAATCATTTGCCCCAGGCATCAATATGCGGCTTTACCCACAACAAATTACTGCTCATATTTTGAATTTAGACCTACAGTGATGCTTTTAAACCATTTCAGATTGATAAGTATGTTGTGTTTTCAAATCTGGAACTACAAAAGAGTTTGAAATGAACTTTTCACAGTTACCAGTCATTTAGAATTTTTAAATGCCAATAAAACATCAGTAACAACAATTAGTAATGATTAAATGATTTTATTTTAAATCTGATTCTCAAAAGTTGTTCGCAAGTACAAAATTTGGCACCTATTTATCTTCAGTGTCCTTGTTAAATGTATTTAATATAGTAATAACAGGTGGTACATTAATAAATATTGTTCAATTGTTTTAAGTATAATTAGACTGTAACAAGAACACTAAATATGTGTAACCCAAAATTCTTTGTAATTTATCTTAAAAACTCTAACAGCAAATATTTAGTCATAAATTCCAAATTTAGCTCACTTCAAATTGAATGTTCAATGGTAAACACTGAAGATAAGTGAACAGGCTATAAATTCATAAAGGGGTTAGCCATTATTTCACAGATGGGTTGCGCCATACTGTATGTGCTTTTCTAATGTTCAAGGTGGTACTTCAAAACAGTTAATCTAATCAGCATACAGGCAGGCAAAAGTTTACTTTTTTCAAAGTGGCTTTGAGTTGAAATGAGTTTAAAGAGAAAAAAGTCAACTGAAATTGAAAGGGACGTCAATAGATTTTATACTTACTTTAAAGTTGTGGCTTCTCTCTCAGTTTGTAAACCTCTTTATGCTTTATTTTTCTAATGTTTGATCTTTTAGGGGGAGGGCTCTGATAATGATTACATACAAAGTGAAAGAATCATAACCTGAAAAATTGGCTATAGCAGTGATATGCATTGCCCTCTACTGTAGATTTCCCCCACATTTAGTAGGTTTGTGGGTGTTCATTCCAATAACTGACCCTTCACAGTTCTGTTTTGGGCAAAATGTATGAATTAAGTAAGCTAATTATGTGGGAGGTTCAGGGTCATTTGATTGACCTTATTACTTGAGTTTGAAACAGCATGTCGTTGACTTAAAATTAGAGATGCACCGATACCTTTTTTTGGAACCGATCCGATCTCGATACCAAAATTTCGGACTATCGACCAATACAGATCCGATACCGATACTGTGCCGTATTTTTTTTTTTAACATAATACAGTTTCTTGTGATAAACTCAAATAATATATCTTCTTTAGGAAAAATAACAGACCTATAGACCTACTGTATATGGCAGAAGGCTTAATCTATGTAAAATCATGCTTGTTGTAAACTAAGCTACATTAATTGAGCATTCGTTATGACATTGTCTGTTGTGGTCCAGCTAATGTTTAGATTTTTCTTTGAAATCTGTAGGCTACCACTATTGACTATAATCAAAACACAAACTGTCTTTTAAATAAAATATTAATATAAATAAAACTAGAGTAAAATATTCAGTTTCAGAGTATCCAAATATTTCAGACAATCCATATGAGCCCGCCGGTTTCACTTTTATTATTTTGATCAACTAATTTGACCACAATGAGCCAGGCTTTACAAACTATTCACAGCACTGAAAGTATTCCCCTCGGAAGTATAAACTCATTTGAAAGAGATGAGAGAACAGAAACTTTTAATATTACAGAATAATTTTACGGAGCAGCACACAATGCGTCTGCGCAGCCGGTGCGTGAATGAACAATTGATGCATCACAGAGACACATCGCGCAGCTCTCCGGTCTCTGCGGACATTTTCAAAACTGAGCAGCACAAAGGGATAAAATCAGTGCATTGATGATCTGTCCAATGTAATATTGAGCCTTTTCTAATTTAAAATTTCAGGTAGGCTTACTTTATGTGTGAAGAGCAGGTAATAATCCGCTCTACTCCAGTGTTGCAAATGCAATCTGCTGATCTAACAGACACAGCAACATGATTTCGAAACAGCAATGAACTCCTTGATGCAGGGCCAAATCAACCCATTTAATGCAAAACTAAATGCAATTCTCCACTAATCATTTATATTAACAGGAACAAATAGTCTTGGAGAAAGTTTTTCGTGTTGTCATGAACGTGACGCAGTTTACATTGTGAATGAATGAAAAATTATTAACAAGCGCATAGGCGGGAAGCGCTGAATTGTACATTAATTTAAGGACTTGAATATTCATCTGTGCTTCAGATTAAACTATAAAATGGCTTCAGTCTTTTACAGATATAGTAGCCCTACATGACAACTTTCTAAGCCCTTATAATAGGCTGCCTTCGTTGCTCGGATTTGGATCGGTACCAGCTGGCTGAGACCCGATCCAGCAAAAATATGCGGTATTGAACCGATATCTGATCCAAGTATCGGGATCGGTGCATCCCTACTTAAAATGAATTTGATAGGTTATTTAGAGAGGTATACTGTTGCTAAAGCATGTCAAATGTCTTTGTACATCTTAGCAAAAATCAAAAAAAAAAACATTTTCTATTCAAACTTAATTACCTGTAAATATTAAACACTGTACCTTCAAGATTAAGACTGGAAAATACAAAGCTTTTACTGGTTGAGACACACTATTAACTACCAAATCAAACCATAGGTAAAGAAGGAAGGAAAACTATGTTTCTGAGGAATGCTAACTTTGGTGTTGTATTGCATTGAATTGGGACTAAACTAAATAAAAAATGACTAGTACACATGAGACAGACTGGTCAACAGCAACCAGCATGTAGGCATGTTTTCTTTCTCAATGAGCTCAACCAGCTATTTGATACACAGAATTAGTCAAAGCAGCTGACAATGTCTGACTAAATCCCAAATAAAACTAAAGCTGACTAGCACTCAAACAACACCCGTCATTGCCACCTATCAGCTGGTGTGTCCCCAGACTTAAAGATGAATCTGTTAGGCAGTTTATACCTCTTTAGTCTTGATCACCCTTCCTTCCTTCTGCAGGCCACAGATCTGTTTCTGCAGTCGGAGGTTGTGTTCCTGTAGCTGTCCAATCTTCTCTATGAGTTGGCAGATATGCTCTAGGTACCCCAGTCCAGAGCCCAGTGGGTTGGATTGACTGGCCTGGTTCACCTGGTTGTCAAGAAGAAAACAGAGACAAACTCATTTCATTAAGCAATATTATTATTTTTTGTTTATTTTTGTGACGCTGGACACTGGGACTGCACCCTTGGAGAAAGACCCCCCACTTCTTTCTGGACAATAGGTAGACTCTAAATAAAGAGATTACGGAGATGTTTATGTACACCATAGGGGGTTGAGCAACTTTTGTAAAGTAAGTCAACAAGAACAGTGTGAACAGCATCCTATTGTTTGAAAGCTAATGGCTCATTTGACGTGCTAATGAACACAAAACAAAGCAAAGGTTCTTACAGTAAAGATCATTCCAGGAGCATGTCTGCATGTCTTCGGGTAAACCAGTTGATTTTTATAGCAAGGATGTAAGGCATAGGGCGACATGGAGGCGCAGTAGGTAGTGCTGTCGCCTCACAGCAAGAAAGTCATTGGTTCGAGCCTCGGCTGGGTCAGTTGGCATTCTGTGTGGAGTTTACATGTTCTCCTTGTGTTTGCGTGGGTTTCCTCCGGGTGCTCCGGTTCCCCCACAAGTCCAAAGACATGTGGTACAGGTGAATTAGGTAAGCTAAAATTGTCTGTAGTGGATGTGTGTGAATGAAAGTGTATGTGTGTTTCTCAGTGATGGGTTGCAGCTGGAAGGGCATCCGCTGCGTAAAACATATCCTGGATAAGTTGGCGGTTCATTCTGCTGTGGCGACCCCAGATTAATAAAGGGACTAAGCCGAAAAGAAAATGAATGAATGAATGAATGTAAGGCATAATAATCCTCACCCACTGTTTAATGTAAAAAAAAAAAATTACAATTACTGTGAAATTCTTAATATGATTTGTAACAGGTATGAATACAGGTTCAGGCAAACAATGACACGCTTTTCCAATAGTTTGCACTTAATTTAGTCATTTAAAAGAAAACAGATTTTAATAGCTAATGGTACAACATTGATATTTAAAACCAATACTGAGAATGTTGTGTATTTACATGGATTTAAAATTAATCAACATAGGCTCATTCTGAAAACGTAGATACATTATGTATCCAGAGGTACGTATGGCTGCATTTCATTTTTTAAACGAACGCTAGGGGGCGGTATGCGCCATTCCTTTTCTCGCTTACCACCTGAACACTTACCTCCGTGTGGACAGCTTTTTAACCAGTTTGTCCCGTTAGCTCGCCATGTACGTCGGTGGACGTGAGATGCAAAGAGGAGATGACCACAATGACGGAGTTCGAGTCCGGTGAAAAACGGTTCCAGAAAGTAGGTAAGACAAAAACAGAATTCAAAAAATAAAATAAACAATTAAATAACGGGTCAATTATTAAAATTGGTTGGGTTTAGGGAACAGGGAGGGTGGGTCAGTCGATCAGTCAGTCATTCAGTCAGTCAAAACAGTCAGTCAACAGCGGCCTCTGGTGGATTTACGCGAGAACAGCAGGCACTCAAATTTGAGATCTCAAAAAGCGTACACAGCGGCCTCACGTGGATTCGCGAAACAAAAACTGCACACAAAAAAAACGTAACCCCGGGATGTATTTCGCGGTCTCCAGAAATGTATATAGAGGTACATTTTCAGAATGAGCCTGGGTTGAAATTAATATTCACAGTACATATTCCACAATCTCAGTGTAGACTTTTGGCCATAACTGACAAGATGATTTTTTTCAGTTGCAAGTCGTGAAGAAAATTTAACCTGATATTGTTACTTTGCTTCTGAATTTAAAGGTAACAACTGTAGTTTAAAGGTTTGATTTATCTGTAGCAAGTGTTTTATCTCCTGGTGTTTATTTGTTGACTCATCCTTCAATGATTGGTTGCAAAGGTGTAGACGTGCATGTTTTAAAAAAAAATCTAAAGAAATTTTGAACAAATATTTATACAATCATCAGCATTCCAAAAAGTGTCCCAACAAAAGCAGGATGTGAGTTCAGTTCTCAGGCCTTTTCCCTCCGAAAGCTTTTCCGTGCCACTTACGTCCAATCCAGTCCCAAAGCCCAGCATTAATGGAAACACAGGGGCTAAACAATAGAAGACATGACGGAGAGATGAAATACTAGAAGCTGACATCACTTGTTTCCTCAGACAGAGTTTGAGATCCTTGGCAGGTCACGTTTCTCCTATGACCATGAACTTTTCTCATACCTTTTTTTTGGTAGTAGTATTTTACTTCAATCATAAATCCATCATTGCTTTAAATGTATTTGTAGCTTTATGAGTCAAAATTATACATAGATCTTGTTAAAGATAGACTCGTGCCACTTATCAATGGCACTAGTAAGCCACTGAAGTCTAATAATGGTGATCTTCCAGCCTGATCTCACGAGAAAACGTAAGTATTTTACGTTTTGACAGTTTAGTGGCTAATTCAGTCATACGAAATTGTACGATTTTAAAAAGGAGGCGTGGCACCGAACCCCACCCCTAAACCCAACCGCCATTGGCGGATGAGCAAATCGTACTAAATTGTATGAATTAGATCGTACGAATTCGTACGAATTAGCCACTAAATCAAAAAGTTACGAGTTGCCGTGAGTCTCTGGTGAGGAAAGAGTACAGTGAGAAAAATAATGTTACTATAGGTAAAATAGGTATAGATGCCCTATTTACAGCTGGTATTCATATGCATTTTTGTTGATCTTATCACAAGTAGATCAGTGAGACAAATTTCTTTTTATACCTGGTGTTTTAATTAATTAATTTTCCCATTTTTATCCACATTCCTGACTTATTTCAGAATATGGCCTAGGGGTGGGTGTATTGGTAGGTTTAGATCTAATTATGTCAAATAAGCTCACAAAATATGAATGAAAAAGGAAACAAGATCAAATGAAATTCTGTTGATGAACTACACTGAAGACTGTGGGGTCCTCGATGAGTCAAGAGCACAAGACTGATCACTTCAATTATCCCAGTGACAGACAAATCTCTGCATAGATCTTAGGATACAACCACCAGGCAACTGAGCCTGGTTTCTCCCAAGGTTTGTTCACTACTTCCATCAATTGGTGGAGTTTTGGTTAACTGCCACTTTCACTTCTGACTTGCTTGATCGGGAGCAGTGGAGCTGTTCTTCAGTTTATCATCCGTCAAAAGAGACATTTGTATAAAACTGAAATCAATGCGTTTTAATTTAGATATAACTACACCAGCATTCTTCCACTACTCCACTACAAATTTCATTTCAAATTTCAACATATACTCATATAATAATCCTCTACTTCTGTCAATTAAATATAACAAGCTACAACTGAAACAGTGTAATCTTTCAAGCTTTATGTGAATGAACAACAGTCATTCTCTTATTCACATTTAAAGTGGCAGCCAAACAGGTGGCACATAACAAGGTGCTCGCTCATGAAATAACGTCCAGCACTGGAATTCCACGTAATACGTGGGGAAGCCAAAAACTGTAGCAGGCCTTCGTGAATGCAGAAAAAATGACGAGATCTTATCTACTTCCTTTGCCCAGGATCCCAAGTGGCCCAGGAGAAGGGAAGACACAAAGGTTTGGGAAAGCCCCACTCCCTTTCTCAACCTCCTTCCCTTCTAAATGTGGAAGATTTGTGTTTCTCACATGCTTTTACGCACAGACTCAGAAACAAAAGTGGGGAATGTTTTGATTAACAAAAAAAACATGAAGATAATTTTCTATAAAGCTGTTAACACTTAAGCTTGATGATATGGTTATTGATTGTGTATGGTGTGAATGGAGTGTAGCTCTCTCTCTCTCTCTCTCTCTCTCTCTCTCTCTCTCTCTCTCTCTGCTGTGAGGATGTGGTTTTTCTAACCACATTCTGAAGATCAAAACAAACTGAGGAAAACAATTGTGCATATGCCTCTGGGCTGGATTGCAAAAACAATATTTTTCTAATTGCATAACCTCTGTATTACCAAATATGAGGAAACATATCATAACTCCATTCAGGCGTGTCCGAGAAAATAGTCCTTTATTATTTGAATTTTTTTTCACTGGGTTAAGTTGAAAGCAATAGTTAATGTGACACCAGTGGAGAGGGATCAGGGTCCAGATGTGGGGTTTATTCAGAGATAGAGGAAAAGGTGTTTTTGTTTTTAAGGTCATAACACAGAAACAATTAAGAAGTATCATGTTTTCAACTTGATGCATTAGATATGGGAACTGATGAGATAACAGAATAGCAACAAATCTTTTCTTCCATATTATTATATGGGACATGTACCTGTACACATACATACATGTTTCTCGGTTTTCCAAAAATGAAGTCATTGGATTGTGACCACTGGTCTGAAGGAGTTATGGTCTCTATACACTCTGTAATGACAGGCCACAATGTACTGATATGAATTAATTTTCTGCATTGATTTTTTCAAACCTAAATTGAACAATGCGTCGCATTGTGGTGTGTTAAATGGTTAAATGCCTCAATTTAATGAATGATGTCTTGATTGAAGATTACAAGACAATTTTTTGTAATACATTAAATGCATTTAAAATTTATTGAAATGCTTTTTGTGTTTCTGCAATATTCATGTGTATATTTTAAGACATTTCTGAAATGTTCTTAAGACATAACAATGTATTTCCTCTTACTGTCTTACTGTGTTTTAACATTTATTAATATTTCTTTTGTGATTTATACAATGCAGATTTTATCAAAGCAACGTAAGTTAGAAAATCTCAGAAATTGACTTACGTCAGATTGGTTTTTAAAGCAGCTAGCTCTAAAAGACAATAGTGTTATCAAAGCCACAATTGCAGCCACAATTTGACAAATACGATAAGATTCCAGTTGGTTTAACATATTCATGGACATCCACTTAAAATGGCCTTTGCAATTGTTGTTCTGGCTGTGTTCTGGCTGTGTCTGAATATTGCACCCAATTCAGCTGTGACAAGTGTCAAACCAAGAACCAATCGGAGCTAAATGATAAATCAATCAGCATAATGTCAAAACGACCATTACCATTTGTTTATGCAGTTTGTTTGCTGTGATGTATCATGTCAGAATGCAGGACAGTGAAGGTGTCAACGATGGATGACGTCAATCTTTGTGTGAGTTTTCTTCCATGTCCGTGACATTTTATAGTCTGACTTGGAGATCATGTTTGTGCAGTCTGACATGCTACAATTGTTTGGGATTATTACAAATCTCACACTGTGAGACAGGCTTTAGATCAGGGGTCACCAAACTTGTTCCTGGACGGCCGGTGTCCTGCAGATTTTAGCTCCAACCCTAATCAAACACACCTGAACAAGCTAATCAAGGTCTTACCAGGTATACTTGAAACATCCAGGCAGGTGTGTTGAGGCAAGTTGGAGATAAATGGAGATTGGTGACCCCTGCTTTAGATAATGTCAGAATTTAAATTATGGTTCAGTTTAGATCAATAACAAGTGTGAAGATCATCATTTTGAGCATTTCAGTTTTAAAGGGGAATAGTGCCATCATTCAGCTCGACTCAGTATAATGTTGATTCAGTTCAGTTCAATTATAGGGTTGATGATTGGGTTTATCAGTGATGAAGTAGCCTCACAGAAGACAAAAGAGATATCGTCCAGATTTATTCAGTTCAGTTAATTTGATTTTTGTCATTTAGTGTGTTTATAATGATAAATATCTGAAAGTTATGTGACATTAAACATACCACATGGTTTAATTTATTGTACCACACTGTGACTCATGTTATTCTGTTAAACTCCTGTGGGAAATGCATGAAGCTTTGGTTCATCATTAAGTAAGCACAACTGGTGTTCTGGTGATTATGAGGCTAAAACAAAGATGATATTGCTGGCTGAAATTAAACGAGCCTTGTGTATTTATCCAAAGATGTCCTGCTAGACCAAGAAGATGTGTTGATATCCTGGATTTTTCTGCGTATCTAAAAGCCATTGAAAACCTTTCAAGTGTCATGACCTGTTACGTCACATTTTGAGGTGTCAGCCAAAAGTTTAAAGCTGGATGTGGCGCACACAGTGCCGGTCTCCATGCCTCATCTATCATTAGATTAAAGTCGCTCACACTCTAGAAATGTTTGCTTTATGACTATGTTTATATGCTACAGCTGAGGAATTCAGCTCCTCAACTGTAGCCTTCCAGGGGGTGGCTGAGGGGGGCAATAAGGCCAAGAGCAATTATGCTGTCTTCATTCCTCCCTGACACCATAGTTTGCTCTGCTCCATGCATCCGTCAACTCAGATTTAAAAATTCTTTTAATGTCCCATAGACCCAGAGAGACTCACATATGTGTGCTATCTGGTAACCAGCCAGACACATGCATGTGGTTAACAATCAAAGTCTATAATCTCTTTTTTATTTCCCAATTCCATTTTAAAAACTATGAATAAGCCTGTCTACAAGTTGGCCCTTCACTAGTCCATATTGCTCAGGCCACACATAATTTGAGCTTACATGACTCAGCTGAACTGGAAATTGTGCATCATCTGCCCCTTGTGTGTTCATTTCTGAAATATTTGAGCTAATTTGATAATGCTTTCATCCTTTGATAATAAGTAAAAACAGTTTTCTGCTATTGCTGTGGGACAAAGGGCTTATGAAGTGATACCGTGACATGTCTCGGCATCTGGTTGTAATGTGGAGTGTTCAAAGTGAGTAAGTGCTACCTCTGTACTGAGCTTTCTAGCACTTGTGGCAGTGGAGATGTTAACTCCTCTACTCTGAGCTCATAAAATTGTTCTTCTTTAAACTAATAAAACACCAAATTAATTGTTTCACCTTAAAATTTAAGTATTTTTAGTTTGACTTTCTTGTGCAAAAGTTTGAAGTTTCCTGGTTTCTTGGGACAGCATTGGGTGAGCTTAAGTGTTCTACTAGACAATTTGATGGATAGCTCTCTGTCATGGAAGAAGAAACTTCAGTGTCTGTTAACACGCACATTCAAAAAACGCTTAGTTGTTTATTAAATTATGCTAAGTAAGCTGACAATGTGACTGTGTATGCTCATTTAAATGGATCAAACATAAATATTATTAAAACCGCTAGAAGCAGTGAAAGGGACCTCGCACCCGGGCCTACCACTGCGCGGTGGCCTTAGGATGACAGTGAACAGTGGACAATAATACTTTAAGATAATAAATATGAAAAAATCTGATAAAATCACAGATTTATGCCAAACTTCCTTTTGTCAGCATGTGGCGCTATGACTGTGACTCAATATTGGCATGTAGATGTCTTCAAGAGAGGAATCTCATCAAACCTGTGAATTTTCAGGCTGATCAGACAATGTGTGGCTGAGTTATAAGTACTTCCTTCTCCATGGCAATACACTGAACTTTGTCAGTCAACTACAGACACGCCCTTCGAAAAGAATCTAGATCTTTTCAATTTAACATCACAAAGGTTTTTGGATTATACTTGGATATGATACGATAAAATTTCTAGGAGGAATTTGTTAGAATTTTGTCTGTAAAGCATGACATTTCCTGTTGCCAGCAGGTGGCGCTATAACTGTAACTCAATATTGGTATGTAAACGTGTTCAGGTCAGGACAAACGTGTGAATTTTGAGGCAGATCAGACAATGCACGCCTGAGTTATAATAACTTCCTTTCGTGGCGAAACATCAACGTTTGTGAGGCTGTTTCTCAATATGCATTCTTCAGCGGTCTTGCGACCTCGTGTTCTCGTTTAACGTCATCATCAGTTGCCAAAGTTCAGTTCCAATACTCAAGACCGCAAGAACGGAGGACGCGTGAAACTTCCCGGAAGTGTTCTTGATATCGAGGACGCACCGATGCAGACTTGAGCACCGATCTTGCCCTAGAAGTCCCAGAAGTTGTTCTCGCGCTCTCCCGAGTTCATTCTTCCAAGGACACCTGGCAAGACCAGTCTCCACAAGAACACAAGTCTGTTCTCTGCATTCTTGGAATTGAGAAACAGCCTAGATCTTCGCAATTTAACATAGCCAAGGCCTTTAGATGACAATATCTGATAAAATCCCTAGGAGAAGTTTGTTAAATACAACGCCTGGAAATGCAATTCCGGCAGAGGAAGTTTAACATATAAGACTACATATAAGACTTCCTGTTGGGTTTGAGATTTTGCTTCAAGAGACTTTTTATATGTAGTGGCATGTTTGATGCGTGTGCCAATTTTCGTATGTGTGCGTGAAACTTAGCCTGGGGGTCACTCTGTCAAAAGTGCATAGGTGGTGCTGTTGAGCTATTTTCCCACACCTACTTCCAAAACCTATAACAAACATAAATTTTCACCACTTCTGGCACGTGTGCAAAGTTTTGTGAGTTTTCAACCATGTTTAGACCCTCAAAATCACTATTTATTCTAGAGAAGAGGAAGAAGAAACTGAGCAATTCCAATAGGGCCTACGGTGCCTCAGTCCCTAAATACAAAATTGTCTGCCATTTAATCACTTAAACCTGCTTTTTTCAGTTTTCTGTAAAAGTTACGTTCATTTGTACATGATTGCTTTAAGTGGGAGAATTTGACATCAATTTAATTCAGGTTAAGTTAAGAGTTTCATTTTTTAATTGTTCAACATCTACATCATTTCTACGTCTGGGAATGAAATTAATAGCAAGTTTTCATCTTTGAACGAAGTATGCCTTTAACAATAAATGCATTTTGTATAATTCCGCATTATATCTGTGTTGAAAGTTATTCAGTCTATTGTGATAGGCATACACCTGCTGTACATTTAAATCTTTACTGTAGCTCTGTGTCCTTCCTACCCTCATATGTTGGGAACAAATCAGATTAGAAGTGAGAGCGAGAGAGAGAGGCCCTTTGAAGTTGTCATGTTTGAAGCGGATGGGAAAAAAAGCTCATAGTCCCTTTTCAATATCCTCTTCCTCAGGCCACAGAGCTCCATTAAACAGGCAAGGGAATTAGCTTATTAGCTTTGGTGACAGGTGATGATGAGGGCCAAGTTTACCGCTCTGGCTACCTGTCATCATAGCTCCCATAAAGTCGACCAAAAGTTCAGTCGCTGGCCACCAAAAGACCTAGAAGCTATCAAAGAGGCATTATTTGGGTAAATATGTGAGTAATTTGAGCTATTTGACACCTGTTTGATACATCCAGGGAGGCTTGGATGAGTATGGTGGACTGAGGGAAACAGTCCAGATGAGAGGCAATGGCTGTTCCAGCTGTAATCTGCACAGCAATCTGCATGCTCTCTCAACACAGATGAACAGGTGCTGTGTGATGTGGCGGCCACGTTAAAGGGAAGAGATCTGAAGCTTTCCCTGCGGTGCATCCTCTAGGCTCTCAGTACTGTACTTTAGCACATCCACACATCTCCCTCAGTTATCTGTTGTGGCCGCTGTGGTGGTATCATCAATTACATCATTATACACATCACATGGCAGCCACAGTAGAAGCTGAACTTTAAATGGTAAACTGTATTTGTATATTTAAAAATTAAGATAAAAGTTCAATTACACAAATTTCACCACAAATGTTGGCCACAGCCATATCACCCTGCAGCCCAAGACTTGGGTTACTCACTAAGCTAAGCAGGGCAGAGCCTGGTCAGTCCCTGGATGGGAGACCACATGGCAAAACTCGGTTGTTGTTGGAAGTGGTGTTAGTGAGGCCAGCAGGGGGCACTCAGGTTGTGGTCTGTGTGAGTCCTAATACCCTAGTAAAGTGAAGGGGACACTATACTGTCAGTAAGGACCGTCTTTCAGATAAGATGTTAAACCAAGGTCATTAAATACCCCATGGGACTTCTCATATCCCCAGTGTCCTGGCCAAATTATCTCCATTGGCCTCCCAATCATACCCATCCACTGAACTGGGAGTATGACTGTCTCTCCATTCTACTAATAGCTGGTGTGTGGTGAGCGCACTGGCGCCGTTGTCCTATGGCTGCCGTCACATCATCCAAGTGGATGCTGCACACTGGTGGTGTGGAGAGACCCCCTCATGATTGTGAAGTGCTTTGGGTGTATAGCCATACACAGTAAATGCGCTATATAAATACACATTACATTACATTACACGTACGGTTTTAATTTGGTCCGTTGTAAAATCTAAGTTGTGTTAAAAATGAAAACAAAATAAAATAATCTGAGAAGGACTTATTAAAAATATACTGTGTATATATATATATTTACACAACATAGATTTTTATTGATAAATCAAAATATATAAAATTTTATTTATATTGTGCCACTTTTATTGAAACTGAGTTTGAATCTTTCGTCTTTTTAATTCTTTTTAAGCTTTCATCAGCCAAACATTCACCAGACAAAAAATACTCCAGATCAGGGCTATTCAATTCGTTTGTCATAGAGGCCAGTTCGCAAAGAGCATCCCAAACGAAGGGCCGATAAAAGAGCCCATATGTTGTATTTTTGCTCCTTAAGACACCCACGTTGTATTTTTCTACATTGAAATGTTAATATTGTATGGTGAAACTACATAACATCACTGCATTGTACAAAGTGGCTTTTTTTACAAACATTTAAATGTTGTGTTTCGAAGCACAACAAAAGCAGTGCATTGCTTAAGTAGGCTTCTTCTGCATTCAGACACATTCATATGTTTTGAACTGCATAACAATTATGGATGCAACAATTTTAGATTTTGGTTGTACGATCTGAAGAATTATCATGGTTTCACAGTTATCACATCTAATGTAAATTTCAGCTTTACATTAGGTAAGTATTTTGATTAATTGTTTGCGTTCATACATACATAATCATTTTAATAACAATTCGTCTAACATATCTTTTGTTTACATTGCCCTGAAAGCCATGCACAACTCCCACCGCTACAGCTTGAGATGTTTTCTACTGTGTGCGCCTGGAAAGGTGATCGCTTTGCTCTGATTGCGCGCCCATACTGGCATATATTCTTACATTAAAAATAACGAACTTGCGTGCAGAAAAGACGCAATATGTGAATGGCCCACTGCTATAGCTAATCCAATGTGCGTATGTATTAGCCTAGGTATAAGCTCGGAACTTTAAACTAGCGCACAGGTGGCATAAATTTGTTTAATTGCAGCAGTTTCGTTCCATGCAACAGGAACGCGGCGTAGAGAAGCCATTACAATTTAGTAACTGTGACAAACTATAGTGCAGTTAATAGTGTAATTAGCTAATCGTTGCATCCCTAATAACGATATCAGTGCATTGATCAAAAGACCTTTTCTACAAACATATCCAAATGTTACTCGCTTAATGTCAGATGAATCACTTGCTGCGCAGCCTTCAACTGCAGCTTGTGCTGTATTGAACAGACGCACGTCACTTTATAACTATAGCGGCCGATTTTCGACTGAACTAAATTTATTTCTGATGTCTCGCTCACACTAATTGGCGGGCCGGAACAAATTGCCTCGGCGCCCGGGATCAGCCCCCGGGCCGCCAATTGAATAGCCCTGCTCTAGATTTCATCAAAATATTTCACTGTGCATATCTTAGAAAGCACTTTATAGTATATGGAAAGAGATATGTAAGTAATATTCATTAGAATAATAAAATGGTAAGCCTTCTGGTAGCTAGATGAGGTGTGCCATATGAACGCTATATTTGGGAAATTAGCAGAAATGCTGAAAGAAGCATTTCGTTTAGAAAAAAAAAACTTTCTGTGGAAGCACAACCCACAGGAAGGCATTTATCCTGTTTTTCTTCTTGGTCATTGAATGCACATTCAGTGATGAGCTGATGACGTCAAGATGCGGGAAGACCGACGTTAGGGCTAATGCGAAAGGATGTGTGTGTGTGCTTCTAAACTGTAAACACAGGCTGTGCATTTTACCATGCTGACATTTCATTTCATTGACAAACGGGTTGCTTTCACTGTCTGAGACTGCACATTCCAATAAAAATAATCTATACAATGTCAGTAAGATACTTAAATCTTCTAGATGCAAATAGGATAAATGGAAAACAATGGCCTGTACACTGTTGTCATGTCATGTTTGGCAGTGGAAAACAAACATTAGTTGACAGAAAGAGCATTACACACTCATCTTAATGCAAGAATCTCTGAAACAGCTTAGCATTTATACTGAATGAGTTATGTAATTTGTATTTCGCTTTGTGAAAACAGTCCCAGAAAATACTGTGTAATGCATAGCAATCTGGGATAAAGGGGAATAATGTTAATACGTGTGCCACTTACTTGCAAGCTTGCTATAACTAATCATTATTTCTTATGTAAAAGCAAATGTAACATAAGGATGTTTAGTAAATAACATTAAAATGCATGTAAATAGTTTTTACTACCTCACTTAACCTGCAGCACTCTTCCATATATTCATCCAGACTGTCGCTGGTTGTACTTTTCCTCAAAGGCGATTGCTGAAAGTCAGGTCCTGTTGTGCCATCATAATGATGTGCAGAACTCCTTGACATGGTGTCATCAGTCATTGCAGTGTTTGTTATTTCCTCTTGTACTGTTGCGATTTCAGTGGTAGTTTTACAGTTCTCTGTGCTATTCCTCAGGGCTCTATCCTCAGACCTTTCAGAATCTATTATGATGTCCAGTAAGTTGTCCTCAGCTTTCTCATCCTCAGTTCTGTCTCCCAGAATGGTATTAGAATCTGGTTTAGTGCACTTACAAGATGTTTGTTCAGTTTCCAAAAAGACCGAACTATCTTTGAGAGGATTGCCAGCAGATAAAGGAGAGTTCAGGTTGCCAGAGTCACACGAAGACTCTCTGCTGTGGACCACAAAGCTTTGCTCTGAACCAGTTGGGGTGGATGGGGAAGTTGCTCCACTAGTCATCTCTACCCCAGAGTCCTCAGATTCAAATTTGTACAATCTTGGAAGCCCAGAATCAGCAAAAATCGAACATAGATAGTCTGTTTTGGTTTTAGGCACAGTTGTTTCAGGAGCAACACTGTGGACGGATATCACGTCGTCAACCTGGAGAGGCTCTGTGTTATCCTGCTCTGACATTGAAATGGAGATGGATGAAATGGAATCATCACCATTTATAAGTCTCTCAGGAAAGTTGTTGAGGAGTTTCATTTTTGTCAGCACAACCTCATTCTCTAAAACAATATCCCCTTTGCCTGCAAAACAAATGGAAAGAGAGGTTTTCACTATATTAAAATGTTTTATACAGTCAACAAGTATCACATTTCGTGAACACTCCATCGATAGTTCAAAACTAAAAACCCCATCCCAGTTCACTCTTTGATGTGATCCTCAAGCAAACAACGATATCACTACAAAAAGCAATGAACCAGGATGGGGATTGTCTGTGTTATCATTGTTATGATACATTTTATTGGAAATTGGTACTAAGAATTAATACATTATCAGAACAAACAAACATAGTTCAATTTAAAAAACTAAAACGAAGACCAGAGTTTTTGCACTGCGAAAAGAGACGTGATTAAACAAGATGATTAGACATTTAAAAAAGTGAGTGATTGGTCCATGTTTTAAATTTCTGCCCAGAGAGGTCATGTTTTGATCTTCGATTGGTCTCAAGCAAACATGTGATGCCATTTCGCAGGTCAGAGTTCACTAAGCTTGAGCTTTTTAATGCAGCCAACTGTTGCACGAGATTGCGTTTCCGGTCTGACACATTTGCGCGTGTATGAATGGAAGTCTATGGGGAGAAAAGTGCAGTGTGACCACAGCTTTAGAAACAAGACAGGAGGCAAAACAACAAAAACGGTAAACAAGACAGGGATCAAAACAGGGAAAATGCTTTGTAATGCTTCACAGGGAAAAACAAGACTCAGCATAGAGTCTGTGTGAATGAGGTGTCTTTGTAGTCCTAGTAATCAGTCCATCATGTGCTTCCAACTGTGTGTGTGTAATCAGGAAACTTGAATTATAGTTTGAGCATTTGATTTGTCATTTAATTATTACAGGATTTTACAAGAGTTGTTCATGAAATTAAATGTCAAATACATTTGATTTCTCATTAGAGAATGCATTTTGTTTTATTATTTGATTATTTGAGCGTTTGATTTATGATTTGTGTTGTTGTTTTGAAAGTTCAATTTATTATTTTATCTTTTTAGGCATTTGAATTTTCATTTTTATTTTGTTAGGAAAATACTTTCATATATATATATATATATATATATATATATATATATATATATATATATATATATATATATATATATATACACACACACACATGACAGTTAAATACAAATTGAAAGTCCACATCTGCTAAGCGTTGTTAGCATTAACATTGTTAACAATAGCATTATTGCAATAGTATTTACTAGTATTTACAATAATGACATTAATTTTATTATTGATGTTACTATTACTTTTGTTATTGTTGTTAGGGTTAGAAATACTGCAACCTTTATTTTGTCAAGTGAGAAGGTCTGAGATTAACTCAGCTTAAAGTAACAAGTTGGCTTTTTTAGTAACTTTTTTGGGTGAACTTGCAAAGTTTTGCTCACAAAACCAATCTTTTTACCTTAATGAAGAACATTTTGATTTAGGTTAAGTAAACATGTTAAATGTACAGATATTTTTACTCATTTTTACCAAAGCAACAACAACAAAAAAAAAGTAATTTCAACGTTCTTCAAGTTGGATTTTTTACAACGTGTAACAGATACAGTGAAGCTGAATTTTTGTTCAGCTCTATTTATTCATATTATATTAAAAGCATTTAAATACAGACATGCTTTCCTGTGCTGAAAGAGGTGAGCTTATCTCATCATAAAGCATTCTTTATCATCAGTGGTCCACAAAAAAGTCATATATACCTGTCTTACTCTGAACTTTGATCTGTGCATTAGCTTCATGCTATTTTCAGCTCCCTCATAGTATTGGAAATCTGATACATTTCAGGTGTTTTTACCAAATCTTTATCTCACTGTTCCCATGTAGGAGTCTGAGCATTTGAAAGAATGAAGGATTTTTGAATGCACATGTCTGGTGAGTACTTTGGAAGAGAAATGAGAAAATAAATGAACAAACAAATAAATAAATAGATTTTTTTTTCAGGTATACAGAATAGAGCTACTGATCCGTTAAATGCTCAGGTGGGTATAAGCTATACCATATATTGGGGATTCTGAATTGCAGGATTTGCAGTCCTTATATTCTTAATATTTTGGAATATCTGTAGATAGGTTGATAATGGAGTATATGTGCTAAAATATTATGTTAGTTATGCCCCCCTTTTTTTATAAAAAGACAAAAAAAGATACATGACTGACAAGATCTCTTCATTGAGTGGAAATGAATGGCTAATTAGATGATTCACCGGATGTTCTTTCTGAATATATTCAAGAGGAAATGCTTCACTTGGTTACAAACTGAGGAAACTGAGACAATCCGTCTTGAGACATCAAGATTCAGATTATTCACACCAATATAATGTGACTCTAGTAACCGTACACTAAGTTAACATTTCATGACCATTTAGACCTTGAAAAAGATAACAATAACAACCACTTCAGCCATTCCCAGCTTTTTCTTTCATTGACAGATTATCGTTTTATGATACTTTTGATAATAAGCACACATCAAAAGCACACCCATGTGTTTTGTTATTTTTTATATTTTTTTCCCCAGATTAGATTGTGCCTGTTAAAACATTGATCGTATTACACCCCGGCCCCATTAAAAACAGTGCTTCTGTTTTTGTAGTTCTTTCTCGTAAACTCATGTGTGTATACCTAGACTCTAGTATAAACTTGTGCAAGATCTACTACAAATACACTTCATTATTTAGTTTTATCAAACTAAATAAGACCATATTCATCAACAAATGGTAAAAAGTCTATAATAATCCTGTTCTTTTGTCAAGTCAAACATTTTCCAAAAAAATAATGTGTCTGCCCATGATAAAAGCAAATACAATATATAGAAAACATAAAAGACTGATAAAATATGTTTTGAAAACATCACTGATAGTGATCTGTGTTGGTGATAGATTCTGCAAAATCATATATATTTTAGCAGTATAAACACATCATCTTAGATATTTCCCAAAAATTACACACAAGAGGTCTCAATATGAAATCCAAGCATACAGTAATTGCAGTCCTCCAGGCCTTGAATATAAATTTTGCTAATTTACTTCTGCGGGTCAATTGGGCTGACCTATTGGGTCAGTCTTTCCTACACCCATGCTCTCCAGCTGGGACTACAGAACTGCTGATTGTGGGACATTTTTGATGCCACTCAGTAGGAGCAAGTAGTCAGCATCAAAATCCCCCTCGGTTTTCAATTAACATCGCTCAGACGTGGCCGCTTGTAAAGAGAGATCAAAAAGACCGTACTAGCCCCTGGCAGCCAGGAATGTAAGTAATGCTAATGTCCTTCATACTGCAGAGTATAATGAATTCAAAATAAAAACAGGACAATGACAGTGTTCACGGGAATCAAACCACACTTTTTTTTCTGGTCCTTACCACTTTGTAAGCTGCAGATATCTGCAGAGGGATTGCATCATAAAAAAAGACAGATACAATACTAATCTCCACCAAAAAGAAATATCCATATTTGGAAAATAAAAAATGATGTCATTTTTAAGTAATAATTCATGACATAAAATAAAATGAAAAGTCATAGTTATAGCATTAAACATTTGTCAGAGTTATTACTTTTTGGAACAATTATATCATAACTGCAATTGTAAAATTTAATATGGCATTATATATATGAGCAATATCACATGAGTAGAAGTGCCATATGGGTGTATTTCGGCACTGGTGGGAGGCGTGCGTTGGTCTTAGTGCATCACCAGTGACGATATACAATATCGCACTGTAGTTTGATGGAACAATCGTGTATATAAAAAGAAAATCACACACGGAGAGTTTCTAAAAATCCTTTTGTATGAGGAACTACTTTCTTCCCTTTTTCATTTACATCTGCAGCTGGCATCAGAACAGCAGAAGTCGTTACTATTTTACCAACGTCATTTTAGAGCTAGTATTTGAATGATTCTCTAGTGTAATGTCTAAAGTGATGACAAAACAGGTGATTTTGCCTGTTTTGCATGAAATGCTATCAGTCTAGAGACATTTCTCAGTATTTCTCTGTTGCAATCGGGATATAACAATAATAAACCCTGAAAAAGCCAAAATGGATACATTCCTGATATCGCATGTCCCATCTCACACTCAATACACTACAGTTACTATGGTATAAATACAGCACTGCAACATAAAAAAGAGAGAGATCGACTTAGACTGTCACTCACCAATTTTATAATGTTTTGATCAGCTGCAGTTTGAAAATACGCAGATCTTTTCTCCTCTAAGGGCTTATTATGCGCTCTCTGTCATCATCTTGTGGATGGACAACGTCAGCCATCTTTGTTCTGCTCACTGACAGGTATATCCAAAATGATAAATATTTGAAAATAACCACTTTCCTTATAAGTAAACTGCATAGTCGCTATCTAAACAACTACATTCTCACCTAAAAAAAAAACCCTCAAAAGTGCATTATGTTGTCCAACAGCGGCAATATTTGTCAAACTGTATTGAGTTTATTGTCCTACTTGCCACTCGTGTGGGTGAAGTAATACACGAGAGTAAAGAGGCTGTACGTGTTCTGATATCGCAGAATATCGCACGGCTATCAGCCAATCGGATTCGAGAACCAGACAGAACTGTTGTATATACTATATCATAATATTCTAGCCGAAATAAAACAAATAAGACTTTCACCAGAAGAAAAAATATTATCAGACATAATAATTCTGACTTTAACTATATTAAAGTCAGAATTATTAGCCCCCCTTTGAATTTTTTTTCTTTTTTAAATATTTCCTAAATGGTGTTTAACAGAGCAAGGAAATTTTCACAGTATGTCTGATAATATTTTTTCTTCAGGTGAAAGTCTTATTTGTTTTATTTCAGCTAGAATAAAAGAAGTTTTTAATTTTTTTTTTTTTACTATTTTAAGGTCAAAATTATTAGTTAAAGTTAAATTATCTTTAAGCTATATTTTGTTTTCGATAGTCTACAGAACAAACCATTATTATACAATAACTTGCCTAATTACCCTAACCTGCCTAGTTAACCTAATTAACCTAGTTAAGCCTTTAAATGTCACTTTAAGCTGTATAGAAGTGTCTTGAAAAATATCTAGTAAAATATTATTTACTCTCAGTATGGCAAAGATAAAACAAATAAATTATTAGAAATGAATTATTAAAACTATTATGTTTAGAAATGTGTTGGAAAAAATATTCTCTCCGTTAAAAAGAAATTGGGGAAAAAATAAACATGGGTGAAATAATTCAGGGGAGCTAATAATTATGACTTCAACTGTATATAAGAAATCTCAGAATGTCATAATTTCTGATGATAATTTTATCTTTTTATCTCATAATTCTTTATCTCAATGCATTTTTTATCTAACTCTTTTAACTTTTATGTCTTTATTTTTATGCCATAGCGTCGTCTCTGTGTTACAAGCATAAATTATTTGACTTGTGTGCTGGAAATTAATCTTCCATAATCTTTAAATGTATCTGTGTGCATATTTTTCTTATTGACTGAATTTCTTCTGCAGTAGTGTTTTTGTTCTAGACCAGCGGAGAATGTTTTTCACTGTGTACAACTGGCAAGTGCTTCACATTTTTGAGCTGATAAAATACTCCGTTCACATTCAAGAATCCTGGAATCATCTGCTCCAGTGTTTTTTTACAGCTGTGCGTAGATTAATAAAATCACTGATATATCCCAGATGGACTGGATATAATAGCATAGCGATGTTTTAAAGGGAAGACTAATAAATATTTAATTTGAAGAATTTCTGCGAGACAAAACCACTCAACACACATTTTGTCAATTATATGTCCTGAAAGGGAGAGGAAAAGGCTGCTTCAGTATAACCAAATGCTGCTGCTAATCATTTGAGATGAAGAATGTGAGAATCATTAAGAGCCATCGATAGAAACATCCACAGGGATGAAATGTGAAGAATTCACAAGCTCAACTGAGAGCATGTTTACCCCATCTGGCCTCACCCACTCATGTTTACCACATTTCTGCACTGCTGTGATCGTGAGTTCTGCTGTACAGACACTAAACTGAGGGTAAAAATCTCAGATTATCAGTATCATCAAATGAAAAAACCACACATGCAACCAGAGATGATTCATTTCTGCTAATTGGCTGAACTGACTCAGGTGATTTAAATAAAGGTGTTCATTATACAGGTGAATTGGGTAAGCTAAATTGTCTGTAGTGTATGTGTGTGAATGCGAGTGTATGGGTGTTTCTCAGTGATGGGTTGCAGTTGGAAGGGCATCCGCTGCGTAAAACATACAGGTATGCTGGATAAGCTGGCGGTTCATTCCACTGTGGCGACCCCTGATTAATAAAGGGACTAAGCCGAAAAGAAAATGAATAAATGCATGAATAATTTTAAACACCTATTGGCCAGATTTACTTACAATTTGTGTCAGTGCAAAACAGTCAGTGAAAGAGTGTTGTCAGTATATTTACTAAACACTTGTAGAGAAGAATAGCACAAAAAGGCGCTAACACAGCTGTTTTTTCTTCAGAATATGCATTTGGAGTTTTTAGGGAAGGGAAGTAATTGAATAATTTAATAATTTAGTTATTTAAATTAATCACACACCTGTATTTAACATCTAAAAAAGCATGTCTTAAAGTTGCCACGAAATCGAAATTTACTCTTCATATTTTTATATGTATAAAGTAGTCCTTGTTACAAACTATGAATCTATGCACTTCACCATTTTGTAAGTAAATCATTTACATTCATAAACGTTAATCAAATACCATAACCTTCCCTCCGACTTTTTTTCACTTCCTAGTCACAGTCCTTTACGGCAGGCATATCAGTCGATGTCTCGTTTCTACTCTGAATTTGTCCATTCCTCGATCTTCCTTCATTTTGTTAGCTACGCCCATCTTTCAACGATCCAGTCGGTTCCCAAAAAACGAAATCATGTTTCAAATGAAACAGTCCTGATAAAAACTTTTAACTTTCTTTTCATGGTGACGTAAATATTGCACGATGTCTGCCAAAATATTGCACCTTATGAGCATCGACTATTTCGATTATTTGTCATCATGTTAACTTGTTTTGCACTTGTTATGCTTGATATGTAATTGAGATCATCCACAGAAATGTCCACTCCCGTCTGCGCTGTTGTGAAATCGTGCAAATTTTCCCTGTATAGTAAATCTCTGCCTATAAAAGCAAACTAATTTAGGTTTACAAGTTAAAATAAAAGGGACACTTTTACTTTTAAGGGACATTTGGACCAGATACTTACAAGAACTCCATCTTTAGTTATAGGAACTAGTCACAAAAGCCACAGGAGCGATTATAGGACCTATTTAATGGGGTGGCATGGGAGTCAACATGGTGAAAGTCAACTTTTTAAATGTAATACCTATAGTCTCATTTGATTAAAGACTAAATAGTTCAACCCAGGCTCATTCTGAAAACGTAGTCCCGAGGACGTTTCTAGAGACCGTGAAATACGTCCCGGGAGGTAAGTATTTTTGCAGTTTTTGGTTTTCGCGAATCCGCGAGAAGCCGCTGTGTGCGCATTTTTGGCTTCTCGGACATCTCCCGCGAGTGCCGTTCACGCCCGCGCTGTTCTCGCGTGAACCCACCAGAGGCTGCCGTCGAACAAACGTCTGTCTGTCGGACTGGCTGAATGATTGACTGGGCGACCGGGCCGACCCACCCACCCTCCTCATTCCCTGAACCCAACTGATTTTACCGATCGACCCGCCTGCCCTAAACCCAACCAACAATTTACAAAAGCCATCCGGAAAAAGAAAAGCCCTTGTCCGATTCTTTTTTTTTACCACGTTTTCAGATTTTACCACATTCTCACGCTGTTATGAACCTCTTCGCTTTATTTCTTGGATTCTGTTTTAGTCTTACCTGATTTCTTGAACCGCTCTTCCCCAGACTCGAACCCAGTCGTCTTCGTCGTGGTCAGCTCCTCTCTGCGTCTCAAGTCCGCCGACGTACAGGACGAGCTAACCAGACAAACTGGTTGCGGCGGGAAAGCCCTCCACACGAAGGTAAGCGGTCAGCCGGCAAGCGATAAAAGGAATGGCATACCGCCCCGCAGCGTTCGCTTAAAAAATGAAATGCAGCCATACGTACCTCCGGCTACATAATTCGCGGTCTCCAGAAACGTCCTCGGGACTACGTTTTCAGAATGAGCCTGGGTTGAAATAATTTAAATATGAAACTGTTCTAGGGCAACACGGTGGCTCAGTGGTTAGCACTGTTGCCTCACAACAGGAAGGTCGCTGGTCAGATGGCATTTCTGTGTGGAGTTTGCATGTTCTCCTCATGTTCACGTGGGTTTCCTCTGTGTGGTCCGGTTTCCCCCACGGTCCAAAGATATGCACTATAGATGTATCAAATAAACTAAACAGACCATAGTGCATGTGTATGAATGAGTGTGTATGGATGTTTCCCAGTACTTGGTTGCAACTGGAAGGGCATCCGCTGAGTAAAACATATGCTGGATAAGTTGGCAGTTCATTCCGCTGTGGTGACCCCTGATCAATAAAGAGGCTAAGCCAAAGGAAAATTAATGAAACTGTTCTTGGACATCACAAAGGAAAACAAAATATGTGAGCCACGTCTACATGTATGCATTTATTTAGATGATCAATCATCTTGTGCTTGCTGTGAAAACACACTTGAGCGATTCCCCTTGCTTTAATATATTGTACTCTCTGTGTCTATAAATTCAAGCCTAATTAGTTGACTTAAAATAGTAGGTAGTTATGATTTTTAGAAAACTGTCCAGATGAGAACAAACGAAGCTACTTTTAGCAAATACTAATTGACTTTCTCTTGAATGGAAGTTGGAGAATGAAGTTTCAGCTGAACTTAAGCTATTGACAGTATTGTTTGTGGATGCAATGGGATAAGTATAGGTGTTTAGGGACAGTCTTGTCTGCAGACATGGCCATTGTGATTCTGGGTGGAGAGGTCAGAAGCAGGCCAGGGCAGGTCTTCTATTTTTACAGCCAGGGGAATGTCAAAACCCTGTTAGCACTTGGGTGGCAGACTAAATGACCCTAAAAGCGTAATAACCAAAAATCTGGCACTTTTAACATGACATTGGTTTTGTTTTTGTTTTTTTGGATTACAAATTATATGCTTTTATTTGTGCATGTTCTTTATATATGCACTTTATATATAATGAAAACAATATGGTATTTTATTTTATAATGATATACTTTGATGCATGAAAAATGTATTGTTTTTCCGTTTTAGCAAACTTAAGAGACTTAACATCTTTATATGTAACATTATAATAACCTGCATTTTCTTTGAATGCTGTCAAAATAATGTCAAAAGCATTCATGTAAAAGTAAATTATAATTAATGTAGTTTCTACTGAAAATGTATATATACATTAAAAATTCTGTTATTACACATTTATTATGATGATATTGCAGTGTACTACATTAAAAAAAAGTATTGTAACTTTAAATGAGGCTTAAAAATAATACAGTTAAAATTATGATCAGGTTCATACAGCATATGCAACGTATCAAACTAAATGTACACCTCAATACATCAACATAGAAGTTAAAGCAATATTCATAAAATTATTCCTATTTTTTAAGAATCATAGAATATTTTTGAGAATCATAAACCACTTTTCTTTATTTCATTAATATTATATGATCTACAATACCCTTTTTAAATATACACTTTGTGACAGAAAACTGAAAATGTACTCATTCTCAAGTCAAGTTTCAATCTTTTACGAGTTTCTCATCATGAGAACACAAACAAAGATATTTTGAAGAATTTTAGAGAGCCATTGACATCTATAGTAGGAAAGAAGTATGGAAGTCAATGGCTACTGGAGTCCAGCATTCTACATAATATCTTCTTTTGTGTTTGACAGAAGAGGGAAACTCAAATTGGTTTGAAACAAGTGGAAGGTGAGTAAAAGATGCTAGAAATTAAATCTGAGGGTTGAGGTTTGAAATGCACTACAAGTGCAAATGAATAAAACAGATTAGCACACTTTTCTTTTTTTTCAAGAGGCAACTCATAAAATATTTAACAACAATAGCAACACCCTAACCACCCAAATGCAGCATTAATGAATCAACCCTTTACGGGCAAACCCCTATTTAAACCAACAGTTTCTCAGTGGGTTTATAAATGAAGGTTACATCAATTGACTTTTTGTCTTTCTTCTGTTTGAATTGCCCGTTACTGAATGAGGTGACAAAGGCCAGATGTCAGGTTTGATGAGGTGTGAAATGTACCATATTCCTTTTTCTCCTTCTTCCTAATCTAAAGCCTGCAGACCTTTTAGTGCCTCGCACCACTCTGTCTCTCTCATCACAATGCCAGAACGTTTACACTGCACTCTTTCTGAGCTCCACCAAGCCAATGGTTTTGACCCTAAGGAGTCTTTCCAGAAGCACATTATCAATGTGAACTGAACGGCCAGCCTTTCATTATCTAGCACCATTAGGATAAGGCAAGAATGTGCGGGAGCAGTAATATCAGTCAAGCCCTCAGGCAAACTCACCCCGCTCTTGTATCTTCTTCAGTTTCTTTGAAAATACCCATGAAACTGCAGACTACTGAGGAAATTGTTGGTTTTTAGAAAGTTAGGTTTGAATTCTTGAAGTTTTACACTTTTGACCTTAATCAATGCAGAATTGCTCAAACAATACAACAAGATCTGCATTTCTGTGAGGCCATCACTTAATGGCATTGTCTAAATGCCATCTGTCTTGTCTAGATTTACATGACATGGAAATGATTTAACGTCATTTTAAAAGGCCTGTTTTTGGGCGTTTAGCATCTTAATAATAATACTTAAAATTGCATTTTAGAAAACTAAAGAAAGTTAACATATTTCTATTTAAATTTACTTGCATTTCATTTGAATAGTTTTAAAATAATACCAAACACATTGATGTAAATGTAAAATAGAATTAATGTAGTTTACACTGAAAATATGTAGTTTAAATATATTTATTATATATTTATATATTGTTATATATTTAATATATTTGTTACATTAGGTAAAAATAAAGGTAACAGGTAAAAAAAAAGGTAATGCACAGTTGCTGAAACAATAATAAAGAACATTTGTATTTCTGTGTGGCCATCTCAGTCATAAAGGGGATAGTTTACACAAAAATAAAATGTCTCTCGTTATTTACTCAATCTGTACTTGTTCATTCTTTGTTTCATTCTTCTGTTAAAAAAAAAGATATTTTGAAGAATGCTGAAAACCGTTGACTTCCATATTATTTTCTTTTCCTACTATGGAAGTCATTGGTTACAATGGTTTCAACTTCCTTCAAACTATCTTTAGTGTTCACCAGAAGACAGAAAATGGTAACACTTTATTTTGATGGTCCATTTGAGTATTAGTTGACTGTCTGCTTAATATCTGTTGATACCGCTCCTTCAACAGACTTTTAACTGACTATAAGAAACTTTCCAAGTACAAGTCAACTTACACTAATTCGGACCTGGGGGTTGGGGGTGGTGGGTCAAGTCAGAGCACTCACTCTGATCCCCCGGGCTCTGTGCTGGTTGGGAAAATTCCAAATTGAACCAAAACAATCGGTTACAATTCGCTTAAAATAGGCAAGCAAAATTCGGGACATTGCAACCTGCAGAACCTGAGAACTTAAAAAAAAAAAAAAAGAAAAACTTACACTAACTCTAACCCTAACCTCAACCTAACAGTCTACTTATAATCTAAAAGGAATTAGTTGGCATGTAGTTGCAATGTAAATTAAATTCAATAAATGGACCATTAAAATAAAGTTTGACTCAGAAAATCAATGTTTTGGGGTATTTAGCATCTTAATAATAATATTTAAAATGTACATTTTTAAAAAAACTAAAGAAAGTTAAAATATTTATATTTAAATTGACCTGCATTTCCTTTAAATAGTTTCAAATAATGCCAAACGCATTGATGTAAAAGTAAAATAGAATTAGTTTCTACTGAAAATATGTTATGTGATTATATATATGTGTTATTACTATTTCTGTGTGGCCATCTCTGCCATAAAGGGGATAGTTTACACAAAAATAAAATGTCTCTCGTTATTTACTCAATCTATACTTGTTCAAATTCTATTTGAGTTTCATTCTTCTGTTAAACACAAAATATGTTTTGAAGAATGCTGAAAACCATTGACTTCCATAATATTTGCTTCTCCTACTATGAAAGTCATTGGTTACAAATTGGTTTTAACTTTCTTCAAACTATCTTTAGTGTTCAGCAGAAGACAGAAAATAGTAACACTTTAATTTGATGGTTCATTTGAGTATTAGTAGACTATCTGCTTAATATCTGTTAATACTGCTTCTTCAACAGATATTTAACTGACTAGAAGAAACTTTGCCAATGGTTACAGGTTTGCTGTTGCCAACAACGTCAATGGTTACAGGTTTTCAAATTTCTTCAAAAGATCTTTAGTGTTCAACAGAAGAGAGAAATTCATAAAGGTTTGAAAACACTTGAGGGAGCCTAAACAGTGAGTAAAACTATCCCTTTAATGTCCGTGTCCAAATTCTAATGTAATTTCTCTTCTTGTCTCCTTAGGAAAGCTTTGAGTCTGTATTACCTGTGTGAGTCATGTGCGTCAGTGATTTCACACATTGGCTGATCTTACACATGAAGAATTCAGCACGGTGCAGCTGTGCCTGGTTGCAGTTATGAGTCACGTATATTATAACTCAAGCAGAGAAGAAGAGCCCCACTCATGAAGCTGTCACCACTAAAACATTCACATCTGATATCGCTCAGTATGTTTCTCATACTGGTTTTGCTTGAGGTTGAAACACCTGTGTGAAGCTCTCAGCCCATCACTAAAAGCACATACTCAATGTATACACATTAATAGAGTCATTAATTGAGAACCACACCCTTGCTTTTTGAAATAATTCAGCTTGTAGTAAAGATTAGCAACCAAATTGTGTACAATTTAGTTCCATTATTGAATGAAAATATAGTGAACATAATCTATTGATGTTAATAGTCTATTAATGACTATTAAAGTTCAATTTAAAACAATAACTCATTGAACAATCCCTCAGGTCACATATTACTATTAAAACTGCATAACCACACCTGCTTGTTGAAATAATTCAGCTTGTAGTAAAGATTAGCAACCAAATTTTGTACAATTTAGTCCATTATTGAATGAAAATAAAGTGAACATAAACAATCTATTGATTTTAATGGTCTATTAATGACTATTAACCTTCAATTTAAAACAATAACTCATTGAACAAACCCTCAGGTCACATATTGCTATTAAAACTGCATAACCACACCTGCTTGTTGAAATAATTCAGCTTGTAGTAAAGTTTAGCAACCAAATTTTGTACAATTTAGTCCATTATTGAATGAAAATATAGTGAACATAAACAATCTATTGACGTTAATAGTCTATTGTTGACTATTAAAGTTCAATTTAAAACAATAACTCATTGAACAATCCCTCAGGTCACATATTACTATTAAAACTGCATAACCACACTTGCTTGTTGAAATAATTCAGCTTGTGGTAAAGATTAGCAACCAAATGTTGGACAATTTAGTTCTATTATTGAATGAAAATAGAGTGAACATAAACAATCTATTGATTTTAATAGTCTATAAATGACTATTAAACTTCAATTTAAAACAAGAAGTCATTGAACAATCCCTCAGGTCACATATTACTATTAGAACTGCATAAGAGAAAGCACAAACAAAATGCTAAATGGCTATTATGTACAAACAAAGCAAAACGAATACAAATATCTCATTAAAGCTGACGTTTGCTTCGAATTTCTTACTGATTAAACACAAATCTACTCCTCTGCCACATGTTTTTTTAGTTAGCACCAAAGCAACACTAACAACTGTAGTTAAAAACAAAACATAATAAAGTCTGCGGTTGTGGGTTTTCTATATGAGCTCAGCTTGGAGAGTTCAGTTTATTGAAATGACATCAGCCCGAGTACCTGTGGAACTCATCTAATGAGTGTTTTTGAAGACAACCCTAACCATGTTCGACCATCAGATAACACATCACAGTGCAAATTACAGGTTCCAAAACATCCTCCAACACCTCAGCCAGACAAATTACTACCTGTGCTGCCCATCCAGCTGTTGCAACAGCCAACAGGTTAAAGCAATATGACTTCATGTATCTAAAACAGAAGATCACGTTTTGAGTCACACCACTTACCTTTTCTCCACGGGGCAAGGATGGCGAAAGACTTGTGCCAGCTAAACACCATGCTTGGTTTCCTCTTCTTAAGACTCATTGTGGATGTCCAAATCTTCAGCAGCGTTCAGTGTCAAAAAGAAAAAATGCTCCTCAATGGGTCATTCAAGCACACCTCATAGCTTTAGTGTTGATTGACTGTCCTGAACTGAGAGCTTAAATTGTGTAAGTGCTCCAGAAAGGTGTGCTGTTTGTGATATATCCAGTTTTAAACATATTGTCAGAACAGTTTCACGCACAAGTGTATGTGAGAGAAGGAGGCTGGCTGTGAAGGAGTGTGTGAGCTGAGGAGAATGAACTGCCTACAGCAGGACCATCAGCAGCTGGAGGAGGGGTGACGGATCGCCAGATGGAGGGAGGGGAAACACTCCTGAGAAAGCTTTGTATGTGTGTGTAGAGAGAGGGAGAGATAGTGGGAGAAGCAAGAAAATATAGATTTTTTTAGAAAGCGTTTCTTGCACTTCTTTGAAGTCAACATAATGTAGTGCTATAAAACTTTGGTTTGACGTCCATCTACTTTAAATCTTAAATGGGTTTAGGTTTATATATATATATATATATATATATATATATATATATATATATATATATATATATATATATATATATATATATATACATATTTATATATATACACACACACACACACACACACACACACAAACACACACACACACACACATATATATATATATATATATATATATATATATATATATATATATATAGTTGGTCAGAATTATTAGCCCCCTGAATTATTAGCCCCACTGTTTATTTTTTCCCCCAATTTCTGTTTAGCTGAGAGATTTTTTCAACACATTTCTAAACATAATAGTTTTAAAAACTCATTTCTAAAAACTGATTTATTTTATCTTTGCCATGATGACAGTAAATAATATTTTACTAGATATTTTTCAAGACACTTCTATATAGCTTAAAGTGACATTTTAAGACAAGGTTTAACTAGGTTAATTAGGTTAACTAAGCCGGTTAGGATTATTATGCAAGTTATTGTATAACGATGGTTTGTTCTGTAGACTATCGAAAAAATAGCTTAAAGGGGCTAATAATAATGACCTTAAAAATTTTTTTTTTATATATAAAAACTGCTTTTTTTGGGGGCCAAAATAAAACAAATAAGACTTTCTCCAGAAGAAAAAAATATGATCAGACCTTGCTCTGTTAAACATCATTTGGGAAATATTAACAAAAGAAAAAAAAATTCAAAGGGGGGCTTATAATTCTGACTTCAACTGTATATACATATTTATTTATATGAATATATCTTTCATTCAAAGTACTTTTTATATTAGCTTAAGTTAAAAATTATGGTTTCCTCATTATAACTGATTCTGGTTGTGTTTTATTCAATTTGCCTTCAAGCTAAAATAATAAATTCCAAGGTCAACTTAAAAACACTTGTTTTATTTTATTTTATTTTATTTTATTTTATTTTATTTTATTTTATTTTATTTTATTTTATTTTATTTTAAGTAATTTTCTTGGCCACAGTAAATATTTTTGATTTAGATTAAATTACATGTTATAGCTTAAACCAAAGTTAAATTATACTTTGAGACAAAAAGTAGATGTAACAAATTACAATTGTTTTTTTTTTTTTTTAAGTTTTAAGTGTAGTTTAACTGGTACACTCTAAAAAAAGCGATTAGTTGACATTACTTTAAAAAGTGAGTAATCCTGTTGGATTTAAAGCATTTAGTTTACATTACTTTAAGTTAAGTTTAATAGTTCAGAGTTCAAATGGGTTTACTCATTTTTTTAAGTAAGGCAACTTGTCGCTAAGGCAACAGATTTACTCACTTTTTATATTATATTACTAGTTATAGTGTAGAATAATATACATTATACATAATAATATACATAATATACAATATATATAATATACAAATAATATACATTCAGAAATGTAATAATTTTTACAAATTTTAATGGAGTCAACATGAAAAAATTTGGTTGTTTGAAACAACACCCACTCAGTTTTTAAGTTGTTTTTTAATTCATTTTAAACAAGCACAAAAAGTCATTTTAACCCGGTTTTTGAACTGTATTTATGACCAGAACAGACAAAATCAAATTTCAAACTAAAAAATGTATTATTAGTTGCTGCATTAAACATTTCAACATTCAATGCTTTCATATGAAAATACATAATACATACATGTTTTGTTTGTTTGTTTGTTTGTTTGTTTGTTTTGTTTTATTACAAATTGAGAGTTTACTTTAAAATAAATGGTAAATGTTTTATCATGAACATTTCACACTGGCAAGTCCTTAACTTAAGTGGGTAGAAAATAAGGTTCAGTGAATTTAATTTAATATATCTTTAAATTAATAATAAATAATAATTAATTAATTTTAATTATATACATTTTGAAATTTTCAATCAACCTGCAGTCAGGTCACAATTAATATTAAATAATATTTAATATTAGGTTGGAACTTAAACAAGTTGATTATATAAGTACCCCTTTAAACGTATAATAAAAATAAAAATTAAATCTGCTGACCAATTTAGTCAAGACATTGTCTTTCAAACATTTAAAATTATTTAGAAAACACCCAAGAAATTTTCACATGGTAATGTGTTTTCCCTAATAGAAATTAAATCATTAATAATTGAATTCTCTCAAGATGTCATGGTCACTAAAACCTTACATTTTATTATTTAGTTTTAAAGTGTACAAATATTTCATTTCACAGAAAAAGATGGAATTCATATGCACCCACACACTGCAGCTTTATGGTCACAATGAATGGCTCTCTCAGACGCTTCTTAGTTCAGACGTGGGAGGGCGAGCAAGTTAGAAAAGTAACGCAGCATTAAATGAAGCATCCCATTGTTCTTGGAATAAAACGGTGCGTTAATTTGTCACATTAACCTCTTAACCTTTATTACATACTAATTATAAATGTGATGACAGATAAGGTTTGTTTTTTGCCACTGATGACATCTAAAACCATTGTTGTTTTCTGTTGTTTTATAAAGAACAGGTGAGGACATTAGTGACAGACACCGTCGAGTGGTTAGGGATCGCCCTAGGCTAAAAGATGAAGCTAAGAATGGGTAATTACCTCAAACAGGCCTGAACAATACTGAGGTCCCCAAAAGCAGTCTTATTGTAAACCAAATGAAGAGCATGAAAGCCTCAGGTTCCCTGGATTTGTAATGCCTGTTGAATATGATTACATAGTTGCCATTTAGCTTGTATGAATCCTTTGTTATTCAGTCAACCAACACACAAAATCTGACTGCTCTAAAGGTGTTGTTTTTCTTTTACTTCCTGACCCCACACAAAGTTTCAAAACAGCTGTAGCTACGAAACTCAGATAACAGCTTGCATGTCTTCTTCCATCATCTAAATTTTAAGTAATCCAACATTTCTGAAGTTTATGACTTACAGTAGCCTCCTTAATAAATAGAAACGAAATTTCTGGGTCACTGTGTTTTGATTATTGTGCCTGTGATTCTTATGTTTAATATCTGGTTACATTTACACCAATTGTATTCAGCTAAAACTTGACAACTTTGAATGTGCTTTGGTCGTTTGGAGTTTTGGGTTCCCTAAAAATACAAATGTTTGAAAATGACACTGTCCTTATATGTGTTATAGCCCCAGTAAATTCCCCAACATAGGCTCATGAAAACGTAGTCCTATATACGTTTCTGGAGACCGCAAATTATGTAGCCAGATTTTTTAAATGAATGCTACAGGGTGATGTGACGCCATTCCTTTTTGTGCTTACTGGCTGACCGCTTACCTCCGTGTGGACGGCTTTCCTGCTGTACTCAGTTTGTCCTGTTAGCTTGATTGAGTCCGGTGAAGAATGGTTCCAGAAAGCAGGTAAGACAAATGCAGAATCCAAATAATAAACAAGTAAATAACAGGGTGAAAATGTGGTAAAATCTGAAAATGTGGTAAAAATCAAACCAGGGCTATTCCTTTTCTGGATTGCTTTTTTGTTGGTTGGGTTCAGGGAAGTGGGTGGGCAGGTCTATCGATAAAATTGGTTAGGTTTAGGGAAGGAGGAGGGTGGTTCAGTTGATTGGTCGGTCAGTCATTCAGTCAGTCAGTCAACAGCGGCCTCTGATGGGTTTATGTAAGAACAGCAGGCACGAGTGGCACTCGCGAGAGAAATTTGTGATATGAAAAAGCGTACACAGCGGCCTCTCGTGGATTCGCGAAGACAAAAACTGCAAAAATGCGTTCCTCCTGGGACGTATTTTGTGGCCTCCAGAAATGTATATAGAGCAAAGTTCATTTTAATTGTCTTTCTTCAGGAGTAATAGGAATTTGACATACTGTATCTAAGCAGTGGTATACTATTAGTGAACATAAAGCTATTAGTCTAGATTTGAACTGACTAAGACCCAATCCCAATTATATTTTTGTACCCCTACCTAAACTGTGGAGGGGTAGGGCTTCAAAATTTACCCCTAAAAATAGGACAGCACTACAACACCTGCACACATCACCATATGTCATCGTGATTTCTTGCTTCATATGACATCAACAATCACGACTGCTGTATTTATTTCAGTTGCGTTATTTTTTGGTATTTATCTTCAATAAAACATTGAAGGCAGCGATATCATGTTATTATCACAACAATATAATGTGGCAATAAGATCGTAACTGTACTGCGCATTTACACAGTGGCCATATTCATCTATGTAAACACAAAAAACAGCATTAACATTATAGCAGACACTGTAAAAAGCTCATTCACAGCCACTAGACTTTTCTAACAGGGTATTCAATTGTGATCGAGTGACATAATGTTGTGGGACTGCTATACAGGAGTTATTATTATGGATTATAGATCGCAAAATTTTGTGGGATTTTTTAGAGGTTTTTTTTTTTAAACATGACGGTAAAACACGAACGCGGCTATGAGTGTATTAAAACTTATGCTTGTTAGTTGTGAAAATTCGTAATAATGACACAAAAATACTAATTTGTGGATCTCCTTACTTCCGTGTGAAGTTATCCTGCCATTGTGGCTGGTGTATTCTGGGAAATTTTTTTACCCCTTGGTTTCGAGTGTGGTCCTGAAAAATCTCAGTTTGAAGGGGTATCTAGCCCTTCCCTTTAGCCCTACGCCTTCAAGCTAAAGAGAATTGGGACACCATTTGATAAACTAAATATTTAGGTAAGGGGAAGGGCTAAGGGGTAGAACTGGGATTGGGCCAAAGTGCGTCTGCCTCATCTGGAGTGATTTTTTTTTCCTAAAATTGTTCTAACTGGTGAAACTAATGCCTTAGAACTTAGATTAGAACTGCATGATTTTAACCCTGATTTTGACTCGCCGACAGGTTTTGAAAAATCGCAGACAAATGCCTGAAATCACAGCCAAATCGGTGGACGTGAGTGACAATCACACAGTGTGAACTATCAAAGATGAGATCTGAGAGAATCGCCGATGAGTCGCCGATGCCTGTGAGATATTTGGCGTGCTGTCTGCGATTCAAATCATGTCATGCGAAATGAGTTTTAACTGAAAATAACATTGGAGATTGCCTACAGCCAATGAGAGAGCAGCATTCACTTGAGTGTGTATACCTGCAGGCCAGCTGGAGGTTGAGGGAGAAGTTAAAAGCGCTCATTTTTGGTTTATTTGGACCCAAGAAATATGAAGTTGTTGGTGATTCTTCCTATTGTAAAGTCATGCAATGTGAAAGCCCCTGTTGCCAAACCATCTTGTAGTGTAAACAAAGCAGCGACAAAGCACTAGCCCAGAAAGTCATGCAGTGTGAAAACATCTGTGACACTTTGAAAATCATGTAGTCTGAACTCGGCATAACTCACCAATTTGCCTGATTCCCTTCGAATTTTTGTTGTATCTATCAGATATCTTTGATGTCATTTTAAGTATACCAAGCCCTTTGTGATTTCCATCGATAGTACTTGACATCTAAAACATAGGTGATAAACTCAACACAGGCTCATTGTAAATACGTAGCCCTGTATACATTTCTGAAGAGAGAGAATTATGTAGCCAGAGGTACATGTGGTTGCATTTCATCTTTAAAATGAACTCTACAGGATGTCACCAACAGCTTCAGTTTATTTTAGGTTTTGGACGGTTTTTCTGCTTTTACCAGTTTCCCCAGTGGATCGCTGCACAGGTGGGAGGACTTGAGACACAGAGTGAAGTCGACAACGGGGAACGGGTCTGGAAAGAACAATTCCAAAAAAGCAGGCAAAAAAAAATTATCAAGTAAATAACAGGGTAAGAATTTAGTAAGATCTGAAAATGTGGTAAAATTCAAGTGGCTGCAAGAGCATTTGATTTTTTTTCTGGTTTGCTTTTGAAAACACTGTCGGTTGGGTTTAGAGAAGGGGGTGGGTGGGGGGATCAGTCAATCAGTCAGTCAGTCAACAGCGGCCTCTAGTGGATTTATGCAAGAAAAGCAGGCACAAATGGCACTCACTAGAGAAATTTGAGATCTGAAAAAGCGTACTCAGCAGCCTCTAGTGGATTCGCAAAAAGAAAAACTGCCAAAAATAAATCCTCCTGGGATGTTTACCGGGGTACATATCTATAATAAGCCTATAAATAAAACTATAGGATAGGCTAACCAGATTCTTTTTTTATAGGACAGTCCTATAATTCAGCTTTTTTTTGTGTCCTGATTCACCATGAATAATGTTTTATCCTATATTTCAGATTTCCTAAAATTGCTTTATTACTGAATAAGGCTTACGTCATGCGAAACATAGTCAAACCAGTGATAACTATGATGTCATAGTATATTCTGAGGGGGGAAATTTACCATCCAATGATTAACAACAAACAATATTAATTTGTAACTTTTTGACTTTGTGGCTTATTCGTATATGAATTTTTATGATTTTATTATTACATTTTAGTCATATGTATCCATATAAATTAAATTGTATCAATTTGTACAAATATGCCACTTTTTAAAAAATACATAAAATAATTATGTTTCCTTGTAAGAATAGGTTGGAAATATCGCCCTTCGATGGGCTTTTCAGAATCATGGTCACCATATTGAATTGTCATTCCACATTGAACTGAGGTGCTTAAAATGGAATGATGGAGAATGTACAAATTAAGCGTACAACTTATTAGACATTTCAAGCCCTCATGATTCTTTGCATATATAGGGAAGTTGTTTGGTGTCAGGCTAATCATTTCATCTGAAAGGGTTCATCCCTATGCTTTACAGGGTGCAGTAGGTGATTGTCTTCAGAAAAATTTTTTGTTGTGCTGATTGAAAGTCTCTTCCCATTCCAATAGTAATGATTAAAGTAAACAATCTAAATGTATTTATATGTATTTAAGACTAAAAAATGTTCATCCAATTAAACATTGTCATGCTGACAATTCCCATAATTCTGATAAGTATCCCAAACTGTCTATCATCAAATGTAAATTTGAACATTTGCGCATCTGTTCAGGCAGATCCGCCATTTACACGTGCACGCACGCCACACGTGCACACGAGACAGTCACAGCCGTAAAAAGAAATGCTTAATCAAAACTTTATAAAATATTGAAGTGACCTTTTTCATGCTGGAGAAAGGACGACACCATGGCTGAAGTATTACTTTTAGACAGGTAATGTTATGTTTAAAAGTATTTTAGTCACGCAAAACATATGTAGATTTTGATGTATTACGAATGGGTTATGTGTACGGAAATGTTGCACTGAAATCTTCTGGCAAAAGATTAATGTGACTATTTTCAGTTTTATAAGGGACCTCTTACAGCATTGATAATGTAGATTTTTATTTGGTTTAACAACAAAAGATCAGTAAATTGCGCTATTCTACCTAGCCTGCTTTACTGAGGTGTGTTGGTTTTATAGTCACATTGGTTCATTTTTAAACAATGACAACCAGTGCCGCGCTCCCTATATTGTTTACCATGCTACTTTGAATATTTGGTCTGAAATAGCATGTAAGAATGGCTTAGTAATATGTGTAATTCCTGCACCCCGCCAGTCAATCACTAAGCATACAGTAGTCGCTTTAGGACAACACACGAGAGATTAAGACCAGCGATCCTTGCATGCATAAAATATTGCACATTATGACAAGTTCTGCTTGCTACACAACTGAAAGCGTGCTAGGTATAATACAGTTTTTCGTTCAGAATTGTAGTATTATAAAGTACTGTGAAGTTTTCTAACTGGCGAATGAGATGATCTAGTGGGTTGTCTACTGTCATCTTTAATGTGCGTGTTCGTGTTTCAGGAGGCGTGGCTTTGGATAGCAGGGGAGGGACTGTGTTTCAAGGATTTTATGCTAACCGGTTAGTATTTTGGCAGATCACTTACCGCACCTTTAATCACTTCAAAGATGTCTCTTCGGAGGGTAAACTTTGGCATAGTGTTAAGCCCGTCCGAATAGAAGCCCCTGCAAGTCAGACATGAAAGTGATTTCCTTGTTATTGCGAGGTAAAAAAAAAAAAAAGAAACAACATAACTTATCAAACTGTAAGAAACAACATAACTTATCAAACTGTATTACACTGAATCAGTGGTGTAGTCCTAAAAAAAAAGGTGGTGTACTATTACCCACCCAACCCCCCATGCTGTTTTATAATTTTATCTGAACGTTTTAGCGAGACAACATTCTGTTGACTTCGAAAAACTTGCAAAATTTTCTCACAGCTGCTGTGGTCGTCAGGGGGCAGGGAATGGCGCAAAATATAAACAAAAATGCACCAATTGCAACAAATTAAGATGAGAGTTAAAAAAACATTTGGTATAAGTTAAAGGGGATGCGAATACACGTAAATTAGACAAGTCTAATCAGCAAAACAAGTGAGTATACTGAGGGTATACGCAATTATTGATCCTCAGAAGTCGTAATACCCAAACAGCTAATGTAAAAAAGTAGGCATACTGAGTATACAAGCGTATAGCCCTGACTACACCACTGCACTGAATCAATGTTCCAAACAATAAAGCAGCATGTAGACACTTTCTCCAGGAAAGTCATTCAGTATAAAGCATCTAGGCCAGGGGTGTCCAAACTCGGTCCTGGAGGGCCGGGGTCCTGGAGAGTTTAGCTCCAACCCTAATCAAACACACCTGAACCAGCTAATCAAGCTCTTACTTGAAACTTGTGTTGAAGCAAGTTCGTGCTAAACTCTGCAGGACACCGGCCCTCCAGGACCAAGTTTGAACACCCCCGATCTAGGCCTTCATTACAGCACCAAAAAATAATAATAATTTCTTAAGGAGGCTAATAAAGTTGACCTTAAAATATTTCTTTAAATGTAAAAGCTGCTTATATTCCAGCCAAAATAAAATAAATAAGAATCTCTCCAGAAGGAAAAATGTAATGGGAAATACTTTGAAAATGTTCGTGCTCTGTTATGGCTCGTTTCCACTGACTGGTACGGTACAGTACGGTTCGGTTTGGTACGGGTCACCTTTATCAGGCTTGCGTTTCCACTAACAAGGGTACCCTTTTGGTGGGCATGGTGTATGACAGAAAGTTTCAGTCGACGTCATTCTCACTCGAGGAAATGTCTACAATAAAGCTGTACAAGTCACTTACATATCATATGAAAAGCACTTCTCACAATACAGATGCTTTACACACATAAATACTTGTGTAGAAATGTTTATTACTAACTTTTTAATGAACATGAGTTGATTATAACTGCAGATCAAAGACAGTGCGAAACAGCCTACTGTAATGTCTGTAATTATTTTAAATAATTAAATAAATGAACATATATAAACACATACAGCCCCTTACAGTCTCCAAAATGTTACCAACTAAAGAAGAACTACACACAGCAGACATTTTCGTCCATATTTAGGTTCAAAACAACACAATATATAGCCTACAGTCCTCTTGAAAACCTCTTATCTGTGTATGTAATCTTCAGCAGCACATGTAGCCTCTGTTAGAGAGTAATTCCGTCATTCCCAGTTCATATTAGTCCAAAATGTGAAGATAATAAGTTAGTTATACATGACATTTGTTCATGTTTGATGAAAAATAATGTGCTCCATTTTTTTCCGGCTTCTCCTTTGTTTCTTCACGCTTCACTCTCGCGTTTGTCAGTGTCTGACAGGATCGGATTTCAAAAGCATGTCACTAATCAAGCACAGGTTATTATCATGAGCTCAAGAAGTTTGTTATTTCAGATTAAATGTTAGACGCGCGCGAGTGCTAGCAAGAAAGCAAAACCGCTCGCGCCTCAGACTGGCTCGTAAAAAACTACAGGGTAAATCTGCTCTTCTTCTTGGTTTTGTGGCTGTTTATCAAGACAACGACAAGGTTTGTTTGAGCCCAGATCGACCATGGCTCATTATTATATGTATTTATAATTCCGCTATAATCTCTCGCTGTGTATTTCAAATATGGCGGGTTTTTTGTTTTCATTCTGGCTTGTTGCATAAGCAAATGACGTATCTCTGTAAACCAATAGCGTTCAGCTGCGCGTGTGGCTCCGCCTTTTGGTACCCTTTCTCGTGTTTGGTACCCTTTCGAAAGGGTGCCGAAAAAGTGGTACGGTACGGTTCGGTTCGGTACGCTTTTTGACAGTGGAAACGGCAATAAAAGCGTACCAAACCGAACCGTACCGTACCACTCAGTGGAAACGGGCCATTAATCATCACTTGGAGAATATACATATTTCTAAAAATTCACATCAAGTGTTGTTGGATGGCACTTACAGATGGCACATAACTAATTACTAAATAGATTTTAAATAATTGTAATAATAATTTTATATCTACATTTTACAGGATTTGAAGTATTACATTTTAGTTAAATTGTAATTGTACATGTCAAAACAAAACTATAAGTCAAATTAATAACATATCACCAATAGTAATCAATTCTTCACACAGGTTTATGATGGGAACGCACCTCTGCAGAGTCACAAGTGAGATGTTCCCTGTGGACTCTGCACAAACACATCTGGTTGTTTTTTGGAATTACACATAGATAGGATGTACAATAATGAGGAAAAGTTGGCCATATGTATGTTTTCTTGGGAACCTCGAATGTGATTTTTCCACTGTCTTGTTGGTCTTGGATTCTGTAGATATCAGTCTCTCCAGATTTGCAGCTCTGCATTTTGAATTGTTATATAACTTTGCCTTTGAAAACCATTGTAGTGAAACATTTCGTGCTGCTTTGGAGCTTTCGCATAGTTTCGCAAAGGCTCACAAGGAGGTAAAAGAGGGGGTCTTTTAAATGAGAACTGGAAAAACAAATGAGTGGAATGTTTTGACAGTGATATTATTACATCATCTGTTTAAAGACTAAATATGCAGAAGAGTAAGCTTTCCCTAATGAAAATTAAAGTGTGAAAATGAGGGCCCTATAGATGATCTACTGTCTGAATAACTGGAATAATGGAAGGTTAATAATAATAATATTTTCACATAAAAAAAACTGTTGTCCTTTATTTCAAGTATATATTTCATTCCTTCATTTGCTAAAGAGGTGGACATGAATGTTCTAAAATGACAAATGAGAGGTTAATCATTTGTTGCAGAGATTTATTGGATATTTTCTTCAGTTGTTGCTTTCATGTCACATAAATGAATAAAATAAAACTCAAATGATGATAAAAGATACAGGTGTAATTTCATAAAAGAGAATCATGATTATTGTTGAAATAATCACAGAGGGACAAGGAAAATAGGATCAGTCAATTAGAGGAGTGAGCTGCAAATTACAAGGCACGATTCAGCGCCAATTCTTGTTTTAGCCTGTACAGGCCATTTAGAGCCCCTAAAGGAACACTCAACTTAATTTTTTTATAAAGTAATTAAAAGGCTAATTTTACATCTTCCCTAGAGTTAAACAGTTGAGTGTTACTGTTTTTGAATCTATTCATTTGATCTCTGGGTCTGGCAGTTGCATTTTTATCTTAGCTTAGCATAGATCATTAAATCGGATTAGAACATTAGCATCTCATTCGAAAATGGGCAAAGAGCGTCAATATTTTTTCTATTTAATGCTTGACTCTGCAATTCCAGTATGAAAGGTGGGTACTCTAACGAGGAGGCTATAAAGACTGCGGTCTCCATTGAATGCGGCCTCGCTTCATCTCTTGAGATCAAGAAAGTAAAGTTTACCTGCACACCACACACAAGATGGCCTCCATTCAGGGGTGTGGCAACCGAGGGGGACGGTTGTCCCCCACTTTTAGAGACTTAAATGAACGTAAACTTTTGGATCTCATAGCTACACCGACCCCCTAAAAAGACACTTTTAAAATGTCTGCTATGCCCCTGCCTCTATTCAAACAAGAAAATGAAAAATTGGTATTTTCTAGGTCAATGTGGATTTGTACGGATCACAACCCACGGTTCAGGATAGATTTTTAGTTTTTTACAGGTAGATTAATTGTAAATTTGTATCGATCACAGAGAGATTGCCTCTCGTGTCATTCAAATCACATGTATGAAAGCATTTAGGCTTTCCTGTAAAATATAATGACGATGAAAGAAGTTTTGGTATGTTATGTTGGATGTGGTGGGTTTCATTAAAGATGTTTTCTGTCAGTACTTGTTTAGCCTGCATTAATGCATTTAGTGTTAGCTGCACAATTAATCAATAAAAGATCGGGATCTCAACACCCACGCAAAATATAAATGATGCTGATTTGCATATGTTTATTAATCCTTCTGTTAATAAACATTCAAATCTGTTTGAGAAATGCTAAAATCAAGAAAGAGATTGAGTGCTTAGTCTTTTAAATTATGAAGTTGCCTACTACGTCAACGGTGACAACGAGGCACGCAGCGGTTTGGACAGACATCTGTCTACATCCTGGTGGCAACAAGCATCTGCAAAGACAAAAGGGGACAACGTCATGGCAGAGCGTACGAGGAACGAATGGTGTGGGACATCCGCAAAGATCTAATCACTTTGTCTGCTGATGAGCTGTTTCGCATCGCCAAGACTCTCGAGCCTGTACGAGGTAAAGGTGAATCTGAGCTGGACATAGAGGACAGTGAAGGGTGTTATGAGTATATAGATACCTTCATGTCAAGTGAATCCTTGCTTGAAACTGAAGATCAAGGTCTTGGTGAGCTATTGTCATTGCATGAGGTTGTAAAATCAGCAAAACAGACAAGCACTACATACAGTATACCTAATGTTGATATAAACACTCACCTTACACATATCCCACACCCACCTAACACTGATAGACAGACACTGACAGACCACACATACTTACCATCATCACTCCATCAAAACATAAATTCAGGGGGTGTTAGTGTGCCTGAATCCGAAACAAATATGGCCATGAAGAGAATACTAGCAGAATATGAAGAATTGGGTAGGAGAATTCATCAAAATGTGACACTTACCACGCCCACAGACCCAATCAATAATACAACCCAAGGAAAGAACATTACACTCCCATATCACAGTGAACAACCTCAGCGGGAAGCTCATAACAGTGCATTTCCTATGGTGGGTCTTCCATGTATCCAGCCCCGAGAGTTCAAAATACATGGAGGCCAAATTGGAGACCACTCATCAGACATCACATACAACAATGTGTGCAGACAGATGGATGCTGGTTTGAGGGAGAACTTAAGTGATACTGAAATTATCAGAGGGGTGCTAAGGATCATCAAGCCTGGCATTTTCAAAGATATGCTAATAAATAAGGATGACATGACGGTGAATGAGTTGAAAGGGTTCTTACAGTCACATCTGGGAGATCGAAACAGCACAGAACTATTCCAGGAATTAATGTGCACTAAACAAAGTGACCACGAGACACCTCAACAGTTCTTATACCGTGTGATGGGACTCAAACAAAAAATACTGTTTGCAGCAAAACAAGCCGATTCCGACCGCAAGTACAGTGCAGCCACAGTGCAAGATGTATTTCTACACACAGTGTATCAAGGACTGAGTCACAAATGCAAAGACATCCGCAGTGAACTGAAACCACTGCTTGCTGACAGTAATGTGACTGATGATACTATCCTCAGACATGTCATGAAAATCACAAGTGATGAAAATGAAAGACTGCGACGGTTGGGCCCATCAAGTAGGGTGAAACAGTCGATGGCAAATAGTGCACAAGTCCACACTGACCCCGCTTGTGACGAGGGCGGCAGGACAGAGGGTGCTGTAAGAAAAACCCAGAATGACGCAATTAAACTACTTACTGCAAGAATTGATGCTCTCACCACTGTAGTTGATGCACTGCAACAGTCAATGACAGCACGTGTGGAGAGGGGTTGCCAATGTCCAGCCAGTCATCCAGCTTCACGCAGGGTGGGCCGCTCACGATGTTGTGCACAGTGTACAGGAGAGGGGAGGCAAGATTGTCCACATTGTTTCATCTGTGGTGAGGAGGGGCATCGAGCAGCCGGGTGCTTGAGACGATCTCAATGGCAGGGAAACGGAAACCGGCCACTGCAGGGGGGCAACCAGTGACCGCAGACCGAATGTCCCAAACTGACACAACTTCTATAACCCTGAATGTACCTGAGGAGAGAAAAGCCATTGATCACAGATATAACAACCAGAAACAAAAGGGCAAAGCAACAGACTTGGCAGTGGATTACATGACTGTAGAGGCCCCTTGCAAAACAAAAACTGACACAATAATTCAACTGATAGGGAGCAAAGCATTAACACAGTGTAATTTGAATGGACTTACTGTGAAGGCACTGCTCGACACAGGGGCACAGGTGAGCATGGTGGATCGTGTGTGGAAAGAGAAATACCTACCTGATATCCAGGTGAGGCCGCTGCAAGACCTGATGGGATGTGGAAATGATCTGGAGATATGTGCAGTTAATGGAGAGCCTATTCCTTTTGACGGATGGACAGTCATTACAGTCAACTTGCTAGGAAATGAGGACCCCAACCTTTCCATCAATGTTCCTTTTCTTGTGAGTAAAATGCAGATTGAGAGACCACTCCTGGGATTCAATGTAATTGAAGAACTGATCCAAGGTAAACCTGAAAAGCTCATGCAAACACTCACCACACTAGTAGCAGGAGCCATTGATGTCCCAACAGAGAAAGCACAAACCCTAATTGAAGTTATCCAGAATACAGAAGAAGAGGAATATGGTCATCTGAAAGTCAGCCAGAGGGCAGTTGTTGTACCGACAGGGCAGGTCGCTTGGGTACGATGCCGCTTTAAACCAAAAGTAGTGCAGCCGGACTCTGTAGTCTTGTTTGAGCCACACATGGAGAGTACTTACCTGAAGTGTTTGGATGTTGGAGAGGGGCTACTGACGGTACCCAACAACGATAATTCACATATATCAGTACCTATTGGAAATTACACAGGATGTGACATAATGCTACCACAGGGCACACTCCTTGGAACATGGCAGAGGATAAAAAGGATTGTGGATCCTGAAACATCAAGTGGAGTGAGGCAGACTGTGAGAGTCCAGACTACAACGACACGAGAGGCAGAGAAAAGCACAGGCTTGTGGCATCCTCCTGTAGATTTGGGACACCTGAGTGACAACCAACGTGAAGTAGTACAGAAGATGTTATATGAGGAGTCTAGTGTCTTCAGTAAAGGTGACGACGACATAGGGTGCATCCCATCCCTACAGATGTCGATAACACTTCAGGACAATATACCAGTTCAGAGGGCATACTCTGCTGTCCCAAAACCCCTGTTCAGCGAGGTAAAAGGCTATATACAAGAGCTCTTGGCCAAAGGATGGATTATAAAGTCCAAGTCACCATATGCTGCCCCGGTGGTTTGCGTGAGAAAAAAAGATGGCAAACTCCGGCTGTGTGTAGACTATCGCCTCCTAAATAAAAAGACCATTCCTGATCGTCACCCACTACCCAGAATACAGGAGTTAATCGACACACTTGGGGGATACTCATGGTTTAGTATTTTAGACCAGGGTAAGGCCTACCACCAGGGCTTTATCGATGAGGGTTCCAGACACATGACAGCATTTATTACACCTTGGGGCCTGTATGAGTGGGTTCGGATCCCTTTTGGCCTGTCAAATGCGCCAGCTGCCTTCCAACGCAGCATGGAAGAGATGCTTGACTCCTTAAGGGATGAGTACTGTATACCCTATCTGGATGATGTCTTGTGCTATGCCAAGTCATTTGAAGAACATGTAGAGAGCCTCAGGAGAGTGTTAAGAGCCCTTCGTTGTCATGGTGTAAAGCTAAAGCCAGAGAAGTGTGAGATGTTTCGGAAGGAAGTCAGATATGTTGGGCGGCTGGTATCATCTGAAGGAGTGAGGATAGATCCCAAGGACTTAGAGGCTGTTCGTTCACTCACAACCAGGACTCCACAGACAGTGGGAGATGTCCGTAGAATACTAGGATTCCTAAGCTACTACCGGACGTTCATCCAGGACTTTTCCAGAATTGCAAGACCCCTGTATGAGTTATTACAGACAAAGGCTGGGACAGAGTCAGAATTGCACAGTCGAAAGAAACCCAAGGGACCGCAACTTCCTTCAAAAACTCCAGTCAAATGGATGGCTGGGCATCAGGAGGTTCTGGAGAGATTAGCTGGTATGTTAGAAAAGCCACCAGTACTGGCATACCCAGACTTTAACTTGCCCTTTACCCTTCACACTGATGCGTCTGAGGAAGGCCTGGGGGCAATACTCTACCAGCGGCAGGGAGGAAAACCAAGAGTAATTGGATATGGGTCCCGTACATTGACAAAGGCAGAGAGAAACTATCGACTGCACAGCGGCAAGCTGGAATTCCTGGCCTTGAAATGGGCAGTTTGCGAAAAATTCAGAGACTACCTGTTTTATGCCCAGAAATTCACAGTATATACTGACAACAACCCGCTAACATACGTGATGAGTACAGCTAAGCTGAATGCAGTGGGCCATCGTTGGGTTGGAGAGCTCTCTGACTTCCGATTTGACATTAAGTATAGACCAGGACGAGCTAACATCGACGCTGACACCTTGTCCCGCCTCCCCCTGGATATTGAAGCTTTTGAGTCAGAATGCACAGAAGAGTTACCTACCAGCATTGTGCGAGCAGCCTGGGAAGGTAGTCAGGTATCCGGGAAAAGGGATGTGGCCTGGATTGCTGCTTTGTATCTGTCCACTGTGGAGGAGAAAGTGGAACCATCTAACACTTGGCTGCCAACAATTAGCATGGAGGAGCTGATCACAGCCCAGAAAGAGGACGTAATAATCTCACAAGTGAGGCAGTGGAAGGTTGATGGGGTCAGTCCAACAGAGGAAATGAGAGGAAATCTGACAGGAACCAGCAGAAGGCTCATGTATGAGTGGAGCAAACTTCATGTCGAAAGGGGACTCCTGTACCGGAAAACAATGGAGAGGAAACAACTAGTCCTTCCATCCAAATACAAGAAGCTGGCCCTTGAACATCTCCATGACAAGATGGGACATGTGGGGACAGAGAGAGTCCTTAGCTTGGCCCGGGACAGGTTTTACTGGCCATATATGAAGGTGGACATAGAAAATTATGTGACCAGGCAGTGCCTCTGTATAAAACAGAAGAAACCCACCGTACATGTCCGAGCCCCGATGAGTTGTATCACAACACAGTCACCGATGGAGCTGGTTTGTATCGATTACCTCCACCTAGAGCCAAGTCGTGGGGGGTATGAGTATATTCTGGTGGTGATGGATCATTTTACCAGGTTTGCTCAGGCCTACCCAACTAAAAACAAGTCAGGGCATACTGCAGCAGAGCGATTGTTTCAGGACTATATCCCTCGTTTTGGCTACCCGGCTAAGCTGCACCACGATCAAGGACGTGAATTTGAGAACGAGCTGTTCAGAACCCTCAGACAACTGGCTGGCATTGGGCACTCCCGCACATCACCGTACCATCCTCAAGGAAACCCGGTAGAGAGATTTAACCGGACCCTCTTGCAGATGCTGAGGACATTGACAGACAGGGAAAAGGAGAGATGGAAAAACTACTTACCCCAGATTGTACACGCGTATAATTGTACCCGACATGAATCAACAGGGTACTCTCCCTTTTACCTGCTGTATGGGCGGCATCCCCATCTCCCAGTGGATCTGATCTTCAGTTTGGTAGAACCAGAAGGTGAAACATCACCTAAGGGTTATGCTAAGCAGTGGGCACACAGGATGAGTGAGGCGTATAAGATTGCAGAGACCCACAGTCGTCAGTCAAGCAAAAGGGGGAAAAGTCAGTATGATCGGAAGATGAGAGGAGTCGTACTGAAGGAAGGAGACCGGGTACTGGTCCAAAATCTTGGTGAGCGAGGAGGCGCAGGGAAGTTACGATCCTACTGGGAAAAAGCTGTGTATGTCGTGAAAAAGCAAGTATCAAATAACCCTGTGTACATCATCTACCCTGAGAACAGTGATGGAAAAAAGACCAGGACATTACACCGAAACCTGTTGCTACTGGTGAACGACTTACCTGTTGAACCCCCAGCAACAACACCTGGATCCCTGAGACCTGATAGGAAGAAAAGGACAGTGAGACATACAATCATCAACGATATGGAAGACAAAGACAGTGACTTGGTAGATTCTGATGAGGAGGAAAATGCAGGAGGATATTGGTTAAGGGCTCCAGTCCATCAGCTGGCATCAGAAAGTCCCCAAACCCCAGAGCAAGCTCCTGTAAGGGAAAACATTTGTGTTATGCCAAGGAGAGAAAATTCAGGACAGATTCAGGACAGCGAAATGCAAAGGGCATGCGACAGTCCAACTACTTACCTTGAGGCAGCACATCCAGTCGATACTGAGGAAAAAGAGAGAGCAAATACAGACAGTGAGGCCGAGAGTACAAACAGAGCTGAGTGGATAAGGCCAGAAGAAGAGAATAGTGTGAGGAGATCATCTAGGGAGCGGAGACCAAAGCAGATATACACATATGAGACATTGGGACAGCCTCTAATTCATCCCTACACCCCCACACTGAACTCAGTAACTGCTTACACTACTCCACACCTACCCACTTGGGGTTTACACAATTACACCACACCAATTCCTTACCATCACTTATACTTACCTACAATACATACACCTTATGGGGTCACAACATCTGTTTATTAGGAGTGGTACAATGTTGAGCCATGGGTAATTAGGATTTGATCACTGGAGCTTTTCTTATTTTGTCAGGGAGAGTGTGATACACACAAAGTGTATATACAATTGTGTTGTTTCGTTTACATTGGATAGGGTAAATAGTTGTAAAATACGTTCCTGCAGTATTTGTTTGCAAAGTAGCAGAGATTTGCACTTTCAAGGAGAGGACTTTTATTTTGACATTCGATACGGAGGATCTGCCACGGTGAACTGCGCGCTCCCTCAGATCGCCAGAGGAGCTGCAAAGGAGCAGACGTGACTCCGTGGTTTTCACTTTATTATCCTGTTTTACAGGTAAATGTGGACAAACTAAAGATACTATTACAGTGAAAGTATATTATTTTGATGTGTAGTATATGTACAGGTGTATGAAGGGATTTAAGAGTATGTTTGAGTGCTGATTGTATGTTATGTTTGCACTAATGTCAAAAAAATAAGTGTTAAGTATGCTCCAGTGATCGCAATAGCAGTCTATAGTATTGTGTTATTTGTTTTAAGGGAGAAACCATATGTTTAGACATGTAAAGAGTTAATTTATTACGGTTAAAAGGCTCCGTGAGGCTCACTCAGCACTCGCGTTTGGCGCGCTAAATGGTCACGTGACCACCCACTGAAGAGAAGCACAGAGAGCTGCTGCAGCTAGGGCTCTCTTTAAAATGCCTCCATATGAGAGAAACAGTGTGGTTTAGTTTACATTGGCTAAGAATAAAAGTATTGCTGAGTTTATACCAATTTTACAGCTATATATGTACATCTATAAATAAAATATTTGTAATTAATTATTGTTAATACTGAATAAGATGTTTGAGTATTTTAAGGACAACTAAAAGGGGGAAAATGAGAAGATAAGACAGAGTGTGATTGATTGTTGATGTTGTGGACACTAGAGTGATTATATAATTGATTTTATCTGTTCTAAAGTGGCAAAATGTGAGAGACAGACAGTTTATTGTGAACAATTTAAAAGCAATTTTATTGTAATTTTCTGATGCTGTACAATAAATGAGCAGATCGCCAGAGGAGCTGCAAAGGAGCAGACGTGACTCCGTGGTTTTCACTTTATTATCCTGTTTTACAGTTTTACAGTAATCTGTCTGCTGGGTCTCCGGAGGCGGGGCCTGCAACACAAGCAGTCAAATAAAACAGATGTAGTGGGATAACAGTTTATAGTTTTGATATAACCACTGATGTTAATAGTAAAGATTAAAATCATTGTCATGTGCATTTAACGACGCTCAAGAATGAAAGTTATAGGCAGCAATGGCATTATATAACCAATAAGTGGAGACAACCAGCCATCAAAAATATGTCACTGAATAATTCTTCAAAAATGATTCATCTAGCAATGAAACATGAAGGTTTATGAGTGAATGACTGAATCAGAACAATCTGTAAAGCACTAATAGAAAAAAAAACATGTGACTTGTTCCAAAGGATGCCAATTCATCTGGTGGGAAACTGGAAGGCATTGAGCCATGTTAATTTGTGCAAAATATTTAGGATATTCCAGTATTAGAATAATTATATGTCAACTCAGTTATTGTGATATTTCAGTGAATTTCAGTGAATGTCACTCCCTAGTAAAAATAATAATATTATTAAAATCCGTCAAATTCTATTTTAGACAGGCCATGTGGCTTCAAGGTTAGAATCTTGGGCTAATGCACAAAATGATGGAAAATGTCAACTCTATTAGTGGTTTAAAACAACCAAATGTTCCTCAGCACATTTAAACATTTTGCGTTATTATTTTACAACAAAAAAAGATTCAGTTTACTTGACCACAATTTTTTTTTTGTATGTCATTTCAATGTAATGAATTTGAATGAAATTAAGTGATGTCATGCCTTTAGTTTCGGCCTCATGTGCGCTTTGCACTCAACCTACAAGCGTACTGCACCAAAGCCCAACTGAACCGTTCTCTGGCACACCTCTTTCCAACCAGGCCAGGGCCGGCCAACTGAACCGCGCCTGAGCCCGATTCAGAGCACTCACACTTGTCAAACGAACCGGAAAACGTGTCTGGGAACTAATGCTTGTGAATTATTCAGGTATAGATGAGACTTGCTAATTAATATGAGATCATTAATAGTTCTAACACTTATGAAAGAATATTGTTTGTAGCTTTAGAAATCAGTCCATTAACTGAGATATTTGATTTTCTCCAATAATCCTATTGCTTTGAAGTGTCATATTTTCATTAAATTGTCATTTTTCCCATTTTATCTCACAATGTTTGCTGAAAATCCCATAGGCAGAAATGTAGTTCATTCATATCATCTCAGATCTCTCAAAATCATCCACACTGCCTTACTGAAGCAACAAAGCAGTTTAATACTATATAAGATCATAATTCTCATGAGACTAACATCTCAGGGAGCAAAACAAGCAAAGATGTTTATATATGAATTGCGAGCTGTATATCTTGGCATATTTATTAAATATGGCAGCCTAGTCAGATTCACAGTAAGTAAAACCATATGAGTCTCCAAATGTACAAAGATATTTTGAATTAATGCTTTGCTGATAGTGAGGGCATATCTGGTTCAGATGTCAAGCGTTTTACTCTGTTTGACACACATATTCCACTTGTTTTTCATGGTTTGGTTTCAGGTGTTCCCTGTGGTATGATGAAAAGCAGAGATAGCTCCATAACAATATTCACACAACCTTCAGTCACCAAACACCAGAGCACCGAGACTGTGTTTGATATTCTGTCGCATGGTTTAGAATCATAATTCCCTTGATGAGGTCACTGATTTGTATATTTTCAGCTTGTACAGCTGCACTGAAGCCGGACAGACCCCCGTCACACCCTAAACACTATTTTCCCAAAACTCCCCAAACATTTTCCCTAATCTCATTTCCTCAAACTGAGGACTGTGCAACAAAGACATCAAATGAAATGTGGGAATCAGTTGAAAGTGTATTTTTCCTACATCTGGTGACATGTCCTTTAACACATTGCAAGAGAGGATGTATTTTTCCTCTTTGGAGATTTGTTTAGCAGATTTTTAGTTTTCTTGTTATTATTTTGTGGGTAGTCGTCCTTTTGCAAGTGTTTATCAACTGTTCCGATCACTCTAATCACTGCATAAGTGCTTGACATTAAAGAGAAGAGGATGTTGCCAAAACCAAGAATAACCAAATTAGTGGAAGTTTACTTCCAGAAAACTTGCCACTTTGGGTGATCAGGAATAGACTTATTTTGATGTTTTATTCCTAAGAAAAATATGTGAGCTATCAGTATTTCTCAGCCATCCCTAATCTAACATGAATACATTTGGCCTTTCCTCCATTTCAGAGGTGTTGACTTTACTTTAGGCCAGTGTTTACATGAATTTAGCTGGAACTGGGTCAGGCTGGGGTCCTTCACACTCTGGTAGATATCTGTGACCTAACATATTAAATTATTCGTTGTGTTTTCTTAAGTAACAGTGAGCACTTTTAATAAACGTGACTGCATACCTTTCTGATGGTGTTTCACTGAATAAAAACATATTATATTTTCAAAAATCTTTGACGCGTCATGAACTTTAACATTCCAAGATGCATCACTGGAAAAGCAGACTCTTCCAACACTGAGATCTTTAAGGTGTCAAAAGGATAGTAAAAACTGAAACTGAAAAGAGCAGTGTATGACTAACTAAAAATATGTGTTTATCTGCTAGTGTGCCTGTAAACTTTTACTCTTCTGTTGTTGTTTTTTATGGTTTTGAAAAAATTCAACGGTTATGTCAAGTATATATTTTAAACTAAGCTTTTTATACACTTTGTGAACTCCATAGCCTTAACTTTTAAACTGCAAAACGGTATTCTTTAGGGGTATCTTTAGGTTCAATCTTAAAGGGTCATGAAACACCAAAACACATTTTTTGAGATGTTGAGAGTCATATATGTGTCCCACGCTGCTAAAAACACTATTAGGACACATATCTCACAAAAAAAGTGAAAATTGGTAGTTAATGCGTTATTTTGAGCAAATTTGTTCTTCTGGCTTGAAAAGAAATTTAGAAGCTACATCATGGCGATTAGATCCTTGTGGAAATTCCAGTGCGGAGAGTGGATGTCTGTACTGGTGGGTACAACAAGACGTCTTTGAGTTTTAATCATTAATTTACGAGAAACACTTGGTTCGAACCAATCAGCACGCTCTATTGTGTATGAGGTGCAACTTCATAAGCATGCACGATAGCTTTGAAGACCTGTTACAGTGTTCAGACAGCAGAGAGACGCCACGTTGTGTTGCCAACCATACTTAAAACAAGTGGAAGAAGAAGAATTGTTTGGAGACATGGGTCGTCAGTTTTACGTTTATAAATGTGTCCCAACGAAGGTTGTATTTTCATTTCCCTGCTATGAGACTGCAGCGTGTGGACTCACATGTGTGGATTACAGTGGTCTGCTAACAAGTGACAAAAATGTGTTTGTAAGGAACATTTTTTTTACCTGAGAGCTTTTCGTAACTGGAAATGATGAAATCCGAATTTCCGAAGATCCGAAGGACGCGGTTCCAGTTTGTGTTGATTGTCCTGTCTCTACAGATTTGGTATAAATTCCTCACCTTCCACCACACACCACACCCGAGAACCTTCACCTGATTACTGATCACCTGCACCCGCAATCACCACTCATGATAAATACTCACCTCAATCACTCAGTCTGCGAATGGAATCAAAGGGTTCCCCTCGTCTTCTCCTTAGAACTCTCCTGTGCTCCTCCGTGGATGTTCTTTTTCTTCATCCTTTGCAGCTGCATCTATTTAAGGGAAGTGACTATTGTTATATTGGCGTTTAACCACAGTGCTGAGCTATCTACTGAACTGTTTGTGTTTGAGATCGCTCACCCTCCTCAACGGCATTCACCTGCTTCTCCTACTGTTGTTGTGGCTACGTTTAAGTAAATGTCCTTGAAGTTTTACCTTCCTTGTGTGGCCGTGCCAACAACATTATAATTCCTTACATAAAATTACTGTAAGGCAAAAGCAATGGCGGCATGATCAAACAAACTAATAGTAGACTATTTGTGCAAACACTGCTTAAGAGCACTACTAAAAATATTTATATTACTTTCTAATTTTAGGCTAACAGGTAAATCATTCTGCAATTTGTCTCCCTTAACAGAGAGCACAGATTGACCAAAAAAGGTCTTACACTTTGGCACTATACAGTCCCATTAGCAGCTGCTCATGTGACTCTGTGAGAGGTTTGATGCCTACTCATTAGATCTGAAAACACCATTGGAACATGATTATTTAACATTTAAAAACCAATTAAGATAATTACATTTAATAAAACTATCATAACTAAAAAGTTATGTTTACATAAAACATCACAATGATGCCATCTCATAGGCTTTAAGGCTCATAGGCTTTTAGGCTTGTTTATATATCGAGTCAATAGGCTTTAATATAGCTAAAGAGGCTTGTGACCATGATGTAATGCAATATGTCAAGTGAGAGAATATCATTGTGTGTATGTATAATTTAGCAGTTTGATATGTTAAATATATTGTAATAAAATGAAAACAATTTAGACTTGGCAATGACCTTCTAACTTATATTTTTAACATGACTATCAATTTTTTGATTAATGTCTAGAATTATGCCAAGATACATTCACTTCAGTAATTTTATACCAATAATTTGGTAAGTGTGCAATCAGTGTTCTTTGTTTATGTTTATTCAGAGACAACATTAGTTAGTATCATCAGCAGTACTCTTTCAGTTTTTAAAGACATACCTTAGTCAAAAGTATTTAGTTACTAAGTTTACAGTACGTTAATATCACTACAATATTATGGACTGAAAGACTGAAACATGTAAACACCTTAATCAAACTATTACCGTTGTGTAGGATTTTTGCCGCATTTTGTGACAGGATAGTCTGATAGTGATAGATTGTGACACTATTCTCTGCACCTACCCAGTGCATCTAAGTTACCGAGAAATACAGTTTTTTTCTCTCATATGGCGTGCGGTATTAAATATTCCATTAAATCTACACTCTTCCAGCAGTTCCTCACATCCAATATCTGATTTGACATGGGGGGCATGCATGAAATGTTCTTCAAAAAAGTGAAAGTGCCAAACTGCAGTTAAAGTCAACAAATTAAGAATGAAACACTCGAAATTACATGAAACTCTAGGAAATGTGGATAGCGTGGTGAAGCAATGACGTTAATTGAATTATGTGCTATAACACGTAAAACGGGATCATGAAAGGAGCATTTAAAAAGCAGCTCATGTAAACACTCTAATCATATTACTGTCTTATTTAGATTAAGGCAAATAATTGGATTACTGATGTCCATGTAAACATAGACGCTGTCTATCTCCCCTGCATCTGTGTTGCCTCAGTCAGTGCGTGCAAGTACCGAAACTCCCCCTTTTTTATGCAAACCCTTCCCTCTTTCGCCACTCGACACTCCCGCCTAAACAAAGCCCCCCCGCCTAAACAAAGCCCACTTTCCTAACTTTTTCAAACTAGAGGTGTGAAAACACCCTGCTAAGACAGCGGGGTTTCATGGCCCTTTATTTAGAATTTAGAATTTTCATTTTTGGTCTGCATGGTTTTCATATCGATTTGTAATATTGCATAAAACTATTCTTTAGTCTAAATTTCCTACGAGGAGTTACAAAACTCCAAATTTTTCATGGCTTAATATGATGGAAAGATGATGTTCGTACTATTAACATCTGTTCGTCAAGACATTAATCCTTTATCAGGTAACAAGCTGAGTTGTTTTGGCAGCAGCCCAGCATGGAAAATACGGTAAGACCATCTGTTTCTCCCATTACTCATTCATAAAACAAAGACAGGAGAAATAAAAATATCTCTGATAAGAAAATGTCCCTGCTGTCTTTGCACATTTGAAATCCTGACATCATTGGCTACACCTGTGTGGTGTTTATTCTCAAGTTTTCCTCAAGCATCAACACGTGTCTTACACATCGTCCTTTGATTTCTTAAACAGTGAATAAACTATATTTATCTAGAACAAGAGCACAATAAAGCAGGTCTTTCAGCAGGATGATTTATGATGAGTACAGGAAATCTTGAAGTGTTGAGACAAGTTCCCTCATGTGAACTCCTTGATTGTTGCCACAAGATGAAGAACAATGTGGGCAGAGGACAATGAACACATTACACTCTAGTAGAAAGATGAAGACAGGAAGCAAGCTTTGATGAACCGGCAACACCTTAAACAACAATCAATGCAATAAGGAAAAGGTAAAACCAATTAGATGTTTTAAAATCAGAAATGCTTTGAAATTTCAATGTTCTTAATTCAGGAAACCCTTAGTCTGTCTTTAAAGGGTACCTATCATGCTAAATTAATTAAGTTTAGGCTTTGACCTATTAGGCTTTGATCCAAATTGTGCCATTTGGTGAACATCGCTTTAAATTCAAGTGAGATTGTAGTCCCAGTCAGAGGGCGGAACTATAAATGTCTGTGCCCCAGCGAGATTATCAATAATGGGCGGGGCTTTCCCCCTCTGATGACACATACAAACACTCAAAGAAAGGATGGGTTACTTAAACTCAAACTGGGTAAAATATGGACTAACATGAACAATGGGTTAAATTAGGATGAATACAGCAGTTAATTTAGTCCGTATTACATCTAGAAACGGGTTGAAATAACCTAGCTTGTTTTTTAGTAAAAATAGAATCAATACAATTTTTCCATCACAGGCTAGCTATGTTCACACACTGTTGCCATAAAACTGTGTTATAAATAAATAAATAAATAAATATATATATATATATTCTCACCATTTACTGGGGGTCCAAATGTTTATGAGTCTATTGAAGACAAAATAAGATATTTTAAAGGATACTGGAAACTGGTAGACACTGACATTTGTTAAAGGGAAAAGATATGTAGGCTGCTGGTTTCCAAGTGTTCAAAATATGTTATTTTCTCTTCAACAAAAGGGAGAAAAATGACTAAAAAGGAAGAGGTTGAGGGTAAGTAAATTCATTTTTGGCTGAACTACTCATTTTATATTAAAGCATGTTATATCCATGATAAGTATGATAAAGTTTACTTCTTTTTCAAAAGAGATGTTACATTACAGGTCATATTTACACACGTAAATAAGACGGGAAACTATCAGTGAGAAAAGAGTAAAAACAAGTGACTTTAAGATCTAAAATAACAGACAGACTGCTGCAATGGAGGAAATGGGTTAATAGGTCATTTCCATATGTTTACAGGCAGCAGCTGTCCATGATAACCTTCCTGATAACCCGGATGTATCCCCCACTACTCTTAACTTAACACACCCTGCTCATGTATGACCACCCCATTTCAACCAATAAATGTTGCTATCTGAAAGAATTCATAGTTGAAAGTCTCCTCTTTCACTCCATTGTTTGGTTAGAGCCCCTCCTAGATATTTCAGTCAATCATTTGCTAAAGTTAAGTAAATGGCATATTACTGTGCTGACCTTAATAACACGTTCTTTCTGTTAAATCAAAATATGTAAATCGTGTAATGTTTAGCTTGTTCAATTAGCAGACTCAATGTCCAGGTAACATCTTATAGTTCCAGTAGTTAATGTTAATTATTGTGTTTACTAACATGAACAAACAATGAACAATTAATTTCTTACAGCATATATTCATCCTTGTTAATGAAAATAAAGTCATTCATTCTTAGCTTTATGTGAACTCCCAGTGAACATTATAGTAATTATAATAAGCATATAATAACTGTGGGTTTTAATAATGCATTAGTAAACACTGTACCATTATAAATGCTTTAATAAACACATTATGGATTGATTGTAAAGTGTGACCAATTTCAAATGCTGAAGTACTGAAAGATTTAGTTACTCCGTTCTACATTTTATTTAAAGAACATGTCTTGTGTGTCAATATTGATGGAAAAATATAATAAATGTGCGAAAAAAAATTGTATTATCTGTGTACCCTAACTGTGTCACTTTGTTTGTTTTTGGCGTGTTGAAACAATATTGGTGAATGGTTTACAAAGTCAGAATTTGTAATGTAATGTAAATTTACACTCACGGGCGACTTTATTAGGTCCAACTGCTTGTTAATGCAGCCAATCACATGGCAGAAACTCAATGCATTTTGGCATGTAGACATGGTCAAGACGACCTGCTGCAGTTCAAACTGAGCATCAGAATGTGGAACAAAGGTGATTTAGGTGACTTTGAATGTGGCATGGTTGTTGGTGCCAGACAGGCTGGTCCGAGTATTTCAGAAACTGCTAATCTATTGGGATTTTCACCCACAACTATCTCTAGGGTTTACAGAGAATGGTCTGAAAAAGGGAAAATATCCAGTGAGCGGCAGTTCTGTGGGTGCAAATGCCTTGTTGATGCCAGAGGTCAGAGGAGAATGGCCAGACTGGTTCCAGCTGATGGAAAACTCAAATAACCACTCGTTACAACCAAGGTATGCAGAACAGTATCTCTGAAAGCACAACACATCCAAACTTGAGGCAGATGGGCTACAGCAGCAGAAGACCACACCGGGTGCCACTCCTGTCAGTTAAGAATAGGAAACTGAGGCCACAATTTACACAGGCTCACCAAATTTGGACAATAAAAGATTTGAAAAAGCGTTGCCTGGTCTGATGAGTCTCAATTTCTGCTGCAATATTCGGATGGTAGGGTCATAATTTGGCAACATGAAAGCATGGATCCATCCTGCCTTGTATCAATGGTTCAGGCTGGTGGTGGTGGTGTAATGGTGTGGGGAATATTTTCTTGGCATACTTTGGGCTCATTAGTACTACTAATTTAGCATTGTGTCAACAACAGCCAACCTGAGTATTGTAGCTGACCATGTCCATCACTTTATGACCACAGTGTACCCATCTTCTGATGGCTACTTCCAGCAGGATAACGTGCCATGTCATAAAGCCAAATCATCTCAGACTGGTTTCTTGAGTTAACTGTACTGAAATGGCCTCCACAGTCACCAGATCACAATCCAATAAAGCACATTTGGGATGTGGTGAAACATGAGATTCGCATCATAGATGTACAGACAACAAATCTGCAGCAACTGTGACGCTATCATGTCAACATGGACCAAAATCTCAGAGTAATATTTCCAGTACCTTTTTGAATCTGTGTGCCACAAAGGATTAAGGCAGTTCTGAAGACAAAAGTGGTTCCCCCGGTACTAGTAAGGTGTACCTAATAAAGTGGCCGGTGAGTGTATTTAACTAATATTTGTACATTTATTACTCTTCACAAAATAATAAATAAAGAATTATAAAAAAAGCTTATTGTTACTCTTTGATTGCTAATGAAATGTTAATGTACATGTTAACAGAGATGACGTATAGCAATGTGTTAATTTTTCATATTAAAGAGAAAGATCAAGACTAAAAGTACATTTTAATTAAAAAATGTTCATGCTATTATTGTTTTTATGTGATAATATATTGGCAAAGATGCTGTCATGTGAACTAAACTTGTGTATTCCTTGAATATAGACTGTGACTTGAAGATAAATACTAAATTGATCAGAAGACACTGGCTTATGGTAATGTTTTTTTGGGTTTTTTTTTTTTGCATTGTTTTTCATTGATAAAATGTCTACTGGACTTTATGATGACCTGAATGAATGCAAACCTTCCCTGAGACATTCTTTTCCATTATTGCATGCGAGGCTATTGGATTTCAAGCATAATTTGGGCAGATTTGGCTTCAGGCTCCTGCGGCATCTACAGCGCTTCATTCTTTAAGATGGAAGAAAGGAAGGAAGGCCGAAGAATCACTGAACAGACACGTGACGCAGAGCACAATCTCTCCCAAAGGAAAGATAAGACTGCTCTGGGACAGTGCGCAGGAGGGAGTCCTGTCTTTTGACGAAAAGCTGTTTTGTAAATGGATCTGCTCTTATCAAGCGTGAAGAATTTCAGAGCCACCTTTGTTTCACTAGCTGTTGGCTTATGCTCAGAATCCACTGAGTGTGCACTCAAAATCAAATTAAAAGCCATAAAGCATGAGCTGATGATTTTCAGCAAAACTTAATTATAGTCACTGATCATGCATAACTACGATTATAGAAGAATTTCTATTTATTTATTTTTAAATGAACCAGACTTTGAATAAATCCTTTTGATTTATATATATATATCATCTAAATCCACACTTTGCAAGGGGCAAAGCTTTTTTTTATTTTATTTTCTGAATAAACCTGTTAGGGAAAGCAGAGCCAAGATTCATTCCTGCAAAAAATACAGATCAGTAGCTTAGACAATTATGTGTGAAAGACTACAAGGCATATTATGTTGTAGATTTTTACTTTAAATTAAGCCACTGCTATGAATATTAAATGAGAGCCTCAGAGCCAGCAGCCATAGCAGTGTCAGGCTCACCTAATTTGAACTCAAAAGGGACGAAATGAAAACAACTCTTTGCTGCCACCTTGTGATAAACAGAATTTTTAGGTTGAGAGAGAGAAAGAGAGAGTGTAAATAAAGTTCAGTGTAAAGTTCTTGCTGTTTGCAGATGATCTTGTGCTGCTGTCGCCAACAGAATAGGGTCTACAGCAGCAGCTGGAGATCCTGCACAGCTTCTGTCAGACCTGGGCCTTGACCGTTAACCCAAAGAAACCGAAAGCCTAATATTCCAGAAAAAAACCCCAGATGTCAGGGAAAGAAACACAGTTTTACCCTTGGTATGACAAAAGTTGAACCTGCCACAAGCTACACACACCTTGGGTTGAAAATTAGTGCTAATGGAAAACTAAATTTGGCTGTGAATGAACTGAAAGAGAAAGCAAGAAGGGCCATCAAAAAATCAACACAAATAGAAATTCCAGTTTAAACCTGGCTCAAAATTGATGTGGGGTCGTCTCCTCGGTAATGAGTTTGATAAGTTGGATAAAAATCCAATTGAAAGCCTACATGCAGAGTTCTGAACATCCTCAAGGTACAGAGGAACCCACCCAGCAATGCACGCAGGGCAGTTAGGCCAGTATCCTCTACTCATGCTCATTGAGAAACGAGCCATCAAATTTTGGAAACACAATAAAACTAGTGACCCCAACTCTTATCATTTCAAAGCCCTCAAAAACCATGAAATGGACATTGAAAAAAGCCGATGATTCAGATGGTCCTGAAGCTGCAAACACAAACCAACATAGCAAATATGACTAACAGCAGCCAGCATCAGGACACTGACATGCTCATCCACAGAGTTAAGCCCAATCAAATTAGAAACACACAAAAAGAAGAGTATCTGATTTATTGGAATGAAGAAGCAGGAAAACAAAGTAAACTTAAATGTTATTTAGACCTAAACAAGGGTTATACCACAGCAACATATCTGAGTGCAGTAAAGGACAGTAAATTAAGAACAACTATGACCAAATACACAGTTCTCACAGTCTGACTGTAGAGACGGGCCGATACAGACAGAACTGGCAAGGCAGAGGTGGAGACGGAGGAACACTTCCTCACCCGCTGCACAAACTATCAGCACATCAGAGAAACATTCTACCCCAAACTCCAGAGCATTTACTCACAATTCAGTGAGTACTAGGGGTAACTAGGGGTAAAAAACGGACTGTATCCTTCTAGTGGCACAATACATTAATGCCTGTCACAAAAAGAGAAAGGAGACCAATAAAAACATTACAGTGATGCGCTTGCAAACACGCGCACACACACACGCGCACACACACACATCTAGAAAAATTAATTACTGTAAATGTACTGATTATTACTGTTTTATTACTCCTTTATCCTAAGATGTTGATTGTTAAACGTACAGTTTATTCTGATTTTTATCTATCATTATTTTTATTGATTTGTATGAATAATATGATATATTGGATAGTAATATGATATACTGAATAATAATATTAGATATTGAATAATATGATATATTATTTATATTTTATGTAATTATTATATAAACATCATCTTTTTACTACTACTATTTACTGTGTTTTTATTAAATATGTATGTTACTTTTTATGTAAACTTTATAAATGCTTTGGCAATACATTTATAACATTCGTTAATAAAGCAGTTATTGAATTGAATTGAATTAACTTGAATTGAGAGAGTAAGCGTTCCTACTCTATATTTTGATTGGACGAACTGGTCACTTGGCAACCGTGGTATGAACCGGAGCAAACTTGGCTATTTTGCAACATTCAGTTTCATGTTATGATCATTTTACATAATAATAAAACTGATGTGGGCAACGTGAGACCTGATAGCACGTGGCCAAAGGTTCTATAGGTTCTACACATCAAGTACGACAAACAGGTTTGAGTTTTCCACTTCCAGTTGAGTTCACCCAACATTTTAGTGTAAGGTTAACTTATTAAATTAACTACAGTTATTCGTTCAGTTGAAGTTATGCATCATATTAAGTTCTTTGAAGTATAGACCTAACTGATTGAAAATTACAAAAGCCTTAACGATGGAAAAGGCAGTGTGACATACCTCATATTGTGATGGGGAAATTCCATACAGAGGCCATTTCGTTGCCATATTAAAAAATAAATAATAATAATAATAATATATAATAATCATACAATTTTTTTCTGACAAATATGGAAAAACGCAGAAAGTTCTGTGAAGCTTAATTGTGTTTAACGTTGGGTAGGCCTACAGGAAATACGATTATGTCAGTATAAAACATTATAAAATAAACTTTCTCTTCTCAAATAAATATTGAATCTTGAATGGTAACCTCATTTCATCGACATTTATAATATACATTTTACAGTTATACAGTATGCAGTATACATTTAGTTATTTAAGTAATGCGTAAAAGAACACGTGTCTGTGAGGGTGTTTGGGCGTGTGCGAGGGATAGATGAAAGAAAAGATCTTGTAACCCTCCTCATGTTGCACTGAATGAACTCTACTTTCGCGGGAAATATCTACTAGATTGTTTGCATACGTACAGCAGTGTCAGGGATGGAAATTAATAAGCCTTTAACTCTTAGACTTATTCGCTAACTTATTTTACGAATAAAATCCCTTAGCGACATTATAAGTGATAAATATGGTGTATGGAATCATATTGTTGTATAGTATTGCAAATAGCGGATCTTTAAACGACCACCGTTGAACGTGCACCCCTCCAAATTTAAGCTGTAATGGTATAGTCCACGGTGGCGCGAAACGTCTTGCAAAGTTTCACGTTACACACGCGAGGTGGTGTATCTACCGGCTGTGTGACGGAAAATCAGCTGCCTTTAGGAAAGTGGTTGTATAAATCTATATTTTGCAAAACTAGGTTACGTCTAAGTACATTAATGCGTTAATTTGCGTTGCGTTCTGCAGTTACAAAACAGTCCCGCGTTTTTGTTGTGTAAGGCTTTGTTGTATGTTAGCTAATCGGGTCATTAGTGGAATATTCTTGCTGTGTGTTTCATTCTGGACTGCATTGCAAATATTTGGTAAGGTTTGAGAGATTTAATTCAGCAACCCGCTACCCTGATAGCAGCAGAAATGAGTGGGTAAGTTCATTTGTTGTGTATACAGTATGATGTGTTGGCAGGGATGTATGTTTTTGATGGTTTAACATTCATGTTGCAGCATTGTTAAAGAAGAGACACGCAGTATTTCTCCCCACTGCCCCAAACCCAACGAATCTGAAGAGCCTGAAGGCACTACAATTGAGGAGACCACAATGGGTGGGTAAAACGCCGATCACACACGGTAAATCTTTATAAGATGGTGTCCAACGCGTCTGTGCTGCATTTAACTTTATCCTACAAATTACAGAAAAAAGCAAGCATGAAGAGATGGTCATTACCAAAGAGATGGAGGAAGAAGAAAAGAATCTAGAAGAGGAGGGAGAGAAAAAAGAAAGAGAAATGATGGAGGAGGTAAACTGTTCAACAATAGGTTTTTAAAGATCTTAATATGGTTGCTGTTCTGCATTCCCATACTCAAAATAACAACATGATAAATATCTTCATTGAGGTAAAGTTGGTTTTATATTCACACATATGGACTTTATCCTTAATAATTAAATTTCAGGAAAGTATCATTTGCATATTCTGAATAGTAAAATCAAATTAGCAGTCAATGACTGTCAAAGTACAATATTATTCAGTCAAAGAAATGGTGCTAATTTTTTATTATACTTGCATGTGATTTCAGACCAAATATAGTAGAGCTAACGAAAGTAGCATGGTAAACAATATACCATGAGCGAATGTGTGAATATAAAACCAAGTTTACCTCAATATCTTCTGCTTATATTGCTTAAACTGAAACCCTCATGTTCGTTCCACTGTTCAGTATTTTCATCATTTAAGGTTATTCAGTATAAATAAATGTATCAGACACTGATATTCACTTTATCATAAGGGTCTATATTATGTTGCGTGTTGTTTTGACAGGCCAGACAATCCAGGGGGAACGATTCTCAAGAAATGCGGTTCAAAAGACTTCAGCACCTTCTGGAGAAAAGCAACATTTATTCAAAGTTTCTGCTCACGAAGATGGAGCAGCAGCAGCAAGAGGTATGTATTGTGTTCGGTACACAGGAAAGAGCTGGCAGGTTTACCATTTCCGCAAATAAATCTTGCTTGAGTGTTTAACTGAAATGAATTGTAAACTGGTGAAGCGGCACAGATGCGGATGTTTGCGATAAAGGGAGCTGTGAAGGAGCCAATCAAATGCAACCGTTGCTCTGCACCACCTGCCCTATTGTGTGGCATTACAGAGTGTACAGTGTCTTTTAATTACAGACCGTTAAGATCAGAATAAAATCTTTTTATTTGACACTGATCATGGAAGCATTTGAGAAATCCACTGCACTAGAACACTTCTGATTGTCAAGTATTTTTAAGTTTATAATTAGCAGAGAGATGTAACATGCTCATGTCAACTGTGTTATTGATGAGCAATTCCATGCAAATGTCAACCTTGCCATGAAAAAAATGAAGTTTTTACCAAAATGGTGAAACCGTTTCGACATTTTTTTGCGTAGGCAAGAATTTTACAGTACTTAAAAATACTTAAAAATGTCTGTCAGTGTTTTCAAACTATTATATTTGATTGACAAAGTCACAGAAGTGAAATTTGTCACACTCATTACGAAGAGATGTCACATCCATAAGGAAGCTTTTCCTCATAAATGCAAAAATGTCAAATAAAATCAATAATTTTTGTTCTATAGTGAGCTAACTCGTATCCATTTGATTAGCATTATTTATTTTGGGTTGTGCAGTTTAATTCACAGAATTTCTACAAAGTATGTTGTAGGGCTGGAGGAATCATCATAAAAAAATAATCGAAATAGACATTCAGAATCTATAATTGATCTAATCTTTCCAACTCAATTTTTTTTTTCAATTACTTTCCCCAAAATGGGGAAATGTGACCGCACTCTGTTAAGACAGAATTATACTTCTGTGTCGAATGTACGGGTATTGTTCGGCGCAGTCGTATACCTGCGCACCTCTCAAATGTCACTAGGCATTGCACGTTTGTATTACATTGATGATGATTGAAAGCTGTGGCAGAAAAGCCTTGAGACCGCATATTTTCCATTACAATAAAATAATTGTTTACAGTAAAATATTTGTTTACAGAAGATTCAATAAACGCACTGTTAAATATTATTTACAGGATGTACAAGAGGTATTTTATTTAGAGATGCTGCTTTTTTTTTACTTTTAATATGAAAAACATAATAATAATTGAGTTTTTCACTTTTTTAAAAAGAAAGAGTTGCTGTTTGTTTTAGGCAATGTGTGTTTTAATTTCAAAGTTGAAGTAAATGGTCATAAATAGTGTGTGTTTTCGATTATTTTAGAATCGAGTGATGCACCAGTTAGTTCAGTCAGAAATCTCTCACTTGTAATATGCGAGTATATTTACTGTACAAAACTTATCAGTGAACTATGAGGATTAAAAAATTTAATTAAATAATCGCTCATTAATCGCAATAGTTAAAATGTTCAATTAATCAAGATTATGATTTTAGGCCAAATCCCAGCCCAAGTATGTTGCATAATGTAATTTACTAACTTTTTTTGCTGTCATTGATAACGCATGTTTGTTTTTTTTTTTCAGTTAAAATCTATAAAATGTTTACAGGTTAATATTTTTCTGATCCCATAACTCTGTGGTTAGTTGTTTTGAAGAATATATACCGATGTTGCAATATAATATTAAAGTATATTTTTTTCTATGAATTTATGTTTTGAATTTTTACTGCAAATGTCACATCCATAACGCTGGAATTGCTCTGGTATAATTGTACTTGTATTCTTTAGGGATGCTCCGATCAGGATTTTTGCAGCCAATACCGAGTACCAATTTCTTGTCATGATGATCTGCTGATACCAAGTACCAATTCTGGTGCTTCATAATGCATAAAACACATTTTTCCGTACAAGTATGATACTTAAGTGGAGATCTTGCCTTACAGAAGATAATAAATTAAAGATGTTGCATATAATTCCTTAAACATGTAAATCTTATAACCATTTAGCGTGGACATGTAATGGTCAGAAGCAGTTTTACAGAAAATAATAGATAAAACGGATACAAAAAAAAATGGTAATTTAGAAACATTGCAAATGATAGAAGAATTCAACATGTCTCAGTGAAGTTTGGAACGCATATTTAATCTATTTTAAGTTAAAATGCAAATCTATAAATCCATTACTTTACTAAAAGCAAATCAATCTATAGACTACTGTTTATTGCAATAAGTATATTACATTATTATGCATATATACATATAATTATATTATATTAGAAGTTATATTTATTAAATATTCAAGTTAAAAAAAATTGTATTTCTCTAATTTTTCCAGCCAGGTTTTCATGAACTTGCAATATTGTTGAAAACACAGAACTTTCAGCTCTGATATGTAAACAGATTTCAGTTCTTATATGTCCTCTGCTTGTAAACTTATAAACAAACCAACATTTGTGATCAGTTCATGAGATTGGCGAGTACCGATTGAGTCATGAAATGTGATTATCGGCTAATGCTGATCAATCGGAGCATCCCTAGTGTTTGTGCATGTTTGTGTTTGACTAAGAAACTAAACTAACATCAATTTTCCAAAAATAGGAAAAGCTTAAAAAAGAGAGACTGGAAAAGAAAGCTGCTGTTCTGAAGCAAAAGGTAATGTTCCATCATGGTTTGTCACACTTTGTTGCTCGTATTAAAAGGGTAGATAAAATGACTAATGGTTGAACTTAATTTTCTCTCCCACAGGGCAGTGATAAAAAGACTGTAAAAGGTAAGATTCAGAGGACACATTTGTTTATGGGGTGTTTATTATGATTCTGTATATGCATGTGATGTTTTAAAAAGTAGTCATTAATTCTGATCTGTTTCTTACATGTTAAGTTGAGAGAAAGAAGCGTGTAAGGGAAGAATACAAAATTGCAGATGTTATGTCCAAAGAGGTGAGCATCTATTTTTAGCTTGTTGTAAAGTGTCATTGCTATTTTACTAATGTGTATATTTTTATTTTAAGGAAATTATGTCTAAAGCCAAAAAGCCAAAAATGGAAGAGGTAAAGTTTTTATTTATTTTATCAGACACATGAAATTAGTTTTTGAATCAAAGATTTAATTGGATGAGAATCATTTGAACTCATTGTAAATTGTTTAAACACCCTTGTGTGCACATTCTGCATTGATGACAAGGAGCTTGTGTATCTTACCAGCTGTCTAGCAGTTGTAATACATGACTTGGTTAAAGAAATTTGTTTAATTTAATAATGTAATGTTTGCTGTACGTTGGTGTCATTGTTCTCAAGTGTTTTTTTTTTTATTCTTCTGAAGGAGGCTCATGCTTCTGTAAAACTGGAGGCTGAGGATATAGAGAAGCTAAGTGACACAAACTCGGATATTAAAGGTCGACTCTCTGAGACTTTGAGGGAGAACAGCAAGCAGATGCTGGATCCAGAAAGAACCGTCAATGACCAACCTGTGCCAGCACAGCAGCCCCAACTCTTTACCGGGGGTGTGATGAGGTGGTACCAGGTGGAAGGCATAGAGTGGCTCAGGGTAAGTGCATGCTCTGAACACTTTTAAACAGTCCTGATTAAGTAGATGGCCTGCAGAGGGCAGTAGAGTTATTTTCTAGTGTCTCCGTTGAAGTTTAATGTGCATTTTTATTATGAATGATTTGGAAGTCTTCAACTCTGCTTCTAGAGATCCACTATACAACAGATTTTAGCTCCAACCCTAATAAAGCACACATGAAGCAGCTGAACAAGCTCTTAAGGTCAATTTGAAAATACACGGGTGCTAAAGCAGATTGGAAATTAACTTTGCAAGACAGTGGGTTCCCAGGAGCAGGTTTGAATACTTCTGCTTCGTGTTTATTTCTACCCAAACTCATTTGACTTCTCATACTTGTGAGTCACATGACAAGGATGTTCTGGTTTTCTTATTCACTACTCTGTCTGTTAGATGCTGTGGGAGAATGGCATCAACGGTATCCTGGCTGATGAGATGGGTCTTGGAAAAACCATCCAGTGCATCGCACATATTGCAATGATGGTTGAGAAAAAGGTCCTTGGGCCCTTCCTAGTTGTGGCTCCTTTGTCCACTCTTCCGAACTGGATTTCAGAATTCAAGCGTTTCACTCCAGAGGTGTGGAACAATAACTATAGCTCTGCTTATTGTAATCAATGCTTTAATAAACCAACAGCTGACTGTTTGAGAGGTTTTATCTATTTCACCTTTGTTCTTTTTTTAAGGTGTCTGTCCTGCTGTATCATGGACCTCAAAAAGAGAGGTTGGACCTGGTGAAAAAGATCCGTCAGCACCAGGGATCCCTCAGAATGTGTCCTGTTGTTGTTACATCCTTTGAAATAGCCATGAGAGACCGAAAGTTTCTTCAGGTAAACTGATTCAGCCTTTTATTTAAGACAGAAACTTGTTAATTAGCAACTGGTTGCATAGACTACATAGATGGGTCTTTATTAGTCATCCATTTTTAAGGTCTCTTATATAAAAACATAGACTTTTCAATTGAAAAAGTAAGATTATTCATTTGTCAACTCTTTTTTTTTTTTTTTTTGGCAGACTAGGTTTTATTGTTCTCATGTTTGTCTCCTCAGCGTTTCCACTGGAACTATCTGATTGTGGATGAGGGTCACAGGATTAAAAACTTGAACTGTCGTCTGGTGCAAGAACTAAAGATGCTGCCAACTGACAACAAACTGCTCCTGACAGGAACCCCCCTCCAAAACAACCTGTCTGAGCTGTGGTCACTCCTCAACTTCCTCCTCCCTGATGTGTTTGATGACCTGAAGAGGTATGAACTAAGAAGAGAAATGCAAAGGGAACTCAGGATCTTGTTGTCCACCATTCTGATTCTTTATAGGAGTGAAACATTTTCTTGATTTAAGATTGAGAGTTTTAATACACCAAATTAAACATTTGATGATGATTTTCCCTCAGTTTTGAATCCTGGTTTGACATCAGCACCATCACTTCAGATGCTGAAAATATTGTGGCTAATGAGCGGGAGCAGAATATCCTTCATATGCTACATCAGGTATCTTCACATTATGATTTTCTTTTTCTTGTAATTTACAGCTAGAGCATGGAGTATTATTAAATGTACTGACTATTTGACAGCGTTTACACATCCTCCCTTTGTTCTAAACCATTTTGAGTTTCTTTTTTTCCTCCTGAACACAAAATAATGTGTTTTGTAGAGTATTAAAAATCTTTAATAATTGACTTTCATAAAAATATTCTACTGTGGATGTCAGTGTTTTCCCATTCCCACCAAAAAAATGAACTTGTAAAGATTTGGAACCATGTGAGATGGAGCAAAATGTCACTTTTGGATAAAATATATATTTAAGTGTATATACAATTGTGATCCTTAAATGAATGCCATTTATTAATGTTTTCAGATCCTTACACCCTTCCTTCTGAGAAGATTGAAATCAGACGTCACACTGGAGGTTCCACCTAAGAAAGAGATTGTTGTGTATGCACCCCTAACCAACAAACAGGAGGCTTTTTACATGGCCATTGTTAACAAGACTATTGCCAAACTGCTGGGTCAGGAGAAGGTAAGTGTCAGTAGAGGAAGTCAGTAGAGATTTTCCTGGACAACGATTTACTTTACATGCAATAACAAGTAATTATTGTTTGTTTGATTCATAATCTCTTTTATAACTACAAGGATGAATCTGCGCCTGCTCCGCTAACACCCAGTGGCCGACCAAAACGCAGGAGCAGGAAGGTGGTGAACTATTCCGAGCCAAACACTGACTCTATGAAAGACCTTGAGAAGTACCTAGAGAAAGTTCAGCAGGAGTTGGACAGTCAGGCAAGGTCTGCCTCTTGTTTTGTTTGACCTCTGGTGTTTTTATTCAGTTACTTCTGTGTGCTAATGCTATTTATTTATTTTTTCTTTTAAAATTTCATATTTTTTTGCCATAAACTCAATTATACAGCATTTGCAACTTCTTAACATGTTGGTTACTTTCTCTTTAGCTCTACTCCTGTGGTGAATGTGTTTATGCCGGTTGATGCTCAAGTCAACTTGAAACTGCAGAACATCCTGATGCTGCTGAAGAGATGTTGCAACCATGCATACCTCATAGAGTATCCTCTGGACCCCACAACTGGAGACTTTAAGGTATCTTGCACAGAATTTGACATCATTTTGTACAGTGAAATGATCACATCTACTTTGCAGTAGTAACACTGGCAGTAATCTTACTTACAGATTGATGAACAGTTAGTGGAAGCATCAGGGAAATTTCTTATCCTGGACCGAATGCTTCCTGAACTGAAAAAAAGAGGTCACAAGGTAAAGGTCACAATAATTCCTCATACAAACAGGCATGCATTTTAATGATTAACAACTCTATCAGTTAGTGTCAAACTCCATTGTGGTTGTAAGCCAATCATGTGCACATTTAATTGCCTTTATAAAGTTTTTGTCCTCTAAACGGTACATTGGATATTTGTGATCCACTCAAGACAGCACATTTTGTTAAAGAAGTTTATAAAAACATTGTAGGCTTTACATTATTGTTCACATACAATACCGGTCAAAAGGTTGGGGTCAGTAGGATTTTTAAATGTTTTAAATTAAGCTTCTCCTGCTCACCAAGGCTGCATTTATTTCATCAAAAATACAGTAGAAATTGTGAAATGTTATTGCACTTTAAAATAACTGTTCAAAGTAGTTTATAATTTAATTTAATCATTTATTCCAGTGATTTTAATGTTTTTAGCTTCATTACTCCAGTCTTCAGAGTCACATGATCCTTCAGAAATTTCTCTAATATTATTAATATTATTATTAGTAGTAATAGTAGTATTATTATTATTAGTAGTAGTAGTGTAAGTAAAACATTTAAAAATCCTACTGACTTCAAACTTTTGACCAGTAGTGTAAGTTTTCGGTGTCAAATTCCTTCAGAAATCATTCTAATATGCTGATCAAAAGACAGATGTCATTTTTGATCAGTTTAATGCATACTTGCTGATTAAATGTGTTGGTTATTAAAGTCATGTTAATGTTTGCTTTGTTCAGAACACAAATAGCACTTTTTGAAAAAGTATGTTTTATTAAATAACTGCTGGTTAACTGTGCATATGCTCGACAGCTGTGTTGTCCACCTTTTAACTTATTCAGATTTTGAATGTAATGTCATTAGGGATGCGCATTTCCGTTTGCCAAACAACAATCGCAGCTCGTTAACTGAATATTAATGGTTAACTGGTTAGAATAATATTAAATTATTATTTAATACAACAAAATTTGACGTGTCTATTTTGTGACATTAAATATTGCATTTTAAAATACTGATTTATTTTAACATACGAACAACAGTATTCAGAACAACAGAACATCTTCACGCACCTGCAGTGTTTCCAACAGCATAGACAAAAAGTAAATTAAAAAAAAAATAGGCCTGCTCGAGATTTTTCACAAATGACAAATTTTGATTGCAAAACGAAAACATTCATTCATTTTCTTTTCAGCTTAGTCCCTTTATTAATCTGGGGTCGCCACAGCGGAATGAACCGCCAACTTAACCAGCATTTGTTTTAAGCAGTGGATGCCCTTCCAGCTGCAACCCATCTGTGGGAAACATCCATACACACTCATTCACACTCATACACTACGGACAATTTAGCCTACCCAATTCACCTGTACCGCATGTCTTTGGACTGTGGGGGAAACCCACGCAAATACGGGGAGAACATGCAAACTCCACACAGAAACGCCAGCTGAGGCTTGAACCAGCGACCTTCTTGCTGTGAGTCAACAGCACTACCTACTGTGCCACTGCGTTGCCGCAAAACAAAAACACTGAATCCTTTTTAAGAACCGGCATAGGCTGTTTGTCCAATCATGTTTTTTTTTTTGTCAAATAAAAATAGCAGGCCTATGCATTTAATTAATGCTCCGCTCTAATTCTTACATCACAAACCTCTGTCAACATTTTTAATATAAGTCTTTAAAGATTGCCTTGAGCATCTGATTTTACCTTAGAGCGTCTGTGCTTTCATTTCCTCTCACCCGTGGTTAATGTGCACACGCTGCGTGTGATGAAAGACAATGACAGTGTGCATGTGTTGACTTTTTGTAAAGAATAGGCAACTATTGCATATAAGTTTTGTTGTTATAATTGTGATATTCAAGGTTTGTGAAGTCACAGCTCTGGATAACTTGAAACAGCGATAACCAGTAGTGTAGGCATCTTAACAACATAAACACTGCAGTCACTTCAACGAAAACTCTGCCTCTGCTTTCATTTGATTGATTAATAAAAAAGACGCGACTGATGTAACGGGCATTTTTCCAGTCAGGGTTGACTTTTATTTCAACTGCGGGTGAATAGCGCGCAACAGCAAAAACGCGAGGCATGCAGGGTACATATGCAGTGTGCAAAATGCCCGCGGCCTTTAGTAAGCCACAGCAAGCACGCCTCAACGCATTGAGTTGTGATTAGCCCCTCATGCAGCCAAACTTTAAAAATATATAAAATAATATATATTTTTTTTATAATTTAACTGATACCATTAATCGGGTAAACCCATCCTTTCGGTTAACGATTAATCTGTTCTTTTGAGCATCCCTAAATGTAATAACGTGCACGTTTTGTAAAACTGCTTTAGAATCATTATTGTGAAAAGTGATACACAAACTTGATTTGTTTAATAGCATAAATGTTTTTGAAAATAGGTGCTGATATTTAGCCAGATGACCTCCATATTGGATATTCTGATGGATTACTGTTATCTCCGAGGTTATGAATACAGCCGGCTGGATGGGTCAATGAGTTATGCTGACCGTGATGAGAATGTAAGTAGCATTTTGTTGTTTAATATGCGTTGCTGATATAGTATAGTTAATGTCGGATGTTTTAAATGTTTAATTTGTACCTTTTTTTATTTTTTGCTTTGCAGATGAAGAAGTTTTCTTCAGATCCAGAGGTGTTTCTTTTTCTCCTGAGCACTCGAGCTGGTGGCCTTGGGATCAACCTGACATCTGCTGACACAGTCATCATATTTGACAGTGATTGGGTAATTTTAGACGTTCACAGGCACTTCCTTGATTTTATTATTTTATTTATTTGTGAGTGGAAAGACTCATTAACTATCTTTTTTTTTTTGTTTGTCTTCTTCAGAATCCTCAGGCAGATTTGCAGGCACAGGATCGCTGTCACCGTATTGGGCAAACGAAGCCTGTGGTGGTCTACCGTCTCATTACGGCCAACACCATTGACGAGAAGATCCTGGAGAGAGCTTCTGCCAAGAGAAAGCTAGAAAAGATGGTCATTCACAAAAGTATGCAGCAAATGCTAAAAACAATAATTTTGAAAAGCACAGATGATCTTATAACTATGCATAGCGTTTACGAAACATATTTCAGCAGTTATCAGCATCATAAATCAAGTCTGAACTTAAAAACATGTACATTTATCAAAAAATACTATGCAAACTATATATTTTCAACATTTAATCGAACTACGCTATTTCATTGGGGTGTAACGGATCACGACCCACAGCTTGGAACACACGTGACCCGCGGATTAATAACTCTTTTGAATTTGTAGGTTAATCCAACATTTGTAACGATTGCAGAGAGATTGCTTCCGCATCATTCAAATTACGTGTATGAAAGCATTTTGGCTTCCCTGTAAAATATGATGATGGAAAAAGTCGTGGTGGGACCTAAATGCTTTCTTAGGTTATTAATTAAAGGTGTTTCTGTCACTGTTTGTTTAACCAACATTAATGCATTCAGTGTAAAGCTACACAATTAAACGTTAAAAGATCACGATCTCAATTCAAACCCGCGCAACATGAATGATAATGATTTGCATATGCTTATTAATCCTTCAAAGCGCTGCATTTCAATCTGCGCTTGATCGAGATTTAGTTTTTACACTTTGTCAGTTCGTTACAAACGATTAAATAGTTCAGATATAAACACTGATGTTTATAGGAACATTTAAAATCACCGTTTAATGGAACTTGGTGCTGATGAATTACATCGTTTAAACAATAGGTGGCGATAAACAACCATCAAATGTATGTCACTGAATAGGTTTTCAAAAATGATCCACCTATAATGAAACATGAAGTTTTGTGTGTGAATTTTTAACTCATTAATTGAAAATAAAATATATGTTGTACAAGATGTTGGATTTCGATATTTAGCATTGGCAGCAAAGGTAGCACAGATCATTTTTCGTATCGGTTATTTTTCGTATTTTAAGTTCTGTTTGCTAAATCCAGTGGTTTTTGCAGTAATATTTTTGTATAAATGAAAAGCAAAATGACATTTGTCTCCTTTTTTGCTGATAAATGGTCTGATTCATGACTTGTGATCCAAACCATGAGATTTGTAATCCGTTACACCACTACTATTTCAACTTTGCAACACATTACGAAAAGCGAGTTAATGCGTATGCAGGGATGTTTCTAATGTACTGTCTGACATCATCCTCCTCATTAGTAGGTGCTTTTTTTGCCATTTAAGAAAATAAACATAAATATATATATATTTGTGGTACTCTCCCATTTACTGCTCATACGTATACCCAACTATCATGAAACCTGGAAATGTGAGCTCCAGTTGTTGTTTTGAGATGATCGACTTTGTTTTTTATTGTGACTGTTGACGTTTTGTATCCTTATCTTTTATTTTAGACAAGTTTAAAGGCTCTAAAGCAGAACTCAAGGCAAGCAAGAGCTGCGTGGATGTTGATGAGCTTGTAGAACTACTGAAGTCCAGAGACTACGACGGGTACAGTTATTTATTCATTGATCTATTTCTGCAGTGTTGTAATCCAGAGTATGGTGTTATTCTGCACTGTAAATTGCGCCACTATACAGACTGTCCTGACGCAACTTTAAATTATTGCAGGGCAGTGAAAGGCACTAAAGGAAAGGTCATCAGCGACAAAGATCTGCAGATCTTGCTGGACCGCAGTGATTTAATGAGTAAGTGTATCGATGCCATGAAGATATCAATATCCGTGTGTATAATCCACTGCATAGTGTTTAATGTTGTAATCTTCTTTTTCAGATCAGGCCAAGAAGCGTGTTAAACAGGAGAAAGACGGAGTGTTTAAAGTTATTGAGGCCAAGGATGACAATGGTGAGATCAGTCTGTCCTGAAAGCGTTAATGCTCGACTTTTAGGCCAAAGTTGAGTTATTACCACTGATCAAGCAGCGTTAACCGTCTTTCAAAACACACTGCCTGAATACTGAAAGATTAAGACCTTCTCCATTTTAAATATTTGTCAACCACTGCTGCTTTTCGTCAGTCCATCCTTTGTTTGAATTTTTTTTTTTAGCAGTTTTAATGTTTCTCATGCCAACTTTTTGGGAGGAATTAGCTCTAAAACAACCTCACACTGTGGCTTCTTTGTAAATACTGTTGTATATTTCATGTGTAGTTAACTGGACAGGATTCACACATGTAAACCGCTTCTAAGCACCTTGACCTAGAATACTGTAGAACAAATGTATCGTTTTATTTTTCATGTTTTCAAAATAAATATTTTGTATTCTGCCTGTGCTTATTTAAACCTGTCGTTTTCTTTTTGTAGTAACTGTAGAATGTTATAGAAATGTATGTTTAACATGTAGAAAAACAAACATTTCCAATTATAGATGATAGTCTGATTTATAGTGCAAGTGAAGGCTGGAGGTTGATCAACTAGCATCAGTTGGTAACCTTTAATTAAGCTTTGGAACATATGGTTACTTCATTAACACTGATTCGTTCAAAAGGCTTGTAATAATCCCCAGTAGTACACCAGGGGGTCTGTTCTTAATACTTCGTTTCAAGAGTTCCCACTTAGATATGCTTGGCGTATAAAGCAGATTTGGCATGCTGTCCCAGGAGAGAACCTTGAGCTCGGAGATATTTGAGCCCAGGGCTCCCACCCGGTCGATAAGCGCATCAGGAGATCCGAGATCAGGTTGGTCTCGAGAGCTCCCCCTTTTGAAAAGGAGGAGATGGGGTGGAAGGGGGGATTCTTCCAAACAAAGATAGAACAGTAGGGAGAAAATGATCCATTTATAGTAAACTAGGATCACTTTGATTGGATTACTGATTACAGATGAGTGGCCAGACGTGCTCAATCATATCACGTGCTCCTCTCGAAATTAGTTTATGAAACTTCACTTAAATGATCTAAGATGATTTTGCAGATCCTGGATCTTTTAATCTTGATAACTGAACTCTGGCTAATCTGGTTCTTCAAACAAGTTGGTGAATCAGATTAAAATATTTTGATGAACTCATCTGAGATTGCTGCATATCTTATGGAGGACAGATCTATCGATCCTTGAAATCATGATCGGCACAGCAGCATAATGACATCATCTGATTAATATTCAATTATCTATGTGAGCATTACATAAAATTCATAGGAAATGGTTTGTTAAATAGCTACAGTATGATACGCAATAACTTTCCACATTTGTTGTGAGCTGTGGGTTTTACATGTGTCAAGAGTATTTAGCAATTTATTTAGTTTTACCTTTACAGCAGATTTTCTTTTTATGGTAGGCCTATTCAAGTATCTTAAACAGCTGTTTAAATAAAATTTGCATTAAAAAAGGCATTTGATATCGGTAAAAGTGTCTGCAACATTGGCAAAGCATCAAATTAGCTGTCAAAACATGTGTGTGACTGCATGAATTACTAAAAAAAAATATATATATATAAAAATATATAAGTATGGCCGTGTTTATTATCGTACACAAATTGTACTAAAGCTGGTACCTTAAAATAGTACACATTTGTATCTAAACACTTAATAAATGTTCTCTTTGAAGCTCTAGGGAGAGAACACTAACAGTTTTTGTACTTTTATTTGAGAGTGTAGATTGCATAACAGTTTTGTTTATATGTATATAATTATACATTTTAACTATTTTAATATTTTTCCCAGTGTTTAAAACCTGTACATTACTACTGTAAGGAAATTACATTGCACTTCCAGTATCACCTTTACTTGAAATGATCCAATCCAGTCCTGTTTACATGAAATAAACCTGCTCCCAAGCAGATTGACAACAACTCTCGAATGAGTTTTGAAGAACTAAACAATCCTGGATCGTGTCAAATCAGCAATAACCAAATCAACCAGATCAACTAATCCACGTAGGAACTACCACGAACGAACCCCAAGTCTTTTTTATCTTTGTTTTGTCCGGTATTATGGGTATTTCATTGAGTGCCTTAGGAAGGGACTTTGCCTTAAAAGACAAGTGCCTGAAGTCTTAAAAAGATCATTTTTGCTGATTCTCCTCTTCTAGTTTTCTTCTTATATCTTGAATCACTGTTGGCAAAAATAAGCAATTTTAGAAATGTCAAAGTTACCAAAGTAAGACCATTTTCATTTAAATACAGATGAATAGTTTTAGTACTGAACTCTTTTACTAGTTTTTAATATAAAGAAAAGTAGCCATATACAAAAGTTGAACATTTAAAGTGGATCGAAAAAGTCAAGAGTGTTTAATAGTTTGTCAAACACTTCAGATGTTAACTACTGTAGATAAGGATAAATGCTGTGTACAATACTGGGATGAATAAATATATGAAGAACTACGTTACTACGGTGTAAAAGCTGACTGAACATTAGGTCCCCATTATTCCTGATTTCACATCAGTTCTTCAGAAACCGTTCTGTTTTAATGTCAGAAACATTCTGCTGCTTGTGTGGAAACTGATACGTTTCAGGATTTGCAACTAAAAAACAAATCTTTGGTAAAATGTTAAGCAGCGTCAGTGTTACTTTAGTTCCATTTAATGTATTTAAATATAGTACCGCAAACGTTGGAATGAAAGTATTCATCTAGGATGATTCATCTCCCACATTTGAAAAATCTCCTACCCTCTACGCCCCCAACCAAACAAACATAACCGAAAATAAGTGATACGGGGTCAGATGTTGTTAGATTTGAGTTCTGCTGGAACAAATTTGCCATTAAGCTAGAAAAAACAACAACTATATCAGACAAGCTGTGAGATTAACCTATGCATATTTTAGAAACAGAAACATACCATCGTCGGTTGGAGAGAACTTAAGTGCGTTTCTTTGACGACTTGTAGTGATGTCAGTGATGGTCATTGGAGGATCAGCTGCATCAATGTGGCCAATTTTCTGCATAATCCTGTCACTGATCCCAAGGTAATCTTTACGCAAGTCTTCCATCTCTGCTAACAGCACTTCTCTCTCTCGCTCCAGCAAACCAATGGCCTCTTTGAGTCGTTCTCCCTCCTTGGTGCTTGCCATCTCCGACACCATCTTATCTTTATGAATAGCCTCCATCTTCTCCGCCAGGACTTGCTTGTCTGTCTTGAGTTTGTTGACCATCTCCATCAAACTCTCACACTCTCTTCTCAAAGCTTCATTTTGCTGCAGAAAGGCTTTTTGCTGCTCCTTCAGTTGAAGTATCTCGACTCTCTGCTTGTTGTGAATCAACTTCGATTCATATTTCATAGTCTCCACCTGCTGAAGTGTCATGTCTCGTTCAGTTTGGCACTTCTTCAATTCAACGTTCAGATTTTCAATCCTGTCCTGAAACTGTTTAACATTCTTCTCGTGGTCAGACTCTTTGGAGCAGGTCGACTGAATGAGCTCCTTGTTCTTCTCCTGAGCTTTCCGTAAATGATCTCTGAAGTTTGCAGCTTCACTTCTCAAGGCTGACACGTCCTCCTCAAGTCTCCGAATAACGCTGATGTTCTTCTTGTGCTCGGCATCCATCATCTGCAGCGTCTCGTTACACAAAGCAAGATCTCGTCCTGCTACATCTCTTTGCTCCTCTAGAAGTTTCTGCTTGGTTAGCAGCTCTTGAGACATCTGCTGAAGCTTCTTTAAGGATTTCTGACAGTTCTTTTTCTCAATGAGCTCCTCGCCGAGTTGGTCCTTCAATGTCTTGGCACGTGTTTTGAGGCGCTCGTATTTTTCCATCAGTGCCTTCAGCTGCTTCATCAAAGTTTTGTTGTTACTCTTAGCTTCATCAAGTTCCTTCTTCATATCTTCACAAATGTGGTCAAACCTGGTGGTGACCTCTGCGTTTTTCTGCTCCTCGCATTTCAGCTTTTCAGCTAGAAGTTGGGTTTCTTTGTCATTATGCTTTAATATTTCTTTCATATCTTTAAGTTCTTGTTGCTTCACCAACAACATACGGACAACATGTTGATTTTCCAAATCCTTTTGCTGGAGTTGTTCCTTCACAACTTCAAAGAAGTCAAAATGTTTGCTCTTGAAAGAAATTTTGTCACCTCTGCCTTTTTCTCTGCCCTTTGACATTTCTTTCAAAAGAACTTTGGGTGTGTTTGAGGAGCATTCAACAGATCTTGATGAATTAGACCTTACCAAGTAACCAAAGGGCAGATGTAATGATTTATGATCCATCTGAAAGTCATATTTTGACCTAAGGATACTCATCGTAGCCTCTTCTTTCTTCATCAGATCTGCTCCTGCTAGAATTCTGTGCAAGGATTCCATTGCCTGTTCATTCAAATCTTGAGTGGCATTTCCATTTGATTTTTGAAGTAAACCCTGGCGGACTTTGAAAAACCTGTTTTCAAGACTAGCATCCCCTGCAGCACACTGTGATTTAGCAGATGGGAGCTGTTGTCCTTTCTTCCACTGGCTAAAAAGCTCTTTATCACGTGACTGCATTTCACTGTTGGTGGTTTCTGGCTGAAGGGTGTCTAAATGATCCGGAATTGGTCCGTTTATGTCCTGCTGGGTGTCTTGAATGCCACCAAGTTTAGAGTTGTGCACAGATTTTCTCATCTTCTTGACATCAGAGTCCATTTTAAGTCAATTTCTTTGTGCTGTAAGATATTCAGGCAAGTCAATTAGCCAAACATTGCCGTTCGAGATTTACTTGAAACAACAGGCACTTTAAATAACATAACATGAAACTTTCTTCCAGAGCTCTTACCTTACTTGCATTGCGTCTCTCCAAACGGACTGCAACAGAAGCCTACTGTGCAACTCAGTCTTCATTGTTTAAAATGTTTTAAAATGTCTGTCACCATGGCAACAGGACTAATGCTGGCAACGCTAAGCGCTTGGAAAAAGACGTTATAAAAATGGTTTTGAACCAAACCAGTTCAGCCTGGTTAGCGTCAATTGAACAAAAGCATCCATCATCTCACAGACTTACTACATACTTCAGTCCAGCATTTCTTTGCATTTTCAGACAAAAAAAGTATTTACATTACTGTTAAAAATATACTGGTAAACACTGACTAATTTAACCAGTTAATGAATTAGACATTGTCAACTATAATTGAGCATTAAAGTCAAACACACAATTGAAGTCAGAATTATTGGCCCCCTTTGATTTTTTTTCTTTAAATATTTCCCAAAGGATGTTTAACAGAGCAAGAAAATAGTCAAATTTGCTAGAATAGAAGCAGTTTTACATTTAAAAAAAAAAAAAAAAAAAAAAAAAAAAAAAAAAAAAGCAGTTAAGGTCAAAATTATTAGCCCCTTTAAGCTATTTTTTTCTGACTCTACAGAACAAACCATCATTTGTTAACTAACCTGCCTAGTTAACCTAAGTAACCTAGTTAAGCCTTTAAATGTCACTTTAAGCTGTATTGAAGTGTCTTTAAATAATATTTTACTAGATATTTTTTTCCTGTCATCATGGCAAAGATAAAATAAACCAGTTATTAGAAATGAGTTATTAAAACTATTATGTTTAGAAATGAGTTGAAGAAATCTCTCTGTTGAACAGACAATTAGGAGTTGAAAAAATATAGAAGGGGGCTAATAACTCCGACTTCAACTGTATTTTTTTTTTTTTTTTTTTTGCTAATTTCTTATTTATGATTTAAATAATAACTCTCAACTGATATATAGAACTTCACTGTGAAAATGAATTAACAGATGTAGCCAGTTGAAATATGTCCATGTGGCATATAGACCAATTCAATGTGGTCATGTCATTGGCCCATTATCATTTCCTGCTTGTTATCAAACTTCTTCATAGCTGTAACATGAGGCAATTAAATCATAACTGCATGTTAAAACAGCTTTCATAACATTATTTATGAATATGTGGCTCTTTTTGAATTCTCGGGGCCTACAGAAATTAAATTATTAAATAGATTTAATTTTCAAGCCCAGTTGTTATGAGAATACATTTTTTCTATCTTTAAATGAAACACAAAAAAAGCAATTACAAGACACTGGTTACTTCCTGAATCCCCAACAACCCAATGGCTAGAAGTAGTATATAATATTTATGTGATGGAAAAAATTACATTATCCCTTCGACTTCAAATGAATGCCTTTAGAAAAATCTGGTCCAAGTGGACTGATTACATTAGATTGCTCCATCCAATCTTCATAGAAATATAAAAATATTACTATCTAATTCCCATCCACAGAACAAACATTCTTCAATTTACGACCCATTGCACTCCCCCTCTTAATCCTCTCTTTAGATTCAGAATTTACAGTTGATAATAACCTAAAGTTGAGTGAATAAATAAAGATTTGACCTTCTCTGACCTATGTATATTTAGTTATTGATATTATTTGTTACCATTTTATTGTTACTGTTATTTTTAATATTTTTAATATTTAATATTGTTCATTTTCATATATTTAATTTTATGAAACTTTTAATTTTTTTTATTGTGTTCTGTTGTTTAAAAAACGTTTAGCAAAGGGAAATGTACACTCACTTAAGTGGAATCATTGTACTGTATTTATTGCTACTAATATAATACTAATATAATTGCTACTAAAATAATAATAATAAAATAAAACACCAAAAGCAAGCAATCCCACAAAAATCCAAACTAGTCAGAAACACATTTGACATTTTAATTGTTTAAAAAATAAATTAAATGGCATAACCTTTAAAAGATTGACACTCAAATCATCTTGTGAGCACTCCTCATGCATTAGAAAACTGCTCAGTGAAAGGTGCTCTGAACTTGGAGAAGTACAACAAAAGGCAAATAGGGAGACACATTCATAATAATCTCCAAACGTTTCTGTAAATTAAATCCTCGTATGATCTACAGCTGATATTTGTACACTCATTTACATGCATGAGGCTATTATACAGTCTAAAACAACACTGTACAGAAAGAGGCCCAGCAGAGGGGTGTCTTGGATGGATTTACAACTTCAGCATTCCTTAAAGGCTCTAAAAATACCTCACAAGAAATCCAGCAAAAATGCTAATAGGTTTTTACACCAAGTAACTATGCGGTAGAAGTCTAACTGGAAAATGCTACCAATTATCCACAGAGAACTGGAATTCAACTGTTCAACAAAAGGAAACGCAGTGTCCGAATTAACTTTCAGATTGTAAAACATTTGCCGTGCTTTTCTGAATAATCCCTCTAGCCAAGGGAAATTCAAAGCTGCACATATACCTGATCACTTAAACCTGAATTTAGAAGCATTTGTAATGATGTCCTTTGAGGTTATAATGCAGTTCTGTACGTTGGTGTGTATATTGGTCGGGGTAAATAATGCTGTAAACTTTGGTTAGAGTCTACATGACCAAACATCACAAAAACTACACAATATAAAAGCAGTGATTGTTCAAACACTGGGCAGATAAGGCAGAGCAAACTGTCAGTTGGTCTTCAACTTTGTAGCTTGTGTCACCTGATCTGTTAGCGTGGCTCTTATCGAGTTCACAACAGTCTGTCGGACATTTTCTTCCATGTATTGCTCAGTAAGTGGCTTCAGCACCTAGAATGATCAAAGAATACAAATAATTAATTATATATGAATATATAAATACTTCACATTTGAATGATGCTTTTCTGAACCATTTTTATCTATTGCCAACGGGTTGTTAGACATTTTGTGTGGATGTTTACGGGTTTAAAAAAGTATAGAGAAATTGGCAACTATTTAAATACTCCCCATGGCCGTTATTACACCTGTAAAATATGTTATATGTTATGACTTCAGAGTGCAGTGGATCTTTTATAATAAAGAAACAATCCATGACATTATTGCTAAGTTTTCCGTAAACAGGAGAACTTAAAGGTTAGGATTTTGCTTAAGCCCTAAATGGTTTAATACTGTCATTCCAAACCCATAAGACCCATCATAAATTTGTCTTTCAAATGAATTAAAACCTTTCTGGGTAACACTTGAACATGGTGTCCATAAGACTTTTAAGAAACCTTTATAATCGTGACATGACAATGAACATTTATGCCATTAGCTCAATTTTGTTCTTTTATAATGACATCGTATGAGGCGTCTTTCTTATGACAACTTGATATAAACAAATACAATCACAACCTGTATTTGTCATGACAGCTTGACATTATCAAGACAACATTACTTATCAAATATCTGTCATAAACATGACTGTCACGAGGCCGTAATAATGGTGTCATGAATATTTTTGTTGATATCATTGGTACATCTTGAACTTGTCTATGAGTTAACTGACAGGCTTGGTTGTCTTGGTAATGTTAAGTTGTCATAAGCTACATATACATGCGCTCATATGCAAAAGTTGGGCACCCCTGATCATTTTCAGAATTGCAAGCATAGCCTGCTGGTTGTTTAAATCAGCAATTTCATTTGGATATATTTTATACCCTAGGGAAAAAGCAACATTTCAGTTCTGACATAACATTTATTTAATCAGATGCAATGCGATTTAAGTCTTAACAAAAACAGACAGATGCAAAAATTTGGACACCCCAACAGAATAATGACATCAATATTTTGTGCAGCCACCTTTTGCTGAAATAACAGCCTGTAGACGCTTTTTTAGCAAATATTATATATATATATATATATATATATATATATATATATATATATATATATATATATATATATATATATATATATATATATATATATATATATATATATATATATATATATATATATTAGGGGTGGGCGATATGACCTAAAATTTATATCACGGTATTTTTCATCTTTTGAACGGTGACGGTATAATATCATGGTATTACTTTCAATAGCAAAATAATATACATCTCAAGGAAGAACGGACAAAAGAAAGTCTCACTTCTATCATTCTTTAAAAGTTTTGGTTTGGGTCATTGTAAATGCTCAGTCTCGTTATGAGGAATTCATTTCTCTGTGTTTCTGGAATAAAGCAGGCGAGTCAGCCGCACCAATTTATAAGCAGACAGAGCAGGATTCTCACAATGACCACCAGCGCAATTCCGCTCTTTGTTATGAGCCGTTGTTTCAGTGTAAACTTAGTAAAGGTGAGTTTCTTTGGCGATGATGTGTACAGTGTTAGATTTTATATTTAGCAGACATTTGCGCTGAACACGCGGTGAATGCAATGCATCGAGATTCGGGCACCTTCTCCGAAAACACTCGATTGATCTCAGCTGGCGAATCAACATTTACCTCATGTTATGATCGCTGTCATCTGCGTCATTATTATTATTATAACTTTAAGTGAGGTTTGCAAACCTGTGCACTTTTCACTCTTCAGCCGTTTGCATTTCCTGCAGTAACAAAAGCTCCCTGTTATCTGACAGCGGGAAGCGTTGAGTGACTGACAGCTAAATATACCAATACAGCGGCAGGGTAGAGCGATTCAGCAAGTTTTTAGAGAAAATCAAATTAGATTGCACTACAACCATTATATTCAGACACACAAATGCTCCCAAATATATTATGAGGGCGCATAGATTAAATTTCAGGCGCTCATGCGACCAAAATGGTTGCAATTTCGAGCCCTGTAGTATAAGGACATGTATTCAGACCACAACTGAACGTTTGAAGAAAATTGAATGCCTTATTATTTAGAATTAGCTATTATTGATGTAAATGCAGCCGTTCAAGGCGCATAATTGATTTATTACGGTATTGACGGTATTAGAAAATCCATGTCGTGGCGCAATGTCACACCGGTGATGACTATGACACCGGTGTACCGCCCACCCCTAATATATATATATATATATATATATATATATATATATATATATATATATATATATATATATATATATATATATATATATATATATATATATATATATATATATATATATATATATATATATATATAAGATTAAACTTTATTGTCATTACACATGTACAAGTACATATAAACCCGCTTGACAAACCCGTTCTCAAAGACTTGTATTTAGTCATTACTTGGGTAGCACACATATTCTGAATGCCTTCTGCAGAATTCAAATGAGCAATTTTAATCTAGACTAATTCAGATTAATTCCAAGATTACAGTGAGATTAATCTAGATTAATCTATGCCCACCTATAGTATTCACACGTATTTAAATTTGGATTGTTGCCCTAGAAAATTTGGAAACCCAAGGCAAGGATTTGAACCACTGGTTTATGGGAAGGAATAAACATAAAAGACAGGAAAGCAACTGAAACAACAATGTGTGGGGAAGGGGACAGAATATGGGATGGCCCAACCAACATGTGAAAACACAACCAAGAGGTATAACTCACCTGTACCCACAGGGCCTCTGCTATTAGGTCTATAGTCACACCCACTTCTCGATATTCTCCTGAGTATCTCACATATGACCAGGCACACAGCGACAGCAGAGCCACCCCCATCACCAGACTGGCCAGAGCCGCGATGAACGATAAGCCAATAAAACCAGCCACGGTGGAGACCATGTAGGTAACAAACATGACTGCAAACAGAGTGGCCGGAGTTCTTGCTGCATAGAAAATGTTCTTGCTTTCATTGTGTTTTACAAAATTTGTGTACACTTCATCAAGCTCTGTCTCTAACTGCTCCTGATAGCGCTGACTGAACTCTACACCGCCCATTTTCTTCACCCCGCGAAACTGATCAACTGAGGTTTTCTTAAACTCATCATGATAGCGCTGAAGGTCAACTGGGGCGATGTATGGTTTGTCTCCTCCACACACCTGTGACATACAAACAACAACATAAAATTGAGGCTCATTTTCTAATAACATAAAACATATATTGGAGATATAACTAAACCAAAACAGGCGCACTGCTTATTTTGCGTTATCCAGGCCAAACCTACTATTTTAGTACACTGGCCTCAAGTTATTTTCAGTTATATAGGCTAGCTCATCTCACGTCAGGCTTCTGCTATATTTAAATAGAAATGAGGTCCTTCTCTATCTACAATCCATTAAACTGAATAACCTTGATTCAATGCATCTCCTTGATACAATGATGCATACTCATATTTCCTATGTTTACATGCATGCTTCTGAGAAGAAACAATTAGAAAAAAACAGCAGCAGCAGTAACTCTACCTGCTCCATGGTTCTGTTATAAGTGTCTTTTGCTCCAGCGACAGCTGTCAGGTTGTTCGCTTCAGCAGTTGCCTGAGTAAACGAGGCACAGTACGCATTTAATATCTTCCATATACACTACAGTTCAAACATACTGACACAGCAAGATTCATTCAAATAAATCAATATTCAATAAGAACATATTAAAAATTATACAAAGACAGTTGGAATTTATCATAAGAATTTACAGTAATATTATTAGATAATATTTAATATCACTATTAATGGTAAGATTTTTAAATAAATGTTCCTTTGACATTCTTTTAAAAGAAACATGCATACCATTAATATATACAGTATATTAATATATACAGTATATATATATATATATATATACAGTATATATATATATATATATATATATATATATATATATATACACAGTATATATATATATATACAGTATATATATATATATATATATATATATATATATATATATATATACAGTATATACAGTATATATATATATATATATATATATATATATATATATATATATATATATATATATATATATATACAGTATATATATATACACAGTATATACTGTATATATATACTGTATATATATACTGTATATATATATATATATATATATATATATATATACTGTATATATATACAGTATATACTGTGTATATATATATACAGTATATATATATATATATATATATATATATACAGTATATATATATACACGGTATATACTGTATATATATACTGTATATATATACTGTATATATATATATATATATATATATATATATATATATATATATATATACTGTATATATATATATATATATATATATACTGTATATATATATATATATATATATATATATATATATATATATATATATATATATATATATATATATATATATACTGTATATATATATATATATATATATATATATATATATATATATATATATATATATATATATATATATATATATATATACTGTATATATATATATATATATATATATATATATATATATATACTGTATATATATATATATATATATATATATATATATATACTGTATATATATATATATATATATATATATATATATATATATATATATATATATATATATATATATACACACACACACTTTTTAAAATATTTCCCAAATTATGTTTAACAGAGCAAGGAAATTTTCACAGTATGTCTGATAATATTTCTTCTTCTAGAGAAAGTCTTATTTGTTTTATTTCAGATAGAATAAAATAAGTTTTTATTTTTTAAAACCATTTTAAGGTCAAAATTATTATTAGCCCCTTTAAGCTGTATTTTTTTAGATTGTCTACAAAACAAACCATCATTATACAATGACTTGCCTAATTACCCTAATCTGCCTAGTTAACCTCATTAACCTAGTTTAGAAGTGTCATGAAAAATATCTAGTAAAATATTATTTACTGTCATCATGGGAAAGATAAAAATATTAGCGTTATTAAAGATCAGTTATTAAAACTATTATGTTTAGAAATGTGTTGAAAAAAATCTTCTCTCCGTTAAACAGAAATTGGGAAAAAAATAAACAGGGGGCTAATAATTCTGACTTCAACTGTATACTAAACAGCGCTTAAACAACTATTTTCAACATTTCTTGAGCACCAAATCAGTCCATTATCAAACAATCTCTGCAGGATCATTTGACACTGAAGTTTGAGTAATGGTTGTAGAAAATCCATCTTCATCATATAGGAATAGAGAGCAGCATACCTGCAACATGGATTTAGGATGTGGAAGCTCCTCCCCTTGATAGATTTTGATATATGCCTACAAAAAAGGAATTAATACTGGAATAAACATGGGTATTTACTGAATGTTCTGAGGCACTGCAAAAAGCAAATGTCTAACCTCACAACAACTCTAAGAAAGCTAAAATAAAATGAAACAAAATGTTATTTTCTGACATTTTAACAGGGCTCTCATTGTACTCTTGCACATCACAGAAAGAAATGTTAGGATTCAACTGTTCTTAGTTTTGTTTTTTTACATTTAAAATTTACATTGCATTAATGCAAGCTTATTTAAACTTTAAAGCTTATTTTGCAACGTGTATTTAAGATGGAACAAAGCATTTTATAAGCTGTTGTGGATTATGTGGTTATGTGCATTCCATTACAGCAATCAAAGGAAGTATGTGTATGGTGCATTTACAAATCCATGTAGATTACACATATAAATTTTCTGTGTGTAAATGATTTGTAGCATGCATTTGTAGACATCTTTGGTGGTGTTTTAACTCAATGAGAGAAAAATAAAAATGCCTTAATCTGAAGATGTCCAGCTTTCCTTATGCCATTTTTCAGCTTTAACAGGCCTGCTTTGGCAGAATTATTTTTAATAATCTGTTGCGATAACAAACCAGTGCTTAAACAGGTAGTGTCAAGAACATTTCATGCAGCTTGGTAACGGTTAATAAGCCACTGACAGTTTCTACATGCACCATAAATTTTGCCTTAAGAATTGTTTATGATTAATAACTAAATGAATGTTAATTTCATTTATTATCACCAAAAGACATTCATCACATCATAAACTCTACAAAGAACACCTCAACAGAGTCTCTTCTGTTTAAAGCTTAACACAATTAACGGCTAATCTTATTTGTGTTTACAGCTGCTGCAGCTAAAATAATGGAATCTGACCTTGAAGTACTCCAGCAGATCTCTGCATGTGACTTTGGCTCCACCGATTTCTTTCTCTACCAAGTTCTCTGGTGCCAGCAGTAAAGGAACTAGATTCTGCAGCTCCCTTTTGAACTCATCATCAATCTCTGCAAAAATAAATACATAGAATTAACAAAAAAAACATAATAATATAAATACAGGGTTCATACAGGCACAAAATAATGAAAATCAAGGACTTTAAAGCACTTTTTCCAGCACCTATTTTTATTTTCAAGACTGACACGCAACCTATTGAACACCTAAAATGTATTCTCAGCAATCCATAAAAACATTGCAGAGGAACTATCTAGCAATTTATGGAAACAAAAAAAAACAATTGCTAATAAAATAATTAATACAATATTAATAATTAATAATATAATAAACCTGCATTAAATGTGCTCGTGAATTTTTTTTTGTTGTTGATGTTCTCTGACAGCTGGAAAGAGAACTGAAAATTTGTACTCAAGTAGAAATACTATTACACTGCTAAAATATTACAAATTGTAGTAAATAATACCAATATTAAGTAAACGTACTTTTAGTTTAAAAAAACTACTCGGTGTACTAGTTAGTTAGTTTTGAAAATCAGATTTTCATTACGGCCCTTTTTTTGAGTGTAAACTTGTTTGAGTAGTTTAATAGTTTAAATCACAAGGCTACATTTATAGGAATAGCACGAACAAAGAAAGTATGCTTGATTTTTTCCTTTCATGACAATTAATACATTTCAATACCACTGGCAAAACTACCACATACATGGAGATGCTTTTTGTCCATTTTTTAAAAACATTATTATCAAGCTTCGAACGGTTTAATTAAAGTATATGATGAAAAGGTTGAAACTTATCCTGTCTGTCTTTACAATATGGCCGATTTGTTGCTTAAAGAGCTTTAAAGCACATGGAAACTGAAATGATTTTACAAAGTATGCTGTCAGTAATACAATGATAAAAACAAATGACTTTAGGCTGAGGTATTTGAAATATGCAGTTTTCAAAGCAGTGCAATTTTCCAGGATGTGAATTTCTAAAAGCACTAAGCATTTTAAGCACTAGGGATGCAACGATTATAGATTTTGGTTGTATGATTATAGTCTGAGGAATAATCACGGTTGCACGTTTATCACGATTATGCATTCATTAATTTTAAAACACAATTAGTTTGGAAAAATCACATGAAAACTCCTTATATTTAAAGTGTTACTTATTGCTGCTCAGTAACTAAATACTACAGCACAAAATAATAATAAAACACAAACAATAGTCCATTTCTTTATGGACTTAAAAATAAGTGAAAAAGGAAAATAAATGACAGAACGATAAATAAATAAATAAATAAATAAATAAATAAGAATAAATTAAAATAAATAAAAAATAGTATTTCATCGCCTTGGAATTATAAGGTTCTATCTGAGTTCGGAATTATTTTGAGATATTGAGCTTTTGAGATATTAAGGTTTTGCATTCCATATAGCAAACAGTTTGTGTGTAATATTTTTTTATTAAAAAGTCTTAAAATGTAAACAACTTATAAAAAACTTCCCATAATGTAAATAAGTAGTCATTTAATAAGAATATATCAATAACTAAATTAACAAAAATGTCAGATAGAACCTTATAATTCTAAGGTGACGATTTTTCTAATGTAAATCTAAGCATCATATTAGCCAAGTATTTCCCTTTTAAAGAGAACAAATCAAAGGCTGCTGAACGTCTGTCTGAAAGGCACTTTTGATCAACTATATTATGAACTTGTTTGGTATTTTGTATTGAAGTAGAAATGTGTATATTCCATAGCCTACAATGTATAAATGTTCTTGTCACGTGCACGTCGCAGCATTCTTTCAACTAGGTGCGCCTGGAGTGTGAGCGCATCATGTCAAGTAATTTCACTCCCAATATGCACGTAAGAAAAGAAATAACGAGCTTGTGCATGCAAAAAATGGCCCTTAGTTAATAGCCTAAGCTATAGTTAATCCAGTGTGCCTGTGTATTAGCCTCAGTGTACAAGCTTGGAACTTTAAACTAGCACACAGTTGGCATAATTTTGTTTAGTTGCAGCAGTTTTGTTCGGTCCAGAAACGCAGTGTTGAGAAGCCTTTACGATTAATTAACCGTGACAACTTAAAGTGCAGTTAATAGTAAAATCTGTTATTCATTGCATCCCTATTAAGCACCTTTTGCGAACCCTGTAAATAGAAGAAATAAAAACAGCCTAGAGTTGAGATATCCATGGTCATATCTGTGTCTAAAAGAAATTCTTTATGTACCTCTCAGTCTGCCATCAAAGTGAGGGTTGGTGGCCACCTTCAGACCTGGATGTGGCAGAAGAAAGCAGCCTATGTTGGAGAAACAGCTGTGGATGTGCTTCCTCACATTCTGCAGCTCTTCGTGTTGGTTCTGCTTCACCTTCAGAGCACAAATAAAACAATTCAAACTCTGCTGAACATGCAGCTGCAGTGTTCATCTATTATTAGCTTCATCTTACCTGCAGTCTTCTCTCCAAAAAACTATTCCCTCCTTTGAGCCCATAGTCATGTTCATAGGGGTAACACCAGTCTCTGATCAGAAACAATAGTTTCTGGAACACAGGGGATTAAAGATGTATTAGAAACTAAAGGTCTATTAGTGAGAAGAAGATTGTAACTGAATAGATGCCCCGTTAAATAAGATAAATTCAAATAAATCTGATTAAAAAAGCAAGTTACTATTACAAAGAAATAGTCTAATTAATCAACCAACAATTCTGTCAGATTCTGTAGTAACCCACAAAGCAATTTTGTGTTTAATAGACATTAACATAGATGGCTTGGCTAATACAAAGTTGTTAAAGAAAAAAACAACAACCATACATCTAAGGATTGACTAAAACTAGTCATCAAATAAACAGATTAGACAGACTTCACCGGCCATTATTCAATCCTGGTGACTAGTCTAGTTTTAGACTATTCATGGACATCTATTAGATTTTCACTGACAGCCCAAATTTAGCCTTGGCTAAATCTACCTATGTTTAGACTCTATTAGACTAATTTTAAACACACACACAGAAAAAAAATTGTTTGCTTTGAAATAGTTCTGGAACTGAAAGGAAATATGAATATGATTTTCCCTTTATTTCCTTTCTCCCTCACAGGGATAGCTTCTTATTTAACCATTTAAGGCACAAACACATTCAAATACCCATTTAATCCTTTAAAACAAATGATTAGATTATTCAAACATTGCTGCAATTGCGAAACCTGTTTGCCTGTGTGTCACTTTTTGTCCTGAGCACAGGTTAGTATTGGCCCGTTTCCACTCAGTGATACAGTACGGTACAGGTCACCTTTATCAGGCTTGAATTTCTACTGCTAAGGGTACCAATGGTACTCTTTTGGTAGGCGTGGTGTACGACAAAAAGTTTCTACGTCATTTTCGCTCAAAGAAATGTCAAAGTAAAGCTGTACGGGCCGTTCCCATATAATATGAGAAGCATTTCTTACAAAACAGAGGCTTTATACACATAAATACTTGTGTATAAATGTTTATTACTAACCTTTCTAAGAACATGATTTGATTATAACGGCAGATCAATGATGTGCGAAATAGCCAACTGCAATGTCTGCGATTATATAAAATAAATAAATAAATAAATGCAACATATATGAACACAAACAGACCCTACAGTCTCGTTACCAGTTACAGAAAAACTACACACAGCATACATTTAGTCCTTATTTGGGTTCAAAAACATGCAACATATAGCCCAGTCAGTGCAAACCTCTCATCTGCATCTTTAATCTTCACCAGCACAAGTAACCTAAAGGTATTCCATCATTCTGAGTTCATAATAGTCCAAAAGGTGATGATAATAGTTAAACATGACAGTTTGTTCATGTTTTAGTTTGCTGAAAGAATCCTCTGCTCCTTTGTTTTTCCTGCTTCTCCTTTGTTTTTTCACACTTCACTCTCGCGTTTGTCCATTTCTGAAAGGATCGGATGTCAAAAGCACTTCAATAATCACACGCACGTTAATATCATCAGCTCAAGAAGTTAATTATTTCAAATATAGACACGCGGCTCGGCACACAAGAAAGCGAAACCACTCACGCTTCAGACGGCCTTGCAAAAAACTACAGGGCACAGGGTAGATTATGTGCTTTGTTGCTGTTCATCAAGACAGCAACAAGGGTTGTTTAAGCTCGGATCGACCAGGGCCCGTTATTATATGTATATATTATTACGGCTTAATGTCTCGACTGTGTATTTAAAAAAGTATCACTAAGTGGAAACAGGCCATATGGGGTCCACAACAGGTACTCAACACGGAAATTATCAGCTTTATTACCTGAAATGGCTTCTCGAAGATCTCCTCCATTGCAAGTCGACCATATTCTGTGAAAAGCTATAAAACACACATGATGTTACAGTCCTACATACACAGTACTAACATACTACTAACTAATGATGTACACTAATAAAGTTGCTACCTGGAGATGCTGCAAATCATCTTCTTGGATATTCTGAGAAAGATTATAAACCTAAAACAAACGAGATCAATAAGTCATTTGAATTCCATGAATTATTCAGTCCTTGAACACCACTGATGTGTTTTAACGCACCTGCACAGAGCTGGTCATGGTGCTTAAAGCAAAAACAGTGGCACAGTCTTTGATAGTGGACTGACTGTCAAAGGCTCCCTGAGTGTCCACCAGCAGCACAGCCACCTAACATCACAGAGATCTGTGTAATCACTCAGTCAACATAACTTCACGGCAACATAAGCCTTTAAATGAATATCTATCCACCTTAGTTCCATCTTTCTTTTCCACAACAAACACTTCGCTCCAGGCCTGGATTCCTGTGGTCTCTCTCTCACAGCCTCCTCTCCAGGAGAAACCGGTCAATGGCTCATCATCTCCTCCCATCCATGACTCAGCTGACTACAAAGAGACGAAAGAAATTGTTCATGTGAATGCTCTAAAATGAATGTAATAAAACATGTATGCTCACATTCATGTGACCTAGCTGGTTTTCAAGATGCAGGATGCAACCCACAAGTTAAGGCATGCGAAAGATTGGAGTCATCAGAAACCTGTTCTCAGGAATGATAAATCAGATAGACTTATTCTTAACTGATGTGTTGGAGGAAACATCATAATGCAGAATGGTAGTTGAACAGTAATTTTACAGTCTTCACAAAAAAGGCCAATACATGTTTTTTCCTTTTTGTGATTATTACGATACGAATATGTGGATAACATTAACAATAAACGAATAACATTTTAAATAATGGGTCATTAGTTAATGTATTTACTAACATGAACTAATTATAAACAATCTTGTACAGCAATTATTAATCATAGTTTATAATTTACTAATGCAAATAATTAAAATCTAAAGGTTGTTAGCATTAGTTATTGCACAGCAGGTTAACAGAAACTAACAATGAACAACCTTATTTCCATTAACTAACATAGAAAAGATGAATAAACATTGCAATCAGTTTTGTTCGTTGTTTGTTCCTGTTAGTAAATACATTGGCTGTTTCTCAATATGCGTTCTTCAGTGATCTTGCATCCTTGTGTTCTCATGTAACGTCATCATCAACTGCCGAAGTTCAGTTAAAAAACTCAAGACCGCAAGAACGGAGGACATGTGAAAGTTCTCGGATGTGTTCTTGATATCGAGGACACACCGATGCAGACTTGAGCACCGAACTCGCTCGAGAAGTCCCAGAAGATATTGCAATGGGTTAAAGGAGGTGGGAAGTGCAGCATTTAATATAGATTTATTAAGTTCAGAGATATAACTTATTTATGTCTGGAGTTTCCCTAAATGAGAAGTTGAAAGTAAACATTAAAATGAAAATCTTAATAGAGACATAAACACATTAAAGCCTGGTTTATACTTCTGCGTCAAGTGATCGGCGTGACCTACGGTGCAAGTCTTGCACGCAGGCGTACATTTATACTTTTGCGCGGTGTTTCTCTTGCTCTGCAATACACTTCCGAAACGCTAGCTGGCAGTAGGTGTCTATGTTTCTCTGTGTCGAGTTCCTTCGCTGGTGTTTTGTTTTTTCTGAACGCTTCCTTAATGTACAAGTGGCTCAAATTTGCTCATTTTGAGGCGTGAACCGGCGGACGTGCAACAACTTTAATCATAAGGTAAACACAAAACAGCAGTCTCCATCCAGAGCTCCTTCACGGGACTCCACACTTGTGAACACCCGCTGCATCACACTCACGTGGCTCTCACCTCCGCCCACACTGGTCAGCGTTACCAAGCTGACCAATCACAGAGCTTGCGCTACGTGTACACAGACCCATTTTTTGAAAGGTGCCTGTAAGTGACGGCGAGGGGCAATGCGTCCACGCGTAGGCTGCGCCATAGCATACACGTGCGCTTGACGCAGAAGTATAAATCAGCCTTAAGGGTGTTTATTTGCTGAAATTTGTATTTAAATCTGCTTTATTTCTATCGTGCAAAGTATATTTGAAAGGCTTTTGTGCATGTTAAATGTATATTGAAATAGGGAAAAACAATAAATCGTTGTATGAATAAATAATTTTCAGTTTTAAATAATTTTCAGTTAAAAATGCGTGCAGGTCATGTGACCGTCAGGAAGAACACAGCATCTCATTTCTCACAGGAGGCATTCCCTGTTCCCTAAGCACATGAGTCTGTTCTTTGCGTTCTTGGAATTGAGAAATAGCAATTAATTAGTATTAACTAATGGATCATTATTTTAGTGCTAGCCATTTACTCTAAGAGGTTTGAGGAATTTTATTCATTCATTATTTTCATTAATTCATTCAGCAAATGCTTTTATCCAGAGGGACTTACAAATGAGGGACACAACAAGGGATTTATATGAAAGTGGCAAATTATTATGAAAAGTGCTAATTATCATGAATTGTGAACCAAAAAACTAAGATGTGGATTGGCAAATTAGGGACTACATTTACACTTTAACAACAACAGAAGAGACTTGAGGTCCCTTGATAAATATTGTGAAGACATAGTTTAGCTTATAAAAAAGACAAATATAAGGAATTGACATTTTACCTTAAATTTTTTATTTTTTTATTAAAGTATACAGCATGTGGACCTTCTTTACCATTTTTGTAGCAGTGTGTAGTAAAGCTTTAGTATAAAAGAAGAGCGTTAACATTATAAAATGAAAAGTAAATTCAGTTTTTTGTGTGTGGTTGTAGTACACAACACTATAAGTGTTATAAAGGGAAGTAAAATACATCTTGAAGTGGAAAATGCACACACACACATATATAATGAGCAGGAAAAAAAATGAAATTTTTACTGCCCCTCAAATGGGTCCATATGTTTATGGGTTTCTTTGTTTAAGACAAAATAAGATATTTTAAACAATGTTGGAAAATGATAGCTAATGACATCCAAAAAAAAATAATAAATAAAATAAAAATCAATTAAACGATCGGTTTTCAACATTCTTTAAAATATGTGTTTTTGTGCTCAACAGAGGAAACTCAAACTGGTGTTGAGGAAGAATAAATTAAAAACATTTTTTTAGGGTGAATTATCTTCATTAAATGAATTAATGATATAAATTTAATTAATGAAAGGAGATTCATTCTAACCTGATCATGCATGTAACGCAGCATGAAGTCCAGTAGAAAAGATTTGCCCTTGCGGAAGGCACCGGCAACAGACACCACAACCACGTTGAGATCCTTAACATGTTCCTGCATCAGGATTTTTTCCAATGCAGCAGCATCCAACTCAAACTTATGATCGTTTTCATTAGTAATTACAATCTGGATGGGTCGAGCTCCTTCTGGAACTGGGTCCTCCTCCAACTCGAGCTCTTCAGCTACAGCACATGGTGCCACACCGTTAGTATCAGAGCTCAACTCCTCCAGTGTACTCAACGCCTGAGCTGGGCTGATGAATGGGACATCTTCCACCCCAGTCATATCTGTAGCGGAAAGGGAAAAAATATATCAAAAAATGACATGAAAACTACTCAGGAAATAGTTAAGGATATTCGGCTTTCGAATTAAATTTCAGGATCCACCTAAACCATCTCACATTGCTCTAACTCAAGAGCAAGGTGAGAGGGAGTTTTTTTTTTTTGCCTCTCTCTCCTGAAATGTATCCTATTTCCTGTTCCACCTCCTGTGACCTGTCTTCCCCTGGAATTGTGATGTTTGTGTATGGTCGGGGGGGGTTCAATTTTACTTGCATTTCGTTGCCTTGTACTTGTACATGTGTAATGACAATAAAGTTGAATCTAATCTAAAAAATGCACTATAAACAGGTCCAGTTCATTTCCCTTAAAAAGTGAGCTTCACTTTTGAATGTACATGTCTAACTGTTCAGTGTTTCAGTAGATTTGCAAAAAATGCTGTTCACTAATAGGAGAGAATTGGTATTTAAATATCATGATCTTCATCATGATCACATTTTGACATCATGAGACCCACATGACAATAAACACAGGCCTAATTTCATCTTCATGTACAACAATGCTCTAGCTTATCAAGGTCGCATCATTAGAGAAAGATTATTGGAGGCATGGGTACCTCAAATCGAGTTGCCAGTACTTTCTACGGTGGGTGTGACTTTGCCAAGTACGATGTGATTCTGGATTAACACCTATGTTAATCACCCAACTGTAAATTATTCCCAAAATCAGAGGGAAATAATAAATGATAACAATCATGTAGAATTATAACCCTAACACTAAGCCTAAACTATAAACTATAAATTTATCCCTTAATTCTGATTGCAATGTTGTTCCAGGATCAACATAGAAGTTGATCGAGGTACATGTCCTACTTGAAATCACAGTAACTCACTTTCTTCAGACTTGAGACATTGGCATTTTTCATTGTAGTATACCCACCACTTCCTCATGCTTCCACCAAAATGCCCTACTTTTATGATATAATATCACTGTAGCATGAGTTTCACATTTCCCATAAATTTCACCAAAAATCCAAACATCCTTAAGTTTTTGTGAGTACTAGTGTATAGATAAAAATGAAAACACTGTATTTAAACTAACAAAAATAAAATAGTCAAAAGCTAATTCAGTGCATTAATAAATAATTTAAGAGTACTTAAGCATTACATAAAATAGATTTTCTACACAAAAATATGCATTTTATAGCCGATTTGACTATTCAAAAGGTCATACATAATCACTACAAGCTTTTTTGTTGTTGTGCAAGGGTTTGTGGGCAGGAATGGGCAAAAATACACTAAAATGTATCTTAAAATAAACTTCTAAATACCTCAGTTTTACACATATCAAATAAACTTCCAATACAGCAGCCACAAGTGTCAAAATAAAATACTGTATTTTGCATTTTGAAATACTACAAAATACCTTTACAAAGGAGCATGACATTCTTCACAAACCTTCCATCAATAGGCCTATTCAATAAATCCACTCAGCGTTAAACTGACTTCCTTGTAGGAATCGCCATTGTACTTGTTTTAATTCACCTTAACAGCTTAACATAGAAGTTCTAGTAAATTTAAAATTCAGCCCAGTTAATGTAGGTAATGTCTTATTTTCTTACCATCTACATCATCAGCCATATACCCTGCAGCCCAAGACCAGTTACTCACTGAAGCTAAGCAGGGCTGAGCCTGGTCAGTACCCTGGACGGGAGACCACATGGGAAAACTAGGTTGCTGTTGGAAGTGGTGTTAGTGAGGCCAGCAGGGGGTGCTCAACCTGTGGTCTGTGTGAGTCCTAATGCCCCAGTAAAAGTGAAGGGGACACTATAGTGTCAGTGGGTGCCGTCTTTCGGAAGAGACGTTAAACCAAGGTCCTGACTCTGAAATCCCATGGCACTTCTTGTAAAGAGCAGGGGTGCAACCCCGGTGTCCCCTCCCAATCATCCCCATCCACGGAATTGGCTCTATCACTGTCTCTTCCCTCCACCAATAGCTGGTGTGTGGTGAGCGCACTGGCGCCGTTGTCCTGTGGCTGCCGTTGCATCATCCAAGTGGATGCTGGACACTAGTGGTGGTGTGGAGAGACCCCCCTCATGATTGTGAAGCGCTTTGGGTGTATGGCCATACACAATAAATGTGCTATATAAATACACATTACATTACATCAGCAATCCATTTAAAAACGACTATTATTTGTGCAGTTTTCTCATTCTCCCAAGAGTTTTTAAGTTCTTCTTTAACGGAGAGTCTCAGTTTATCTTCTTAGTGAACACAAGTACACCATCGTGAGCTGTTATATATTTCTAAACTTCCTCTGCATTTCCACCTGCAGCACTGAGACTGAGAATGATGATGTTCTGAAGGTTCCTCAACCTGTTTTTGGACTTATTTCATCTCATATCTTAAGCAAAGATGCTAATGCATTGTACACTATAATGCCATTATATATAACTAGTCTTAGCATTGTGCAGTATACCGTTTTCAATGATTGTGGACTTGCTCCCAAACCTACCCCTGCAATTGATCAGTTATTTTCTTCATGTGTGTTGCATAATTTCATTCATACTCAAACCATTGACCACCATCTTCAATATTAATCTGTTTACAGTTCTGATCTCAAGCCTAGGCAAATAACTGAGAAAGCACCAATCAGAGGCAGCATATTTATGATGTCATCATGTAGACTTCTTCCAAAGTAGTTAACCGTTTTTTACAAATCAATATTACAGGACACTAAAGTCTTGTGATACAAAGTATTAACCCATTTTCATTAACCCTATCAAATACAAAATATTATTTTGTATTTGAAATACGTATTTGAAATACTCGCATCATAAATACTGCCCATCCCTGATTGTGGGTAATAATGGGTAAAACAATGAATTGATGAAAATAAATCCATTTACTGAGAGACACAACTCATCATAATGTTTTTTTAACATTTACAGCTTTGCTTTTCAGCACTTCACTAGCAGCTCATTACTGTGGTCACTTTCTATTCCAGGAGTGTGGGTCTCTGTTCTAACCCCATGCACTTTACCCATGAGCTGCGATAAGCCTAGATCCCTTTGGCCACAGGGCTAAATTTGGTAATTTTTGTCCTCAAGTTAAGACACGTGTAACACAAAACAAACACCCTCTCCCCTTCGCACTAGTCTCCTCAGGCTCATGGCCAGCTGAACAGAGCCCCTGAAACAAAGTCAACTACTGTCAAGGACATACTGGACGGGACACTTCAGTCAAAACTCCTTAAACCTTCTGAATTTTGGGTCACACGTACTTCAAAGCAAAAAAAAAGTACTAAAAGTAAAAAGTCAATAATTGTAAATTGTTATTGGTGAAAACAAGACAAATCTGGCCACAGAGGCTTTCATTTAAAACGGAGCAAATCATTTGAACGGAAACACACTTTCCTCAATGTAAATTTTTTAAAGCGATGCTTAACCAATGCAGAAAATTAGGTCTCACACATTGTTGATCTCTTACTTTTGTATATTGTATTACTGTATAGTATTACAGCATTTAGTAATTCAGTGTAATAGAGTAACAGGCAGAACTTTACATGATACAATAAAATACTTAAATAATTCAAATTTATGTATAATGTGATTTTTAATTAGCAACATCTTCAACAGCTGTTTATTGCAGTCTTCAGATTTTCAGATGAGAAGTAGTTCCATGGGCAACATGGTGGCTCAGTGGTTAGCTCTGTTGCCTCACAGCAAGAAGGTCACTGATTTGCGCCCCGGGTGGGTCAGTTGCCATTTCTGTGTGGAGTTTGCATGTTCTCCCTGTGTTCATGTGCTTTTCCTCCGGGTGCTCCAGTTACCCCCACAGTCCAAAACCATGCAAATTGAATAAACTCAACTGGCCGTAGCGTATGTGTGTGAATGAGTGTGTATGGAATTTTCCCAGTAATGGGTTGCAGCTGAAAGGACATCTTCTGCTTAAAAAAACAAATGCTGGATAAGTTGGCGGTTCATTCCGCTGTGGTGACCTCTGATGAATAAAGGAACTAGAAAAGCTAGTCCATGTTTTTATGACTTCTAGGCTGGACTACTGTAATGCACTGTTTGCTGGCTGCCCAGCAACCTCTATTAACAAACTTCAATTAGTACAAAATGCAGCTGCCAGAGTTCCAGGTCTAGAAAATTTGATCACATCACCCCAATTTTATCCTCCTTACACTGGCTGCCTGTTAAGTTTCGCATTGAATTTAAAATATTGCTTCTTACATATAAAGCTTTAAATAATCTAGCTCCTGTTATCTAACCAATCTTCTGCTCTCGCTACAATCCAACTCGCTCTTTAAGTCTCAAAACTTAGGGCTTCTGGTAGTACCTAGACTAGCAAAGTCGAGTAAAGGAGGTCAAGCCTTCTCATTTATAGCTCCTTAACTCTGGAATAGCCTTCCTGATAACGTCTGAGGCTCAGACACACTCTCCCAATTCAAACTAGATTAAAGACCTATCTGTTCAGTAAAGCATACACTTAGTGCACCCACTTAGGGGGCTTCCACATAGGATCTGCGTCTAGTTTATATACACTATGAACAGCAGCTACGCTAATTATCTTTCTTTATTCTCCATTTCCACCTGGGGATACTCTTCCCGAGGCCCTCAGACTATGCAGAGTAACTGATTCGATCCAAGACCAACGACGAGATGATCCCAAGGTTTCCATATCCTGGACCAGGCCGTATCCTGAGCAGCTACTGTGGTGGTCATGGAAGAGTGGAGAACATGAGACTGATTCCTGTGACGCTCCAGAGACAGACGAGGTCTTCACTGAGGCCAGCTTCCAGCCTCCGCCACTGAGACTGCAGCTCTGCACAAGACGTTTGGCCAGCGGAGAAATTAAAATGGTCATGCCCAACTGAGTCTGGATTCTCTCAAGGGTTTTTTTTCTTCACTTCCGCCATTTAGTGAAGTTTTTTTTTCCCTCTCCGCGGTCGCCACTGGCTTGCATGGTTCGGGATCTGTAGAGCTGCGCATCGTTGGATTTGCTCTTCAGTGTTTGGACTCTCAGTAGTGATTATTAAACCACACTGAACTGAGCTAAACTAAACTGAACTTAAACACTACAAACTAAACTACACTGTTCCTATTTACTGTGACCTTTTATGTGAAGCTGCTTTGACACAATCTACATTGTATAAGCGCTATACAAATAAAGGTGAATTGAATTGAATTGAACTAAAATGAAGGAAAATGAATGAATAAAGAAAGTAGTTCCGCATGTAAAAGGGTTTTTAAGACACTGTGGTTGTTTTTATTTACACACTTGTGCCATCGAAGTGTTGTGTAAATGCATTATTACACTTCTAGCACTGCAATATGATTATATATCAGCCTGTAATCACATGGGCCCTCTCACCATCCACTCGCTCAAAACCTATTTGAGTTTCTAAACAAAAAAGACGACGACAAATTTTGGAAACCAGTGAACACTCCATAATGTTTAAAATAACACTTCCATTAAGGTTTCAAAAACTCAAAATAAAAACTATTTCTTAGGGCTGGGTGATAAAATAGATATCGGACGCCATTGTCAATATCGATAATAAAAGTTAGGTATGAAGTTTCGATATGAAAGCTATAGTTTTATTAAAATGTGTCTGCTGAGCGCGCACCTTGGAAGCAATGCCAATAAGCTTAGGGTGTCAGTTTGTCATTTCCAATGGAGGCGCGCGAGGTGCACATGGTACGCAAGCGGCACACACGACACGCGCATTTTCCAGGTACACCTAGTTGAAAAACATCTAAACTTTTCAGAATGACGCGAGTGCACCGTGATTCATGCAAGTAATACTAACCAATCTGCTTCACACATTGTATGGAATATACAGGTTTCAGTAATAACGACATTAACTAATTACCTGAGACAAACACAGCGCATCCGAACACAGCAGAGTACTTTTCTCCACTTGCATCGGAGCTGCAGCAATGATTTGTCATTTGTAATCCTCTAAGAAAGCGGTCGCCTAGTTAAGAGAGATGCTATAGAAAAATGGTAAAAGCACGCGCTTGTCACTTCAGGTCAGAACAACATATGTGAAAATGAGTGCTGTATAGCAGCAGTGAGGTGATTGTAAATAAAAAAGGATGTGGCCAGAGTGGCTTTTTGGTTTCTTTTCTTGTGTATCCCAGCCACTAGCTCCCATTTGAAAGACTTTTTAGCATAGTGGGTAATAGTCATTCAACTTCACATTGCACACACTTTGTAACATTTATTTATCTAGTTTGAGTCTCGTACCACATACGTTTATTTTATTATATAGAGATCAGATATTTTTTTTATATTTTTGTTTTTGACAATAAAATTATTAGCCTTAGTAATGTTGGTAAAGTTAAAAAAGTGGGTAAATAACAAAAATCCTAATATTCTAAATGTATTGTTAAAAAATATTCAACAATTATTGAAATCAGATGATACGAAACATGATATTGTGGTAATTTTTGTAATATTGCCCAGCCCTACTATTTCTAGCAATACATTCTCTAAAAGTTGCTGATAAATCATTTAATACTTTTTTATATGTAAAAAATGAAATACCTTTGTTTAATACTACCAAGACATAAATCTTCTATCTCATAAAATTCTATCGGTTTGCTTTAAATTCAACCAATAACGGATACAGTAAAACAAGCCATTAAAAAGACAAATATTATAGACCACTAACTAGAGGACAGACAACATATCAAACACAACAACCATCTGCTCATTATCAGTTCATAAAACAACTGATATGTTTGCACTGATAAAACGTAACTTATAATAATTGGTCTGCACACTTTGCAGCACGTGTTGATCTTCTGGACACAACAGCCAAACCCTAAGTCAAAGTAAATTTACATGGCAAATTACCCTGGTTAATTCTGTACTAAATACACAAGGGATACAGGACATCCACCACCCTAAAGCTTAAGAGAACAAACAAGGAGCGTGAAAACTCATGAAAGACAGACACAATACACAAATTCAAGAAAAAATGAGAGTGAAGTGAAGTGAAAAACTTGTACATCTATTCATTAAATGCGGGTGAGTGTTCTGAGGCGCGCGAGATCTTTGAAGATCTGTGACCGCGTGTAAAATCATTGCGCGCGCACGAACATAAAGCAGCAGCTGAATTCAGCGATAGAGCAAAATAACAAAATAATTAAATGAAATTATCCCACTGTTGGGGTCAAATACAGCCTCATAATGTGGGTTAAAGCAAAACATTACGAAAGACTCGCAAGTTTGCAAGGTTGCCAATTAAGCAATCTAATAATAGAAAGCATAAAAATAACTTAAGAAGTCCCCGGGAACACTGGCGTCAACCAAATAACGTGTTGAGAATGTTTGTATCACGCATAAACCGTTAACGTCATGTGTCAATGACAGGTATCTGAACTCTCTGAAGCGCGTCTCACGAGGCTCAATGCTGCCGCAAGTAAACAGAGCTAACGTTAAACGTTTTATAAACTCTCAATTTTCAGCCCTCGGGCACGAGGCCATGCGCTTTGTGGTCCGAATTGATTCACACCTGGTTTAAAAAGGACCGTGACCAGAAATAACACGAGTTCAAGTGCCGTTTTCAACTTTTAACGTGTCAACAAAGCGCCAAACCAACAAGATGTTACCGGTAAAAACAAATATGGCATTGTGAGAAACCGACGTTACAAGTATTCGTGTATGAAATAAGGTTGTCACCTTCACCAAAGTTGTTGAATTTATGTTTTCGTCGAAGGAATTGCCGATTCCTCGGTCCGCTGTCTTCCGCCATCTTGGTTCTGTTGAAACTTTGTTGCGTGACGTCCGCACAGCCCTGATCTCACATACTGTACATATCAACTTCATGCACTCATTCAGAATGTTTTGTACACAAAGGAAGGTGGTTCTATCACTGTGTTTGGCAAAGAGAAATAAATTTGTTTCAAGAGCTGTTTACAATATATGTCTTTATAAAACAAAAAAGAAATAGACTCTATAAACTGTCTGCATCTATGATGAATGAAATAACTATTGTGACACTGATAATGCGACTTAGAGATGAGGTGATTTCCTCAAATCAAGCTTTTTAAAGGAAACATGCGGGTGAATATTCCACATACATAATATATATATATATATATAATATATATATAATATATATATATATATATATATATCTATATATAATATATCTAATATATATATATATATATAATTATTATTATCTTTTTTTTAAGCCATAATTATTAGCCCCCCTGATTTATTAGCACCCCCTATTGGGAAATATCTAAAAAATAAAACAAAGAGGTGCTAATAATTCTGAAATTAACTGTATATACACAGTGCTCAATATAATGGAGTACATTTCTCATCTATTCTCAGTGAATATAGGCAATGTATTTTGGTGAATTTAAACAAAACAGATTTATTAAACAGATATATTTATTAAAATAATATTTTAGTCACCAAACAATTAGAAATTGAAAGATAATACAATTAAATTCTTAAATCAAGCAAATACTGCAAAGAAAATATATATAGATATATATATATATAATATAGTATATATATATATATTATATATATATATATATATATATTATATATATATATATATATATAATATTATATTACAACCTACAAAATTTCAACAAAATTTTTTCCAAAAAAAACAATTTTTTTTTCCCTCTTTTGACAATTGTATTTAACATATTTATTAATATATAACATAAATTTGGGTGTACTGTTTTTGGACCGTTTATTGTATGTTTTTTGTTAGATAAACTCCAGATTTGGCTTCAGTACTGACTAATCTAATGTATGTGCACAAATATAATATAGTATAGCTTCCTATTAAAATATCAATTAAAATACAGATTTGTGAGGGGTGTACTTATATATGCTGAGCACTATATATATATCTATATATATATATATATATATATATATATATACTTTTTTTTTCAAGCATTTTCATTAGTCATCTCAGACTTTTGAAATCTAATATCAATTGTAATTTGTCTCAGTGAAGATAAATTACTGGAAAGCAGAAGAGGAGCACAGCATATCCAGGACTTTCTATTTTTAGACTGACACATTTAAAATCTATCTGCAATTATTTTTAGAGCTATCCAGGTCAGAATGTCACAAAATGTGTGACATATATATGTAAATATTTGTCTAGGACATTGGATTTGGTTTGTTGTTTTTGATACTAGTGTTGTAAATTTAGAATAGAACTTATCAGAAACCTAAGTAATTGTAACTGCATCGCATTAGTTTTAAGTGTGTCTGTGTGTAGAGCTGTTTTCTAATGTTTGTTTTAGCCATGTGCATATTTTTATGATTTTAAGTTATTGCAACATTAAAGTTTAGGGTTTAGTTAAGCGACACAAAATACCATGGCTATTTATACACGCGCAATTGCTCTCCCAATCCAGACGGTGGCAGTACGACACAACGAACTCTTCCTCTGTGGCAGAAGAGAGATTTTGAAAGAGTGGGCGGTACTTTGTAGTTTATTAACTCTGTTTAGTGTAGTCAGCAGTGCTGTAACTTCTCTTGCAAACAGTTGTCTGTACACCTGTTTAGAGCCAACAGCTTGGTTTATAATGACCGAAGTGCGTAAGAGAAGTCGGCACTGCTCTGGGTCCAGTGGAGAGATGGATCCTGCGGTCAGCGAGTATCAGTGTGGAGATCATTTCTCTGGGCTGCGTGATAAAGTCCATCAAAACAGCAGATCGCAGCGGTCAAAGTGCGGATATAGTGTTGGGATTCGATGATGTAGAAGGCAAGTTCTGCAGTTCAGTGCATGGAAATAAAAGTCAGGAAGCCTTTGGTACTGTGAATGGCAGGTGTTTTCGACTGATGTGCTGATAGAGACAGTTGTAATGATTATTTGACTAGTTAGTTTCTCTATGTTCCGGTCACATGTCTTCACAGGAAAAATAAAAGTAAATAAGTAATGTTTCTCTAATTAATATCTCAGCTAGTCTCTAAACATTCCTTCGATTAATTGGAGAACAATTTTATTATTTGTTTTTGACGAGAACTTGTAAGTAATAAAATATTAATATATGTACAATAAAATATTAATATATGTACAATAATATAATATATATATATATATATTATATATATATATATAATATATATATATATATAGATATATATATAAATACACGATCTAAAAAAACGTCTTATTTTAAGTTACTTCAATTATACTATGTGGCTATCCAAAGATATTTTTACAAATATGGTAATCATAATGTTAATTTGAAAAAAATCTCCAAGTTACTCTGTATGGTTTGATGTGTAGTCAGTCACACATCAACATTATTATAAAAGTATATAAAAAAATTTAGCAAATGATAAATTCTTAAAAAGGCCAACAATTGACTGAATTACCTGAACACTTTATTAAAATCTTAGATTGGAGACTTTGAAACAATCAGAAGGGAAACTAAGATTCTCTAATCCAGTGTTTTGTTTTGTTTGTGTTTGTTTTTTATTTTTGTTTGTTTTAAACCAGGGTGCTGGGATGCTAACTACTGGTATCATAGCAAACATCCAGTTGGTACTCAGAATCACCTAAAGCAATTTACAGAAAAGCAAGCTTCACAATTATTGAAACGTCTGAAAATCAAGATAAAACAATTAAATTTGTCTTTAAATGTGATTGTTAAATGTTCAAATAACATATAATTAGGAAATCTTGTAATGAAAGCCAAGATCTGAAATGATTGAGTAGAAATTGAAAGTTAAAATATTTGTAATATTCCTCACTAAGTAAACAATTCAATCAAGAAAGGTCAGGTAATTAATTGGTTAAAAATCGGGGAAACCTAAAGAAAATGTAGTTCTTTAAATAATGGAAATGTCAAAGTTAATTTGGGCCTTTGGATATTTTTTGTGGACAACGAGGGGCTGTAAGTCAAACACATCATGCTGTGATCAACTAAAGAGATGATTTTCCTGGCTGATGTATTTCCAGTTCTAACTTTATGAATAAAAATAATTATTAATTTCCTTTTTTTTCCCCAAGCTAGGTTTATTTCTCCAATCCTCGCTACTTTGGAGCTGTTGTAGGCCGGGTTGCAAACCGCATTGCAAGGGCCATTTTGTGATCAATGAGAAAGAATATAAACTAGCTATAACAATGGACCCAATGCTCTCCATGGAGGACTGAAGGGTTTTGACAAGGTAAACAAACAAAAGATTGTATCAACCTGACTGAAAACCATCTTTGGTCCAACATAATTTACGCATATTCTTGCAGATTAAGAGAATGTGTGTGTTGTAGGCTGTGTGGAGCACAGAGGCCGTGAATAATGGAGTGAAACTGAGTCACAGTAGTCCAGATGGTGAGAAGGCTATCCTGGAAACCTGAAGGTTTCTGTCACCTACACACTAGAGAAGAGCACACTGAGCGTGCTGTACCATGCACAGACTGACCACACCACACCAATCAACCTCACCAACCATTCTTACTTTCAACCTGGCTGGACAGGTAGAGTGAAAGGTTTTAAAAACTTTCGATAACACTGTCTTAAATCCCCATGCTTCATAATGAGTTATAACTCTGTTTATATTATCTATATAATTATTTTTAGACTGACACATTTAAAATCATCTGCACTGCTTAGTTTAATAACTATTCAGGTCAGAAAGTCACAAAATAACTATTTAATGAAACAATAAATACATAAAATAATAAATAAATGATTACATAACTCAAGAGACAGTTGGTTTGTCTTAAATTTTACTTTAATCATAGACAAGTAGCAAAAGTAGACACTTGAATTTATCATAAGCTTAAGCAGGGCCGGGTGGGACTCTTTTCAGCTTGGAGTTTTAAGCCTTAGACCAGCTCACCTCAGTTCACGACTGACTAAATTAAAATAAGGTCATTACCAATTCAGTTTCTAATGACACTATCACGACTTTTCAAGGACACAGCTGCTTTAGAACTTCAAATGTTTTTCATAATATGAGAACATTAAAGGGTAGCTAAATCTCCAACATTATTCTTTAAAACATCACAATGTCCTTTCCTGCAATATCTGAATATATATTCTGTGCAAAATTCTTTATAGGATATCCAGTCCTTTGTAACGGTGGTCACACAAACACCTACATAAGTAACCCAAACAGTGATACATGTCTTAACACTAAAAGTGAAGAAAACAACAAAAAATAAATTACTCAGGCGAGGTGCGAACTCCGGCCGGCGTCAGTGTAACGTAACGTGCTGACACTGGACCACAATGGCACTGTTGTCAGTGCGTGTGGAAGAAAAAGTATTGCAAAAAGTCATCTGCAAGACTCTTTCAACCACAGTATTACTTTCTATTGATGGCTTAATCTTTTTGTCCCCTTTTTAGATTCTGATTAAATTATGTCAGATTTATTAATGTAGTGAATCATCTGATTTGCATTAAGCGGTGTAATATTCATTAATATATTCGAATTCTTATATACACCAAGGTGCCGCTGTTTGGGGTTGAATGATAGTTACATCATCATTAACCTGGAGGCTGCATTTTGTCTCACGGGGCTGCGAGAAAATAAATAAAAGAGCGGAGAGCTGCGGCAAAATAATGATTAAAAAGAGTGAGACTATGGTCAAATAAATAAATAAATGGAAAAAGTGTGAATGTTGAGAGTGCAAGCAGCTAGGGACTCCAGCCCTCGCGACCAATAAACGGACCGGCCCACTGGGAATTCTCCCGGTCCTCCCAATTAGCCAATCCGGGCCTGAGTTTAAGTAATTACATCATGTTTGTTTTGTGTGTTTGTCTGTATAGTGCCGTTTAATCAAGCTAACCAAGTTTAACACAAAATTTTAAAATATGTTTAAATATACGTTTAAGAGCTCAGAATCAGATTAAATAAATTTATAAACCACAATGTTTTCATACAAGGACCAATTCTCTTGCCGCTGGCAAATCTTTTAATACATTTCTTTGCAACTGCATCATGTATAAAAACCAACATATGCATTACTATTCAGTCACTTAGCCACATTGTTAAACATATAGTTTATGTGTGTGGGAGAGATGGTGTGGAGGTGCAGCAAAACCTAATCATTTCAAATGAGTTACTTTGAGCTATGAAATCTCCCATTGCCTTTCACCTGCCGAAATGTATATGTAAATATCAAAGATTTTTCTAATTCATGAATGGTTAAATATGAAAATAATTGAACAGTCAGTTCTTCAAGGTTTTTTTAACACACCTTAAATGAACAAACATGTGATTCTGTCATCAAATGCTTTCATTAAAACTCTCTGCAGGGAACCCCTGATATTTATGACCATGAGGTGACCATCTCAGTCCGAGTCCTACCTCCCTGTGATGATACAGTGATACCCAAGGTATTTACATCACTTTGTTTTATTATACTCTTTAATCACTCCATGTCAGAAACTGTCAAATGCAATTTAGCATTATTATGTACAGGAGAGGTTAAACCTGTGAGAAGACCCCGTTTTGACCTAAGGAAACCTGTCATCCTTGGGTCTAGACTGAAAGAACTGTCTGGTCCAGGCTTTGATCACAACTTCTGTTTGTATTTACCCGGTGAACCTCAACTGGAGCGAAATGTGCCCGGTAAGCAAAATTTAATTTGTCATGTGATTACTCTTCATAGCCCTTAAAAGTTTTAATTCACCAAAAACGAAAATTCAATACCCTGAGGCCTTGCTTCATCTTTAGAAATTTTTTTTCTTATCTGGTGTTTGGCCAGAGTGGTCTGAGCTCCTGATTTAGTGCGTCAACTTACTATTGTTGTTTGTGTTAGTCAGCTAATTGTATTTGCACCATTATGTTATCCATTTTAGATGTAGCTATCAGCTGTTGTTGAAATTTAGAAAGTGCCCAGCACATAACTTTGTCACCCACATAACTTTCCACTCAATGCACACTTTTAAGGGACCTGACAGTCACCTGTTTTGTAAATCTGCTGGTATGTTTCTTACTGCACATGTTGGTCTCTGAAGATGTGGTGCATCCTGGAACTGGTCGTGTTCTGGAGGTGAGCACTACGCAGCCTGGGGTTCAGTTCTACACCTCCAACTTTCTGGATGGGTCGGTGAAGGCAAAGGTGGAGCTGCTTACTCCAAGCACAGTGCCTTCTGTTTAGAGACCCAAAATTGCATGATGCTGTTAACCAGGTAATCTAATAAAAGTGGTATCACTGGATGTATGTAAAGTGTGACGTTAATAAGGTTTTATATTTAATACTTTAATTTAGTAATGATGCATCAACCGTACAACATTTATAATGTAAAAAAAGAAAGATTGCATTAAATTATCCTGAAAGAAATGATTAGTTACACTAAATATATGACAAAATGTCACGAAAACAAATGTTTTGTTACTTTAAATAATATTGAGTTGATCATGTTTCAAAATTTTTTTATTAGTTACCTAAAATTAATATTTGTAGTCGGTTTTGACTGATGCAAGTTGAGATGACTTAAAAGTTCCTTTGATTCAACTAAAAAGCAATAATTGTTTACAGTGTACAACAAAACATTAGTTTTCAACAAAGATAATACATATTTTTTGAGCACCAAATCAGCATTCTATGGTGATTTCACAGGAATTGTGTGGCACTGAAGTCTGGAATAGGAATCATGTTTCAAAATATTAAAATGGATAAAAAATGGCCTTGAAATTATTTCACAGTATAGCAGCTTTTTTTGTTCATACTGTAAAAATGTGGCATCATATTTAACGAGGTAATTGACCCCAAAAAATGTACTCACTAATTTATACACCTTCAACTGCTTCAGATTTTTTTATTATTGAATGCAAAGATATTTCAAATAATGTTAAAAACCAGCAACCATTGGCACCCATAATAGGAAAAAATGAATACTATGAGGTCAATCAGACAGCTTTACAAGATTATTCAAAGTAACTTCTAATATAATCAAAAGAGACTCAAATAGGTTTGTGACAAGTGAAGGATAGTGCGAGTAAATAATTTTTAGTTTTGGGAAAACGATTCCTTTAAACAAACATCATTCCACTCTTTTGAACAGTTCCGTATAGTACACTATATATTGTATACAGACCATATTTGTGTACATGTTTATCTGCATGTAATAATTTTGCTTTAGTCCATTTTAAACAAAGGAATTAATAGTTCTCTCTCTTTCCTCAGCCCCATTTTCCAGATGCTCTGCTGAGGCCAGGAGAGACATACTCGCATAAACACGCTTCACATTCTCTGTGGTGTGAAATTGCAGAAAGATGTGAATTATAATTGGATAAAGTTAATTCAGCAACACTCATAACATTACATGGCCATTGTGTACTGCTACTTAATGTTGTATTTCTACAACTGCCCAAATATTCTTGTTTCAGTAGGGCATATATGTTCCTCCTACCATAGATATTTTACACTAACATGAATTTCAGTAATGATGTATTGATTTTAGTGCAATAATAAAATCCTGTAATTTGATTACAAAATAGTAATAGTACTTTTGAGGTATTTGGGTCAATTCCTTAAAAGAATTACTCAAAAAATGCATACATTTAAAGATGCATCTATAACATTGTATAAATTACATCAACGTAATAGAATCAAATGAATGTTTTGTTACTCAAGTTAACTGGGGAAAATGGTTTATTTTTAAATAATTCCACAAATTGGTGTTTCATGTTCATTACAATTGATTAGGGCTGCTCGATTATGGGAAAAATTATAATCATGATTATTTTGGTCATTATTTGGTCATTATTATTGTTTTTATTTATTCATTAATTATTATTACTATAATCACGATTATTCAAAATGATTATCAGTTGAAGTCAAAAACTAGCCCTCCTGTGAATTTTTGTTTTTTTTAAATATTTCCCAAATGATGTTAACAGAGCAAGGAATTTTCACAGTATTTACTATAATATTTTTTCTTCTTGAGAAACTCTTATTGTTTTATTTTGGCTAGAATAAAAGCAGTTTTAAATTTTGAAACCTATTTTAAGGTCAATATTATTAACCCCTTTAAGCTATATATATATATATATATATATATATATATATATGATGGAAACTACTGTTATACAATGACTTGCCAAATTAAGCCTTTGAATCGCACTTTAATCTGAATACTGGTATCTTGAAAAATATATAGTAAAATATTATGTACTGTCATCATGGCAAAGATAAAAGAAATCAGTTATTAGAAATGAGTTATTAAATCTGTTGTGTTTAGAAATGGGTTGAAAATAAATCTTTCCATTAAACAGAAATTGGAGGGAAAAGGGTCGCTAATAATTAAGGAGGGCTAATAATTTTATATACAGTATACATAATTTAATATATAGTTATTTTCCTCCCTGTAAATAAGGAAAGGGAAATAAATACAATAGAATAAAAATATGAAACAAACTTTAGCTACAAAAGTCCTTCAGTTAAGAGCAGTGAGTGATTTTGTCCTTTTGTTGTTTGATTGATAAAAACAGTCGGCAGCAGGAATATTGTGCTCTGTCACTTTAAGAGAAGTACGGTTCTGATTAATGGTTTCACTTTGACATGTCTTTAGATTCTCAACTCGTTTATTACACAAATGAGGGTTGGCACAAATTTGCATGTATTAAAGCGCTCGCATTAAGATGACTTTTGATGTGTGTGCTCTGCTCGTCTCTGAGCTTGAGCGCATACACACAACAGCATGCGATCTCTTTCACGCTTTTAAAAACATGAATGATTCGAATGTACACCAATGAATGATGCGCATCCCGTGCTGCAAAAGTTACATTACAGTACATGCTTTTAGTCATTTTCACGTCAAACTGAGCTATGACAAGCAACAAATGTGTACAACTGGAAAGGGGGCGGTAAATTATTTATCTCGATTAATGTTTTTTCATAATCGTTAGAAGCCAAAATCGAAACCGGATTTTCGATTAATTGCACAGGCCTACATTTGATAATGCATTATTTGGCAGATTTCATAGTAGTCTCACATCATCATCATCATAGAAGAACTCAAAACACCATTGTCTTTTATAATATTTAACAAGTACGTTCATGTATCTCTCACACCATACATTCAAGATTCATTTACATGCAATCTGTTACTACTTTTTTTTTAATATAGATATTTATTGAAAGCAGTCCAACGTGGACTCTGATTCAGATACTGTTTGTGTGGAATCACACAATGTCAAAATTCAACAAACTAGTCCGTCAAAGAGAATGAATCTAAAATGAACGTCAACAAAACTTCAACTCGTGTTATAAGGTATTCAGGTGAACATCCCATGTGTATTTGATTGACAAACCGTTACTGTGTTGAGATAAGTGACACAATTGTGTGTATGATGCGAGATCCTCTAGGACAGCTGATCAGATCCATACTGGGATTTTTGATCTTCTCTTCTAAAAGCTGATCCAGCTCCCACCGCAGCTCTTTCACCAGCTCAGCCACCTACATGAACAGTTTGGTATTAAAACACTGTATTTTTTTTTTCTGACCACCATTCCAGCATCTATGTCTACAGAATATTCATGTTTAGAGCCACCAAACCACTGTTACACCACCTTAGCAGACTATTATACAACAGTGCCTTGAAAAAGAATTCATATCCCTTGAACATTTACTAAAAAATAAAGTCTTTCTGCATATACCCTATTTGGTTTAGGTCTGGGCTTTGACAGGGCCATTTTAACACGTGAATATTTTTTGGCTCTGGCTGTATGTTTAGGGACTTTCTCATGCTGGAAGGTGCCCTAATATCAAGCATTTTGCAGACACTACCAGCTTTTCTTCTAAGATTAAATGCATGGATACACAAAGCTGACGTTTCGGCCGTTAGGCAGCATCGAGCAGTCAGTGCATGTCTGTCAGGTTAGTTTGTTTAGTGTGTTCCACACAGTCTCTCATCGGACTCTCATCGGACTCAGCATGCAGAATCAGTGTCAGCCATTGGTAAAAGAGAGCGCTCTTATTGGCTGTTCAGCTATGAATCAATGCATGGGAACATCCAATCCGATTCTGATTTTGGTGGTCATAATCCGATTCTAAACTCTGCTGTACATTTACATCTTTAAATTTGAACCAGAACTAGAGTTTTCTATGCTTGTTTAATAATCAGAATCTCTGTATTAAGTTTCAAACTTAGGTTTAAATATTCATCATATTCATTTTCTAAAACAAGCCAGCTTTAAAACATAGTAATGCTTCTTTATGTTTTGCAACACAGTATTGTAGGCTTAAATCCCATTGATTCACAACCCATGTTTGCAGAGCACAAGCCACGAGTCTTCACTCATAATGGAGTGTGCTGTAATGAAATACTATCCCATCCGCCTCCTTTAGTGATTCTAAAACCGCTGGGACTCCAGGTGAGTTGCACAGAGTGGCACCCCAGCAATGACAACTCAAGGCTTTGATTTCACTTTCGGGTGTGTAAGGAATTCGAGCAGTGACCTGAAGCTGGCCACGCAACAAATCAGAAGCACCACAACTGTAATTATTAATCTGTCCAAATGATGAAATTCTGCTTAGATTCTGTTTAGATCTCGTGCCCGAGCAGGCCCACACTACCATGATCTATGGTTGGAAACTTTAGAGAATTGATCCAGAATCATAGAGAAAGAATCACGATGCATTAATTTTTTTTCTCTCCCTCTAGTGAATGCTGCTTGGTTTAGTTGTATGTGTGCAGCACTAGTTCCTGTTTCCCTTCGTGGAATGACAATACAGACTAATGCCATCTGCGTGTATTGAAAGATGCATTCTCTCACACAGGTCCAGAATCATTTCAGTTGGCTGTCATCTGTTTGTTGTGTTCACTTTGCAGCTTTTTGGTCCAGAAGGGACCAGATGAGGCGACAATACAGTTTGTTATTATTGTTGCCAGTTCTTGACGTCGGCTTGGTGTATCCCTGGCTCTAACAGGTTTTCATCTAAGGGATCTAAGGATCTAAGGCTTTCACCCCTAGACTTTTGTTCCGGAACCTGCCGCGTCTTCCCAGTTAGTGCAGTTCGTTTGGATATGTGAATCCAGCAATCGCACTCGGATCCACGCCAAAACAATCAGTCTGAGATCACCTGAATGAGGTGGCCTGGGCTCAATTGACCCTTCACTAAGCCCCACCCTCCTTAGTTACTGTTGCTACGCCTGTCAAGCTTTCATGCCTGGCACGGTTTTTACAATGCTTATCCGCTGGTGTCAGACATTGCCAGGGATATGTCATTTTTGGCGAACAGGTGAGATATCCGAGAAAGCCAGACAAAAAAGGACTGCAGTATACATTACAGGGTATATTCATGACATATTAGGCAACCGATAGAAGACAACTTAATCAAATTGAAGCTAGCTTAGCCTAGCCGCCTCATACGCTGACCATTCAACAGCTTAGCTAATGCCTCAGCAGGAGAGGCGAAATTTAAAAAGAACCAAAAAATAACAAATTAAACCGTGATTTCTCTATTTTTCAGTCAAAACGCCAGATAGACTATTGTTGTGCCATGAAATATAGCGTTACTAACCCACGAAGAAACACGCATGGACAGAGCTTTTACATATTCATAGAAAGAGCAGCCAGAAAGGGGAAATTGGTGGATTTGTGCCGAATATTAGCATGTAACAGTGTACAGTAAGTTATGTATTACTGTCAGTATGTTTGTGTGCTCTTTATAAATGAATGAAAAACAGCTGCGGGTGAAGAATATTGATTCCAAGTGCTCAGTTTGTGATCACATCTCTGTTTTGTTCAGTTGATTTTGTAATTTCAAATATTCGTAGCTTGAAACAGATGGAAATATGAAGTTCAGTGAAGTTAGCAACAGATTCGCAGATTCGTATTTTCCGGATCAATAACTCATCATGACCTACTCGCTATTAGTATGACTAAATTACTATGGTGAAGGCTTAAACGGAGCAGTGCTCATAATATAGAGCGAAAAAAAGAAAAGACAGCTGTGAACATAACCTGCTTTGTATTTTTGTATAAAAACAGTTTAGATGTGTTTAGGGTAAGAGGTGTGTGAGTTATTGCCGTCTATACTGAATGTGTCAGGAATATCAACACCAACATAACTCCGCTCCTTTAGCGCCCCTCACACAGCTTGATCCAAGCTGGCATTTCTCCACTTGGGTTTTTGGTTTTGAAAAGGGAAAAAAATTCCACCACCCTGTCCAAGTTTTAGGATACCGAGTATTAGATTTGCACAATCTATATGCACAACACTTTGGCCTGTTTCCCTAGCTCGAAAGCTTGACCAAGCCCCTGCCGCATAGCTACGGTGCTAAGCCACGATTGGTGGGTGGCAGTTTTTGGGTGTGGCTTAGCTAGGGGTCAATTGAAACGAACTCTGGAGCAGATCGATTGTAGTGAGAAAGCAATACAATCCGAACCTGGCTATATCACATTGGATTATGAATATGTAATAGAAATATACAGCTATATGAGAGAGATGTTTATCCGTTAAGAAAATTGATCGACAGCAGTCTTGGTTTATTTGTATTTCTCTCTATAATGTAAAGCCTATAATGCATAATTGTAGCCAAGGGCTATGTATGAGAAAGTCTTACCTCTTATTTAAACTTGGTGACGATGTCTGTGGGTGTCACCATTCAAAATTAAAGCGCAGCTTTTCGCTTATAATGTTTTATTGCTCATTACCATAAATAAATATGGACGCATGACAGCTGAGCGGGACTCTGCAAAATAAACCGTGAAACTCTGACCAATGTGAGCAGAGTTACTCGCACGTGACTTGTTTAGCTATTTTTGTCCATTTAGAAACTTTGAAGTGTGAAAGTGAACGGCACCAGAACAAAGAGCAACATGTAACACTTTGAATCCTGTTTCGGAACAAAACAATTAATCTAAGGTGTGAAAGCACCCTGAGATCGCCTGTAGTTGGCTCTATCCATGTTCCCATCAACTCTGACCAGCTTCCCTGTCCCTAGTGTACTCATGATTTATTTACCTCATGAGACGCAGCAGCAAATTTGATCCAGCCATCATCCAGAGAGATGATGAACTGTCCACGCTGCAGTTCCACATTCACTTGTCCCCCGCCGAACAGCACCATGGGATACACACAGACCATGCTACAGTCACGGATAAACACTCGACTGGTCTTCACTTTTTCATGGTACACCAGGTACGGACTGTCATAGTAGCGCACCTACATGTACAGAGGAAAAAAATGTCAGATGTAACAGCATTATGCTTTCAATTTTATTGAATCCTAACAATGATTTTTATTATAATCCAAGTCCTGCCCTAAACATTTCTTGTTATTAATCAAAACATTTTTGGGTGCTAAATTTAGCTCAAATATAATTAATGTAAGATAGTTACACAGAAGTTGACAGATGAGGGATGAATGTGGACGGCCCCATCGCTCTTAGTCATGAAGCGCAGTTCCTCTGCTTTGGGCTGCATCTTCATAGCTCCTTTGCTAGTGAGCTTATACTTCCCCTGGGGAGATCTCACCTAAACACACATTTTATTAAAGAAACAGTCACATCTTATACATTTACCAGAGAAATGAGTGAGACTGACCTGGACTACATTAGGGTAGAGGGCTGCACACAGCATGGCTGACATCAGCTTTGTGTTGTCAGAGTTCAGGTTGGCCTACAGTAGAAGAGAATATTAACAGATCACATTTTGTTGGACACGTTACTTATGTCATATTATCTGTTACTGAATATATGCTTTTGTCATTATGTATATATACAGTGGGTACGGAAAGTATTCAGACCCCCTTAAATTTTTCACTTTTTTTTATATTGCAGCCATTTGCTGAAATCATTTAAGTTTTCCTCATAAATGTACACACAGCACCCCGTACTAACAGAAAAACACAGAATTGTTGACATTTTGCAGAATTATTTAACTGAAATATCACCTGGTCTTAAGTATGTCCATTTTTTCTGATCATCCTTGAGATGGCTCTATACCAGAGGTGCCCAAACTCGGTCCTGGAGGGCCAGTGTCCTGCGAAGTTTAGTTCCAACTCCAATCAGACACACCTGGGCTAGTAAATCAAGCTCTTAGTAGGATTTCTAGAAACATTCTTGCTGGTGTGTTGAGGCAAGTTGGAGCTAAAATCTGCAGGACACTGGCTCTCCGGACCGAGTTTGGACAACCCTGTTCTACGCTTTCATTTGAGTCCAGCTGTGTTTGATTATACTGGTGGACTTGATTAGCAAAGCCACACATCTGTCTAGGTAGGACCTTACAGCTCACAATGCATGTTAGAGCAAATAAGGAATCATGAGGTCAAAGGAACTGCCTGAAGAGCACAGAGACAGACTTGTAGCAAGGCATAGATCTGGCCAAGGTTACAAAAAAGAAAAATCCTGCTGCTTAGGTTCCTAAGTGCACAGTGGCCTCCATAATTCTTAAATTAAATATGTTTGGGACGACCAGAACCCTTCCCAGCCAAACTGACCTATCGGGTGAGTAAAGGTGAGAGAGGTAAATAATAACCCAAAGATCATTGTGACTGAGCTCCAGAGATGCAGACGGGAGAAAGTTGTAGAAAGTCATCCATCGCTGCAGCCCTCCACCAATCGGGGCTTTATGATAGAGTGGCCCGACGGAAGCCTCTCCTCGGTGCTAGACACATGAAAGCCAGCATGGAGTTTGATAAAAAATAATAAAAAAACACCTGAAGGACTCCACGATGGTGAGAAATAAGATTCTCTGTCTGACAAGACCAAGATCGAACTTTTTGGTCTCAATTCTAAGTGGTATGTGTGGAGAAAACCAGGCACTGATCACCTGTCCAATACAGTCCCAACAGTGAAGCATGGTGGTGGCAGCATCATGCTGTGGGGGTGTTTTTCAGCTGCAAGGACAGAACGACTGGTTGCAATCAAGCGAAAGATGAATGCAGCCAAGTACATGGACATCCTGAACGAAACCTTCTCCAGAATGCTCAGGACCTCAGACTGGGCCGAAGGTTTACCTTCTAACAAGACGATGATCCTAAGCACACAGCTAAAATAACGAAGGTTATTCATAACAACTCCATGACTGTTTTTGAATGGCCCAGCTAGAGCCCTGACCCAAACCCAATTGAGCATCTCTGGAGAGACCTAAAAATGGCTGTAAACCAACAGTTACCATCCAACCTGACAGAACTGGAGAGGATCTAAAAGGAGGAATGGAGAGGATTCCCAAATCCAGGTTTGAAAAACTTGTTGCATCTTTCCCAAAAAGACTCATGACTGTACTAGATGAAAAGGGTGCTTCTACTAAATACTGAGCAAAGGGACTAAATACTTAGGACCATGTGATATTTCAGTTTTTATTTTTTAATAAATCTGCAAAAAGTCAGCAATTCTGTGTTTTTCAGTCAATAACTTAAATGATTTGAGCAAATGGCTGCAATATAATAAAGAGTGAAAAATTTAAGAGGGTCTGAACACTTTCCATACACACTGCATCTTGTATAGAGTTACTGCAATGTTTTAAGTAAACACAATCTTTTACAATGCAAACTTCGATCCACCACTCAGCAAACTCACATATTACCACTATCAAAAAGCACTCATTACTGAGATTACTGAGATGAGATAGAGTTTGGATAATCATCTTGCACAATTTGCCTGCCATTAGTTGCTTAATTTATAATGTCATAAATGTTACTAATAATTATAGACTAGATTCTTTAGAATAACACAAATGCAGCACTTAATTTAATTTTCTATTAATCTAACAGAATTATGCTATTTATCACTTGTTAAATTGCCCTAAAATAAACATTTAAGACAAACTATATTAAAATGAATTTCTTCAAACAGATTTCAGTTTAAAGGTTAAAATCAAATCTTGCGACACAGTCATTATGCCATCATGATACTGTATATGTAAATATCTCTCTGTCTCTCTACACTAAACACATCACAAAATGTAGGAAAATATTTAAATGAGGCTTAATTAATCAGAAACACTATATAGAAGACCTTCTTTTACTATTTCTACTATGTTAGTGCATACACTAATTCCAGTTCTCAAGTCTATTTCTGCCCCAGCCCTCGAGAATCAGTTACCTCATAACCTGTAGCCTCCAGCACCCCATCACTTCCCTTCGAGCTCATTTTTTCAATGACCCTGGCCTTCAGCCCATCCTTCACAAAGCCAATGTCAGACAGGAGCTCTGCAAACTGCCTTTTAAGACATGCTATTTCCTGAGAGAGAATACACACAACAAAAAAGTTATCCAAGTGTGATTGACATCTATAGTGAGCCAATCAGAGAACAGGATTACCTGTAATCCTCGGATTGAAAGGAAGTTTTCTCTGCAGTACTGATATCCAGCCTTAAAGCCCGTCTGAGCGGCGTTACACCAACCCTGAACAAACACACATTAGTACATGACTTCATGATGTATAAAACATTCATAAAACAAGCACATTTCATGAAAATATTGAGTGAACTGCAAAAAAATAAATAAATAAATAAAAACATGTATTGAACTACATCTGATTAGGTTAAAATTACATAACCCTGATATTATATGAACCTAGTTAATTATTCAATGTATTTTGGAAAACCGATAATTTATAAATTATTTGATTTGATTTATTTATTTCGAACAGAAAAATCTAATTAAGAGGGTGAAATGTAAAAAATACATTTCAACATGGTCGAAATGAAGCGGGATGAAGCACAAGCCTTTTAGGATCAGATTTTTTTAGTATTAAAGAGCCCCTGTTGTGGGTTTTTGAAAATGACCTTCCATGTAGTGTGTAACACAGCTCTAAATGAAGTGAAATATCCAGCTAAGGCTCAAATCTGAAAGTGGACCGTTTTTAAAACTATTGATTCATCTAAAAAAAAAGAGTCGACTCAGTGGTTAGAATGAATCGTCTTCAAAACGAGTCTTTAGCCGTTTCAGCGTGATGTGGCTACGAAACATAAGCCCCGCCCAATTGTTGTGCGCGCAAACCCGGGAAATTGTAAACCTGCGGCTCCGCCCACTAACCCAGCAGCAAAGACAAACAGATCCTGAAGTCATCATGAGTCATGAAGACGCTGTGCTTACCTGGATATTATTGGAAGTGTGAGGGAAATGGGCGATTCATTCGTTTGTTAAAGGAAGGATCAGAAAAGACTACTGATGTATGAGACTTGTGAGACGAATGGACAGACAATACACCAGGGGTGCGTGCAAAATAAAGCCAGTTTATTAGGCACACAGGCAGCCTGCTGCAACTGAGGAGCTCTGGTGAGCGCTACCACCCCCTGGCTGGGGATGTGATCTCTGGGCAAAGCAGAGTACATGTAAGCCCTGAGAACATATAACACTTCAGGCAAGAAGTGCCACAGCAATGATTGTAAATAGAAATGATCTAAGTTATAGCTGAGAAGGGAGAAAAGCTCCAAAATAAAAGACCTGGCCCACGACACATTTCATAACTGTAAGTAAATGGCTTCTCTCATTGTTTTCTCTAGCTTGCAAATGATGCATTCAATTGTGTTTTGTTACTTGTAACCGCTTGTACTGTATCAGGTTAACTCTTTATATTCTCATATCGCGTCTAATGCTCTAATGCCACGTTGAAACGCGACCCGTGCCGCTTTGTTTACGAATTTGAATGCGTTTGTGAGCTGGTGTTCCACGGCCGTTTGTGGTTGCTATGGCCACCGTCAGCTGTTTAGGTGTTGCTGCTGTGTGGATTAATACTGAAAGTGTATCATAGTTAAGAATGGAGCAATATGCTGATGTTTAACTACACTGCTTTTGGTGGTAAGGTGTCTGAATAACACTGTTGAGTAAGTTTTACTATGAAGCGTGTTTCTGGCGTCCACTGAGATCGGATCCTATACCAATGTTGGCAAACCAGGGGCTTGACAAATCGTGCTGGGTGTCATACTGTCTCGCGCTGAGCGCTGTCGACCAATCACAACAGGCTGTCATCGGACCAATCAGAGCAGATTAGCTTTGCGCTAAGGAGGGGTTTGGGAACAAATTAATCTCTGAACGGTTCATATGGGAGTCGCTGGGATAATTAGGTCAAAATAAATTCATATTAGGGCAACGCAGTGGCGTAGTAGGTAGTGCTGTCGCCTCACAGCAAGAAGGTCGCTGGTTCGAGTCTCGGCTGGGTCAGTTGGCGTTTCTGTGTGGAGTTTGCATGTTCTCCCTGCATTCCTGTGGGTTTCCTCCAGGTGCTCTGGTTTCCCCCACAGTTCAAAGACAAGCAGTACAGGTGAATTGGGTAAGCTAAATTTTCCGTAGTGTATGAGTGTGAATAAGAGTGTATGGATGTTTCCCAGAGATGGGATGCAGCTGGAAGGGCATCCGCTGCGTAAAACATATGTTGGATAAGTTGGCGGTCCATTCCGCTGTGGTGACCCCAGATTAATAAAGGGACTAAGCTGAAGAGAAAATGAATGAATGAAATTCATATTATAAGACTATGAAAGTGTTTTTTGACCTTGCATGCATATCAGTATGTTGTTGGAGATCCATAAAACCGAAATAAGACCCTTTTTAATGTATAATATGGGCTATTTAAAATTATTAGAATCAGATGATGAAAGTGTATAACAATCTAATTAACAGAAGTGTTTCTGGTTTTATCTTCAAAATCTACCGACAGCAGGTCTATGGAAAATGAGCAATGTTTAAAGAGGATATACTAAAAACATGTGGATTATGAGTGAATATTGAGTAAAATAACTTAATTTCATAGCAAAATGTATGTCATTTACTATTATTAAACTGCATCATGAATTGAAAAACATTATAAGGCTACAATATTGCAATCATTTTATTATAAAATACAAATAAGCAGTAAAACTGAGGAAAATTAATACAATTTAAAATAATTCATTTTGCTTTTTGAACACATAATTAAATACATGCCTATTATTAATGTGTATGATGTATCAGCAGCCATTACTTCAACCTTCAGCAGCCAGGGTTACCATCACCCTGTGTTAATGCACGTTTTGAAGCATCACATGAGAAACTACTGATGAAAATGGCTAATTTCATAGTTTTTACGTTCACTTGAGGTGGTTTTTTGACTTGTGAGAAAAAGGATTCATGCAAATAATGGAAGATGAAAATGCATTTGCCAAATAACACATTAAATACATGCGACTCGATTATGTTTGCCTTGTTTACTGTTGGTTACTAGGTTAATGCAGTCAGCCGCTCTGACAACTTGATGGTAATGCACCTAATTTACATTTAGGATTTTCTTAAAAAGCAAAAACCGAACTTTGAAATTATTTGCTTCGTGTTAGGATGAAAACCGGCTAATGTCACATGAACCATCACAAATCATTAATCTTGATAACAGTTGTGCTGCTAAATATTTCTGAAGTAACAATTAAACATTTTTCTCAGGGTTCTTTAATAAATTGAAAATACTGACCTTGTACGCCTGCATTAAAGCTAGATGGTCACTGTTCGCCAGAGAGAAAGCCAACTTCTTCTCATTAGCCTCTTCTCGTTTATCCCATGGAGACACCTTTGAGTGCAGTCACCAAGAAAACAGTCATCTCAGGAAAAAATACTGCATTAGACTGATGATTTCTATTATGAATTGATTGACTTACGAATGGACTCTTGAAGGCCAGGCTGGCCGCGATGGTGAGGGCAGGGTCCAGGCAGCGGAAGATGGCTCCCAGCAGCATGAGTTTACCAATGCGCACGTCGACTGGCAGACAGGCCAAATGCCAGCCCAGTGGAGTTAGAGACTCCTCATCAGTCAGGGCACCAAGGGCACACAGACGCTGTTTAGCTGCTGCCAAACTGCCTTCTGTGGGCGGCTCAATCAGCTGAGAGAAAACAGAGTCCAGAGGACGCTCTGCAAACACCTCCAGCACCTTAACCCTGGGAGAAAAAATGCAATTCCTTTTAAATAAGTACAAAAATAAACAGGAAAACAACAACAAAACCCAAATATGAGACACATTTAATAAAACGGCATTAGACTTAAAGTGACAATAACTCTTGATCAACATGCAAAACCAGATAACACTTACATTATAATAGGCTATATGCCAGTTCAAGCGCTTCCGGTGAACTGTATGCAGTTACAAAATCGATGTGTTTAATGTCCGTTTTCTTTAAAAATCTATGATCTTCACTGCCTGATTGAAATACAATATAAAGTGTGTATGAGACTCTACAAGAAGCACTGTATTAAATCCTGTTGTCCAGTGCCATGTCTATGCTCGCCTGCTGCTCCTGAAGGTGCTTGTGTTTAAACAGATCTTCATCTTGTTTTACAAGCAATGAACAACTAAATGAATGCTTAAGTCCATTATATATATTAATAAATATAAATAATATTGATCAAATGTCAAAATACAACTTTCATTACTACGCTGATGACACAGTTATATACACAGCTGCATCTACACCCAATCTGGCCCATTCTCAGTTACAGGTTGCATTTAATGTCGTTTAACACAAATTATTTGCGTTGAAAGTAGTTTTAAATGCTGATAAAACAAAACTGATGTTGTTTTCCAAGTCAAAACAAATTCTTCAAAATCTGTCTTACTACTATATAAGGTTCAGAGATTGAATTTGTGTCCCAGCACAGGTATCTTGGAATTTTAATTGATGACACTCTTACCTTTGGCCCTCATGTTCAGCAATTGGCTTCTATTTTAGATTTAAATCTGGTCTTTCTTTTGATGCAAAAAAGAAGCTCATTTCTGCAACTTTTATGTCTGTATTGGACTATGGCGATGTTATTTATATGCATGCTTCAGAGTTTGCATGGTTTAGACCAGGGGTGGGCAAACTCGGTCCTGGAGGGCCGGTGTCCTGCACAGTTTTGCTCCAACACTAAATCAAACACACCTGAACATGCTAATAAGTGTCTTTGAGATCAGTAGAAATCTATAAGCAGGTGTGTTTGATTAGAGTTAGAGCTAAATGGTGCAGGACATCAGCCCTCCAGGACCGAGTTTGCCCACCCCTGCTTTAGACACTGTTTACCATGGTGCACTGAGGTTTTTAACAAATCTTAAATCCATCACTCATTATTGTGTGCTGTACACTCGGGTAGGATGGTCTGCTTTGTCCACTCGTAGACTCAAGCATTGGCACATCTTTGTTTATAAATCTATTCTGAGTTTACTGCCCTCATATCTCCAAACTTCCATTTGTAAAAAACCTGTCTCCAACTATAGCCTTCGGTTTCAGGAAGTTTATTTATTATCTGTACATGTGGTGCATACTGAAATGGGAAAAAGGCTTTTGAATATGCAGCACCTTTTGCATGGAATAACCTCCAAACAAAGTTGCAGTTTAGAGAGTTTGTTTCACTACATGCTTTTAAAAAGATTTTAAATGATTTGGAGTTTGAAACATTGGCCTCTAGATGTTCTGAATAGTTTTTAACTGTCATTGTATGCGTGTTTTGATGGATGAATGATGTTACCTGTTTTTTTTTTTTGTTAAACCCATGTGAACTGTATACTGCCTAATCTTGGCCAGGACGCTCTTGTAAAAGAGATTTTTAATCTTAATGTGCTATTCCTGGTAAAATAAAGGTTATAATAATAATTATATAATAATTAAACTGAATATATTTTAATTACATTGCAACATCCATTCTGTTAAAAGAACTGCATTACATTAAAAATTGTAGCATTAACCTTTCACCGGAAGTTTGTCGTTAGGGCAAATAACACTAGCTGTGCATATAACCCATTGAAAGAAATTTGTCATTTCAATTAAATTCAGGTATACAACGGGCAATTACAGTGGCATTATACAGGAAAAAACTGACATTGCAATGTTTTTTTTTTTGTAATATATTTTCATATAAAAAAAATTTGGTCCCACTTTATATTAAGTGGTCTTAACTCATATGTACTTACACTGATATAAATACTTCGTTACAATGTGGTTATTGTGTAAATACATGTTTTTACTGTGTACTTATGCTTGATTAAATAACTGTATGTAATTACATCTGTAGTTAACTTCTCTAATTACACTTGTAAATACACTGTTGACCATCCCTTACACCTTAACCCACCCTTAAACCTACCCATACCACCAAACCTGTCGATAACCCAACCCCTATCCCAACTCAAGAGCACCACAAGTGTTCTCAAATACTTTATGAACACAGTAAGTACATTGTATTTATTGTTTGATGCAAGTACATAGTAGTTAAGGAAACTTAAAGTGGGACCAAAAATTTTACTAGATAACAAAGCTGCATTTAAATAGCTGTATTTGTAAAAGAATTCATAATTTTAATATTATTGGGCTGATTCTGTATAGTTTGGATGGATGGAATGATGGATGGATGGATGGATGGATGGATGGATGGATGGATGGATGGATGGATGGATGGATGGACGGACGGACGGAATGTTCAAAACCTATTTGAGTTTCTTTCTTCTGTTGAACATAAAATGAGTTATTCTGAAGAATGCTGGTTGATGGAACCCACTGACTTCCATAGTATTTTTCTTACTATATAAATCAATGGGTACCATCAAACAGAAGTTTTCCAAAATATCTACTTTTGTGTTCCACAGAAGAAAGAAAATCAAAAAGGTTTAAAACCACCATTTTTTGGGTGAACTATGCCCTTAAATAAACCGCACTTTTTGTTTTTCTAGGTAGTTTAACAGTACTTGAGTATAGTAACTGAATAATTAAACTTGAAACAACAATACAGGGGGCTCTATAGTTTCCAGCAAACGAATAAATGATTAATAATAATGAAGTGTGGTCAAAAAAGCTATTTAAACACACATCCTATTCTTATGCCCCATATGGTGATGCAGACGTCTCCAAAACCCAACAGGTGGACAAATATAAACTTGTTTTTATTAAAATAAATATAAATATGCACATAATAAATAATACAGCTAATAATAATAACATTATACAAATGCAAATCTCGATTCGAGTCTCGAATAAACTGAAAAAAGCCCCCGTGAAGAAGGAGGTATAGAGGCAGTGGGTTTTATATTTATGTATAAAATAATAATTTTTGTAACATTTTAATCCTTTTTTTCCATATGTAAAGATATTTGTGTGTTGCTGAACATCCTGTGTGTATTAAGCAATGTGTAAGCGTTTAAACCTGCATAGGCACATAACTAACGCGCTCTGCACTGGACTTTAGACCAGCTTTTAGTTGGTCAATATCAGTTCCTCAAAATAGCAGCATGACAACAAACCACCTTAACACACCTCCTTTATAGACTGGAACACTCATGAGTCTACAAAGTGGCGCAAATGGATTCGCTATTTAAACAGCGTGCCGCAAAACGTGAGACCAGCGCTGGTCTGAAAATAGCAACAAATTGTGCCAAACACGTCTTGCGCATTATTGCGCAGGATGTATGATAGGGCCCAGAGTCTTCACGGAATAAGATAAATATAACAAATTATTAAATCTGCAAATGAGAAGATGCATGAGAACAATTAATACGTGGAATAATTGACTGTGGGCCACTGAATTATCAGAATTTTTTTTTTTGATTACTTAATAATAGTAACATAGCAAATTCTAATAATTTATCAACCTGGAGCCAATAATTCCTTACTATAACTGTGTAGATGTAAAATTTTGCAATAACTATTTTGCTAAAAATACATTATTTAAGTTTCTCTTTTTATTCAAATACAGTAATTTCAGTGAAATTGAAAACAGTTTCACTGAATATGAAGTGTCTTAAACCCCAGTTAATCAAGTAAAAGTCAAAAATTATTCTAAGCTATTCCAATTTAAAGAGATATTATATAAAATTTTACAGTAGATCTACTTAGTACGTATAGCATTGCAGGTTGTCCTTTAATGATGCTTACCTTAGACAGAGCTGCTCCAGAGGAACTCTCTGGATCTCCGGCAGCTGCTGTTGGCTCAGATGGTGTGTGAAGCGATGGTTTGTAAACAGATGAAAGCAAACCCCTGATGCCACACGACCAGCACGGCCTTTTCTCTGAAGAGCATTGGCACGGGACACCCACACATCTTCTAGACTCTCCATACTGCGACTGGCATCATACCTATCGCACACAAAACCCAAATGTTTAGCGTATTTCAGCTAAATGCTTTTACATGGTTCATGAAATATCAGCATCATCCCCAATATGTAGTACATTTATCAAACCTTTTCTCTTTCATCCGTCCAGAGTCTATGACATACACCACATCATCGATGGTGACAGATGTTTCAGCAATGTTTGTGGAAATGATGATTTTGGTTACACCATCCTGTGGGCGGGTAAACACAGCCTGCTGCTCCTCATTGGACAGGGACGAGTGTAGAGGATAAACTACACACCTGCAAATGTTACGCACCAACAAGATGTCACCATCAACTATTAACAGGAGAATCTGAAATAAATATGTCCGGTCACATGTTGTTTTATTATAAATATTATTCGTATTAGGGCTGCACAATATATCGTTTCAGCATCGATACCACAATGTGTTCATCCACAATAGTCACATAGCAGGATCTAGATTATAGTCAGAGATTATTTCAGGAGCTACAGTTGAAAACACTGATTTGTGGAGTCATTGTGAAGTTTAATTATAGTTACTGAAATATTTGTCAATAGGTAAATTATTCAGGCACAAGAATTATAATGTTTGCAATTTTTTAAAAGATTAACTATAATTATGTATATTCAATGAAGGCTATATTATGTTATATAAACAAAAAAAGTGCCACACAATCAATTTTTGTGACATGTCTTGAGTATTCTATAGTCTTTGATTATACTCAATATCGCAGTATGTATGACAGAAAAATAAAGCATTGCAATGACATTTTTTCCAATATCGTGCAGCCCTAATATGTATAGTGTACTAGTGATTCTCAACTTCAGTCTGCACTTTTTCTCACATTCGTCTCTCTACACTACTGATTTATATGTGTTTACATGGACATCAGTAATCGAATTATTTGCCTTAATCTTATTAAGACAATAATAAGATTGAGGTGTTAACATGAGTTGCTTTTTGAATGTTTCTTTCAGCATCCTGTTTTACATGTTATAACGCCACGCTATCCGCATTTCCTCCGGAGTTTCATGTAATTTCGGGGGTTTCATTTATTTGTCGACTTTAACTGAGGTTTGGCACTGTCACTTTCTTTCTGGAACATTTCATGCCCTTCAAGTACAACATAAATCACTTATAGAAAATCGAGTTTTACGATTTAAGCATTTTACAATCTTTTTTTATTATTATTTTTGGCAGTTTTTCACCTTTTATATTGGCATAGGCTAGTTGAGAACAGACAAGAACGCATTGGAAGCAGTGAAAGGGTATGGATCAGCACGGGACCTTGAGCTGGGAATCGAACTCGGGTCGCTGTGAGAACCATGGTGCTACAGTATATGTCAGTGTGGGAATATACATTTATATAATCCAGTTCCAAATTATCAATAATCTATATATATATATAACTGAAATGTTATATTCTTTGGTTATTAATTAGCTCATTTCATTCAAAACTCTAGCTAGGGTGTGACAGATCTTAAAATCTCTTGGTTTCTTGAGCACTGACTGTGCCAAAGTGATGCAAATGCTAAAGGCATCGTCTCAACGACTCTTCTTTTGTCTTTGGGTGATACTTTCAAGCTTGTCAAGTGGCTGTCTCCAGTACTTTATTTGAATGCTTTGTGTTCATGCTAAAATGTATCATGAATAAGTACTTATATTGGGGCTGGGGGGAAAGGCAATTTACCCTGCTGACAACAAAACTTCATTTGCATGCTTTGTTTAGGTTTGTCCCCACATCTATGCGTCACTGTTTGTAAAATGTATAAAAACTTAGTGCTTGCTGAACTAACTGAGTTCTTTCGATGACGAGTTCGTCTTATTAAAGGATTCTGCTTTGTAGATACCCGAAAGTTCTCCCTGGTTTTTGGTTTTGGTGCTGTGAGCCAGCTAGAGAAATTCACAACATCAGCGTACTTAACCACAAGGCTACTGGTGCCGACAGCGATTTGCAATCTTTAAAATGTTTGTGTACTTGTTATACAAAGGCATTACGTACATTGCGCTTTTAATTTTGCTACATTATTATAATTTTTTATTTAATTTCCTCTCCAATTCGAAATGGTACACTGCTGAATTTCTACTATTCTCAATGGCTTTTGCCACTAACCATTTACATTTACCATATAGTCACCTTGGAATTATAAGGTACTATCTGCGTTCTGAATGATTTTGAGATATTGAGCTTCAAAGTTTTTCCCTTCCATAGCAAACAGTATGTGTGAAACATTTGTTTTTTAAATAAAAAGTCTTAAAATGTTAACAACTTATAAAAAAACATCTTTTAATGTAAATAAGCTGTCATTTAATACGAATATATGAATAACTCCATTTTGACAAAAATGTCAGATAGATCCTTATAATTCTAAGGTGATGATATGTTCACAGCAGTACACCCATTCTGGACAAATATTTTTCAATGAAACTTTTGAGGGACACAATACATCTGTTTTTATGTATGCTTATGAGAAAGGGGACAAGGGTGTCTTATTAAAATAAAAATAAAATCTTGATAAACAAGAAAAAGTTTAGATTAGAAACAAATAGGCTCTAAAATAGTCTTTCTTTAGTTGATTTTTAGATAAAATGTGTTTTGCTTTTTGACGTATCGACTTGCTTTATGCACTTTATGCAACTACCAATTTGCAAGTAACAATAACTACTGGCCCCATTAGAACGACATACCTGTTTGTTCTTCTATTATTGAACATCCTGTTAGACTGCAGCTGCTCATATAATTGCTTTATTTCAGCCAGCCCTGGTAGGAAGACCAAAACAGCCCCTGTGCACATAAAAAACAATCGATCGTCAAGAAGGCTGTAATTATTATTAGAGACAAAATGCAGTGTTTATGATGCTTTTTTACCTGGAGGGTAGCTGTGGTCTCCATCAACAATCCACTCCAACAGACTCTCCACCAGGTCCATGTTGATTTTGTCAAGATCCATAGCAGCCAATGTTTTCACCACAGACTTTGAATAATCTTAACAAGATATGAACAAAGATTACTCATTCATTAGAGTTCAGTGTTTTAAACAATATACACAAACAAACACACAAACACACATCTAATTTAAAAAATGACTTTAAAGTTATGCCATTTTGTAAATCTCATGTGTCCCTACAATGCATTTATAATGTTTCAGTTCAAAAACGGCCCACAGATCATTTATGACACCACATCGCAAATGCCCCTTCAGGGTCAAAGGATTTTTATTAGACTTTCTTTGAATACAAAAGAGACAAATGAATATTAAAAGTATTTTTTTTTATGTCAGCTGTCAAATGCACTCAGCTTTATGTCAAAAAGTTTGCATGTAAATGGTTAGGGATGACAAAGCATGTGTATCAGAATATTAGATCTGTGTTACTTTGACTATGCAGACAGCACAAAACTAATGCAATTCAAGCAACCCTCATGCCCTTGAGAGAAATTTATATTAACTGTGAATATTGTAATGCAAATAAAAATTTTAAATGTTATTCCTTTATTTTATGTGGTCTTAACTAATATGCACTTGCACTAAAATCAATAATTTGTTCAGGGTTAATGCAGGAATCCTAAAGGTAATTTCAATACCTTTTTAAGACTTTTTAAAGACCTTCTCAGAATATTTTAAGACCTCATCGCCACTTCAAGTTCTAATCAGTATCAAACCTTTAACTTAATAAACAGTCGTTAATAAACCGTAGTAGTTAAATAAATGAATGGAGCACAGCCGTGAAACAGAACTTGGATAAGTTCGGAAGAAACAATCCTTGAAAGAATAAATTATGTGGTTGTTTTCAGCGACAGGTTTCAGCCACTGTTTAAACTCGTCTTTCTCCAACCAGGAGTATGCAAACTTGCATTTTCCCATTTTGCCGTCTGTTTTGCTCTATGGCAGGGCTATTCAATTAGTTTGTCATAGGGGCCAGTTCATGAAAAGCATCCCAAATGAGGGGCTGGAGAGATATGATAATATAAGTGATGACACAACAGCATATAAGAGCCCATATCTTGTATTTTTGCTCCTTAAGACACCCAACATGGTTTTACGGTTATCATGTCTAATGTAAATTTAAAGAGCCCATATTATAGATGAAATAGGGTCATATTTAGGTTGTAAGGGTCTCCAACAACAGTCTAATATGCATGCAAGGTCAAACAACACTTTGATGGTCTTATAATCTGCATTTATTTTTACCTAATTATCCCAGCGACTCCCATATGAATCGTTCAGCGATTCATTTGTTCCCAAACCCTCCTCAGCGCGAAGCTAATCTGCGCTGATTGGACCAATGGCAGCCTGCTGCGATTGGTCGACAGTGACAGGCTTCAGCGCGAGACAGAGTGAAATGCCCAGCTGCTAATCTACAATATAAAAGTAGTCACAGTGCATACACGCTTCATAGTGGATTTTGGCTGCCAGTGGGTGAATGTAAACACAGACGATGGACTAGAAAATACTGACGACGAACTATTTTATTGAGCAAAAAGTCCAAGAACTGGCGAGGAGATCTCCTAGCCTCCTAGTCACAGTCTTCTTACTCTTTTCACACACACACACACACAAAGGGCCTGCGCGTCCATAAATGAGCGGCTGAATAGAGAGGGCGCGGCGCTCAGTTATATCCGCGAATACCCGTGCGTTACACACACACACACACAGGGCCGGCGCGTCCATAAAGGAGCGGCTGAATTGAGGCGGCGCGGCGCTCAGTTATATCCGCGAATACCCGTGCGTTGCACACACGAGGAGACACACACACACAGGGCCGGCGCGTCCATAAATGAGCGGCTGAATTGAGGCGGCGCGGCGCTCGGTTATATCCGCGAATACCCGTGCGTTACACACACACACACACAGGGCCGGCGCGTCCATAAAGGAGCGGCTGAATTGAGGCGGCACGGCGCTCAGTTATATCCGCGACTACCCGTGCGTTACACACACACGAGGAGACACACACAGGGCCGGCGCGTCCATAAATGAGCGGCTGAATTGAGGCGGCGCGGTGCTCAGTTATATCCGCGAATACCTGTGCGTTACACACACGGGGAGACACACACACACCCACACACACATTACTTGACCGTTGCATGTGTGTAAACAGCTGACGATCCGTAATCAAAGCGGCACGCGTCGCGTTTTCAACGTGGCTTTACACGCGATATGAGAATATAAAGAGTTAACCTGATACAGTACACGCGGTTACAAGTAACAAAACACAACTAAATACATCATTTGCAAGATAGAGTAAACGAGGCAATAATTTTAATCGCACGTACTTACACTGGTGAAATGGGGGTAGAAACTGATCCATGATGCTCTGATCCATGTTCAGACAGTCTTCACTGATCCTTCCTTTAACAAACTGATGAAGTTTTCTTTGAAAGCATATAGTTTTCAGAAGCATTAGAACTGCTCAAGGCTGGGCTATAATGCTGAGGTTTCCTCTTTAATTAGACTCAATAATATCCATCTGCACAGCGTGACTTCATTCGACCGGTGTCTGTCTGTGTGTGTGTGTGAGACTTTTTTTTCTGTTAGCGGGCGGGGCCGCAGGTTTCAAATCTCCCGGGTTTGCGCGCCCAACTACTTGTGTTTCGTAGCTGCGTCATCGCGAAACACCTAATGACTCGTTAACAAGACGACTCGTTTGAAGCACTATGAGTCGACTCTTTTATAGATGAATCAATAGTTTTAAACACTGTACACTTACAGATTTAAGCCTTAGCTGGATATTTCACTTCACTTAGAGCTGTGTTACACACTACATGGAAGGGCATTTTCAAAAACCCATAATATGGGCTCTTTAAGCTTTATATTAGGTTAGTATTTAAATGAAATGTTGTTATCATCTGCGTTCACATTCATACATAATCATTTTAATAAATTGGCATATAATCTAATATTGTAAATAGAGAACTTGCAGGCGAAAAAGACGCGAGATGTGAACGGCCCGCAGCTACAGTTAATCCAGTGTGCGTGGGTATTAGCCTTGGTGTAGCTATAAGCTCGGAAATATGCTAAAGTATCTAACTGTTTTCGGCTGCTAGCACCACTCACTCGCTTAATGTCAGGTGACTCATGCTCTGCGCAGCCTTCAACTGCAGCTTGTGCTGTATTGAACAGACGCACATTACTTCATAACTATAGCGGCCGTTTTTCGACTGAACTAAATTTATTTTTGATGTCTTGGTCACACTATTTGGAGGGCCGGAAGAAATTGCCCACATGTGGAGAGCGTCCTGCGTTTGTCGCAAATGACAAATGATCACCCAGACAGAGGAGCTTGGCCGGATGGACCCGGCCCAAGTTAATCAAAGAAAATAAATATATGCTTTTTTGGAGTCAACACTTTGGACAACGCTTGAACTAAATTTAAGACCTCGTAAAAACGGGATTAAGACTTTTTACCTTAGTTTTCTCATAATTGATTTATCAACGTTTAATACTCTTTAAGACCCAGTGGACACCCTGTTGTTACAATGTACTTGTGTAAATGTTTTACATTGTACTTATGAGTGATTAAATAGCTGTATGTAGTTACATCTGTAATTACACTGTTGACCATCCCTGTTGACCTCAACCCACTCTTAAACCTACCTAAACCTGTACATAAACCCACCCAAATCCCACCTCAGGAGTACCAGAAGTGTTCTGCAATTCATTATGAACACATTAAGTACATTGTATTTACTTTATGATGCAGCAACATAGTAGTTAAGGCCACCTAATATAAAGTGAGACCAAAAAGTTACTAATAATATTTAAACACATCAGTGGACTTTTGTAGTGGATTCATGCAAGATCTTTTGGTGCCACTTTACAACGGTTGTATTAGTTAACATAAATTAACAGCAAACAACACATCTGTTAAGCATTACTTAATCTTTGTTAACATTAACTAAACATATATTAATGCGTTTAATGCATTAGTTAATGATGAACAGTGACTTTGTTCAGCATTATATAATCTTTGTTAAGGTTAAGTTACATTCTATTCTAATCTCTACACGAACAGCTTAATTAGTTCATGTTTACTTACACATGCTTTACAATAAACGCTTATTATTAGTAAGGTAGTAGATGGGTTTAGGTATTGGATAGGATTAGGAATGTAGAACAAAATCATAATTACTAATAAACAACCAATATCCTAATAGTAAGCAGGTACGGATAAACCAGTTCAGGTGAGAATCGGAACTTAAATTAAAATGTTGTCCTTCAAATCTTGGCTTCAACGTGCATGTTATTCATGTTTGTATGCTAACATGATTTACCATTAACAAAGCATTCATTAGCCTTTGTGTTGTCCCAGAATACTAAATACACACCAAGTACACTGTATTTTGTTTTTGATGCAACTTCATAGTAGTTAAGGCTACGTATTATAAAGTGGGACCAAACATTGTTTAGATGTTAAAATTGTGCTCAGATCATTTTTGACACTTAAGAGAATTAGCAAACTTATTGCAGTGTACATTATCTACTTTACATCACCTACATCATCTAATGTTTTTCCAATGTTATCTAATCCATGAACAAATACTTTAGTGTATGTAAGTAAACAAACTAACTAAGCTGTTTATGTAAAGAGATTTGAATAGAATGTGTCAATTAACATTAGCATAGGCTTGGGCGGTATCCAAATTTTGATACCGTCAAACCTCCTCCCTATTTTACCTCGGTATACGGTATTACCATGCATTGTAAAAAAATTATGATGCTAGGCTCAGACAGCGTCACCAAACTGTTGGCTTTTGCCTAAACCATTCAGAAACTGAATAGCGTACATGCAACCTTAAGGTTCGCGGTCACCTGTTTTATTTTCTAAACAAAATTTTGGGGGGGGGGGGGGGGGGGGGGGGGGGGGGGGGGGGGAGAAGGAGTGGAGAGATGATGTGTTCGCGAACAGAAGAGCAAGTCCAAAAACCACCCAGCTAGATGATACAGAGTCCAGACATCCTATAACAAGCCTGTATAAACACACACAGCACGACGCTCTCTCTCATTCACACAGACAGACAGCACCAAGCCAGCGATGCACAGCATCACGCTCCCTCTCTCTCCTCATTCAACCACACACACCACACACACATTATATATATATAATATATATGTGTGGTGGTGTGTGTGTGTGTGTGTGTGTGTGTTATATATATATATATATATATATATAAATTTTTTCAATTTTTTATTTTATTTTATTTATATATAGACAGCACCAAAAAAGTGACATCCAGCATCACGCTCTCTCTCATTCACACACACACACACACACGAACAGCATCTACGTAGATGCGCGCGTGCTCACTCGCTCGGGGGAGCGATATTGTTAGACCGCCCACACCAAATTACACCAAAGTTATCGACCGCTCCCGTGATCTAATCCTGAACAAAGTCAGTGTTTACCATAAGTTGATGTTAACTAATGCATTAACACATTGATATACGTTTAGCGAACATTAACAAAGATTAAGTTATGCTTAACTGATGAGTTGTTCGTTGTTAGTTCATGTTAAAGAATACATTACTAACGCTAACCAAAACAACATTATGGAAAGTATTACCAATCTTTTATGATGTCAAACAGTAACATTAGCCATTAAAGGAAGCTGACAAGTATAAAGTATAATAGGAACCACTTTACAAGAAGGGAGTAGTTTTTTAAACACTATAGCTTAAATTGCTCAAACAGTCCATAGACCAATCCATGAAAACCCCCCACAAAACAGCACAAGAAAACAACTGGTAATGACTCAAACTGTTCTTACTGCAATATCGGACAGTGAGATCCTGTTGACTGAGCTGCTGATCAGAAACTGAGTCCTGACGGACTCCTTTTTTCTGAAGGAGGTGAAGGACCAGCCACGTCATCATTATCATCAAAGTCTTCAATAGGAGCCCGTCCCTTCCCAGTTGCACCACCCTGACCGGAGGAACGATTTTGCTTTGTGGAGCGCCGGTATGGACTGCCATCTTCAATTACATACCTTTATTGCAAATGAACAAAAACCTGGTGATTTAAAATTCTCATATTTTTCATTTAGTAAAGAATACATGTGAATAATAAATAATTGTGTTTTAAAGCAAAATGTTTTTTGGATATTGATGTGAATACCTGGTCTTGGCAATGGCATCTTCAAGGAAGAAACTGCTCTACTGGGAAAGTACGTCCTAAAGATGGAAGGAATTTTGAAATGTATTTAAAATGTAAAGTAATAATAAGGTAAGAAATGTGTGGTACAAAAAGGTGATATAATAGAAGTAAATATAAAAGATCTTAAATATTGGGGCAATGTCTCTCGCTACATACATATGTAAAAATAATAATAATAATAATAATAATAATAAAGATAACAAGAAAGTCAGAATTATTAGCCCCCCTGTTTATTTTTTCCCCAATTTCTGTTTAACGGAGAGAAGAGTTTTTCAACACATTTCCAATCATAATAGTTTTAATAACTCATTTCTAATAACTGATTTATTTTATGTTTGCCATGATGACAGTAAATAATATTTTACAAGATATTTTTCAAGAAACTTCTATACAGCTTGAAGTGACATTTAAGGCTTAACTAGCACTGGTACAGCCTAGCCTCTTCACCCTTCAGCCTTGTGTATTACTCCCCGCCCACATACAGCGACAAACAGAGGACACTCTTCAGTTTGACAAATATTGCTGCTGTTGGCAACATAATGTACTTTTGAGGCTTTTTTATTTATAAGGATAGTGCCTATTTTAAAAGGTTTATAATTTTGGAGCATTAGAGTCAGTGCATCGGCCGCCATCAGCCTGTCTGAACAGACCAAAGAAAGTGACGGTGGACGTTCCGCCACAAGATGGCGACAGAGACCGCATAATAAGTCCTTAGGGGAGAAAAGCAACAAGGTAAGAGACGTTCTAAGTCGATCTTTCTCTTTGTATTTGTAGTGGTGTATTTATACTGGGTACCAAGAAACTGCTAGCTTTGCTTTGGCTTTTTTGGGGTAATTATTATGATATCCGGATTGCTACAGAGAAATACTGGGAAATCTGTAGATTGATGGCACTTCATGCCATTCACCTTATAATCTTAATATGTGAGCAAAAATTACCTGTTTTGCCATCACTATGGATGTGCGATATAGCTGTATATCGGCACTAGTGGGGAACACTAAGGCACTCAGCTTGCGCCCTCGAGCCAACACACGCCTCCCACCAGTGCCGATATACAGCCATATCGCACTGCTACTCGTGTTATATTGCTCATAAACAATGAATAATAAATATAATGCATACATAAATGTAATTTTTTATAAAATAATTTATTTTGAAAGGACATTAGGAGAGTAAATAATAATAAGTACGTGTTTGTGTATTTATTATTATTTACTCTGCTATCATCCTATTAAAATAAGATATCTAAATGAATACAATCGTAATGGCAAACCCCTTTTAACGACAAATCCCAGAGAACAGAGTTTAATAACTTAAAAAAAAATATTTCCCCCAGAGCTGTATATAAAATCAAATGTCTTATGAAACATAAATGATGTAGGGTTTACCTGGTATATGGATGCTGGGGCAGTTGTTGAAATACTGTGAGAACAGTTCAGCATTCAGTGTTGCACTCATCATAATTACTTTCAGATCTGTCCTTTTTACAATCAGATCCTTCAAAACCAGCAAGAGGAAGTCACTGCAAGACAAGTATTGTGCTAGTATTAGATTCATGTGACGGTTTATTTATGAGCATTTGTGTTTCCACAAACCTCTCTTCTGTTCGTTCATGGACCTCATCCACGATCACATGTGTGACGCCGCTGAGCTCAGGATCACCTTCTAACCTCCTCAAAAACACCAGTTGTGCAGAACATCAGCCTGGTGATGGAGGACTGGGCACAACAAAACACAGAAACTTATATTAATAGGCTAGGTATTATTGCTTAACACTACCATGCAAAAATCACACAGTCAGAAAGGAAAAAAGAAATAAACAAAAACAAAAAAAAATAAAAATGGAAACTAAATATTTTATTCAGCAATGATTTATTAAATTGAAAAGAAATAAAAGTAAAGACATCACAATGTTTGACAAATAATATTATTCTTATTCACCTAATGGTAAAGAGAGAGAAGAGAGAGCTGATTTATTATTCTGATTTATTATTTTATTTATTTATTTTTACTTATATTTAATTATTATACCATAAAATAATACTATACTACTATTTGCTGTGTTTACTATTTTATATATATAGCCCTGAATTATTAGCCCCCCTGTTTATTTTTTTCCCCCAATTTCTGTTTAACGGAGAGAAGATTTTGTCAACACATTTCTAAACACAATAGTTTTAATAACTCATTTCTAATAACTGAATTATTTTATCGTTGCCATGATTCTATACAGCTCCTATACAGCTTAAAGTGATTTCTAAATGCCTAACTAGGTTAACTAGGCAGGATAGGGTAATTAGGCAAGCTATTGTATAATGATGGTTTGTTCTGTGGACACTCAAAAAAATTTGCTTTAAGGGGTTAATAATTTTGTCCTTAAAATGGTTCATAAAAAATTTAAAACTGACTTCAACTGTATTAAAAAATAAAAATAAATAAATATATATATATATAAAATAAATAAATAAATAATAAATAATATATATATATATATATAATATATATATATATATATATATATATAATTATATATATATATATTATATATATATATATATAAAATTATATGTATATATATAAATAATATATGTATTAATGTATACATATAAACTCCTATAATGTCTTTTGTCGGACGAAGGGAGACTGAGCAGAAGGAACACTGGGCAGCTTGTTTGTTCGCTTCTTTATAAGTTTCAGGGTGTGTTGTCTGTAAGTGTTTATAAAGGCATTGTTGCTGTGCACGACTTTCTTATCACAAATATTTTCGTGTTTCAGCTGATGAGCAGGAACACACGATACGTTACCTCTCTGCCATTGTGTCATTCTGTAATGCAGAAGTGTGCGATTTGCATGTGTTGAGTACGTAAGTTATCTGAAAGGCACATTATCGCTCACGTCACGTTCCACCACAGCAGATTGATTGGTGTAATGTCTTGTATACAAAGCGTCAATGACGCTAAAACATTTAATTATGCAGAATTTATTAAAATATAGTTAAAATATCGATACTTTAAAAAAAATCGATACCAAATTAAAAGCTTATCGATATATCGATACTCAAGCATCGATGTGAACATCCATACTTAACATTCAAGTGAACTTTCTTTAAGTTCACGGTCCACAAAACATTCACAACAGGAACTAATTTCAACTATGATAATTTCAGAAGAATCATGTGACAACCTGAACCTGAAGAATCATGTGACAGCTGAAACACCAACAATATTTGTCATAAGAAAGTCGTACACATCAACAATACAAGCAGCCTTTATAAACACTTACAGACAACACACCCTGAAACTTATAAAGAAGCAGAACAAAAACAAGCTGCCCAGTGTTCCTCTGCTCAGTCTCCTCTGTCCGACAAAAGAAAACTAGAGTAATGGCTGCTGAAAATCAGCTTTGCCATTACATGAACAAACTACATTTAAAATAAATACTAGAAATACTGGAAAGCTTTTAACAGTTAGAAATCAGTGGAGTTGCTTTTCAGTCTGAATTAAAATGAACTGAACTTCAACAGTGTCATTTATACTAAACGGAACTGAATCCGTTTTAATTAACTAGAACTAAACCAGCACTCTACCACTACTCTCCTGCCTGCCTGACTTGCTGGAATGTTCCACAATTAGAAATATTTTATGTATTTGTATCTTTTTTCTTCACCTATGTTAAGCTGCTTTGACACAATCTACATTGTAAAAAGCGCTACAGAAATAAAGATGAATTGATCTGAATTACGATTCTAAAAATATTTTACAATATTGTTGTTTTATGACTGTTCTCTCAAAAACATTACAAAAAATCTTACCAACCCCAGCTTTTAAAATGGATTTTTGGGATCTGTTATGTGATACATTTGTTTTTTGATAAAAAAAAAATCTTTATTACAAATATTATTTTATTTTAAAAATTGAATTGAAAAGCAAGAAAACACAAAAATGACAAATAAAGTCAATAAATTAATTGATCTACAAACAAAATGACATATTCTTGTGCATTTTCTATCATTTATACCAATAATAAATCAACAAATGGTAAAAGATGATGAAAATCTTATGACATGCAGTTGGTATGTAAAGTGGTGTTACCCTGACGGTCTCCAGGCGGATCTGGTAGCCTGTGGAGTGCCCCAGGGCCTCTGCTCGCTCCTGAGCCACTCGGGTTGCAACAGCAATGGCAGAGATTCTGCGTGGCTGAGTGCAAATAATGTTGGCTACTCTATCCGGCCGCCCAGTCAGGAGAAAATTATCCAGAATAAACTGAGGAATCTGAGTGGTTTTCCCACACCTGAAGTTACAGTAATAAAAATAAGATATGATATGTAAACAACAAGGGTTAACAGATTGTAAATATGCAGATCACAGTCCTACCCGGTCATCCCACTGATGACGAGAACCTGGTTCTTAACCAAACACTCCAATATGGCCTCTCTCTTCTGCCATGCTGGGAGTTTCTGCCTCTGCTCTTGCATTGATATATCGCCTCGATGACTGAAAGAAAAAGCACATAAATATCAGTTAAGCCAAATCAAAATAGTTTTTTTTTTTTGAAAGCTGTAGAAACACAACCAATAGAGTTTTTTTTTATTATTTCCCCGCATTAATTTACAAAAATAAATCTGTCTACACGAAAAGACCAAAAACACTGTGCTGCATGTTAAGAAGGCTTTTATGTGTTTATGATGGGTTCACACCAATCAGGGAATTAAGTATTTTTAGATACAAGTCAGGGCATCCTGCATTGCGAATAATGCAGATTACGCAATGCGTTTGCCGCAAAGGTGCAGAATTTGCCTCATTTGAATATTTCACATTTGGTGTGAACTCAACCATGTTGCCCAATCAGAAAGGAGAAAACAGTGCACACGCTAGCATTATGAGGTGAAAACACCAGTTATATAGGTTTGGACAACGAAACTGAAAAGCCGGGCTTTGGACAACAATGATTCATTAGTAGGGTGTAGTGCCTCCTTTTGCGGCCATACAGCATCAATTCTTGGGAATGATAGATACAAGTCCTGCACAGTGGCCAGAGAGATTTTGAGCCATTCTTCTTGCATTAATCTTGTGAAGGTGGACTCATTAGAAAACAAAACATGTTTCAAATTGTCCACACCCTAAGATTTTCGCTGCTGGCACCATTGAAACCTACGTTTGGCATTGGCACGAGTGACCAAATGAAAGTTGAGCAAGTGTGGTTTTATGTTTCCTGGATACAATCTGGGTTAGCAGTAATTTAAACTGAAAACCGGATTATTTTTCTTTAAGGAAAATCTCGCTTAATTTTTACTTATGATTTCTGAAAACAAGACAAAAAATTTCACTTCCTTCTTTTATCAGAATTTTCAGATATTTGGACAAGAAACATGACAAAACTTTAATCGCCCTATCATACACCTGGCACAATAAGGCGCAACATATGTTTGGAGCGATTTGTTGCTATTTTCAGACCAACGCAACCCTAATTTTAATTAATGAATTGATTATTAATTAATTTCTTACATTTATAAGCACTTTCTGGACACTCAAAGCACTTTACATATTTTTTGAGTGAATCTCTTTATCCGCCACCAGTGTGCAGTATCCACCTGGATGATGTGACGGCAGCCATATTGCGCCAGACACCACACACTAGCTGATTGGTGGCCAGAGGGCAAATTTGGCCAGGATGCCATGGTTAAACCCCTACTCTTTTTCAAAGGACATCATGGGAATTTTTAATGACCACAGAGAGTTGAGACCTCAGTTTAACATCTTATCCGAAAGACAGCGCTCATTGAGCAGGATACAGTCCCAATCAATATACTGTGGCGTTAGGACCCACACAGAAAACAGGTTGAGCTCCCCCTGCTGGTCTCACTAACACCCGCAACCTAGCTTTTCCATGTGGTCTCCCATGCAGGTACCAACTGGGCAAAGCCCTGCTTAGCTTCAATCGGCGACCATGTGAGAGTTGCAGAGAGCTAGTTGCCGGCTGGCAATTTTAAGAATAAGATGCGTGTTTAGATCCAGCTCAGTTTGACCACACTTTGTTATTATTGTTCATTTATTTATTTTCTGGAAATTAGAACTGAAATTAGAAATAGTTTTGAAACAAATCTTTGCGCTCTTCAAACTAAATTAAATATATAGGACGCCATGTAAATAGCAAATGCGCCAAGGCATGACACAAGTGACTCTCAAAGGGAATAATAATAATAATAATAATAATAATAATAATATAATAATATAATAATAATAATAATAAATGTTATTTGTAATGCACTTTTCTTAAACTCAAAGCGCTACAAGGAAAAATACTAACAATACAAGGCAAGCAAAACAGCACAACAATAAAAGATGCAATAAAACAATAAAAATATGAACCATAAAAAGTTAATAAATTGATCATCCTAAATTAAAAGTCTTAAGAGTCTTACGAAGTTTCTTAAAACAGTCCACAGATGTAACCGGGTGCTAGCCCATGCACTGCTTTGAAGGTTAAAATCAAGGTCTTAAAATCAATCTGTGATTTAATAGGAAGCCAGAGTAATTCTTGTAGCACAGGAGTAATATGGTTACGTGATGATGTGTGTGTCAGAACCCGTGCAGTGGAATTTTGTATATATTGTAATCTTCTGAGAGAACTTGTAGGTAAACCCCCAAAAAGTGAACTACAAACATCAAGACACGTGGATTCAGACACGCCCTTAATGCCTTTGTGCCATGCGCACATGTCTTTGCGCTTTAGGCTTTGCATATAGATTGTTAAAATAGAGCCCCATGTAAGAAGAGCATTTTTTGACAAGAAAAATTTTAGTTTTGTACATTAAACAACCTGATTTGATGTTTTTGTTCACTCTGCCTTTAGATGCATTTTGCTCTGTACTTTTAAAAGTTTAAATGCATCCTTTTTTTCTAGTAACAAAAAAAATCAGTGCAGCGTATTAAGCTTGTGTACATACACCTTGTATGCTTGTTCAAAAATGACAGAAGATTTATTTTACTGAAAAATAACCTGTACCTCATTAAACTTTACTTTAGTAAACAAATATTTAAATTTTTATTTTCATGAGCTCAAATATTCAAATGTATTGTCTGTGGAAAACACTCATCCACAGTGTACATGTTGATCAGATTCCCTCTATGGTCTCGGCCAATGAAATCTGAAGGTCTGGCTATGCTAATGATGATGTCTAGATTATAGAAAAATAAATCATCACTGCAACACTCTTTTGAAATAGGAGTGTGAGCAAATGACCTGAAAATTATGATACCATCAGACACATCAAAAACAGGTATTAATTGTGTTACCCGTTTTCTTTTGAACTCTCTGCACAGCTTCTTGTTCTCTTCCTGCATTTGCTCGGTTCTGATTTCAGTCTTCTTCACCATCCTCTTCCTCAAGTTAACATAGCTCTCGTTTTCTACTGGGATACATTCCTCGTCATCTTCATCATCTCCTTCGTCTTGTTCATCCTCACTCAGGATTTGTGCAACTAATTGAACACAGAGCTTTCATTATGTAGTGAAGTTTTATTTCAAGTATGATTAAATCATGGAGGTTTTAGGATGTTCGGTTCCTTACCTTCCTTTGGTTTCACTCTGTGGTTAGTGATCTCGGTGATGGATGACTGATCTCTAGTTGCTGTATTCCTGTTGTCTGCATTGTTTTTATTGCTTCGACTCTTTGCCGGTGTGACAGAGGGAGGAGCCAGCACAGGAGGTGGGGTACTATACTTGTGATGAGCAGCTGACAGCAGCTCTCTGACAGGACCATCCTCTTCCAGGCTGGAAATAAGGGTGTAGACTACTGGCTCACCTTCCTCTGAAGCACTGAGTGACTGACCGAACAGATACTCTGTGACACTGAGACGTCCAGCCCCTGAGAGTGATTCATCTGTACTACTGAAGGCCACAAGCGGAGGTTGAAAAGGATATAAACTGCCTGGTTGGAAACGAATCTCCAGCTGGTAAATTGGAGCATCTGTGTTGCTAAACCCCGGTTGACTTGCCTTACAAAAATCTCTTGAAGAGCTTGATTCTTGAACTTGGTGCTTGAACTTGCACCGATTACCAAACTTACAACCTGCCCCCTTAAGTAAAACTTGCAAATCTGATTGGACTCTGGCCGCTTTTCAGAATGCTTAGAGTCTGAAGTTTGATCCTGCGTTCATCCAACCACAGCAAATCAAGCTGAATTGTCCAAACCTGATTACTGATGCGCTCGCAGAACCTTTCGCCGTAGATTGCCGTCAAAGCAAAGGCCTCTTCTTGTCGCAAAGCTACACATTCCCCCTGTGAAGGGGGATCAGATGTTTGCGGGCTGAGGGCGCTAGAGCCAAATCGCTCTGTGAACATCTGTGATAGGAGGAGCTCTAATGTTGCTCCAACCTCACCGCATCCACTTCCTTCTCCGGCTTCCAAAGCTTGTCTGCTGCGCTCACGGTCAAACCCATACCTGCAAGATGGGAAATTCTGAGTTGCTAATATATGAATAGTACAAACAATTTTAGTACTTATAAACATCGATCATCTACAATCTAGACAAAGTATCTGCACACATAATTCTGTTAATAATAATAATAATAATAATAATAATATAATAATAATACAGTTATTTTTATAGAAAAATAAATTTGTCATTCTAATTTTTATAAAGTTTAATGTTTTAATTAATTAAAAGTAGGCCCACACGGAATTTCGCAGATTTTTAGTCCATCATTGATTCCGTTTATTTACTTGTGTAAATGTGTGTAACTTTATATTTATTCAGTTATTAAATTAATTTCAGTATAATTACTGACTAATATGAAAATATTCATATTATTTATTCACAATACAGTTCGTAAAGTAATATTTTCTGTCTTTTAGTAGTTATATTATAGAAGACTTGGTTGTTCACCAAATAAAGCGGATCTAATTGGATTTGTATTGTAAACATTAAATACAAGTTAAAAAGGTGTTATTTTTTTGTTCATATATTAAGGTTTTATGGTTTATAAGGTTATGATACTCCCAAAATCATTCCGCATAAATCCGCAGATTCTGTCTGGCCCTAATTAAAAGTTACCTTAATATACTACAAAAATGATTTAACATGCCTGTTAAAATTCTACTGTACAATACTGTATATTTTGTATATTGTATATACAATACACACCTACCGGCCACTTTATTAGGTACATCTCTCCAACTGCTCGTTAACACATATTTCTAATCAGTCAATCACATTGTAGCAACTCAATGCATTTAGGCATGCAGACATGGTCAAGATGATCTGCTGCAGTTCAAACAGAGCATTAGAATCAGGAAGAAAGAGGATTTAAGTGATTTTGAACGTGGCATAGTTGTTGGTGCCAGACGGGCTGGTGTGAGTATTTCAGAAACTGCTGATCTACTGGAATTTTCACACAACCATGTCTAGGGTTTCCAGAGAATGGTCCGAAAAAGAGAAAATATCCAGTGAGGGGCAGTTATGTGGGTGCAAATGCCTTACTGAAGCCAGGTCAGAGGAGAATGACCAGACTGGTTCGAACTGATAGAAAGGCAACAGTTACTCAAATAACCACTCGTTACAACAGAGGTATGCAGAAGAGCATTTCTGAACGCACAACACATCGAACCTTGAGGCGGATGTGCTACAGCAGCAGAAGACCACACTGGGTGCCTTCGTGTTGGTTCTGCTTCAACCTTCAGAGCACAAATAAAACAATTCAAACTCTGCTGAACATGCAGCTGCAGTGTTCATCTATTATTAGCTTCATCTTACCTGCAGTCTCTCCAAAAAACTATTCCTCCTTTGAGCCCATAGTCATGTTCATAGGGGTAACACCAGTCTCTGATCAGAAACAATAGTTTCTGGAACACAGGGGATTAAAGATGTATTAGAAACTAAAGGTCTATAGTGAGAAGAAGATTGTACTGAATAGATGCCCCGTTAAATAAGATAAATTCAAATAAATCTGATTAAAAAAAGTTACTATTACAAAGAAATAGTCTAATTAATCAACCAACACATTCTGTCAGATTCTGTAGTAACCCACGCAATTTTGTGTTTAATAGACATTAACATAGATGGCTTGGCTAATACAAAGTTGTTAAAGAAAAAACAACAACCATACATCTAAGGATTGACTAAAACTAGTCATCAAATAAACAGATTAGACAGACTTCACCGGCCATTATTCAATCCTGGTGACTAGTCTAGTTTTAGACTATTCATGGACATCTATTAGATTTTCACTGACAGCCCAAATTTAGCCTTGGCTAAATCTACCTATGTTTAGACTCTATTAGACTAATTTTAAACACACACACAGAAAAAAAATTGTTTGCTTTGAAATAGTTCTGGAACTGAAAGGAAATATGAATATGATTTTCCCTTTATTTCCTTTCTCCCTCACTAGCTTCTTATTTAACCATTTAAGGCACAAACACATTCAAATACCCATTTAATCCTTTAAAACAAATGATTAGATTATTCAAACATTGCTGCAATTGCGAAACCTGTTTGCCTGTGTGTCACTTTTTGTCCTGAGCACAGGTTAGTATTGGCCCGTTTCCACTCAGTGATACAGTACGGTACAGGTCACCTTTATCAGGCTTGAATTTCTACTGCTAAGGGTACCAATGGTACTCTTTTGGTAGGCGTGGTGTACGACAAAAAGTTTCTACGTCATTTTCGCTCAAAGAAATGTCAAAGTAAAGCTGTACGGGCCGTTCCCATATAATATGAGAAGCATTTCTTACAAAACAGAGGCTTTATACACATAAATACTTGTGTATAAATGTTTATTACTAACCTTTCTAAGAACATGATTTGATTATAACGGCAGATCAATGATGTGCGAAATAGCCAACTGCAATGTCTGCGATTATATAAAATAAATAAATAAATAAATGCAACATATATGAACACAAACAGACCCTACAGTCTCGTTACCAGTTACAGAAAAACTACACACAGCATACATTTAGTCCTTATTTGGGTTCAAAAACATGCAACATATAGCCCAGTCAGTGCAAACCTCTCATCTGCATCTTTAATCTTCACCAGCACAAGTAACCTAAAGGTATTCCATCATTCTGAGTTCATAATAGTCCAAAAGGTGATGATAATAGTTAAACATGACAGTTTGTTCATGTTTTAGTTTGCTGAAAGAATCCTCTGCTCCTTTGTTTTTCCTGCTTCTCCTTTGTTTTTTCACACTTCACTCTCGCGTTTGTCCATTTCTGAAAGGATCGGATGTCAAAAGCACTTCAATAATCACACGCACGTTAATATCATCAGCTCAAGAAGTTAATTATTTCAAATATAGACACGCGGCTCGGCACACAAGAAAGCGAAACCACTCACGCTTCAGACGGCCTTGCAAAAAACTACAGGGCACAGGGTAGATTATGTGCTTTGTTGTTCATCAAGACAGCAACAAGGGTTGTTTAAGCTCGGATCGACCAGGGCCCGTTATATATATGTATTATATTACGGCTTAATGTCTCGACTGTGTATTTAAAAAAGTATCACTAAGTGGAAACAGGCCATATGGGGTCCACAACAGGTACTCAACACGGAAATTATCAGCTTTATTACCTGAAATGGCTTCTCGAAGATCTCCTCCATTGCAAGTCGACCATATTCTGTGAAAAGCTATAAAACACACATGATGTTACAGTCCTACATACACAGTACTAACATACTAACTAATGATGTACACTAATAAAGTTGCTACCTGGAGATGCTGCAAATCATCTTCTTGGATATTCTGAGAAAGATTATAAACCTAAAACAAACGAGATCAATAAGTCATTTGAATTCCATGAATTATTCAGTCCTTGAACACCACTGATGTGTTTTAACGCACCTGCACAGAGCTGGTCATGGTGCTTAAAGCAAAAACAGTGGCACAGTCTTTGATAGTGGACTGACTGTCAAAGGCTCCCTGAGTGTCCACCAGCAGCACAGCCACCTAACATCACAGAGATCTGTGTAATCACTCAGTCAACATAACTTCACGGCAACATAAGCCTTTAAATGAATATCTATCCACCTTAGTTCCATCTTTCTTTTCCACAACAAACACTTCGCTCCAGGCCTGGATTCCTGTGGTCTCTCTCTCACAGCCTCCTCTCCAGGAGAAACCGGTCAATGGCTCATCATCTCCTCCCATCCATGACTCAGCTGACTACAAAGAGACGAAAGAAATTGTTCATGTGAATGCTCTAAAATGAATGTAATAAAACATGTATGCTCACATTCATGTGACCTAGCTGGTTTTCAAGATGCAGGATGCAACCCACAAGTTAAGGCATGCGAAAGATTGGAGTCATCAGAAACCTGTTCTCAGGAATGATAAATCAGATAGACTTTTCTTAACTGATGTGTTGGAGGAAACATCATAATGCAGAATGGTAGTTGAACAGTAATTTTACAGTCTTCACAAAAAAGGCCAATACATGTTTTTTCCTTTTTGTGATTATTACGATACGAATATGTGGATAACATTAACAATAAACGAATAACATTTTAAATAATGGGTCATTAGTTAATGTATTTACTAACATGAACTAATTATAAACAATCTTGTACAGCAATTATTAATCATAGTTTATAATTTACTAATGCAAATAATTAAAATCTAAAGGTTGTTAGCATTAGTTATTGCACAGCAGGTTAACAGAAACTAACAATGAACAACCTTATTTCCATTAACTAACATAGAAAAGATGAATAAACATTGCAATCAGTTTTGTTCGTTGTTTGTTCCTGTTAGTAAATACATTGGCTGTTTCTCAATATGCGTTCTTCAGTGATCTTGCATCCTTGTGTTCTCATGTAACGTCATCATCAACTGCCGAAGTTCAGTTAAAAAACTCAAGACCGCAAGAACGGAGGACATGTGAAAGTTCTCGGATGTGTTCTTGATATCGAGGACACACCGATGCAGACTTGAGCACCGAACTCGCTCGAGAAGTCCCAGAAGATATTGCAATGGGTTAAAGGAGGTGGGAAGTGCAGCATTTAATATAGATTTATTAAGTTCAGAGATATAACTTATTTATGTCTGGAGTTTCCCTAAATGAGAAGTTGAAAGTAAACATTAAAATGAAAATCTTAATAGAGACATAAACACATTAAAGCCTGGTTTATACTTCTGCGTCAAGTGATCGGCGTGACCTACGGTGCAAGTCTTGCACGCAGGCGTACATTTATACTTTTGCGCGGTGTTTCTCTTGCTCTGCAATACACTTCCGAAACGCTAGCTGGCAGTAGGTGTCTATGTTTCTCTGTGTCGAGTTCCTTCGCTGGTGTTTTGTTTTTTCTGAACGCTTCCTTAATGTACAAGTGGCTCAAATTTGCTCATTTTGAGGCGTGAACCGGCGGACGTGCAACAACTTTAATCATAAGGTAAACACAAAACAGCAGTCTCCATCCAGAGCTCCTTCACGGGACTCCACACTTGTGAACACCCGCTGCATCACACTCACGTGGCTCTCACCTCCGCCCACACTGGTCAGCGTTACCAAGCTGACCAATCACAGAGCTTGCGCTACGTGTACACAGACCCATTTTTTGAAAGGTGCCTGTAAGTGACGGCGAGGGGCAATGCGTCCACGCGTAGGCTGCGCCATAGCATACACGTGCGCTTGACGCAGAAGTATAAATCAGCCTTAAGGGTGTTTATTTGCTGAAATTTGTATTTAAATCTGCTTTATTTCTATCGTGCAAAGTATATTTGAAAGGCTTTTGTGCATGTTAAATGTATATTGAAATAGGGAAAAACAATAAATCGTTGTATGAATAAATAATTTTCAGTTTAAATAATTTTCAGTTAAAAATGCGTGCAGGTCATGTGACCGTCAGGAAGAACACAGCATCTCATTTCTCACAGGAGGCATTCCCTGTTCCCTAAGCACATGAGTCTGTTCTTTGCGTTCTTGGAATTGAGAAATAGCAATTAATTAGTATTAACTAATGGATCATTATTTTAGTGCTAGCCATTTACTCTAAGAGGTTTGAGGAATTTTATTCATTCATTATTTTCATTAATTCATTCAGCAAATGCTTTTATCCAGAGGGACTTACAAATGAGGGACACAACAAGGGATTTATATGAAAGTGGCAAATTATTATGAAAAGTGCTAATTATCATGAATTGTGAACCAAAAAACTAAGATGTGGATTGGCAAATTAGGGACTACATTTACACTTTAACAACAACAGAAGAGACTTGAGGTCCCTTGATAAATATTGTGAAGACATAGTTTAGCTTATAAAAAAGACAAATATAAGGAATTGACATTTTACCTTAAATTTTTTATTTTTTATTAAAGTATACAGCATGTGGACCTTCTTTACCATTTTTGTAGCAGTGTGTAGTAAAGCTTTAGTATAAAAGAAGAGCGTTAACATTATAAAATGAAAAGTAAATTCAGTTTTTTGTGTGTGGTTGTAGTACACAACACTATAAGTGTTATAAAGGGAAGTAAAATACATCTTGAAGTGGAAAATGCACACACACACATATATAATGAGCAGGAAAAAAAATGAAATTTTACTGCCCCTCAAATGGGTCCATATGTTTATGGGTTTCTTTGTTTAAGACAAAATAAGATATTTAAACAATGTTGGAAAATGATAGCTAATGACATCCAAAAAAAATAAATAAATAAAAATCAATTAAACGATCGGTTTTCAACATTCTTTAAAATATGTGTTTTTGTGCTCAACAGAGGAAACTCAAACTGGTGTTGAGGAAGAATAAATTAAAAACATTTTTTTAGGGTGAATTATCTTCATTAAATGAATTAATGATATAAATTTAATTAATGAAAGGAGATTCATTCTAACCTGATCATGCATGTAACGCAGCATGAAGTCCAGTAGAAAAGATTTGCCCTTGCGGAAGGCACCGGCAACAGACACCACAACCACGTTGAGATCCTTAACATGTTCCTGCATCAGGATTTTTTCCAATGCAGCAGCATCCAACTCAAACTTATGATCGTTTCATTAGTAATTACAATCTGGATGGGTCGAGCTCCTTCTGGAACTGGGTCCTCCTCCAACTCGAGCTCTTCAGCTACAGCACATGGTGCCACACCGTTAGTATCAGAGCTCAACTCCTCCAGTGTACTCAACGCCTGAGCTGGGGCTGATGAATGGGACATCTTCCACCCAGTCATATCTGTAGCGGAAAGGGAAAAAATATATCAAAAAATGACATGAAAACTACTCAGGAAATAGTTAAGGATATTCGGCTTTCGAATTAAATTTCAGGATCCACCTAAACCATCTCACATTGCTCTAACTCAAGAGCAAGGTGAGAGGGAGTTTTTTTTTTTTTGCCTCTCTCTCCTGAAATGATCCTATTTCCTGTTCCACCTCCTGTGACCTGTCTTCCCCTGGAATTGTGGATGTTTGTGTATGGTCGGGGGGGGTTTCAATTTTACTTGCATTTCGTTGCCTTGTACTTGTACATGTGTAATGACAATAAAGTTGAATCTATCTAAAAAATGCACTATAAACAGGTCCAGTTCATTTCCCTTAAAAAGTGAGCTTCACTTTTGAATGTACATGTTAACTGTTCAGTGTTTCAGTAGATTTTGCAAAAAATGCTGTTCACTAATAGGAGAGAATTGGTATTTAAATATCATGATCTTCATCATGATCACATTTTGACATCATGAGACCCACATGACAATAAAACACAGGCCTAATTTCATCTTCATGTACAACAATGCTCTAGCTTATCAAGGTCGCATCATTAGAGAAAGATTATTGGAGGCATGGGTACCTCAAATCGAGTTGCCAGTACTTTCTACGGTGGGTGTGACTTGCCAAGTACGATGTGATTCTGGATTAACACCTATGTTAATCACCCAACTGTAAATTATTCCCAAATCAGAGGGAAATAATAAATGATACAATCATGTAGAATTATAACCCTAACACTAAGCCTAAACTATAACTATAATTTATCCCTTAATTCTGATTGCAATGTTGTTCCAGGATCAACATAGAAGTTGATCGAGGTACATGTCCTACTTGAAATCACAGTAACTCACTTTCTTCAGACTTGAGACCTTGGCATTTTTCATTGTAGTATACCCCCCACTTCCTCATGCTTCACCAAAATGCCCTACTTTTATGATATAATATCACTGTAGCATGAGTTTCACATTTCCCATAAATTTCACCAAAAATCCAAACATCCTTAAGTTTTTGTGAGTACTAGTGTATAGATAAAAATGAAAACACTGTATTTAAACTAACAAAAATAAAATAGTCAAAAGCTAATTCAGTGCATTAATAAATAATTTAAGAGTACTTAAGCATTACATAAAATAGATTTTCTACACAAAAATATGCATTTTATAGCCGATTTGACTATTCAAAAGGTCATACATAATCACTACAAGCTTTTTTGTTGTTGTGCAAGGGTTTGTGGGCAGGAATGGGCAAAAATACACTAAAATGTATCTTAAAATAAACTTCTAAATACCTCAGTTTTACACATATCAAATTAAACTTCCAAATACAGCAGCCACAAGTGTCAAAATAAAATACTGTATTTTGCATTTTGAAAATACTACAAAATACCTTTACAAAGGAGCATGACATTCTTCACAAACCTTCCATCAATAGGCCTATTCAATAAATCCACTCAGCGTTAAACTGACTTCCTTGTAGGAATCGCCATTGTACTTGTTTTAATTCACCTTAACAGCTTAACATAGAAGTTCTAGTAAATTTAAAATTCAGCCCAGTTAATGTAGGTAATGTCTTATTTTCTTACCATCTACATCATCAGCCATATTACCCTGCAGCCCAAGACCAGTTACTCACTGAAGCTAAGCAGGGCTGAGCCTGGTCAGTACCTGGACGGGAGACCACATGGGAAAACTAGGTTGCTGTTGGAAGTGGTGTTAGTGAGGCCAGCAGGGGGTGCTCAACCTGTGGTCTGTGTGAGTCCTAATGCCCCAGTAAAAGTGAAGGGGACACTATAGTGTCAGTGGGTGCCGTCTTTCGGAAGAGACGTTAAACCAAGGTCCTGACTCTGAAATCCCATGGCACTTCTTGTAAAGAGCAGGGGTGCAACCCCGGTGTCCCCTCCCAATCATCCCCATCCACGGAATTGGCTCTATCACTGTCTCTTCCCTCCACCAATAGCTGGTGTGTGGTGAGCGCACTGGCGCCGTTGTCCTGTGGCTGCCGTTGCATCATCCAAGTGGATGCTGGACACTAGTGGTGGTGTGGAGAGACCCCCCTCATGATTGTGAAGCGCTTTGGGTGTATGGCCATACACAATAAATGTGCTATATAAATACACATTACATTACATCAGCAATCCATTTAAAAACGACTATTATTTGTGCAGTTTTCTCATTCTCCCAAGAGTTTTTAAGTTCTTCTTTAACGGAGAGTCTCAGTTTATCTTCTTAGTGAACACAAGTACACCATCGTGAGCTGTTATATATTTCTAAACTTCCTCTGCATTTCCACCTGCAGCACTGAGACTGAGAATGATGATGTTCTGAAGGTTCCTCAACCTGTTTTTGGACTTATTTCATCTCATATCTTAAGCAAAGATGCTAATGCATTGTACACTATAATGCCATTATATATAACTAGTCTTAGCATTGTGCAGTATACCGTTTTCAATGATTGTGGACTTGCTCCCAAACCTACCCCTGCAATTGATCAGTTATTTTCTTCATGCGTGTTGCATAATTTCCATCCATGCTCCAAGCATTGACCACCTTCTTCAACATTAATCAATTTCTGTTCTTATCTCAAGCCTAGGCAAATAACTGAGAAAGCACCAATCAAAGGCCGAATTTTTATAGTCATAATGTAGACTTCTTACAAAGTAGTTAACCGTTTTTTACAAATCAATATTACAGGACACTAAAGTCTTGTGATACAAAGTATTAACCCATTTTCATTAACCCTATCAAATACAAAATATTATTTTGTATTTGAAATACGTATTTGAAATACTCGCATCATAAATACTGCCCATCCCTGATTGTGGGTAATAATGGGTAAAACAATGAATTGATGAAAATAATCCATTTACTGAGAGACACAACTCATCATAATGTTTTTTAACATTTACAGCTTTGCTTTTCAGCACTTCACTAGCAGCTCATTACTGTGGTCACTTTCTATTCCAGGAGTGTGGGTCTCTGTTCTAACCCCATGCACTTTACCCATGAGCTGCGATAAGCCTAGATCCCTTTGGCCACAGGGCTAAATTTGGTAATTTTTGTCCTCAAGTTAAGACACGTGTAACACAAAACAACACCCTCTCCCCTCTCCCTTCGCACTAGTCTCCTCAGGCTCATGGCCAGCTGAACAGAGCCCCTGAAACAAAGTCAACTACTGTCAAGGACATACTGGACGGGACACTTCAGTCAAAACTCCTTAAACCTTCTGAATTTTGGGTCACACGTACTTCAAAGCAAAAAAAAAGTACTAAAAGTAAAAAGTCAATAATTGTAAATTGTTATTGGTGAAAACAAGACAAATCTGGCCACAGAGGCTTTCATTTTAAAACGGAGCAAATCATTTGAACGGAAACACACTTTCCTCAATGTAAATTTTTTAAAGCGATGCTTAACCAATGCAGAAAATTAGGTCTCACACATTGTTGATCTCTTACTTTTGTATATTGTATTACTGTATAGTATTACAGCATTTAGTAATTCAGTGTAATAGAGTAACAGGCAGAACTTTACATGATACAATAAAATACTTAAATAATTCAAATTTTATGTATAATGTGATTTTTTAATTAGCAACATCTTCAACAGCTGTTTATTGCAGTCTTCAGATTTTCAGATGAGAAGTAGTTCCATGGGCAACATGGTGGCTCAGTGGTTAGCTCTGTTGCCTCACAGCAAGAAGGTCACTGATTTGCGCCCCGGGTGGGTCAGTTGCCATTTCTGTGTGGAGTTTGCATGTTCTCCCTGTGTTCATGTGCTTTTCCTCCGGGTGCTCCAGTTACCCCCACAGTCCAAAACCATGCAAATTGAATAAACTCAACTGGCCGTAGCGTATGTGTGTGAATGAGTGTGTATGGAATTTTCCCAGTAATGGGTTGCAGCTGAAAGGACATCTTCTGCTTAAAAAACAAATGCTGGATAAGTTGGCGGTTCATTCCGCTGTGGTGACCTCTGATGAATAAAGGAACTAGAAAAGCTAGTCCATGTTTTTATGACTTCTAGGCTGGACTACTGTAATGCACTGTTTGCTGGCTGCCCAGCAACCTCTATTAACAAACTTCAATTAGTACAAAATGCAGCTGCCAGAGTTCCAGGTCTAGAAAATTTGATCACACACCCCAATTTTTCCTCCTTACACTGGCTGCCTGTTAAGTTTCGCATTGAATTTAAAATATTGCTTCTTACATATAAAGCTTTAAATAATCTAGCTCCTGTTTATCTAACCAATCTTCTGTCTCGCTACAATCCAACTCGCTCTTTAAGGTCTCAAAACTTAGGGCTTCTGGTAGTACCTAGAATAGCAAAGTCGAGTAAAGGAGGTCAAGCCTTCTCATTTATAGCTCCTTAACTCTGGAATAGCCTTCCTGATAACGTCTGAGGCTCAGACACACTCTCCCAATTCAAAACTAGATTAAAGACCTATCTGTTCAGTAAAGCATACACTTAGTGCACCACTTAGGGGGCTTCCACATAGGATCTGCGTCTAGTTTATATACACTATGAACAGCAGCTACGCTAATTATCTTTCTTTATTCTCCATTTCCACCTGGGGATACTCTTCCCGAGGCCCTCAGACTATGCAGAGTAACTGATTCGATCCAAGACCAACGACGAGATGATCCCAAGGTTTCCATATCCTGGACCAGGCCGTATCCTGAGCAGCTACTGTGGTGGTCATGGAAGAGTGGAGAACATGAGACTGATTCCTGTGACGCTCCAGAGACAGACGAGTCTTCACTGAGGCCAGCTTCCAGCCTCCGCCACTGAGACTGCAGCTCTGCACAAGACGTTTGGCCAGCGGAGAAATTAAAATGGTCATGCCCAACTGAGTCTGGATTCTCTCAAGGTTTTTTTTCTTCACTTCCGCCATTTAGTGAAGTTTTTTTTCCCTCTCCGCGGTCGCCACTGGCTTGCATGGTTCGGGATCTGTAGAGCTGCGCATCGTTGGATTTGCTCTTCAGTGTTTGGACTCTCAGTAGTGATTATTAAACCAACTGGAACTGAGCTAAACTAAACTGAACTTAAACACTACAAACTAAACTACACTGTTCCTATTTACTGTGACCTTTATGTGAAGCTGCTTTGACACAATCTACTTGTATAAGCGCTATACAAATAAAGGTGAATTGAATTGAATTGAACTAAAATGAAGGAAAATGAATTGAATAAAGAAGTAGTTCCGCATGTTAAAAGGGTTTTTTAAGACACTGTGGTTGTTTTTATTTACACACTTGTGCCATCGAAGTGTTGTGTAAATGCATTATTACACTTCTAGCACTGCAATATGATTATATATCAGCCTGTAATCACATGGGCCCTCTCACCATCCACTCGCTCAAAACTATTTGAGTTTCTAAACAAAAAAGACGACGACAAAATTTTGGAAACCAGTGAACACTCCATAATGTTTAAAATAACACTTCCATTAAGGTTTCAAAAACTCAAAATAAAAACTTTTCTTAGGGCTGGGTGATAAAATAGATATCGGACGCCATTGTCAATATCGATAATAAAAGTTAGGTATGAAGTTTCGATATGAAAGCTATAGTTTTATTAAAATGTGTCTGCTGAGCGCGCACCTTGGAAGCAATGCCAATAAGCTTAGGGTGTCAGTTGTCATTTCCAATGGAGGCGCGCGAGGTGCACATGGTACGCAAGCGGCACACACGACACGCGCATTTTCCAGGTACACCTAGTTGAAAAAACATCTAAACTTTTCAGAATGACGCGAGTGCACCGTGATTCATGCAAGTAATACTAACCAATCTGCTTCACACATTGTATGGAAATATACAGGTTCAGTAATAACGACATTAACTAATTACCTGAGACAAACACAGCGCATCCGAACACAGCAGAGTACTTTTTCTCCACTTGCATCGGAGCTGCAGCAATGATTTGTCATTTGTAATCCTCTAAGAAAGCGGTCGCCTAGTTAAGAGAGATGCTATAGAAAAATGGTAAAGCACGCGCTTGTCACTTCAGGTCAGAACAACATATGTGAAAATGAGTGCTGTATAGCAGCAAGTGAGGTGATTGTAAATAAAAAAAGGATGTGGCCAGAGTGGCTTTTGGTTTCTTTTCTTGTGTATCCCAGCCACTAGCTCCCCAGTTTGAAAGGACTTTTTAGCATAAGTGGGTAATAGTCATTCAACTTCACCATTGCACCACACTCTGTAACATTTTATTTATCTAGTTTGAGTCTCGTTACCACATACGTTTATTTTATTATATAGAGATCAGATATTTTTTTTTATATTTTTGTTTTTGACAATAAAAATTATTAGCCTTAGTAATGTTGGTAAAGTTAAAAAAAGTGGGTAAATAACAAAAATCCTAATATTTCTAAATGTATTGTTAAAAAATATTCAACAATTATTGAAATCAGATGATACGAAACATGATATTGTGGTAATTTTTTGTAATATTGCCCAGCCCTACTATTTCTAGCAATACATTCTCTAAAAGTTGCTGATAAATCATTTAATACTTTTTTATATGTAAAAAAATGAAATACCTTTGTTTAATACTACCAAGACATAAATCTTCTATCTTCATAAATTCTATCGGTTTGCTTTAAATTCAACCAATAACGGATACAGTAAAACCAAGCCATTAAAAAGACAAATATTATTAGACCACTAACTAGAGACAGACAACATATCAAACACAACAACCATCTGCTCATTATCAGTTCATAAAACAACTGATATGTTTGCACTGATAAAACGTAACTTATAATAATTGGTCTGCACACTTTGCAGCACGTGTTGATCTTCTGGACACAACAGCCAAACCCTAAGTCAAAGTAAATTTACATGGCAAATTACCCTGGTTAATTCTGTACTAAATACACAAGGGATACAGGACATCCACCACCCTAAAGCTTAAGAGAACAAACAAGGAGCGTGAAAACTCATGAAAGACAGACACAAATACACAAATTCAAAGAAAAAATGAGAGTGAAGTGAAAAACTTGTACATCTATTCATTAAATGCGGGTGAGTGTTCTGAGGCGCGCGAGATCTTTGAAGATCTGTGACCGCGTGTAAAATCATTGCGCGCGCACGAACATAAAGCAGCAGCTGAATTCAGCGATAGAGCAAAATAACAAAATAATTAAATGAAATTATCCCACTGTTGGGGTCAAATACAGCCTCATAATGTGGGTTAAAGCAAAACATTACGAAAGACTCGCAAGTTTGCAAGGTTGCCAATTAAGCAATCTAATAATAGAAAGCATAAAAATAACTTAAGAAGTCACCGGGGAACACTGGCGTCAACCAAATAACGTGTTGAGATGTTTGTATCACGCATAAAACCGTTAACGTCATGTGTCAAATGACAGGTATCTGAACTCTCTGAAGCGCGTCTCACGAGGCTCAATGCTGCCGCAAAGTAAACAGAGCTAACGTTAAACGTTTATAAAACTCTCAATTCAGCCCTCGGTGCACGAGGCCATGCGCTTGTGGTCCGAATTGATTCACACACTGGTTAAAAAGGACCGTGACCAGAAATAACACGAGTTCAAGTGCCGTTTTCAACTTTAACGTTGTCAACAAAGCGCAAAACCAACAAAGAGTTACCGGTAAAACAAATATGGCATTGTGAGAAACCGACGACGTTACAAGTATTCGTGTATGAAATAAGGTTGTCACCGTTCACCAAAGTTGTTGAATTTATGTTTCGTCGAAGGAAGAGAATTGCCGATTCCTCGGTCCGCTGTCTTCCGCCATCTTGGTTCTGTTGAAACTTTGTTGCGTGACGTCGCACAGCCCTAGATTCTCACATACTGTACATTCATAACTTCATGCACTCATTCAGAAATTGTTTTGTACACAAAGGAAGGTGGTTCTATCACTGTGTTTGGCAAAGAGAAATAAATTTGTTTCAAGAGCTGTTTACAATATATGTCTTATAAAACAAAAAAGAAATAGACTCTATAAACTGTCTGCATCTATGATGAATGAAATAACTATTGTGACACTGATAATGCGACTTAGAGATGAGGTGATTTCCTCAATCAAGCTTTTTTAAAGGAAACATGCGGGGTGAATATCACATAAATAATATATATATATAATATATATATAATATATATATATATATATATATATATATATATATATATATATATTAATATATATATTATATAATATAATATTATTATTATCTTTTTTTAAGCCCTAATTATTAGCCCCCACTGATTTATTAGCACCCCCTATTTGGGAATACTAAAAAATAAAACAAAGAGGTGCTAATAATTCTGAAATTAACTGTATATACACAGTGCTCAATATAATGGAGTACATTTCTATCTATTTCTCAGTGAATATAGGCAATGTATTTTGGTTGAATTTAACAAAACAGATTTATTAAACAGATATAATTATTAAAATAATATTTTAGTCACCAAACATATTTAGAAATTGAAAGATAATACAATTAAATTCTTAAATTCAAGCAAAAATAATGCAAAGAAAATTATATAAATATATATATATATATATATATATATATATATATATATATACTTATTTTATAATATATATATATATATATATATTATATAATATTATATATATATATATTACAACCTACAAAATTTCAACAAAATTTTTCCAAAAAAACAATTTTTTTTCCCTCTTTTGAAATTTGTATTTACATATTATTTAATATATAACATAAATTTGGGTGTACTGTTTTTGGACCGTATTGTATGTTTTTTTGTTAGATAAACTCCAGATTGGCTTCAGTACTGACTAATCTAATGTATGTGCACAAACTATAATATAGTATAGCTTCCTATTAAATATCAATTTAAAATACAGATTTGTGAGGGGTGTACTTATATATGCTGAGCACTATATATATATATATATATATATAATATATATATATATATATACTTTTTTTTTTCAAGCATTTTCATTAGTCATCTCAGACTTTTGAAATCTAATATCAATGTAATTTGTCTCAGTGAAGATAATTACTGGAAGCAGAAGAGGAGCACAGCATATCCAGGACTTTCTATTTTTAGACTGACACATTTAAATCTATCTGCAATTATTTTTAGAGCTATCCAGGTCAGAATGTCACAAAATGTGTGACATATATATGTAAATATTTGTCTAGACATTTGGGATTTGGTTTGTTGTTTTTGAATACTAGTGTTGTAAATTTAGAATAGAACTTATCAGAAACCTAAGTAATTGTAACTGCATCGCATTAGTTTTAAGTGTGTCGTGTGTAGAGCTGTTTTCTAATGTTTGTTTTTAGCCATGTGCATATTTTTTATGATTTTAAGTTATTGCACATTAAAGTTTAGGGTTTTAGTTAAGCGACACAAAATACCATGGCTATTTATACACGCGCAATGCTCTCCCAATCCAGACGGTGGCAGTACGACACAACGAACCTTCCTCTGTGGCAGAAGAGATTTTGAAAGAGTGGGCGGTACTTTGTAGTTTATTAACTCTGTTTAGTGTAGTCAGCAGTGCTGTAACTTCTCTTGCAACAGTTGTCCTGTAACACCTGTTTAGAGCCAACAGCTTGGTTTATAATGACCGAAGTGCGTAAAGAGAAGTTCGGCACTGCTCTGGGTCCAGTGGAGAGATGGATCCTGCGGTCAGCGAGTATCAGTGGTGGAGATCATTTCTCTGGGCTGCGTGAATAAAGTCCATCAAAACAGCAGATCGCAGCGGTCAAAGTGCGGATATAGTGTTGGGATTCGATGATGTAGAAGGAAGTTCTGCAGTTCAGTGCATGGAAATAAAAGTCAGGAAGCCTTTGGGTACTGTGAATGGCAGGTGTTTTCGACTGATGTGCTGATAGAGACAGTTGTAATGATTATTTGACTAGTTAGTTTCTCTACTGTTTCCGGTCACATGTCTTCACAGGAAAATAAAAGTAAATAAGTAATGTTTTCTCTAATTAATATCTCAGCTAGTTCTCTAAACACATTAATTCGATTAATTGGAGAACAATTTTATATTTGTTTTTTGACGAGAACTTGTAAGTAATAAAATATTAATATATGTACAATAAAATATTAATATATGTACAATAATATATATATATATATATATATATATATATATATATATATAATATATATATATATATATATATATATAAATACACGATCTAAAAAACGTCTTATTTAAGTTACTTCAATTATACTATGTGGCTATCCAAAGATATTTTACAAATATTGTAATCATAATGTTAATTGAAAAAAAATCTCCAAGTTACTCTGGTATGGTTTGATGTGTAGTCAGTCACCATCAACAATTATTTATAAAAGTATATAAAAAAAAATTTAGCAAATGATAAATTCTTAAAAAGGCCAACAAATTGACTGAATTACCTGAACACTTTATTAAAATCTTAGATTGGAGACTTTGAAACAATCAGAAGGGAAACTAAGATTTCTCTAATCCAGTGTTTTGTTTTGTTTTGTGTTTGTTTTTTTATTTTTGTTTGTTTTAAACCAGGGTGTGGGATGCTAACTACTGGTATCATAGCAAACATCCAGTTGGTACTCAGAATCACCTAAAGCAATTTAAAGGAAAAGCAAGCTTCACAATTATTGAAACGTCTGAAAATCAAGATAAAACAATTAAATTTGTCTTTAAAATGTGATTGTTAAATGTTCAAATAACATATAAATTAGGAAATTCTTGTAATGAAAGCCAAGATCTGAAATGATTGAGTAGAAATTGAAAGTTAAAATATTTGTAATATTCCTCACTAAGTAAACAATTCAATCAAGAAAGGTCAGGTAAATTAATTGGTTAAAAATCGGGAAACCTAAAGAAATGTAGTTCTTTAAAATAATGGAAATGTCAAAGTTAATTTGGGCCTTTGGATATTTTTTGTGGACAACGAGGGCTGTAAGTCAAACACATCACTGCTGTGATCAACTAAAGAGATGATTTTCCTGGCTGATGTATTTCCAGTTCTAACTTTATTGAATAAAAATAATTATTAATTTCCTTTTTTTCCCCAAGCTAGGTTATTTCTCCAATCCTCGCTACTTTGGAGCTGTTGTAGGCCGGGTTGCAAACCGCATTGCCAAGGGCCATTTTGTGATCAATGAGAAAGAATATTAAACTAGCTATAAACAATGGACCCAATGCTCTCCATGGAGGACTGAAGGGTTTTGACAAGGTAAACAAACAAAAGATTGTATCACTCCTGACTGAAAACCCATCTTTGGTCCAACATAATTTACGCATATTCTTGCAGATTAAGAGAATGTGTGTGTTGTAGGCTGTGTGGAGCACAGAGGCCGTGAATAATGGAGTGAAACTGAGTCACAGTAGTCCAGATGGTGATGAAGGCTATCCTGGAAACCTGAAGGTTCTGTCACCTACACACTAGAGAAGAGCACACTGAGCGTGCTGTGACCATGCAAGACTGACCACACCACACCAATCAACCTCACCAACCATTCTTACTTCAACCTGGCTGGACAGGTAGAGTGAAAGGTTTTAAAAACTTTCCGATAACACGTCTTTAAATCCCATGCTCATAATGAGTTATAACTCTGTTTATAATTATCTATATAATTATTTTTAGACTGACACATTTAAAATCCATCTGCACTGCTTAGTTTAATAACTATTCAGGTCAGAAAGTCACAAAATAACTATTTAATGAAACAAATAAATACATAAAATAATAAAATAAATGATTACATAACTCAAGAGACAGTGGTTGTCTTAAATTTTACTTTAATCATAGACAAGTTAGCAAAAGTAGACACTTGAATTTATCATAAGCTTAAGCAGGGCCGGGTGGGACTTCTTTTCAGCCTTGGAGTTTTAAGCCTTAGACCAGCTCACCTCAGTTCACGACTGACTAAATTAAAATAAGGTCATTACCAATTCAGTTTCTAATGACACTATCACGACTTTTTCAAGGACACAGCTGCTTTAGAACTTCAAATGTTTTTCATAAATATGAGAACATTAAAGGGTAGCTAAATCTCCAACATTATTCTTTAAAACATCACAATGTCCTTTCCTGCAATATCTGAATATATATTCTGGTGCAAAATTCTTTATAGATATCAGTCCTTTGTAACGGTGGTCACACAAACACCTACATAAGTAACCCAAACAGTGATACATGTCTTAACACTAAAAGTGAAGAAAACAACAAAAAATAAATTACTCAGGCGAGGTGCGAACTCCGGCCGGCGGCAGTGTAACGTAACGTGCTGACCACTGGACCACAATGGCACTGTTGTCAGTGCGTGTGGAAGAAAAAGTATTGCAAAAGTCATCTGCAAGACTCTTTCAACCACAGTATTACTTTCTATTGATGGCTTAATCTTTTTGTCCCCTTTTTAGATTTCTGATTAAATTATGTCAGATTTATTAATGTAGTGAATCATCTGATTTGCATTAAGCAGGTGTAATATTCATTAATATTATTCGAATTCTTATATACACCAAGGTGCCGCTGTTTTGGGGGTTGAATGATAGTTACATCATCATTAACCTGGAGGCTGCATTTTGCTCACGGGGGCTGCGAGAAAATAATAAAAAGAGCGGAGATGCGGCAAATAATGATTAAAAGAGTGAGACTATGGTCAAATAAATAAATAAATGGAAAAAGTGGTGAATGTTGAGAGTGCAAGCAGCTAGGGACTCCAGCCCTCGCGACCAATAACGGACCGGCCCACTGGGAATTCTCCCGGTCCTCCCAATTAGCCAATCCGGGCCCTGAGTTTAAGTAATTACATCATGTTTGTTTGTGTGTGTTGTCTGTATAGTGCCGTTTAATCAAGCTAACCAAGTTTAACACAAAAATTTTAAAATATGTTTAAATATACGTTTAGAGCTCAGAATCAGATTAAAATAAATTTTATAAACCACAATGTTTTCATACAAGGACAATTCTCTTGCCGCTGGCAAATCTTTTAATACATTTCTTTGCAACTGCATCATGTATAAAAACCAACATATGCATTACTATTCAGTCACTTAGCCACATTGTTAAACATATAGTTTATGTGTGTGGGAGAGATGGTTGTGGAGGTGCAGCAAAACCTAATCATTTCAAATGAGTTACATTTGAGCTATGAAATCTCCAGTGCCTTTCACCTGCGAAATGTATATGTAAATATCAAAGATTTTTCTAATTCATGAATGGTTAAATATGAAAATAATTGAACAGTCAGTTCTTCAAGGTTTTTTTTAACACACCTTAAATGAAACAACATGTGATTTCTGTCATCAAATGCTTTCATTAAACTCTCTGCAGGGAACCCCTGATATTTATGACCATGAGGTGACCATCTCAGCGAGTCCTACCTCCCCTGTTGATGATACAGTGATACCCACAGGTATTTACATCACTTTGTTTTATTTATACTCTTTAATCACTCCATGTCAGAAACTGTCAAATGCAATTTAGCATTATTATGTACAGGAGAGGTTAAACCTGTGGAAGAAGACCCCGTTTGACCTAAGGAAACTGTCATCCTTGGGTCTAGACTGAAAGAACTGTCTGGTCCAGGCTTTGATCACAACTTCTGTTTGTATTTACCCGGTGAACCTCAACTGGAGCGAAAATGTGCACGGTAAGAGCAAATTTAATTTGTCATGTGATTACTCTTCATAGCCCTTAAAAGTTTAATTCACCAAAAAACGAAAAATTCAATACCCTGAGGCCTTGCTTCATCTTTAGAAATTTTTTTTCTTATCTGGTGTTTGGCCAGAGTGGTCTGAGCTCCTGAATTTAGTGCGTCAACTTACTATTGTTGTTTGTGTTAGTCAGCTAATTGTATTTGCACCATTATGTTATCCATTTTAGATGTAGCTATCAGCTGTTGTTGAAATTTAAGAAAGTGCCCAGCACATAACTTTGTCACCCACATAACTTTCCACTCAATGCACACTTTTAAGGGACTGCAGTCACATGTTTTGTAAATCTGCTGGTATGTTTCTTACTGCACATGTTGGTCTCTGAAGAGTGGTGCATCCTGGAACTGGTCGTGTTCTGGAGGTGAGCACTACGCAGCCTGGGGTTCAGTTCTACACCTCCAACTTTCTGGATGGGTCGGGTGAAAGGCAAAGGTGGAGCTGCTTACTCCAAGCACAGTGCCTTCTGTTAGAGACCCAAAATTGGCCTGATGCTGTTAACCAGGTAATCTAATTAAAAGTGGGTATCACTGGATGTATGTAAAGTGTGACGTTAATAAGGTTTTATATTTAATACTTTAATTTAGTAATGATGCATCAACCGTACAACATTTATAATGTAAAAAAAGAAAAGATGCATTAAATTATCCTGAAAGAAATGATTAGTTACACTAAATATATGACAAAATGTCACGAAAACAAATGTTTTTGTTACTTTAAATAATATTGAGTTGATCATGTTTCAAAATTTTTTTATTTAGTTACCTAAAATTAATATTTGTAGTCGGTTTGACTGATGCAAGTTGAGATGACTTTAAAAGTTCCTTTGATTCAACTAAAAAGCAATAATTGTTTACAGTGTACAACAAAACATTTAGTTTTCAACAAAGATAATACATATTTTTTGAGCACCAAATCAGCATTCTATGGTGATTTCACAGGAATTGTGTGGCACTGAAGTCTGGAATAGGAATCATGTTTCAAAATATTAAAATGGATAAAAAAATGGCCTTGAAATTATTTCACAGTATAGCAGCTTTTTTTGTTCATACTGTAAAAATGTGGCATCATATTTAAAGAGGTAATTGACCCAAAAAATGTACTCACTAATTTATACACCTTCAACTGCTTCAGATTTTTTATTATTGAATGCAAAAGATATTTCAAATAATGTTAAAAACCAGCAACCATTGGCACCCATAATAGGAAAAAATGAATACTATGAAGGTCAATCAGACAGCTTTACAAGATTATTCAAAGTAACTTCTAATATAATCAAAAGAGACTCAAATAGGTTTGTGACAAGTGAAGGATAGTGCGAGTAAATAATTTTTAGTTTTGGGAAAACGATTCCTTTAAACAAACATCATTCCACTCTTTTGAACAGTTCCGTATAGTACACTATATATTGTATACAGACCATATTTGTGTACATGTTTATCTGCATGTAATAATTTTGCTTTAGTCCATTTAAAACAAAGGAATTAATAGTTCTCTCTCTTTCCTCAGCCCCATTTTCCAGATGCTCTGCTGAGGCCAGGAGAGACATACTCGCATACAACACGCTTCACATTCTCTGTGGTGTGAAATTGCAGAAAGATGTGAATTATAATTGGATAAAGTTAATTCAGCAACACTCATAACATTACATGGCCATTGTGTACTGCTACTTAATGTTGTATTTCTACAACTGCCCATAATATTCTTGTTTCAGTAGGGCATATATGTTCCTCCTACCATAGATATTTTACACTAACATGAATTTCAGTAATGATGTATTGATTTTAGTGCAATAATAAAATCCTGTAATTTGATTACAAAATAGTAATAGTACTTTTGAGGTATTTGGGTCAATTCCTTAAAAGAATTACTCAAAAATGCATACATTTAAAGATGCATCTATAACATTTGTATAAATTACATCAACGTAATAGAATCAAATGAATGTTTTGTTACTCAAGTTAACTGGGGAAAATGGTTTATTTTTAAATAATTCCACAAATCTTGGTGTTTCATGTTCATTACAATTGATTAGGGCTGCTCGATTATGGGAAAAATTATAATCATGATTATTTTGGTCATTATTTGGTCATTATTATTGTTTTTATTTATTCATTAATTATTATTACTATAATCACGATTATTCAAAATGATTATCAGTTGAAGTCAAAACTTAGCCCTCCTGTGAATTTTTGTTTTTTTTAAATATTTCCCAAATGATGTTTAACAGAGCAAGGAATTTTTCACAGTATTTACTATAATATTTTTTCTTCTTGAGAAACTCTTATTTGTTTTATTTTGGGTAGAATAAAAGCAGTTTTAAATATTTTGAAACCTATTTTAAGGTCAATATTATTAACCCCTTTAAGCTATATATATATATATATATATATATATATATATATGATGGAAACTACTGTTATACAATGACTTGCCAAATTAAGCCTTTGAATCGCACTTTAATCTGAATACTGGTATCTTGAAAAATATATAGTAAAATATTATGTACTGTCATCATGGCAAAGATAAAAGAAATCAGTTATTAGAAATGAGTTATTAAATCTGTTGTGTTTAGAAATGGGTTGAAAATAAATCTTTCCATTAAACAGAAATTGGAGGGAAAAGGGTCGCTAATAATTAAGGAGGGCTAATAATTTTATATACAGTATACATAATTTAATATATAGTTATTTTCCTCCCTGTAAATAAGGAAAGGGAAATAAATACAATAGAATAAAAATATGAAACAAACTTTAGCTACAAAAGTCCTTCAGTTAAGAGCAGTGAGTGATTTTGTCCTTTTGTTGTTTGATTGATAAAAACAGTCGGCAGCAGGAATATTGTGCTCTGTCACTTTAAGAGAAGTACGGTTCTGATTAATGGTTTCACTTTGACATGTCTTTAGATTCTCAACTCGTTTATTACACAAATGAGGGTTGGCACAAATTTGCATGTATTAAAGCGCTCGCATTAAGATGACTTTTGATGTGTGTGCTCTGCTCGTCTCTGAGCTTGAGCGCATACACACAACAGCATGCGATCTCTTTCACGCTTTTAAAAACATGAATGATTCGAATGTACACCAATGAATGATGCGCATCCCGTGCTGCAAAAGTTACATTACAGTACATGCTTTTAGTCATTTTCACGTCAAACTGAGCTATGACAAGCAACAAATGTGTACAACTGGAAAGGGGGCGGTAAATTATTTATCTCGATTAATGTTTTTTCATAATCGTTAGAAGCCAAAATCGAAACCGGATTTTCGATTAATTGCACAGGCCTACATTTGATAATGCATTATTTGGCAGATTTCATAGTAGTCTCACATCATCATCATCATAGAAGAACTCAAAACACCATTGTCTTTTATAATATTTAACAAGTACGTTCATGTATCTCTCACACCATACATTCAAGATTCATTTACATGCAATCTGTTACTACTTTTTTTTAATATAGATATTTATTGAAAGCAGTCCAACGTGGACTCTGATTCAGATACTGTTTGTGTGGAATCACACAATGTCAAAATTCAACAAACTAGTCCGTCAAAGAGAATGAATCTAAAATGAACGTCAACAAAACTTCAACTCGTGTTATAAGGTATTCAGGTGAACATCCCATGTGTATTTGATTGACAAACCGTTACTGTGTTGAGATAAGTGACACAATTGTGTGTATGATGCGAGATCCTCTAGGACAGCTGATCAGATCCATACTGGGATTTTTGATCTTCTCTTCTAAAAGCTGATCCAGCTCCCACCGCAGCTCTTTCACCAGCTCAGCCACCTACATGAACAGTTTGGTATTAAAACACTGTATTTTTTTTTTCTGACCACCATTCCAGCATCTATGTCTACAGAATATTCATGTTTAGAGCCACCAAACCACTGTTACACCACCTTAGCAGACTATTATACAACAGTGCCTTGAAAAAGAATTCATATCCCTTGAACATTTACTAAAAAATAAAGTCTTTCTGCATATACCCTATTTGGTTTAGGTCTGGGCTTTGACAGGGCCATTTTAACACGTGAATATTTTTGGCTCTGGCTGTATGTTTAGGGACTTTCTCATGCTGGAAGGTGCCCTAATATCAAGCATTTTGCAGACACTACCAGCTTTTCTTCTAAGATTAAATGCATGGATACACAAAGCTGACGTTCGGCCGTTAGGCAGCATCGAGCAGTCAGTGCATGTCTGTCAGGTTAGTTTGTTTAGTGTGTTCCACACAGTCTCTCATCGGACTCTCATCGGACTCAGCATGCAGAATCAGATGTCAGCCATTGGTAAAAGAGAGCGCTCTTATTGGCTGGTTCAGCTATTGAATCAATGCATGGGAACATCCAATCCGATTCTGATTTTGGTGGTCATAATCCGATTCTAAACTCTGCTGTACATTTACATCTTTAAATTTGAACCAGAACTAGAGTTTTCTATGCTTGTTTAATAATCAGAATCTCTGTATTAAGTTTCAAACTTAGGTTTAAATATTCATCATATTCATTTTCTAAAACAAGCCAGCTTTAAAACATAGTAATGCTTCTTTATGTTTTGCAACACAGTATTGTAGGCTTAAATCCCATTGATTCACAACCCATGTTTGCAGAGCACAAGCCACGAGTCTTCACTCATAATGGAGTGTGCTGTAATGAAATACTATCCCATCCGCCTCCTTTAGTGATTCTAAAACCGCTGGGACTCCAGGTGAGTTGCACAGAGTGGCACCCCAGCAATGACAACTCAAGGCTTTGATTTCACTTTCGGGTGTGTAAGGAATTCGAGCAGTGACCTGAAGCTGGCCACGCAACAAATCAGAAGCACCACAACTGTAATTATTAATCTGTCCAAATGATGAAAATTCTGCTTAGATTCTGTTTAGATCTCGTGCCCGAGCAGGCCCACACTACCATGATCTATGGTTGGAAACTTTAGAGAATTGATCCAGAATCATTAGAGAAAGAATCACGATGCATTAATTTTTTTCTCTCCCCTAGTGAATGCTGCTTGGTTTAGTTGTATGTGTGCAGCACTAGTTCCTGTTTCCCTTCGTGGAATGACAATACAGACTAATGCCATCTGCGTGTATTGAAAGATGCATTCTCTCACACAGGTCCAGAATCATTTCAGTTGGCTGTCATCTGTTTGTTGTGTTCACTTGCAGCTTTTTGGTCCAGAAGGGACCAGATGAGGCGACAATACAGTTTGTTATTATTGTTGCCAGTTCTTTGACGTCGGCTTGGTGTATCCCTGGCTTAACAGGTTTTCATCTAAGGGATCTAAGGATCTAAGGCTTTCACCCCTAGACTTTTGTTCCGGAACCTGCCGCGTCTTCCCAGTTAGTGCAGTTCGTTTGGGATATGTGAATCCAGCAATCGCACTCGGATCCACGCCAAAACAATCAGTCTGAGATCACCTGAATGAGGTGGCCTGGGCTCAATTGACCCTTCACTAAGCCCCACCCTCCTTAGTTACTGTTGCTACGCCTGTCAAGCTTTCATGCCTGGCACGGTTTTTACAATGCTTATCCGCTGGTGTCAGACATTGCCAGGGATATGTCATTTTTGGCGAACAGGTGAGATATCCGAGAAAGCCAGACAAAAAAGGACTGCAGTATACATTACAGGGGTATATTCATGACATATTAGGCAACCGATTAGAAGACAACTTAATCAAATTGAAGCTAGCTTAGCCTAGCCGCCTCATACGCTGACCATTCAACAGCTTAGCTAATGCTCAGCAGGAGAGGCGAAATTTAAAAAGAACCAAAAAAATTAAATTAACCGTGATTTCTCTATTTTCAGTCAAAACGCCAGATAGACTATTGTTGTGCCATGAAATATAGCGTTACTAACCCACGAAGAAACACGCATGGACAGAGCTTTTACATATTCATAGAAAGAGCAGCCAGAAAGGGGAAATTGGTGGATTTGTGCCGAATATTAGCATGTAACAGTGTACAGTAAGTTATGTATTACTGTCAGTATGTTTGTGTGCTCTTTATAAATGAATGAAAAACAGCTGCGGGTGAAGAATATTGATTCCAAGTGCTCAGTTTGTGATCACATCTCTGTTTTGTTCAGTTGATTTGTAATTTCAAATATTCGTAGCTTGAAACAGATGGAAATATGAAGTTCAGTGAAGTTAGCAACAGATTCGCAGATTCGTATTTTCCGGATCAATAACTCATCATGACCTACTCGCTATTAGTATGACTAAATTACTATGGTGAAGGCTTAAACGGAGCAGTGCTCATAATATAGAGCGAAAAAAAGAAAAAGACAGCTGTGAAACATAACCTGCTTTGTATTTTTGTATAAAAAACAGTTTAGATGTGTTTAGGGTAAGAGGTGTGTGAGTTATTGCCGTCTATTACTGAATGTGTCAGGAATATCAACACCAACATAACTCCGCTCCTTTAGCGCCCCTCACACAGCTTGATCCAAGCTGGCATTTCTCCACTTGGGTTTTTGGTTTTGAAAAGGGAAAAAAATTCCACCACCCTGTCCAAAGTTTTAGGATACCGAGTATTAGATTTGCACAATCTATATGCACAACACTTTGGCCTGTTTCCCTAGCTCGAAAGCTTGACCAAGCCCCTGCGCATAGCTACGGTTGCTAAGCCACGATTGGTGGGTGGCAGTTTTTGGGTGTGGCTTAGCTAGGGGTCAATTGAAACGAACTCTGGAGCAGATCGATTGTAGTGAGAAAGCAATACAATCCGAACCTGGCTATATCACATTGGATTATGAATATGTAATAGAAATATACAGCTATATGAAGAGAGATGTTTATCCGTTAAGAAAATTGATCGACAGCAGTCTTGGTTTATTTGTTATTTCTCTCTATAATGTAAAGCCTATAATGCATAATTGTAGCCAAGGGCTATGTATGAGAAAGTCTTACCTCTTATTTAAACTTGGTGACGATGTCTGTGGGTGTCACCATTCAAAATTAAAGCGCAGCTTTTCGCTTATAATGTTTTATTGCTCATTACCATAAATTAAAATATGGACGCATGACAGCTGAGCGGGACTCTGCAAAATAAACCGTGAAACTCTGACCAATGTGAGCAGAGTTTACTCGCACGTGACTTGTTTTAGCTATTTTTGTCCATTTAGAAACTTTGAAGTGTGAAAGTGAACGGCACCAAGAACAAAGAGCAACATTGTAACACTTTGAATCCCTGTTTCGGAACAAAACAATTAATCTACAGGTGTGAAAGCACCCTGAGATCGCCCTGTAGTTGGCTCTATCCATGTTCCCATCAACTCTGACCAGCTTCCCTGTCCCTAGTGTACTCATGATTTATTTACCTCATGAGACGCAGCAGCAAATTTGATCCAGCCATCATCCAGAGAGATGATGAACTGTCCACGCTGCAGTTCCACATTCACTTGTCCCCCGCCGAACAGCACCATGGGATACACACAGACCATGCTACAGTCACGGATAAACACTCGACTGGTCTTCACTTTTTCATGGTACACCAGGTACGGACTGTCATAGTAGCGCACCTACATGTACAGAGGAAAAAATGTCAGATGTAACAGCATTATGCTTTCAATTTTATTGAATCCTAACAATGATTTTTATTATAATCCAAGTCCTGCCCTAAACATTTCTTGTTATTAATCAAAACATTTTTGGGTGCTAAATTTAGCTCAAATATAATTAATGTAAGATAGTTACACAGAAGTTGACAGATGAGGGATGAATGTGGACGGCCCCATCGCTCTTAGTCATGAAGCGCAGTTCCTCTGCTTTGGGCTGCATCTTCATAGCTCCTTTGCTAGTGAGCTTATACTTCCCCTGGGGAGATCTCACCTAAACACACATTTTATTAAAGAAACAGTCACATCTTATACATTTACCAGAGAAATGAGTGAGACTGACCTGGACTACATTAGGGTAGAGGGCTGCACACAGCATGGCTGACATCAGCTTTGTGTTGTCAGAGTTCAGGTTGGCCTACAGTAGAAGAGAATATTAACAGATCACATTTTGTGGACACGTTACTTATGTCATATTATCTGTTACTGAATATATGCTTTTGTCATTATGTATATACAGTGGGTACGGAAAGTATTCAGACCCCCTTAAATTTTTCACTTTTTTTTATATTGCAGCCATTTGCTGAAATCATTTAAGTTTTCCTCATAAATGTACACACAGCACCCCGTACTAACAGAAAAACACAGAATTGTTGACATTTTTGCAGAATTATTTAACTGAAATATCACCTGGTCTTAAGTATGTCCATTTTTTCTGATCATCCTTGAGATGGCTCTATACCAGAGGTGCCCAAACTCGGTCCTGGAGGGCCAGTGTCCTGCGAAGTTTAGTTCCAACTCCAATCAGACACACCTGGGCTAGTAAATCAAGCTCTTAGTAGGATTTCTAGAAACATTCTTGCTGGTGTGTTGAGGCAAGTTGGAGCTAAAATCTGCAGGACACTGGCTCTCCAGGACCGAGTTTGGACAACCCTGTTCTACGCTTTCATTTGAGTCCAGCTGTGTTTGATTATACTGGTTGGACTTGATTAGCAAAGCCACACATCTGTCTATGTAGGACCTTACAGCTCACAATGCATGTTAGAGCAAATAAGAATCATGAGGTCAAAGGAACTGCCTGAAGAGCACAGAGACAGACTTGTAGCAAGGCATAGATCTGGCCAAGGTTACAAAAAAGAAAAATCCTGCTGCTTAGGTTCCTAAGTGCACAGTGGCCTCCATAATTCTTAAATTAAATATGTTTGGGACGACCAGAACCCTTCCCAGCCAAACTGACCTATCGGGTGAGTAAAGGTGAGAGAGGTAAATAATAACCCAAAGATCATTGTGACTGAGCTCCAGAGATGCAGACGGGAGAAAGTTGTAGAAAGTCATCCATCGCTGCAGCCCTCCACCAATCGGGGCTTTATGATAGAGTGGCCCGACGGAAGCCTCTCCTCGGTGCTAGACACATGAAAGCCAGCATGGAGTTTGATAAAAAATAATAAAAAAAACACCTGAAGGACTCCACGATGGTGAGAAATAAGATTCTCTGGTCTGACAAGACCAAGATCGAACTTTTTGGTCTCAATTCTAAGTGGTATGTGTGGAGAAAACCAGGCACTGATCACCTGTCCAATACAGTCCCAACAGTGAAGCATGGTGGTGGCAGCATCATGCTGTGGGGGTGTTTTTCAGCTGCAAGGACAGAACGACTGGTTGCAATCAAGCGAAAGATGAATGCAGCCAAGTACATGGACATCCTGAACGAAAACCTTCTCCAGAATGCTCAGGACCTCAGACTGGGCCGAAGGTTTACCTTCTAACAAGACGATGATCCTAAGCACACAGCTAAAATAACGAAGGTTATTCATAACAACTCCATGACTGTTTTTGAATGGCCCAGCTAGAGCCCTGACCCAAACCCAATTGAGCATCTCTGGAGAGACCTAAAAATGGCTGTAAACCAACAGTTACCATCCAACCTGACAGAACTGGAGAGGATCTAAAAGGAGGAATGGAGAGGATTCCCAAATCCAGGTTTGAAAAACTTGTTGCATCTTTCCCAAAAAGACTCATGACTGTACTAGATGAAAAGGTGTGCTTCTACTAAATACTGAGCAAAGGACTAAATACTTAGGACCATGTGATATTTCAGTTTTTTATTTTTTAATAAATCTGCAAAAAGTCAGCAATTCTGTGTTTTTTCAGTCAATAACTAACTGATTGAGCAAATGGCTGCAATCTAATAAAGAGTGAAAAATTTAAGAGGGTCTGAACACTTTCCATACACACTGCATCTTGTATAGAGTTACTGCAATGTTTTAAGTAAACACAATCTTTTACAATGCAAACTTCGATCCACCACTCAGCAAACTCACATATTACCACTATCAAAAAGCACTCATTACTGAGATTACTGAGATGAGATAGAGTTTGGATAAATCATCTTGCACAATTTGCCTGCCATTAGTTGCTTAATTTATAATGTCATAAATGTTACTAATAATTATAGACTAGATTCTTTAGAATAACACAAATGCAGCACTTAATTTAATTTTCTATTAATCTAACAGAATTATGCTATTTATCACTTGTTAAATTGCCCTAAAATAAACATTTAAGACAAACTATATTAAAATGAATTTCTTCAAACAGATTTCAGTTTAAAGGTTAAAATCAAATCTTGCGACACAGTCATTATGCCATCATGATACTGTATATGTAAATATCTCTCTGTCTCTCTACACTAAACACATCACAAAATGTAGGAAAATATTTAAATGAGGCTTAATTAATCAGAAACACTATATAGAAGACCTTCTTTTACTATTTCTACTATGTTAGTGCATACACTAATTCCAGTTCTCAAGTCTATTTCTGCCCCAGCCCTCGAGAATCAGTTACCTCATAACCTGTAGCCTCCAGCACCCCATCACTTCCCTTCGAGCTCATTTTTTCAATGACCCTGGCCTTCAGCCCATCCTTCACAAAGCCAATGTCAGACAGGAGCTCTGCAAACTGCCTTTTAAGACATGCTATTTCCTGAGAGAGAATACACACAACAAAAAAGTTATCCAAGTGTGATTGACATCTATAGTGAGCCAATCAGAGAACAGGATTACCTGTAATCCTCGGATTGAAAGGAAGTTTTCTCTGCAGTACTGATATCCAGCCTTAAAGCCCGTCTGAGCGGCGTTACACCAACCCTGAACAAACACACATTAGTACATGACTTCATGATGTATAAAACATTCATAAAACAAGCACATTTCATGAAAATATTGAGTGAACTGCAAAAAAATAAATAAATAAATAAAAACATGTATTGAACTACATCTGATTAGGTTAAAATTACATAACCCTGATATTATATGAACCTAGTTAATTATTCAATGTATTTTGGAAAACCGATAATTTATAAATTATTTGATTTGATTTATTTATTTCGAACAGAAAAATCTAATTAAGAGGGTGAAATGTAAAAAATACATTTCAACATGGTCGAAATGAAGCGGGATGAAGCACAAGCCTTTTAGGATCAGATTTTTTTAGTATTAAAGAGCCCCTGTTGTGGGTTTTTGAAAATGACCTTCCATGTAGTGTGTAACACAGCTCTAAATGAAGTGAAATATCCAGCTAAGGCTCAAATCTGAAAGTGGACCGTTTTTAAAACTATTGATTCATCTAAAAAAAAAGAGTCGACTCAGTGGTTAGAATGAATCGTCTTCAAAACGAGTCTTTAGCCGTTTCAGCGTGATGTGGCTACGAAACATAAGCCCCGCCCAATTGTTGTGCGCGCAAACCCGGGAAATTGTAAACCTGCGGCTCCGCCCACTAACCCAGCAGCAAAGACAAACAGATCCTGAAGTCATCATGAGTCATGAAGACGCTGTGCTTACCTGGATATTATTGGAAGTGTGAGGGAAATGGGCGATTCATTCGTTTGTTAAAGGAAGGATCAGAAAAGACTACTGATGTATGAGACTTGTGAGACGAATGGACAGACAATACACCAGGGGTGCGTGCAAAATAAAGCCAGTTTATTAGGCACACAGGCAGCCTGCTGCAACTGAGGAGCTCTGGTGAGCGCTACCACCCCCTGGCTGGGGATGTGATCTCTGGGCAAAGCAGAGTACATGTAAGCCCTGAGAACATATAACACTTCAGGCAAGAAGTGCCACAGCAATGATTGTAAATAGAAATGATCTAAGTTATAGCTGAGAAGGGAGAAAAGCTCCAAAATAAAAGACCTGGCCCACGACACATTTCATAACTGTAAGTAAATGGCTTCTCTCATTGTTTTCTCTAGCTTGCAAATGATGCATTCAATTGTGTTTTGTTACTTGTAACCGCTTGTACTGTATCAGGTTAACTCTTTATATTCTCATATCGCGTCTAATGCTCTAATGCCACGTTGAAACGCGACCCGTGCCGCTTTGTTTACGAATTTGAATGCGTTTGTGAGCTGGTGTTCCACGGCCGTTTGTGGTTGCTATGGCCACCGTCAGCTGTTTAGGTGTTGCTGCTGTGTGGATTAATACTGAAAGTGTATCATAGTTAAGAATGGAGCAATATGCTGATGTTTAACTACACTGCTTTTGGTGGTAAGGTGTCTGAATAACACTGTTGAGTAAGTTTTACTATGAAGCGTGTTTCTGGCGTCCACTGAGATCGGATCCTATACCAATGTTGGCAAACCAGGGGCTTGACAAATCGTGCTGGGTGTCATACTGTCTCGCGCTGAGCGCTGTCGACCAATCACAACAGGCTGTCATCGGACCAATCAGAGCAGATTAGCTTTGCGCTAAGGAGGGGTTTGGGAACAAATTAATCTCTGAACGGTTCATATGGGAGTCGCTGGGATAATTAGGTCAAAATAAATTCATATTAGGGCAACGCAGTGGCGTAGTAGGTAGTGCTGTCGCCTCACAGCAAGAAGGTCGCTGGTTCGAGTCTCGGCTGGGTCAGTTGGCGTTTCTGTGTGGAGTTTGCATGTTCTCCCTGCATTCCTGTGGGTTTCCTCCAGGTGCTCTGGTTTCCCCCACAGTTCAAAGACAAGCAGTACAGGTGAATTGGGTAAGCTAAATTTTCCGTAGTGTATGAGTGTGAATAAGAGTGTATGGATGTTTCCCAGAGATGGGATGCAGCTGGAAGGGCATCCGCTGCGTAAAACATATGTTGGATAAGTTGGCGGTCCATTCCGCTGTGGTGACCCCAGATTAATAAAGGGACTAAGCTGAAGAGAAAATGAATGAATGAAATTCATATTATAAGACTATGAAAGTGTTTTTTGACCTTGCATGCATATCAGTATGTTGTTGGAGATCCATAAAACCGAAATAAGACCCTTTTTAATGTATAATATGGGCTATTTAAAATTATTAGAATCAGATGATGAAAGTGTATAACAATCTAATTAACAGAAGTGTTTCTGGTTTTATCTTCAAAATCTACCGACAGCAGGTCTATGGAAAATGAGCAATGTTTAAAGAGGATATACTAAAAACATGTGGATTATGAGTGAATATTGAGTAAAATAACTTAATTTCATAGCAAAATGTATGTCATTTACTATTATTAAACTGCATCATGAATTGAAAAACATTATAAGGCTACAATATTGCAATCATTTTATTATAAAATACAAATAAGCAGTAAAACTGAGGAAAATTAATACAATTTAAAATAATTCATTTTGCTTTTTGAACACATAATTAAATACATGCCTATTATTAATGTGTATGATGTATCAGCAGCCATTACTTCAACCTTCAGCAGCCAGGGTTACCATCACCCTGTGTTAATGCACGTTTTGAAGCATCACATGAGAAACTACTGATGAAAATGGCTAATTTCATAGTTTTTACGTTCACTTGAGGTGGTTTTTTGACTTGTGAGAAAAAGGATTCATGCAAATAATGGAAGATGAAAATGCATTTGCCAAATAACACATTAAATACATGCGACTCGATTATGTTTGCCTTGTTTACTGTTGGTTACTAGGTTAATGCAGTCAGCCGCTCTGACAACTTGATGGTAATGCACCTAATTTACATTTAGGATTTTCTTAAAAAGCAAAAACCGAACTTTGAAATTATTTGCTTCGTGTTAGGATGAAAACCGGCTAATGTCACATGAACCATCACAAATCATTAATCTTGATAACAGTTGTGCTGCTAAATATTTCTGAAGTAACAATTAAACATTTTTCTCAGGGTTCTTTAATAAATTGAAAATACTGACCTTGTACGCCTGCATTAAAGCTAGATGGTCACTGTTCGCCAGAGAGAAAGCCAACTTCTTCTCATTAGCCTCTTCTCGTTTATCCCATGGAGACACCTTTGAGTGCAGTCACCAAGAAAACAGTCATCTCAGGAAAAAATACTGCATTAGACTGATGATTTCTATTATGAATTGATTGACTTACGAATGGACTCTTGAAGGCCAGGCTGGCCGCGATGGTGAGGGCAGGGTCCAGGCAGCGGAAGATGGCTCCCAGCAGCATGAGTTTACCAATGCGCACGTCGACTGGCAGACAGGCCAAATGCCAGCCCAGTGGAGTTAGAGACTCCTCATCAGTCAGGGCACCAAGGGCACACAGACGCTGTTTAGCTGCTGCCAAACTGCCTTCTGTGGGCGGCTCAATCAGCTGAGAGAAAACAGAGTCCAGAGGACGCTCTGCAAACACCTCCAGCACCTTAACCCTGGGAGAAAAAATGCAATTCCTTTTAAATAAGTACAAAAATAAACAGGAAAACAACAACAAAACCCAAATATGAGACACATTTAATAAAACGGCATTAGACTTAAAGTGACAATAACTCTTGATCAACATGCAAAACCAGATAACACTTACATTATAATAGGCTATATGCCAGTTCAAGCGCTTCCGGTGAACTGTATGCAGTTACAAAATCGATGTGTTTAATGTCCGTTTTCTTTAAAAATCTATGATCTTCACTGCCTGATTGAAATACAATATAAAGTGTGTATGAGACTCTACAAGAAGCACTGTATTAAATCCTGTTGTCCAGTGCCATGTCTATGCTCGCCTGCTGCTCCTGAAGGTGCTTGTGTTTAAACAGATCTTCATCTTGTTTTACAAGCAATGAACAACTAAATGAATGCTTAAGTCCATTATATATATTAATAAATATAAATAATATTGATCAAATGTCAAAATACAACTTTCATTACTACGCTGATGACACAGTTATATACACAGCTGCATCTACACCCAATCTGGCCCATTCTCAGTTACAGGTTGCATTTAATGTCGTTTAACACAAATTATTTGCGTTGAAAGTAGTTTTAAATGCTGATAAAACAAAACTGATGTTGTTTTCCAAGTCAAAACAAATTCTTCAAAATCTGTCTTACTACTATATAAGGTTCAGAGATTGAATTTGTGTCCCAGCACAGGTATCTTGGAATTTTAATTGATGACACTCTTACCTTTGGCCCTCATGTTCAGCAATTGGCTTCTATTTTAGATTTAAATCTGGTCTTTCTTTTGATGCAAAAAAGAAGCTCATTTCTGCAACTTTTATGTCTGTATTGGACTATGGCGATGTTATTTATATGCATGCTTCAGAGTTTGCATGGTTTAGACCAGGGGTGGGCAAACTCGGTCCTGGAGGGCCGGTGTCCTGCACAGTTTTGCTCCAACACTAAATCAAACACACCTGAACATGCTAATAAGTGTCTTGAGATCAGTAGAAATCTATAAGCAGGTGTGTTTGATTAGAGTTAGAGCTAAATGGTGCAGGACATCAGCCCTCCAGGACCGAGTTTGCCCACCCCTGCTTTAGACACTGTTTACCATGGTGCACTGAGGTTTTTAACAAATCTTAAATCCATCACTCATTATTGTGTGCTGTACACTCGGGTAGGATGGTCTGCTTTGTCCACTCGTAGACTCAAGCATTGGCACATCTTTGTTTATAAATCTATTCTGAGTTTACTGCCCTCATATCTCCAAACTTCCATTTGTAAAAAACCTGTCTCCAACTATAGCCTTCGGTTTCAGGAAGTTTATTTATTATCTGTACATGTGGTGCATACTGAAATGGGAAAAAAGGCTTTTGAATATGCAGCACCTTTTGCATGGAATAACCTCCAAACAAAGTTGCAGTTTAGAGAGTTTGTTTCACTACATGCTTTTAAAAAGATTTTAAATGATTTGGAGTTTGAAACATTGGCCTCTAGATGTTCTGAATAGTTTTTAACTGTCATTGTATGCGTGTTTTGATGGATGAATGATGTTACCTGTTTTTTTTTTTTGTTAAACCCATGTGAACTGTATACTGCCTAATCTTGGCCAGGACGCTCTTGTAAAAGAGATTTTTAATCTTAATGTGCTATTCCTGGTAAAATAAAGGTTATAATAATAATTATAATAATAATTAAACTGAATATATTTTAATTACATTGCAACATCCATTCTGTTAAAAGAACTGCATTACATTAAAAATTGTAGCATTAACCTTTCACCGGAAGTTTGTCGTTAGGGCAAATAACACTAGCTGTGCATATAACCCATTGAAAGAAATTTGTCATTTCAATTAAATTCAGGTATACAACGGGCAATTACAGTGGCATTATACAGGAAAAAACTGACATTGCAATGTTTTTTTTTTGTAATATATTTTCATATAAAAAAAATTTGGTCCCACTTTATATTAAGTGGCCTTAACTAATATGTACTTACACAGAAATTAATAGTTCATTACAATGTACTTATTGTGTAAATACATGTATTTACTGTGTACTTATGCTTGATTAAATAACTGTATGTAATTACATCTGTAGTTAACTTCTCTAATTACACTTGTAAATACACTGTTGACCATCCCTTACACCTTAACCCACCCTTAAACCTACCCATACCACCAAACCTGTCGATAACCCAACCCCTATCCCAACTCAAGAGCACCACAAGTGTTCTCAAATACTTTATGAACACAGTAAGTACATTGTATTTATTGTTTGATGCAAGTACATAGTAGTTAAGGAAACTTAAAGTGGGACCAAAAATTTTACTAGATAACAAAGCTGCATTTAAATAGCTGTATTTGTAAAAGAATTCATAATTTTAATATTATTGGGCTGATTCTGTATAGTTTGGATGGATGGAATGATGGATGGATGGATGGATGGATGGATGGATGGATGGATGGATGGATGGATGGATGGATGGACGGACGGACGGAATGTTCAAAACCTATTTGAGTTTCTTTCTTCTGTTGAACATAAAATGAGTTATTCTGAAGAATGCTGGTTGATGGAACCCACTGACTTCCATAGTATTTTTCTTACTATATAAATCAATGGGTACCATCAAACAGAAGTTTTCCAAAATATCTACTTTTGTGTTCCACAGAAGAAAGAAAATCAAAAAGGTTTAAAACCACCATTTTTTGGGTGAACTATGCCCTTAAATAAACCGCACTTTTTGTTTTTCTAGGTAGTTTAACAGTACTTGAGTATAGTAACTGAATAATTAAACTTGAAACAACAATACAGGGGGCTCTATAGTTTCCAGCAAACGAATAAATGATTAATAATAATGAAGTGTGGTCAAAAAAGCTATTTAAACACACATCCTATTCTTATGCCCCATATGGTGATGCAGACGTCTCCAAAACCCAACAGGTGGACAAATATAAACTTGTTTTTATTAAAAATATAAATATGCACATAATAAATATACAGCTAATAATAATAACATTATACAAATGCAAATCTCGATTCGAGTCTCGAATAAACTGAAAAAAGCCCCCGTGAAGAAGGAGGTATAGAGGCAGTGGGTTTTATATTTATGTATAAAATAATAATTTTTGTAACATTTTAATCCTTTTTTTCCATATGTAAAGATATTTGTGTGTTGCTGAACATCCTGTGTGTATTAAGCAATGTGTAAGCGTTTAAACCTGCATAGGCACATAACTAACGCGCTCTGCACTGGACTTTAGACCAGCTTTTAGTTGGTCAATATCAGTTCCTCAAAATAGCAGCATGACAACAAACCACCTTAACACACCTCCTTTATAGACTGGAACACTCATGAGTCTACAAAGTGGCGCAAATGGATTCGCTATTTAAACAGCGTGCCGCAAAACGTGAGACCAGCGCTGGTCTGAAAATAGCAACAAATTGTGCCAAACACGTCTTGCGCATTATTGCGCAGGATGTATGATAGGGCCCAGAGTCTTCACGGAATAAGATAAATATAACAAATTATTAAATCTGCAAATGAGAAGATGCATGAGAACAATTAATACGTGGAATAATTGACTGTGGGCCACTGAATTATCAGAATTTTTTTTTTTTGATTACTTAATAATAGTAACATAGCAAATTCTAATAATTTATCAACCTGGAGCCAATAATTCCTTACTATAACTGTGTAGATGTAAAATTTTGCAATAACTATTTTGCTAAAAATACATTATTTAAGTTTCTCTTTTTATTCAAATACAGTAATTTCAGTGAAATTGAAAACAGTTTCACTGAATATGAAGTGTCTTAAACCCCAGTTAATCAAGTAAAAGTCAAAAATTATTCTAAGCTATTCCAATTTAAAGAGATATTATATAAAATTTTACAGTAGATCTACTTAGTACGTATAGCATTGCAGGTTGTCCTTTAATGATGCTTACCTTAGACAGAGCTGCTCCAGAGGAACTCTCTGGATCTCCGGCAGCTGCTGTTGGCTCAGATGGTGTGAAGCGATGGTTTGTAAACAGATGAAAGCAAACCCCTGATGCCACACGACCAGCACGGCCTTTTCTCTGAAGAGCATTGGCACGGGACACCCACACATCTTCTAGACTCTCCATACTGCGACTGGCATCATACCTATCGCACACAAAACCCAAATGTTTAGCGTATTTCAGCTAAATGCTTTTACATGGTTCATGAAATATCAGCATCATCCCCAATATGTAGTACATTTATCAAACCTTTTCTCTTTCATCCGTCCAGAGTCTATGACATACACCACATCATCGATGGTGACAGATGTTTCAGCAATGTTTGTGGAAATGATGATTTTGGTTACACCATCCTGTGGGCGGGTAAACACAGCCTGCTGCTCCTCATTGGACAGGGACGAGTGTAGAGGATAAACTACACACCTGCAAATGTTACGCACCAACAAGATGTCACCATCAACTATTAACAGGAGAATCTGAAATAAATATGTCCGGTCACATGTTGTTTTATTATAAATATTATTCGTATTAGGGCTGCACATATATCGTTTCAGCATCGATACCACAATGTGTTCATCCACAATAGTCACATAGCAGGATCTAGATTATAGTCAGAGATTATTTCAGGAGCTACATTGAAAACACTGATTTGTGGAGTCATTGTGAAGTTTAATTATAGTTACTGAAATATTTGTCAATAGGTAAATTATTCAGGCACAAGAATTATAATGTTTGCAATTTTTTAAAAGATTAACTATAATTATGTATATTCAATGAAGGCTATATTATGTTATATAAACAAAAAAAGTGCCACACAATCAATTTTTGTGACATGTCTTGAGTATTCTATAGTCTTTGATTATACTCAATATCGCAGTATGTATGACAGAAAATAAAGCATTGCAATGACATTTTTTCCAATATCGTGCAGCCCTAATATGTATAGTGTACTAGTGATTCTCAACTTCAGTCTGCACTTTTTCTCCACATTCGTCTCTCTACACTACTGATTATATGTGTTTACATGGACATCAGTAATCGAATTATTTGCCTTAATCTTATTAAGACAATAATAAGATTGAGGTGTTAACATGAGTTGCTTTTGAATGTTTCTTTCAGCATCCTGTTTTACATGTTATAACGCCACGCTATCCGCATTTCCTCCGGAGTTCATGTAATTTCGGGGGTTTCATTTATTTGTCGACTTTAACTGAGGTTTGGCACTGTCACTTCTTTCTGGAACATTTCATGCCCTTCAAGTACAACATAAATCACTTATAGAAAATCGAGTTTTACGATTTAAGCATTTTACAATCTTTTTTTATTATTATTTTTGGCAGTTTTTCACCTTTTATATTGGCATAGGCTAGTTGAGAACAGACAAGAACGCATTGGAAGCAGTGAAAGGGTATGGATCAGCACGGGACCTTGAGCTGGGAATCGAACTCGGGTCGCTGTGAGAACCATGGTGCTACAGTATATGTCAGTGTGGGAATATACATTTATATAATCCAGTTCCAAATTATCAATAATCTATATATATATATAACTGAAATGTTATATTCTTTGGTTATTAATTAGCTCATTTCATTCAAAACTCTAGCTAGGGTGTGACAGATCTTAAAATCTCTTGGTTTCTTGAGCACTGACTGTGCCAAAGTGATGCAAATGCTAAAGGCATCGTCTCAACGACTCTTCTTTTGTCTTTGGGTGATACTTTCAAGCTTGTCAAGTGGCTGTCTCCAGTACTTTATTTGAATGCTTTGTGTTCATGCTAAATGTATCATGAATAAGTACTTATATTGGGGCTGGCGGGAAAGGCAATTTACCCTGCTGACAACAAAACTTCATTTGCATGCTTTGTTTAGGTTTGTCCCCACATCTATGCGTCACTGTTTGTAAAATGTATAAAAACTTAGTGCTTGCTGAACTAACTGAGTTCTTTCTATGACGAGTTCGTCTTATTAAAGGATTCTGCTTTGTAGATACCCGAAAGTTCTCCCTGGTTTTTGGTTTTGGTGCTGTGAGCCAGCTAGAGAAATTTCACAACATCAGCGTACTTAACCACAAGGCTACTGGTGCCGACAGCGATTTGCAATCTTTAAATGTTTGTGTACTTGTTTATACAAAGGCATTACGTACATTGCGCTTTTAATTTTGCTACATTATTATAATTTTTTATTTAATTTCCTCTCCCAATTCGAATGGTACACTGCTGAATTTCTACTATTCTCAATGGCTTTTGCCACTAACCATTTACATTTACCATATAGTCACCTTGGAATTATAAGGTACTATCTGCGTTCTGAATGATTTTGAGATATGAGCTTCAAAGTTTTTCCCTCCATAGCAAACAGTATGTGTGAAACATTTGTTTTTTAAATAAAAAGTCTTAAATGTTAACAACTTATAAAAAAACATCTTTTAATGTAAATAAGCTGTCATTTAATACGAATATATGAATAACTCCATTTTGACAAAAATGTCAGATAGATCCTTATAATTCTAAGGTGATGATATGTTCACAGCAGTACACCCATTCTGGACAAATATTTTTCAATGAAACTTTTGAGGGACACAATACATCTGTTTTTATGTATGCTTATGAGAAAGGGGACAAGGGTTGTCTTATTAAAATAAAATAAAATCTTGATAAACAAGAAAAAGTTTAGATTAGAAACAAATAGGCTCTAAAATAGTCTTTCTTTAGTTGATTTTTAGATAAAATGTGTTTTGCTTTTTGACGTATCGACTTGCTTTATGCACTTTATGCAACTACCAATTTGCAAGTAACAATAACTACTGGCCCCATTAGAACGACATACCTGTTTGTTCTTCTATTATTGAACATCCTGTTAGACTGCAGCTGCTCATATAATTGCTTTATTTCAGCCAGCCCTGGTAGGAAGACCAAAACAGCCCCTGTGCACATAAAAAACAATCGATCGTCAAGAAGGCTGTAATTATTATTAGAGACAAAATGCAGTGTTTTATGATGCTTTTTTTACCTGGAGGGTAGCTGTGGTCTCCATCAACAATCCACTCCAACAGACTCTCCACCAGGTCCATGTTGATTTTGTCAAGATCCATAGCAGCCAATGTTTTCACCACAGACTTTGAATAATCTTAACAAGATATGAACAAAGATTACTCATTCATTAGAGTTCAGTGTTTTAAACAATATACACAAACAAACACACAAACACACATCTAATTTAAAAAATGACTTTAAAGTTATGCCATTTTGTAAATCTCATGTGTCCCTACAATGCATTTATAATGTTTCAGTTCAAAAACGGCCCACAGATCATTTATGACACCACATCGCAAATGCCCCTTCAGGGTCAAAGGATTTTTATTAGACTTTCTTTGAATACAAAAGAGACAAATGAATATTAAAAGTATTTTTTTTTTATGTCAGCTGTCAAATGCACTCAGCTTTATGTCAAAAAGTTTGCATGTAAATGGTTAGGGATGACAAAGCATGTGTATCAGAATATTAGATCTGTTTACTTTGACTATGCAGACAGCACAAAACTAATGCAATTCAAGCAACCCTCATGCCCTTGAGAGAAATTTATATTAACTGTGAATATTGTAATGCAAATAAAAATTTTAAATGTTATTCCTTTATTTTATGTGGTCTTAACTAATATGCACTTGCACTAAATCAATAATTTGTTCAGGGTTAATGCAGGAATCCTAAAGGTAATTTCAATACCTTTTTAAGACTTTTTAAAGACCTTCTCAGAATATTTTAAGACCTCATCGCCACTTTCAAGTTCTAATCAGTATCAACCTTTAACTTAATAAAACAGTCGTTAATAAACCGTAGTAGTTAAATAAATGAATGAGCACAGCCGTGAAACAGAACTTGGATAAGTTCGGAAGAAACAATCCTTGAAAGAATAAATTATGTGGTTGTTTTCAGCGACAGGTTTCAGCCACTGTTTAAACTCGTCTTTCTCCAACCAGGAGTATGCAAACTTGCATTTTCCCATTTTGCCGTCTGTTTTGCTCTATGGCAGGGCTATTCAATTAGTTTGTCATAGGGGCCAGTTCATGAAAAGCATCCCAAATGAGGGGCTGGAGAGATATGATAATATAAGTGATGACACAACAGCATATAAGAGCCCATATCTTGTATTTTTGCTCCTTAAGACACCCAACATGGTTTTACGGTTATCATGTCTAATGTAAATTTAAAGAGCCCATATTATAGATGAAATAGGGTCATATTTAGGTTGTAAGGGTCTCCAACAACAGTCTAATATGCATGCAAGGTCAAACAACACTTTGATGGTCTTATAATCTGCATTTATTTTTACCTAATTATCCCAGCGACTCCCATATGAATCGTTCAGCGATTCATTTGTTCCCAAACCCGTCCTCAGCGCGAAGCTAATCTGCGCTGATTGGACCAATGGCAGCCTGCTGCGATTGGTCGACAGTGACAGGCTTCAGCGCGAGACAGAGTGAAATGCCCAGCTGCTAATCTACAATATAAAAGTAGTCACAGTGCATACACGCTTCATAGTGGATTTTGGCTGCCAGTGGGTGAATGTAAACACAGACGATGGACTAGAAAATACTGACGACTAACTATTTTATTGAGCAAAAGTCCAAGAACTGGCGAGGAGATCTCCTAGCCTCCTAGTCACAGTCTTCTTACTCTTTTCACACACACACACACACACAAAGGGCCTGCGCGTCCATAAATGAGCGGCTGAATAGAGAGGGCGCGGCGCTCAGTTATATCCGCGAATACCCGTGCGTTACACACACACACACACAGGGCCGGCGCGTCCATAAAGGAGCGGCTGAATTGAGGCGGCGCGGCGCTCAGTTATATCCGCGAATACCCGTGCGTTGCACACACGAGGAGACACACACACACACAGGGCCGGCGCGTCCATAAATGAGCGGCTGAATTGAGGCGGCGCGGCGCTCGGTTATATCCGCGAATACCCGTGCGTTACACACACACACACACACACAGGGCCGGCGCGTCCATAAAGGAGCGGCTGAATTGAGGCGGCACGGCGCTCAGTTATATCCGCGACTACCCGTGCGTTACACACACACGAGGAGACACACACAGGGCCGGCGCGTCCATAAATGAGCGGCTGAATTGAGGCGGCGCGGTGCTCAGTTATATCCGCGAATACCTGTGCGTTACACACACGGGGAGACACACACACACCCACACACACATTACTTGACCGTTGCATGTGTGTAAACAGCTGACGATCCGTAATCAAAGCGGCACGCGTCGCGTTTTCAACGTGGCTTTACACGCGATATGAGAATATAAAGAGTTAACCTGATACAGTACACGCGGTTACAAGTAACTAAACACAACTAAATACATCATTTGCAAGATAGAGTAAACGAGGCAATAATTTTAATCGCACGTACTTACACTGGTGAAATGGGGGTAGAAACTGATCCATGATGCTCTGATCCATGTTCAGACAGTCTTCACTGATCCTTCCTTTAACAAACTGATGAAGTTTTCTTTGAAAGCATATAGTTTTCAGAAGCATTTAGAACTGCTCAAGGCAGGGCTATAATGCTGAGGTTTCCTCTTTAATTAGACTCAATAATATCCATCTGCACAGCGTGACTTCATTCGACCGGTGTCTGTCTGTGTGTGTGTGTGAGACTTTTTTTTCTGTTAGCGGGCGGGGCCGCAGGTTTCAAATCTCCCGGGTTTGCGCGCCCAACTACTTGTGTTTCGTAGCTGCGTCATCGCGAAACACCTAATGACTCGTTAACAAGACGACTCGTTTGAAGCACTATGAGTCGACTCTTTTATAGATGAATCAATAGTTTTAAACACTGTACACTTACAGATTTAAGCCTTAGCTGGATATTTCACTTCACTTAGAGCTGTGTTACACACTACATGGAAGGGCATTTCAAAAACCCATAATATGGGGCTCTTTAAGCTTTATATTAGGTTAGTATTTAAATGAAATGTTGTTATCATCTGCGTTCACATTCCTACATAATCATTTTAATAAATGGCATATAATCTAATATTGTAATAGAGAACTTGCAGGCGAAAAAGACGCGAGATGTGAACGGCCCGCAGCTACAGTTAATCCAGTGTGCGTGGGTATTAGCCTTGGTGTAGCTATAAGCTCGGAAATATGCTAAAGTATCTAACTGTTTTCGGCTGCTAGCACCACTCACTCGCTTAATGTCAGGTGACTCATGCTCTGCGCAGCCTTCAACTGCAGCTTGTGCTGTATTGAACAGACGCACATTACTTCATAACTATAGCGGCCGTTTTTTCGACTGAACTAAATTTATTTTTGATGTCTTGGTCACACTATTTGGAGGGCCGGAAGAAATTGCCCACATGTGGAGAGCGTCCTGCGTTTGTCGCAAATGACAAATGATCACCCAGACAGAGGAGCTTGGCCGGATGGACCCGGCCCAAGTTAATCAAAGAAAATAAATATATTATGCTTTTGTGGAGTCAACACTTTGGACAACGCTTGAACTAAATTTAAGACCTCGTAAAAACGGGATTAAGACTTTTTACCTTAGTTTTCTCATAATTGATTTATCAACGTTTAATACTTTAAGACCCAGTGGACACCCTGTTGTTACAATGTACTTGTGTAAATGTTTTACATTGTACTTATGAGTGATTAAATAGCTGTATGTAGTTACATCTGTAATTACACTGTTGACCATCCCTGTTGACCTCAACCCACTCTTAACCTACCTAAACCTGTACATAAACCCACCCAAATCCCACATCAGGAGTACCAGAAGTGTTCTGCAATTCATTATGAACACATTAAGTACATTGTATTTACTTATGATGCAGCAACATAGTAGTTAAGGCCACCTATATAAAGTGAGACCAAACAGTTACTAATAATATTTAAACACATCTGTGGACTTTTGTAGTGGATTCATGCAAGATCTTTTGGTGCCACTTTACAACGGTTGTATTAGTTAACATAAATTAACAGCAAACAACACATCTGTTAAGCATTACTTAATCTTTGTTAACATTAACTAAACATATATTAATGCGTTTAATGCATTAGTTAATGATGAACAGTGACTTTGTTCAGCATTATATAATCTTTGTTAAGGTTAAGTTACATTCTATTCTAATCTCTACACGAACAGCTTAATTAGTTCATGTTTACTTACACATGCTTTACAATAAACGCTTATTATTAGTAAGGTAGTAGATGGGTTTAGGTATTGGATAGGATTAGGAATGTAGAACAAAATCATAATTACTAATAAACAACCAATATCCTAATAGTAAGCAGGTACGGATAAACCAGTTCAGGTGAGAATCGGAACTTAAATTAAAATGTTGTCCTTCAAATCTTGGCTTCAACGTGCATGTTATTCATGTTTGTATGCTAACATGATTTACCATTAACAAAGCATTCATTAGCCTTTGTGTTGTCCCAGAATACTAAATACACACCAAGTACACTGTATTTTTGTTTTTGATGCAACTTCATAGTAGTTAAGGCTACGTATTATAAAGTGGGACCAAACATTGTTTAGATGTTAAAATTGTGCTCAGATCATTTTTGACACTTAAGAGAATTAGCAAACTTATTGCAGTGTACATTATCTACTTTACATCACCTACATCATCTAATGTTTTTCCAATGTTATCTAATCCATGAACAATACTTTAGTGTATGTAAGTAAACAAACTAACTAAGCTGTTTATGTAAAGAGATTTGAATAGAATGTGTCAATTAACATTAGCATAGGCTTGGGCGGTATCCAAATTTTGATACCGTCAAACCTCCTCCCTATTTTACCTCGGTATACGGTATTACCATGCATTGTAAAAAAATTATGATGCTAGGCTCAGACAGCGTCACCAAACTGTGGCTTTTGCCTAAACCATTCAGAAAACTGAATAGCGTACATGCAACCTTAAGGTTCGCGGTCACTGTTTATTTTCTAAACAAATTTTGGGGGGGGGGGGGGGGGGGGGGGAGAAGGAGTGGAGAGATGATGTGTTCGCGAACAGAAGAGCAAGTCCAAAAAACCACCCAGCTAGGATGATACAGAGTCCAGACATCCTATAACAAGCCTGTATAAACACACACAGCACGACGCTCTCTCTCATTCACACAGACAGACAGCACCAAGCCAGCGATGCACAGCATCACGCTCCCTCTCTTCCTCATTCAACCACACACACACACACACACATTATATATATATATATATATATGTGTGTGTGTGTGTGTGTGTGTGTGTGTGTGTGTGTATATATATATATATATATATATATATAAATTTTTTCAATTTTTTATTTTTATTTTATTTATATATAGACAGCACCAAAAAAGTGACATCCAGCATCACGCTCTCTCTCATTCACACACACACACACACACGAACAGCATCTACGTAGATGCGCGCGTGCTCACTCGCTCGGGGGAGCGATATTGTTAGACCGCCCACACCAAATTACACCAAAGTTATCGACCGCTCCCGTGATCTAATCCTGAACAAAGTCAGTGTTTACCATAAGTTGATGTTAACTAATGCATTAACACATTGATATACGTTTAGCGAACATTAACAAAGATTAAGTTATGCTTAACTGATGAGTTGTTCGTTGTTAGTTCATGTTAAAGAATACATTACTAACGCTAACCAAAACAACATTATGGAAGTATTACCAATCTTGTATGATGTCAAACAGTAACATTAGCCATTAAAGGAAGCTGACAAGTATAAAGTATAATAGGAACCACTTTACAAGAAGGGAGTAGTTTTTTAAACACTATAGCTTAAATTGCTCAAACAGTCCATAGACCAATCCATTGAAAACCCCCCACAAAACAAGCACAAGAAAACAACTGGTAATGACTCAAACTGTTCTTACTGCAATATCGGACAGTGAGATCCTGTTGACTGAGCTGCTGATCAGAAACTGAGTCCTTGACGGACTCCTTTTTTCTGAAGGAGGTGAAGGACCAGCCACCGTCATCATTATCATCAAAGTCTTCAATAGGAGCCCGTCCCTTCCCAGTTGCACCACCCTGACCGGAGGAACGATTTTGCTTTGTGGAGCGCCGGTATGGACTGCCATCTTCAATTACATACCTTTATTGCAAATGAACAAAAACCTGGTGATTTAAAATTCTCATATTTTTATCATTTAGTAAAGAATACATGTGAATAATAAATAATTGTGTTTAAAGCAAAATGTTTTTTGGATATTGATGTGAATACCTGGTCTTGGCAATGGCATCTTCAAGGAAGAACTGCTCTACTGGGAAAGTACGTCCTAAAGATGGAAGGAATTTTGAAATGTATTTAAAAATGTAAAGTAATAATAAGGTAAGAAATGTGTGGTACAAAAAGGTGATATAATAGAAGTAAAATATAAAAGATCTTAAATATTGGGGCAATGTCTCTCGCTACATACATATGTAAAAATAATAATAATAATAATAATAATAATAATAAAGATAACAAGAAAGTCAGAATTATTAGCCCCCCTGTTTATTTTTTCCCCAATTTCTGTTTAACGGAGAGAAGAGTTTTTCAACACATTTCCAATCATAATAGTTTTAATAACTCATTTCTAATAACTGATTTATTTTATGTTTGCCATGATGACAGTAAATAATATTTTACAAGATATTTTTCAAGAAACTTCTATACAGCTTGAAGTGACATTTAAGGCTTAACTAGCACTGGTACAGCCTAGCCTCTTCACCCTTCAGCCTTGTGTATTACTCCGCCCACATACAGCGACAAACAGAGGACACTCTTCAGTTTGACAAATATTGCTGCTGTTGGCAACATAATGTACTTTTGAGGCTTTTTTATTTATAAGGATAGTGCCTATTTTAAAAGGTTTATAATTTTGGAGCATTAGAGTCAGTGCATCGGCCGCCATCAGCCTGTCTGAACAGACCAAAGAAAGTGACGGTGGACGTTCCGCCACAAGATGGCGACAGAGACCGCATAATAAGTCCTTAGGGGAGAAAAGCAACAAGGTAAGAGACGTTCTAAGTCGATCTTTCTCTTTTGTATTTTGTAGTGGTGTATTTATACTGGGTACCAAAGAAACTGCTAGCTTTGCTTTGGCTTTTTTGGGGTAATTATTATGATATCCGGATTGCTACAGAGAAATACTGGGAAATCTGTAGATTGATGGCACTTCATGCCATTCACCCTTATAATCTTAATATGTGAGCAAAAATTACCTGTTTTGCCATCACTATGGATGTGCGATATAGCTGTATATCGGCACTAGTGGGGAACACTAAGGCACTCAGCTTGCGCCCTCGAGCCAACACACGCCTCCCACCAGTGCCGATATACAGCCATATCGCACTGCTACTCGTGTTATATTGCTCATAAACAATGAATAATAAATATAATGCATACATAAAATGTAATTTTTTATAAAATAATTTATTTTGAAAGGACATTAGGAGAGTAAATAATAATAAGTACGTGTTTGTGTATTTATTATTATTTACTCTGCTATCATCCTATTAAAATAAGATATCTAAATGAATACACATCGTAATGGCAAACCCCTTTTAACGACAAATCCCAGAGAACAGAGTTTTAATAACTTAAAAAAAAAATATTTCCCCCAGAGCTGTATATAAAATCAAATGTCTTATGAAACATAAATGATGTAGGGTTTACCTGGTATATGGATGCTGGGGCAGTTGTTGAAATACTGTGAGAACAGTTCAGCATTCAGTGTTGCACTCATCATAATTACTTTCAGATCTGTCCTTTTTACAATCAGATCCTTCAAAACCAGCAAGAGGAAGTCACTGCAAGACAAGTATTGTGCTAGTATTAGATTCATGTGACGGTTTATTTATGAGCATTTGTGTTTTCCACAAACCTCTCTTCTGTTCGTTCATGGACCTCATCCACGATCACATGTGTGACGCCGCTGAGCTCAGGATCACCTTCTAACCTCCTCAAAAGAACACCAGTTGTGCAGAACATCAGCCTGGTGATGGAGGACTGGGCACAACAAAACACAGAAACTTATATTAATAGGCTAGGTATTATTGCTTAACACTACCATGCAAAAATCACACAGTCAGAAAGGAAAAAAGAAATAAACAAAAACAAAAAAATAAATAAAATGGAAACTAAATATTTTATTCAGCAATGATTTATTAAATTGAAAAGAAATAAAAGTAAAGACATCACAATGTTTGACAAATAATATTTATTCTTATTCACCTAATGGTAAAGAGAGAGAAAGAGAGAGCTGATTTATTATTCTGATTTATTATTTTATTTATTTATTTTTACTTATATTTAATTATTATACCATAAATTATAATACTATACTACTATTTGCTGTGTTTACTATTTTATATATATAGCCCTGAATTATTAGCCCCCCTGTTTATTTTTTTCCCCCAATTTCTGTTTAACGGAGAGAAGATTTTGTCAACACATTTCTAAACACAATAGTTTTAATAACTCATTTCTAATAACTGAATTATTTTATCGTTGCCATGATTCTATACAGCTCCTATACAGCTTAAAGTGATTTCTAAATGCCTAACTAGGTTAACTAGGCAGGATAGGGTAATTAGGCAAGCTATTGTATAATGATGGTTTGTTCTGTGGACACTCAAAAAAATTTGCTTTAAGGGGTTAATAATTTTGTCCTTAAAATGGTTCATAAAAATTTAAAACTGACTTCAACTGTATTAAAAAATAAAAATAAATAAATATATATATATATATAAAATAAATAAATAAATAAATAAATATATATATATATATATATATATATATATATATATATATATATATATATATATATATATATATATATATATATATATATATATATATATATATAAAATTATATGTATATATATAAATAATATATGTATTAATGTATACATATAAACTCCTATAATGTCTTTTGTCGGACAGAGGGAGACTGAGCAGAGGAACACTGGGCAGCTTATTGCTTATTTTTGTTCTGCTTCTTTATAAGTTTCAGGGTGTGTTGTCTGTAAGTGTTTATAAAGGCTGCTTGTATTGTTGATGTGTATGACTTTCTTATCACAAATATTTTTCGTGTTTCAGCTGATGAGCAGGAACACACGATACGTTACCTCTCTGCCATTGTGTCATTCTGTAATGCAGAAGTGTGCGATTTGCATGTGTTGAGTACGTAAGTTATCTGAAAGGCACATTATCGCTCACGTCACGTTCCACCACAGATTGATTGGTGTAACGTCTTGTATACAAAGCGTCAATGACGCTAAAACATTTAATTATGCAGAATTTATTAAAATATAGTTAAAATATCGATACTTTAAAAAAAATATCGATACCAAATTAAAAGCTTATCGATATATCGATACTCAAGCATCGATGTGAACATCCATACTTAACATTCAAGTGAACTTTCTTTAAGTTCACGGTCCACAAAACATTCACAACAGGAACTAATTTCAACTATGATAATTTCAGAAGAATCATGTGACAACCTGAACCTGAAGAATCATGTGACAGCTGAAACACCAACAATATTTGTCATAAGAAAGTCGTACACATCAACAATACAAGCAGCCTTTATAAACACTTACAGACAACACACCCTGAAACTTATAAAGAAGCAGAACAAAAACAAGCTGCCCAGTGTTCCTCTGCTCAGTCTCCCTCTGTCCGACAAAAGAAAACTAGAGTAATGGCTGCTGAAAATCAGCTTTGCCATTACATGAACAAACTACATTTAAAATAAATACTAGAAAATACTGGAAAGCTTTTAACAGTTAGAAATCAGTGGAGTTGCTTTTCAGTCTGAATTAAAATGAACTGAACTTCAACAGTGTCATTTATACTAAACGGAACTGAATCCGTTTTAATTAACTAGAACTAAACCAGCACTCTACCACTACTCTCCTGCCTGCCTGACTTGCTGGAATGTTCCACAATTAGAAATATTTTATGTATTTGTATCTTTTTTCTTCACCTATGTTAAGCTGCTTTGACACAATCTACATTGTAAAAAGCGCTACAGAAATAAAGATGAATTGATCTGAATTACGATTCTAAAAATATTTTACAATATTGTTGTTTTTATGACTGTTCTCTCAAAAACATTACAAAAAATCTTACCAACCCCAGCTTTTAAAATGGATTTTTGGGATCTGTTATGTGTATACATTTGTTTTTTGATAAAAAAAAAAATCTTTATTACAAATAATTATTTTATTTTAAAAATTGAATTGAAAAGCAAGAAAACACAAAAATGACAAATAAAGTCAATAAATTAATTGATCTACAAAACAAAATGACATATTCTTGTGCATTTTCTATCATTTATACCAATAATAAATCAACAAATGGTAAAAGATGATGAAAATCTTATGACATGCAGTTGGTATGTAAAGTGGTGTTACCCTGACGGTCTCCAGGCGGATCTGGTAGCCTGTGGAGTGCCCCAGGGCCTCTGCTCGCTCCTGAGCCACTCGGGTTGCAACAGCAATGGCAGAGATTCTGCGTGGCTGAGTGCAAATAATGTTGGCTACTCTATCCGGCCGCCCAGTCAGGAGAAAATTATCCAGAATAAACTGAGGAATCTGAGTGGTTTTCCCACACCTGAAGTTACAGTAATAAAAATAAGATATGATATGTAAACAACAAGGGTTAACAGATTGTAAATATGCAGATCACAGTCCTACCCGGTCATCCCACTGATGACGAGAACCTGGTTCTTAACCAAACACTCCAATATGGCCTCTCTCTTCTGCCATGCTGGGAGTTTCTGCCTCTGCTCTTGCATTGATATATATCGCCTCGATGACTGAAAGAAAAAGCACATAAATATCAGTTAAGCCAAATCAAAATAGTTTTTTCTTTTTTTGAAAGCTGTAGAAACACAACCAATAGAGTTTTTCTTTTATTATTTCCCCGCATTAATTTACAAAAATAAATCTGTCTACACGAAAAGACCAAAAACACTGTGCTGCATGTTAAGAAGGCTTTTATGTGTTTATGATGGGTTCACACCAATCAGGGAATTAAGTATTTTTAGATACAAGTCAGGGCATCCTGCATTGCGAATAATGCAGATTACGCAATGCGTTTGCCGCAAAGGTGCAGAATTTGCCTCATTTGAATATTTCACATTTGGTGTGAACTCAACCATGTTGCCCAATCAGAAAGGAGAAAACAGTGCACACGCTAGCATTATGAGGTGAAAACACCAGTTATATAGGCTTTGGACAACGAAACTGAAAAGCCGGGCTTTGGACAACAATGATTCATTAGTAGGGTGTAGTGCCTCCTTTTGCGGCCAATACAGCATCAATTCTTGGGAATGATAGATACAAGTCCTGCACAGTGGCCAGAGAGATTTTGAGCCATTCTTCTTGCATTAATCTTGTGAAGGTGGACTCATTAGAAAACAAAACATGTTTCAAATTGTCCACACCCTAAGATTTTCGCTGCTGGCACCATTGAAACCTACGTTTGGCATTGGCACGAGTGACCAAATGAAAGTTGAGCAAGTGTGGTTTTATGTTTCCTGGATACAATCTGGGTTAGCAGTAATTTAAACTGAAAACCGGATTATTTTTCTTTAAGGAAAATCTCGCTTAATTTTTACTTATGATTTCTGAAAACAAGACAAAAAATTTCACTTCCTTCTTTTATCAGAATTTTCAGATATTTGGACAAGAAACATGACAAAAACTTTAATCGCCCTATCATACACCTGGCACAATAAGGCGCAACATATGTTTGGAGCGATTTGTTGCTATTTTCAGACCAACGCAACCCTAATTTTAATTAATGAATTGATTATTAATTAATTTCTTACATTTATTAAGCACTTTTCTGGACACTCAAAGCACTTTACATATTTTTTGAGTGAATCTCTTTATCCGCCACCAGTGTGCAGTATCCACCTGGATGATGTGACGGCAGCCATATTGCGCCAGACACCACACACTAGCTGATTGGTGGCCAGAGGGCAAATTTGGCCAGGATGCCATGGTTAAACCCCTACTCTTTTTCAAAGGACATCATGGGAATTTTTAATGACCACAGAGAGTTGAGACCTCAGTTTAACATCTTATCCGAAAGACAGCGCTCATTGAGCAGGATACAGTCCCAATCAATATACTGTGGCGTTAGGACCCACACAGAAAACAGGTTGAGCTCCCCCTGCTGGTCTCACTAACACCCGCAACCTAGCTTTTCCATGTGGTCTCCCATGCAGGTACCAACTGGGCAAAGCCCTGCTTAGCTTCAATCGGCGACCATGTGAGAGTTGCAGAGAGCTAGTTGCCGGCTGGCAATTTTAAGAATAAGATGCGTGTTTAGATCCAGCTCAGTTTGACCACACTTTGTTATTATTGTTCATTTATTTATTTTCTGGAAATTAGAACTGAAATTAGAAATAGTTTTGAAACAAATCTTTGCGCTCTTCAAACTAAATTAAATATATAGGACGCCATGTAAATAGCAAATGCGCCAAGGCATGACACAAGTGACTCTCAAAGGGAATAATAATAATAATAATAATAATAATAATAATAATAATAATAATAATAATAATAATAATAAATGTTATTTGTAATGCACTTTTCTTAAACTCAAAGCGCTACAAGGAAAAATACTAACAATACAAGGCAAGCAAAACAGCACAACAATAAAAGATGCAATAAAACAATAAAAATATGAACCATAAAAAGTTAATAAATTGATCATCCTAAATTAAAAGTCTTAAGAGTCTTACGAAGTTTCTTAAAACAGTCCACAGATGTAACCGGGTGCTAGCCCATGCACTGCTTTGAAGGTTAAAATCAAGGTCTTAAAATCAATCTGTGATTTAATAGGAAGCCAGAGTAATTCTTGTAGCACAGGAGTAATATGGTTACGTGATGATGTGTGTGTCAGAACCCGTGCAGTGGAATTTTGTATATATTGTAATCTTCTGAGAGAACTTGTAGGTAAACCCCCAAAAAGTGAACTACAAACATCAAGACACGTGGATTCAGACACGCCCTTAATGCCTTTGTGCCATGCGCACATGTCTTTGCGCTTTAGGCTTTGCATATAGATTGTTAAAATAGAGCCCCATGTAAGAAGAGCATTTTTTGACAAGAAAAATTTTAGTTTTGTACATTAAACAACCTGATTTGTTGATGTTTTTGTTCACTCTGCCTTTAGATGCATTTTGCTCTGTACTTTTAAAAGTTTAAATGCATCCTTTTTTTCTAGTAACAAAAAAAATCAGTGCAGCGTATTAAGCTTGTGTACATACACCTTGTATGCTTGTTCAAAAATGACAGAAGATTTATTTTACTGAAAAATAACCTGTACCTCATTAAACTTTACTTTAGTAAACAAATATTTAAATTTTTATTTTCATGAGCTCAAATATTCAAATGTATTGTCTGTGGAAAACACTCATCCACAGTGTACATGTTGATCAGATTCCCTCTATGGTCTCGGCCAATGAAATCTGAAGGTCTGGCTATGCTAATGATGATGTCTAGATTATAGAAAAATAAATCATCACTGCAACACTCTTTTGAAATAGGAGTGTGAGCAAATGACCTGAAAATTCTGATACCATACCACATCAGACACATCAAAAACAGGTATTAATTGTGTTACCCGTTTTCTTTTGAACTCTCTGCACAGCTTCTTGTTCTCTTCCTGCATTTGCTCGGTTCTGATTTCAGTCTTCTTCACCATCCTCTTCCTCAAGTTAACATAGCTCTCGTTTTCTACTGGGATACATTCCTCGTCATCTTCATCATCTCCTTCGTCTTGTTCATCCTCACTCAGGATTTGTGCAACTAATTGAACACAGAGCTTTCATTATGTAGTGAAGTTTTATTTCAAGTATGATTAAATCATGGAGGTTTTAGGATGTTCGGTTCCTTACCTTCCTTTGGTTTCACTCTGTGGTTAGTGATCTCGGTGATGGATGACTGATCTCTAGTTGCTGTATTCCTGTTGTCTGCATTGTTTTTATTGCTTCGACTCTTTGCCGGTGTGACAGAGGGAGGAGCCAGCACAGGAGGTGGGGTACTATACTTGTGATGAGCAGCTGACAGCAGCTCTCTGACAGGACCATCCTCTTCCAGGCTGGAAATAAGGGTGTAGACTACTGGCTCACCTTCCTCTGAAGCACTGAGTGACTGACCGAACAGATACTCTGTGACACTGAGACGTCCAGCCCCTGAGAGTGATTCATCTGTACTACTGAAGGCCACAAGCGGAGGTTGAAAAGGATATAAACTGCCTGGTTGGAAACGAATCTCCAGCTGGTAAATTGGAGCATCTGTGTTGCTAAACCCCGGTTGACTTGCCTTACAAAAATCTCTTGAAGAGCTTGATTCTTGAACTTGGTGCTTGAACTTGCACCGATTACCAAACTTACAACCTGCCCCCTTTAAGTAAAACTTGCAAATCTGATTGGACTCTGGCCGCTTTTCAGAATGCTTAGAGTCTGAAAGTTTGATCCTGCGTTCATCCAACCACAGCAAATCAAGCTGAATTGTCCAAACCTGATTACTGATGCGCTCGCAGAACCTTTCGCCGTAGATTGCCGTCAAAGCAAAGGCCTCTTCTTGTCGCAAAGCTACACATTCCCCCTGTGAAGGGGGATCAGATGTTTGCGGGCTGAGGGCGCTAGAGCCAAATCGCTCTGTGAACATCTGTGATAGGAGGAGCTCTAATGTTGCTCCAACCTCACCGCATCCACTTCCTTCTCCGGCTTCCAAAGCTTGTCTGCTGCGCTCACGGTCAAACCCATACCTGCAAGATGGGAAATTCTGAGTTGCTAATATATGAATAGTACAAACAATTTTAGTACTTATAAACATCGATCATCTACAATCTAGACAAAGTATCTGCACACATAATTCTGTTAATAATAATAATAATAATAATAATAATAATAATAATAATACAGTTATTTTTATAGAAAAATAAATTTGTCATTCTAATTTTTATAAAGTTTAATGTTTTAATTAATTAAAAGTAGGCCCACACGGAATTTCGCAGATTTTTAGTCCATCATTGATTCCGTTTATTTACTTGTGTAAATGTGTGTAACTTTATATTTATTCAGTTATTAAATTAATTTCAGTATAATTACTGACTAATATGAAAATATTCATATTATTTATTCACAATACAGTTCGTAAAGTAATATTTTCTGTCTTTTAGTAGTTATATTATATAGAAGACTTGGTTTGTTCACCAAATAAAGCGGATCTAATTGGATTTGTATTGTAAACATTAAATACAAGTTAAAAAGGTGTTATTTTTTTGTTCATATATTAAGGTTTTATGGTTTATAAGGTTATGATACTCCCAAAATCATTCCGCATAAATCCGCAGATTCTGTCTGGCCCTAATTAAAAGTTACCTTAATATACTACAAAAATGATTTAACATGCCTGTTAAAATTCTACTGTACAATACTGTATATTTTGTATATTGTATATACAATACACACCTACCGGCCACTTTATTAGGTACATCTCTCCAACTGCTCGTTAACACATATTTCTAATCAGTCAATCACATTGTAGCAACTCAATGCATTTAGGCATGCAGACATGGTCAAGATGATCTGCTGCAGTTCAAACAGAGCATTAGAATCAGGAAGAAAGAGGATTTAAGTGATTTTGAACGTGGCATAGTTGTTGGTGCCAGACGGGCTGGTGTGAGTATTTCAGAAACTGCTGATCTACTGGAATTTTCACACACAACCATGTCTAGGGTTTCCAGAGAATGGTCCGAAAAAGAGAAAATATCCAGTGAGGGGCAGTTATGTGGGTGCAAATGCCTTACTGAAGCCAGAGGTCAGAGGAGAATGACCAGACTGGTTCGAACTGATAGAAAGGCAACAGTTACTCAAATAACCACTCGTTACAACAGAGGTATGCAGAAGAGCATTTCTGAACGCACAACACATCGAACCTTGAGGCGGATGTGCTACAGCAGCAGAAGACCACACTGGGTGCCACTCCTGTCAGCTAAGAACAGGAAACTGAGGCTACAATTAACAAAGGCTCATCAAAATTGCACAAAGATTGGAAAAACTTTGCCTGGTCTGATGAGTCTCGATTTCTACTGCAATATTCAGATGGTAGTGTCATAATTTGCCATCAACAACATGAAAGCATGGATCCATCCTGCCTTGTATCAACGGTTCAGGCTGGTGGTGGTGGTGGTGTAATGGTGTGGCGAATGCTTTCTTGTGCGAACACTTTGGGCACAAGAGTACCAATTGAGCATTGTGTCAATGCCACAGCCTACCTGAGTATTGTTGCTGACCATATCCATTCCTTTATGACTTCCAGCAAGATAATGCACCATGTCATAAAGCGCAATCATCTCAGACTGGTTTCTTGAACATGACAATGACTTCACTGTACTCAAATGGCCTCCACAGTCACCAGACCTCAAACCAATAGAGCACCTTTGGGATGTGGAGTAACGAGAGATTCGCATCATGGATATGCAGCTGAAAAAATCTGCAGCAACTGCGTGATGCTATCATGTCTCTGAGAAATCTCTGAGGAATTTTTCCAGTACCTTGTTGAATCTATGCCATGAAGGATTAAGGCAGTTCTGAAGGCAAAAGTGGGTCCAACCTGGTACTAGTAAATTGTACCTAATAAAGTGGCTGGTGAGTGTACTTGTATTGTACATTAAAGGTAAACTATAATATGAATTAACATTTACAAAAAGAAAAAATATATAACATTCTTAAAAGACACATCACATAATGATACTCAATATTAATAATTTGTTATCACAATGGGATGGTATATGACATTTGATTTGGTCATGTTTTACTAAAAATCCACTGACAATAAACTTTTATTTATCATGTGTCTTTCAAGTATATTTTAAAGTTGTCTAAATAAAGCAGATTTTGGTCATTTAAGTAGACTGATGTATTGTATAATTGTTGTATACCATACAGTATTAAGTTGTAAAAGACAAAGGCACAATAAAACTATGAAACACTCACTTTTTTATGGTGAATTATTAGCAAGCATAGCTGCTTTTTAATCTAAAACTTAACCTAATTATGCAGGGTAATCTTTATAATGCAAATTTTAGCAACAGTATACCTGCAAAGAGTTCCAAGAGCAAACAGCGAGATCACCGGTTCTGGTTTTTTGTGCTTTTCCTCAACAGGGTCCTCCATCCAGTCATCAGTCTCTGCATATTCTACTCCATCATCATGGGTTATCCAGAACTGACCTTCCTCTCGATGGTCCAGCTCATCATACTCCTCATCCTCTTCCTCCTCTCCACCTTCAAAATCAGAGCCACTATATGACAAGAACACATTATTTAGCGTTTGTTTGAGGAGTTGAGTGTAAATTGATAATTATATATGTTGCCATTGTTTTTAATTTGATTAGAACATTTTGAATGCTTTAGTGGCTGAATAGCTGAAAACAAAAACATAATAGCCAATCGCGGAGTCTATTTAAACCAATAAATTAATTTTTGAATGGCTTTTTTTTTTTTTTTTTTTTGAATATGCAAGTAGTACACAAAATGGGATCACATACGAAGAAAACAAAACATCAACAAAAACATGAAAAACCAATGTGTGTGTGTGTGTGTGTGTGTGTGTGTGTGTGTGTGTGAAGAAAGGTAACTAGGTGGACGGTCAGAGTACATACATAAGGGCAAATATAAATATATATACATCAATATTTATATATATATATATATATATATATATATATATATATACATACACACATATATATATATACATACACACATATATATACATACACACATATATACATACACACATATATATACATACACACATATATATACATACACACATATATATATATATATATATATATATATATATATATATATATATATATATATATATATATATATATATTTATGTACTTGTGTACATAAACAAACTGTATTATAGTCATTAAATTAAGCAAATAGCATAGATATAAATAAAATAGATAGAGAGAAAAAATCAATTAGTGGTAAGGAGTGACAACAAAGATAGAAATGTAATAATAGTAATATTGACAGAAATAATAACTGACAACAATAACAATAATAATAATAATTACAAGTACTACACCAATTACTACTACTACAGAAAATTACTAATGTTACAACTACTGCTGCTGCTACTACTACTACAACTAATACTACTAAAACAATGACTACTACTTTTGATACTACTACAACTGATACAACTATAACATTTACCATTACTACTAATGATACTACTGCAAAAACGATTGCTACTACACCATCTATTTCGACAACATCTGGTACTTCTGATACTACTACACCAACGACAACTACTGCTACTACAACATCTACTAATTCTGATACTACTACATCAATGACGTCTACTATTACTGATACTACTACAAATACTACTTCATCAACCACAACTACTACTACAATCACTATTACTACAATGATTGCTACTATTACTTAAACAACATCAGCAACCTGAATAATGACAATGGTAGAAATACTTATAATAATGATAATGAAGAGACAGTAATAATAATAATTATAATAATAATAATAGTAACAAAAGTGGAAGTAAAAATATAAACAATAATAGGGAGGAGGTGAGGTGAGGTAAGGTTGGGAATTCAGGAGGACAAATAATAATAATAATAATTATATAATTTATTTATATATATATATATATATATATATATATATATATATATATATATATATATATATATATATATATATAGTTGTTGTTATTCTTATTATTTTTTACTTTGTATTCTTATTATTCGTATATTATCATTATTATAGTAATGTTTTCCTTAATATTATTCTCATTATTTTGTCTGCTGCACTTGTACTTTTTTCCTTCTACTTTCAATTTTTTCCTACCTTTTCCTTTCTGTTTCTTCCTTTCTTCTTCTATTTTTTCTCTTTTCTCTTCTTCTATTTCAACTTAATAACTAGAGCTTTAATTATTTTAATTGTTGTTGTTGTTATTATTATTAATATTTTCGAATGTTTCGATCCACCTTGAAATTGGTTGGCTTGCTTTGTGTCGTAAAATTATTGAAAACGTATTATTAATCTCAACAGAGAAAGTAAACATGACCAATACTTTCAGAAATAAAACTACTAAATAAACTGTGACTGCTGCCCCTGTAGAAGCAAACACGAGCTCACCTGTTTGGGGTTTGATACTCCTGGTTCTGAAGTTCCCGCAGCAGTTCTTTGACCTGTAGTTTGTTCTCAGACGTCATGTGAATCTTCTGCAAGGGAAGTTGCACTTGTTCTGATTTAAATCTGGATCTCTTCTCCTCGTCATCATCGTGTTTTCTAGGCAGGCCCTGAGATCTTCCTCTGCCTCTTCCACCATGAGCCCCACGGACACCTCCACCTCTTGAACCTCTAGAGGAGGGAGGCTTAAATGACCGACTGGGACCAAAATCCAGGCTGAAATCATCTCCATCATCCCAGCCTCCACTGGCAAATTTCTTGCTTCCACCACCACCACCTCCTCCACCACCTCCTCCACCACCACCTCCCCTGGGTTTATTAAACCGACCTCCACCCCGGTTAGGTTTGCTCCTTCTCCTTCCACTCTTCTTCTTCTTCTTCGTTTTTTGGCGAATTGCATTCTTTGTGCATATCGCCACCTACTGTGCTAGTTGTGCAACCAGATTCTGTGATTGCTCTGCCCCAATCCCACAGACCTCAGAGTCCAGGCGCCGGTTGACGCTGCGTGTTCAGCTCCTCCCCCCTGCACACTGAACTCCTTAATCCCTAGACTTGTAACAGAGCACTTATTTTATTTACTTACATGAGTTATATTTTAGTTATATTATTATTAGTTATATATTATTTTATTATATCCTTTTATCTAATCCTGTATTATATAAAAAATTTATTAGAGTCCTATATCCTATACGATCATAATTAAACTCATACCCCAATAGGTATCCTATATCTTTATCTTCCTTTCCTTTCTCCTTAAGATATTCAATTAGTTCCTTTCTTTCTTCTCTATATTTTAAACATTCATATATTACATGCTCAATTGTTTCTTTAACGTCACAAGAGTCACATAATCCATTCTCATGTATACCAATTAAAAACAATGAATCATTTAATCCGGTGTGCCCCAGTCTCAGTCTGGTAATTATGCCCTCCTCCTTCCTATTCCTTCCATGAATAATCATTTTATTGTCTACATTCTTTTTGATTTTATATAGACCTCTTCCCTTCAAATCTGTATTCCATACTTCTTGCCAATGTATTGTCACATTTTTCTTAATAATACTTTTAATTTCTCCTTTACTTAATGGAACATTAATATCTATTTCTCTTCTTTTAGTTGCATTTTTAGCTAATTCATCACTTATTTCATTTCCCACCACCCCTATATGTGCTGGAATCCAACAAAACCCAACTAGAATTCCTTTCCTTTGGATTCTCCATATTAATGTAAAGACTTCATTCATTAAATCTTCTCTAGATGACTGATGACTGGCTAATGATTTTAATACTGAAGCAGAGTCTGAGCAAATCACAACTCTGTCTGGTGTCACTTCTTCTACCCACATAAGTCCCACAATGATAGCAACCATTTCAACAGAATATATCGACAGTTCTGATGTTGTTCTTTTTTTTATAAATACCTCCAAATCAGGAACACACACTCCTATTCCTGTAACACCCTTGTCTGGGTCTTTAGATCCATCAGTATACATTTGTGTACTCCCATAAAATTTTCCAACTATATGCTTATATACATTTTGTTTGAGTGTACCTGATTCCTCCCACTCATTTCTTTTATCCAAGATCTCAAGATTAATTTCAACTTCAGGTATTATCCATAGGGGGACTTCACTCCATACTGGGCTTTTATTACCCACTATATCAAATACTTGGTGTTTTTTTGCTATATTATGTATATCCCATCCAAATCCTCTTCCTCTATTATTTGTATACTCCCAACAATCCATTAAAGTTTCTTTTACAATGTTCTCTCCAGCATAGCTTTTAATAGATGACCAATACGCCAGCGCCAATTTCTCCCTACGCAGATATAATGGTAATTCATTTGTTTCAACAATTAAAGCATTAACCGGTGTTGATTTTACTGCTCCTATACACATTCGAAGTGCTCTATATTGAATTCTATCAAGTCTTTTTAAAATAGTCTTTGATGCTGCCGCATATATCATACACCCATAATCAAGTACCGATCTTATTAAAGCCTGATACACTGTGAGCATTAATGATCTCTCTGCTCCCCATTCTTTGCCTGCTATTGCCCTCATTGCATTTAAAGTTTTCCTACACTTCTTTTCCACTTCCTCAATATGCTTTTTCCATGTGTACCTGCTATCCAGCCAAATCCCTAGATATTTAAATTCTTTAACCTCCTCTAATGATTTTCCATATATTGATAATTTAATGTCACTTGATATCTTATTTTTCCTACTAAAGATCATATAACATGACTTACTGATCGATATTTTGAATCTCCAAAAATTACTCCACTTTTCTACCTTATCTATCGCAGCTTGTATATTTTTAAGTACCTGCTTTAGGTTTCTTCCTCGCTTCCATATAGCTCCATCGTCAGCGTAAAGAGCACTTCCTATCCCAGGTCCTAAGTCTTTGAAAATATCATTAATCATTATGTTAAAAAGCAATGGACTAATAGTACTGCCTTGAGGAATACCGTTTTCTGCATTAAAAGATGAAGAATGAGCATTTCCCACTTGAACCATAAATGTTCTATCATTCAGAAATTGTTTTATCCAGTTATATAATTTTCCTTCTATGTTCATTTTATCAACTTTAGCTAACAATCCTTCTCGCCAAACTGTATCATATGCTTTTTCAATATCAAAGTACACGACTACCATAAACTCTTTCATGTTAATTGCTTTTTCTATTTCATTAGTGACTTTACTTAATGCATCTATAGTTGATCGTCCTCTTCTAAAACCACACTGATATTTGCTATATTTTTCCTTTTTCTCCACATCATAATTAATTCTATTCATTATCATTTTTTCCATTAATTTACCTAAATTTGATGTTAATGCTATTGGTCTGTAATTTTCCGGTTTTGTAGGATCTTTCATTGGTTTTTGAATCGGTATTACTATTGCTTGTTTCCACATTTTTGGGATAACTCCTTCTTTCCATATTCTGTTGTATAGTTTAAGAATCAATAAAATAACTTTTTCTGAAAGATGTTTAATCATTTTGTAGCTTATCCTGTCTCCACCTGGGGCAGTATTTGCACATTTCCCCAGTGCTCTTTTCAATTCTGAAGCTGTAAAATCTACATCCATACAACTATTTCCATTTATTTTATTATGCATAATATTTGGATTTATTTCCATAAACTCCCTTCTACTTTCTTCATACTCGTCCCCCAATTCTATACTATATAATCTTTGTAGAACATTTCCTAGCATATTAGCCTTTTCAATTTCTGATATAGCAGTTACATCCTTCTCAATCAACACTGGTATTTGTTTTCTCTTTTTCCCTTTTCCACTCATATTTTTTAACATTTTCCATACTTGATCTATGGTGGTATCTTTCCCCATCGTCGAGCAAAATTTTCTCCATCCCTCCCTCTTAGCGATTTTTATCAGTCTCCTTACGTTAGCTCTTGCTCTCTTGTAAATCAGCATGTTATCAAAGTTCATGTTTTTCCTAAGCTGTTTGAATGCCTTATTCCTTTCTTTAATTGCCTTGCTACACTCTTCTGTCCACCATGGAATGTTCCTCTTTTTTTCACCTGCAGTTCTTATAGGGATGTATAAATTAGCTGATTGTATTATTAAATCTGTCAATGACTTGCATAATATTTCAACTGTTTCCTCTTTTACTTTTACTAAATTTTCTTCACAGTATTTCCCAAATGCTACCCAATCTGCTTTCTCATATTTCCAGCAATTCTGTAGATATTGACCACTATTAAATTCCTTACATTTAATTGACATATTATTGGAAAATGATCACTTCCAATTGTGCTCTCACTTAATACTTTCCATTCACAGATATTAGCTATTTCATTTGAAATAAATGTTAGGTCTAAACATGATACTGTATTGTCAATTATATTATACCTAGTGCCTTCTCCAGTGTTCAGGCAAACTAAAGATCTTTCTTCCATATATTGTTCTATTATTTCCCCATTATCATCTATTTTTTTACTCCCCCATAACCAATTGTGAGCATTAAAATCCCCACACCAAAGTTCTTTCTTTCCTCTTTCAACCTTTTCAAGTGAATTGATTGAAATGTTTTTACACGGATTATAAAAGTTATATATTACCAGTGAATTTTCACAATAATAAACCTCAACCATCACACACTCTAATCCCTCCACCTCTCCCAAGACTCTGTACGTCATTTCATCACTTATAAATGTAGCTACCCCTCCTCCTTGACTCCCTTCCCTGTCTTTCCGTATCAATTTATAACCTTTTAAAACAAACTGAATATTTGGTTTAAGCCATGTTTCCTGCACACATATTACATTTGGTTTATATTCTAACTCTAAAACAAATTTTTTAAACTCTTGCCCATTCGCAATCAAACTTCTTGCATTCCATTGTAGAATACTTATAACCATTAAGCTAATCAGAAACTTGAGAAGCATCATTTATTGTTGATCGAGTGAGAATGTCATGAATCATATGGGCAGAAATTCCTGTAATTCCTAAAAACTCTGCTGCAGCATCTAGAATTGTTTTAATTTTAGCTGACCTGCTTGTCATTACAGCTGTTACATTAATCACTTTGACAATGAATACCAGAAAGTTCTCTTTTGTCATTATTAAGTCATTTTCCTTTATACATTTGTGATTACAATTATTTTCCCTTCTGTTCCCAGTCTCAGTATTCATTTCCAGTTGTTTTTCATTTATCATTACTTCCTCTGTTCTTATCTCCCTTTTCTGGCAGCTCTTGACTGCTTCTGCATATGAAACTTTGTGTTCTATCTTGAATTTCTGTACCTCTTTTGCTTTTATCTGAAATTCACATCCTCCATATGCCGCACTGTGTGGACCCCCACAATTGCAACATTTTAGATCATTTGTACATTTGTCATATTCATGATCTTCCCCACACTTCACACATCTCATTTTTCCTCTACATACTGCTGCTACATGACCAATACGCTGACATTTGTAACATCTCAAGGGCTTTGGAATGTATTCTCTAACTGTGTAGCTGATGTATCCCATTTTCACCTTTTCAGGCATTTTACCTTCAAATGTCAGCAAATGCTCATACTTTCTTGTCTATCCCCATTTACATTTTTAAGCAATCTTCTCACATTGATTACTTTGCCTCCTATTATATTTTCCTCAATCTCTTTGTTGGAAATATGTATTGGAACACCTGCAATTACCCCCTTCTCATTTTGGCTACTCCAATTTCTCTAGAACTTACTTTTTCTCCGTTCATCTCTTTAATTCCAAGTAATTTATTTCTTTGTGCAATGTCCTTAACTATTATTAGCACTCTTCCTTGTCCCAGACATCTTGCCAAACTAACTGTTCCGATTTGCTTATCTATAGCCTTAGACAGCCCAATTGGATGTAGATGTTTCCCTGTACCTTTGTCAAACGTCATCATTACTTTATATCCTGATATTTCATTTTGCGTTTGATCTTTCTTATTATCTTTCTCACTCGTTTTAGTCTTTTTTTTATTTCCATTTACCACATTATGCGTATCCTCATAGTCTTCCTGTTCTTTATACATGGCTTTCTTACGTTTAGAGTTTTTCTTTTTGGAAAATACTTCTGTAAAGCCCATACTTTCATTTATCATTGACTCATCCGAGTCATCATCCATGATTGCACAACAAGCACAGATCAGATCAAGCGATGACTGTTTATTCACTTAAAGTTGTTATTTTTAAGAAATGTTACAGATACCGCGAACTCCAGCTTGTTGTTGTCTCAATCCGTGACGTAGCTTCCGCTTCCTCCTCTCCTTCCAATGAGCGAGTTTGATCCCGTGCTTCTCTCCTTCCACTCATTAGTTCAGCTACCTTTTAGAGCATCCATTCAGATGAATCATATGAATCAAGTGTTATGAAACACTTCCTGGAAAACATCATGTACATCTTTAAAGCAGCTTTTTAACAATTTAGTATATGTTTTCATCAGAATTTCTTATCAACGTTGATTTTATGCTGATGAAGATAGCAAGCACTAAACAAATGTTCAAATGTGAAAACCCAGTGACTCAACGTGTTGAGTTATGATGACGTTTAAATGGTAACGTTAATGCATTACAGGCAGACGAAAATTACAAGTACAACAACAGTTCCGTTTAAAATGATATTTAACAATGGAACACAACTCACAAATCAATTTGAAGTTATACACGAATCTCTTGCTGTACAGTTACAACTACTTTTGTATGATTGTGAAAATGCAGGTGGAATTTTGCAGCAAGCCGAGTGCATCAAAACGAAACATGCTTCCTTTTCAAAATAAAGGTCTTTTGTTACAAAATAAAAGCTTAAAGTCTTTGAATTTACTTCGCTGCTGTATTTTGAAGTCAAAATAATAGAGCTTTTGTTAATCAAACTATATTAAAATGTATTACACTACAGGCTATATATTATAGTATAACACGTTGCCAATAAATGCAGTGACCATAACTTTAGTGAACTGATTAATTGTGATAAAACCTACAGCATAGTTTTACTTTTTTTTTTCTTTTTGTACCCCACAAAACATAAAATTCACAATACGAAATCAACATTTAGGAAAATAATGTAAACAAATTATAATAAAAATAATACCAAAAGAATATATATCATAAATATTACAGTTTTTTTTTTTTTTTTACAATTGCTATGACAGTTTTTTTGAGAACATTTAACAACTTTCCTAAACTCTTAACACGGTTAGCACAATATCAGTCTTTGTAGGCTATACAATTATCACATTTCTTATGGCTTTGATACAAAATGCATGGAGTTAACACCAATTTTGAATGCTTGAACTTTTACACACAACCTCAACCAAGACCAAAACAATGTAATTTTACAGTCAAATGTACAAATGCTTTAACACGGTAAGTCAGAACAGATAACTTCATATTCTAAACAGAACTTATATAGGCTAAAGTCAAAGTGAGCAGCTGTTCATATTGTGAATTTAAACACAAATATATTCCCTGTATTATATTCCATTGGCAATAAGAAACAGTTTATTGCAGTTATATATATATATATACATACACACACACACACACACACACGCACACGCACACACACACACACACACACACACACACACACATATATATATATATACATATATACATATAAATTAGATCAAAAACAACAGCTGTCATTCATGTTCACACACTTTAAAAATAATTCTGTAGGCCTGTATATCTTTATAAATAATGTCTTCCATTTTACACAGAATTCTGTCCAAAATATATTGAATTTGTTGAATTGTTTTTGATTAAATATATTGAAAATATGAAGAGTTCAGATGCAAAAACCTCTAAGTACCGTCTGAAATTTCCATTGAAAATTAATGTTTTTCCTCAGCCTCCTTTGTTCATGTTGAGATATTTTATTTTAAAGACCAGGAAAAGGACTCACTCTTTGCCATAAAAGTGATATATCTGAACATACACAAAGGAGACTGATAAAAATATTCATTTTATAAGAAAATTTCAGACGCCATTTAGAGAGTTTTGCATCTAAACTCTTCATATACAGTTGAAGTCAGAATTATTAGCCCCCCTGAATTATTAGCCCCCTGTTTATTTTTTTCCCCAATTTCTATTTAACAGAGAGATTTTTTTCAACACATTTCCAAACATAATAGTTTTAATAGCTCATTTCTAATAACTGATTTATTTTATCTATGTCATGATGAAAGTAAATAATATTTGACTAGATATTTTTCAAGACACTTCTATACAGCTTAAAGTGACATTTAAAGGCTTAACTAGGTTAATTAGGTTAACTAGGCAGGTTATTAAGCAAGTTATTGTATAACGATGGTTTGTTCTGTAGACTATCGAAAAAAATAGCTCAACGGGGGTAATAATTTTGACCTTAAAATGGCTTTTAAAAGTTTAACAACTGCTTTTATTCTAGCCGAAATAAAATAAATAAGGCTTTCTCCAGAAGAAAAAATATTATCATATAATAATAATATTACACAATAATAATATTACTGTGAAAATTTCCTTGCTCTGTTAAACATCATTTGGGAAATATTTAAAAAAGAAAAAATAAATATATACAAGTAGAAAGTACTACAAGTTCTACAAATTATTTGAGTAGAAAGTACAGCTATTTGTGTAAAAATGCAAGGAGTAAAAGTAAAAAGTTGTCAAAAAATAAATAGCGGAGTAAAGTACTGATAACAGAAAAATCTACTTAGTTTGTTACTTTCCATCTCTGGAATGGAGCATATACCAACTTGCATATTCACAAGACTGTGTCAAATAGTCAAAAACCGCAATGTGACAGACAAGCAAATACATATGAATGTGGATCTTAGTAAATGGATGTGAACGCATTCACAGATGATCCTGGGTTATTCAGCGGTTGTTCCCTCTGAATAACATACCTTGGAATGGCACAACTGACAAATCAGAATCAAGTATTCGAGACAGCCGCGTACTAAACCATGATTAAAGCTTCAGCAATTAATCAACAAGAAAAGTTGATAGTCATAAACCTTCTTTCATGATCTCCACATTGCAGAGACAGTGTTTATGTCCCGCTGTCACTCTGCAGACCAGCTGGAACTCCAGAAGGAGAAATCAAAGCCTCTGCAGGTAAAACCCAGTCCTTCCCCTAAACAGAGGGCCTTTGTCCCCCACAGTAAGCCTCACACTCCCACACCGAAGAGCCACAGGACAATCAGCTTCTCTTTCCACCACACTCTCACACCATTCCCACCAACAATCAGCTTATGTGAGTTCAAGCCGCCATGTTTTTTTCTTTTCTTTTCTGGGTGGAGAGTTTGGTTGCATCTGTTATTGCAGCAGCAGATTAGGTTACGACACTCCCCTCATCGAACAATCGCCTTTCTAAACAACTAGGCCTTCTCATTTTCCCTCATTTCAGGACTGAACTGTGGCTTTCTTTGCAAATGTTGCCTTGTGTATTTAAACGAATGCAGAAGGTGTTGATCGTTGGACGTTTCAGCGTTTCTCCTTTTGTTTCAGGAGGCTCCCGCTGTCTGCTGTTCCTGGGTGGCATTTACAGGCTAATGTTTCCCCTTTGTCTGGGGGTCAGACCCATTATCCCCTCATCGCTGTCTGAGTTGTATGTGTATGTGCTGACGTTCCTCCGTTCCCTCCCCGTTTTCACACTCGGCTTTGTTTTAGAAGACCTCACACTTTGTCCACTCCTCCTCACTCTTTTCATTCTCCTGCAGCTCAAAGTCTTGCCGTCTTCAACAAGTCACTTGTGCAGAGCTGTAATTATCATGACAATGAAATGTGGGCTCTGAAGACGCCACGATAGCTCTTCATAACAAGTCACACTTCTTTGTTTTGCTGTTTTGGAAGTGTTGTGAGGGAAGTAATCAGATTACTTTTTTGAAGTAACTAGTAAAGTAACTCAGTACTTTTTAATTTCTAAGTGAATATCTAAGTTGTTTTTTGTTAAATAAAGGTAATGCGGTAACACTTTACATGAATAACGATGTACTAATATGTAAATTAATCGTTACTTTAGTATGAACTCATGATGAGTTAATGCATAAACTAATCATGAACTAACCTTAACCACTGCCTGAGTTACATGAGTTCATGTGTGAATAACGGCTACCTTAATTACTTGTTAGTACATGTTTGTTAATTAATGTATTAATTAACACTTTAGATTAAGCTAAAAATAAGTTGCTCTGAAAAAGAATACCTTTAGTGTACATGAAAAACACCATTGTATGTTAATTATCTATATATTATCTATATTATATATGGAATAATTATCTTCCTCAAGGAAGGCACAATATAAAAAAAACATTTTATTACCTGTTATTAATCACATGTTCATTATTCATGTTTTGACTGAGTGGTAACAGTGCATCGGGCCTCAAGGCACTGCTCAATTGTCCTTTATTGTGTCAGAAATTATTGTGTATTCTGTCCTTATATCATAATGTACAGTTTAAACAGCATCAGATGATAAGTGATGAGCAAATTGTGTAGGTACATCTAATTTATAATACTTTTACAATGATGTGCCTTAACCACTTCATGAGTTCATGTTAGTCTATGAGTAGTTAAGAATGAGTTAATCATGATGTGCCCCCCAAAGTAAAGTCATGACATGACAATAAATTAACCACTTCATGAGTTCACGTTAAGTCTATGAGTAGTTAAGAATGAGTTAATCATGATGTGCCCCCCAAAGTAAAGTCATGACATAACAATACATTAACAACTCATGAGTTTATGTTAATCTATGAGTAGTTAAGAATGAGTTAATGTGCACAGACAACACAGTATGTGCAGGTGCTTACCATCACTAAGATGCAAATGAACTGAAGTCATTATTAACATTCACCAAGGACTTTATTTTGCACTCTTACCAAATACAACAATCAACTGTATTATTAGATCAGATCATTTTAATCTCACATGCAGTTGAAAATGAGCAAATTCAAAACTTTTTTCAAAATTTGACAACATTTCTTAAAACTAAAGTACACCATACATCAGGATTTAATAAAACTGTACTCTATTCCATAGCATTTAATGTTCAGTAGTTTTTTTCTCTAAACAGGAAATTGATGATGGATATTTTTTATCAAGCATCCAAGAGGTCCATGCTTGTGTTTCGCAGCAAGCCAGTAAGTCCATTCTATGAGTGAGAGATGTTCTTTAAGCATCTTTTCTGTCCTGTTCCCCCGTAGTCTCCATATGTTTGTTTTATATGTCAACCGTGCTCTTTCTAGGTGTTGTGTATGGGCGCCACTGTGTGGGTCTACAAACCACTGTGAATGGTTCACTGTAAAATGTCTATAACCCATATTGGCCAAAGCCCCTCTGTAGGCTCTCCACTCATCAGAAATAATGGTTGTGCCTGGACGTACATGTTTTTCAACTATGGGGATGAGGTGCTGTCTTGATCTTCTTTTCACAAGGCGCAAGACAGGGTGCCGAGATTTGTCCTTTACACCTAGCATGCCAAACACCCATTTCTTCCGTCTCCATGTTGTTGCTGCTCTTCCTCGTCCATACTGTAATGGAATGTGGATAATGGAATTAAATTCAGAATGAGTCATAAATAAATGTTTAACCAGGTGGTTCACAAATTAAAGGACAATCTGTGGGTGGTTATGCTCTTTATATTTTGCTTTGAGAAATTCATACATCCCCTTAGTTAGTCCACCAAATGGTCACTGCAGAGATCCCATATATTCGATAGTAACATCACTATTCTGGTGGAACTGGGTTCTTTTGTAAAGTTTTGTTTAGGAGTATGGATGCCACAAAAGCTGTTTAATTCTATAAGTACTGACAATCATGGTTTTGTTTGTGTGACAGTCACTAGTCGCTTTGCTTCAGGAAAAAAATGAGACAAAATAACATAAGTTTCATTACTTAGTTTAATAAACTTATTATTAAAGACTAATTATTACTATTATGACTGACCTTTTTGTTACTAGATGAATCAGAATTTCTAAACAGGGCTCTATAATGAATGATTCAATAGACATAGTATGCTCTTAACACATTACTTGTCACCACTCATTTGCATAGTGATGTAATTAATCTTTAAACATCAAATATAAATTGAAAGGAAACATGTAAATAAAATTCAATATATATATATATATATATATATATATATATATATATATATATATATATATATATATATATATATATATATATAGAAAAATGTTTAATTTTCTGTACGTATAAATCATTGTTCATGCTTAAACTATAAAATGTTATCAAATCTTTTAGGATTTTTTTGTTCATTAACGTTATAACAAACATTATAAAGACATTTTCATATCTATAAATGAGCAATTTCAGCGTTATGGATGTGACGTTTGCAGTAAAAACTCAAAACATAAATTAACATAGAAAGTATATGTTAACATTATATTGAAACTTCTGTTTATATTTAGGGACCAGAAAAATATCAATCTGTAAACATGTTTTGTACTTTAAATGAGGGAAAAAAAACATGCGTTTTGCATGTGACAGATGTGAAATTGCCACTTGTGTGACTTTTGTAAATCAAATATAATAGTTCAAAAAAACACGGACAGAGACATTTTTTGAGTATTTCTAAAGTACTGTGAAATACTTTCTTAGGCAAAAAACTTTTTTTTTCATGGCATGGTTGATTTTTTCATGGCATGGTTGACATTTGCATGGAATTGCTCAAATAACAACTGCTCTCTCAGTTGCAGTGCAGAGATGAATGTTCCATCTGACATGCTTGTCAAAGGTTTACCGTTTTAACCTTAGTTTTACTGCTATATTAAATATATCCTAATATAATAATGTTTCTTTTGCTTTTTTCATCTGTATGTATGTATGTTACAAAATTTTACATTTATTACTACTGGTGCTAAATTTACCTTGTGGCGGAAGTTGCTTTCATCAAGCACAGCAAATTCTTGACCACCTCCGATTACCTGTCCACTTCTTCTTCTGTATCGTTTCATGGCTGAATGGCAAACCTTTCTCAGGATATTAGACATCTTAGAGAGAGTTCTTGAACTTTTTGCAATGTTATCCTGCATCATGTCAATTTGTCTGATTCGCAATCCTTGAGTGAACCTATAAATAGGATACATAAAAACAAAAACATTGTAACATTGAACTTTACATTATCTGCTGCCCTACACTCTCAGAAAAAAGGTACACGGTGGTACAAATAATGTTCCTTAAGGAACAGGTTTGTATTGTTGTAAAAGTTGCCTTATATGGTACAGAAAAGACCTCTTATGAGACTGTTCTGTACCTTTTATGGTACAATTAAAACGAAGGTGCACAATTGTTCTAAAAAGGTAGATAAGTGTCTCTTTTATTACAATATCCATGAAAATAAATATTACTGAAAAGGCAAAGTAATTTATGAATAATTTCCATAGTAAAACATAAATCATCATTTAAAAGCATGTGTTTAAAGACACTCATAAACATTAATTATTAAGTTATTTAATACAAAACAACTGGTAAAACAAAACTATAGGTATTATAAACTAAACATTTGCAGCTTTTTTAATAAACATTTGGTAAGCATTTTCTGATAAATACATTTTCATTATTGTTATCTGCACCTCTTGCGTTTCCACTACACGTGAGCTGGCAAAAGTCCTCCATATGCAAAGTGTTCATGCAGACATTTTACTATTGTAAAACTAATCAAACATTGTGCATATCTTGTTACAATACTTTTGCATAATTCTATTTCTATTATACAATTAAGTAAATTAAATTAACATTTAGATGATTACAAAGGTATGTGTGTAATACTGAAGAAAAAAATGTATATATTGTACATGGGAGAATGTATTTTTGTAACATTTTTGTAAAGTGTTGAGAAATGCACAAATAGATCTTTAGATTGATGTTAAAGTATTTTTTATTCTTTATTGTAAATGGAAAAGGTGCATTTGCACAATATGAAACTTTTAAAAAACATTGTTTAATAAATGTATTTGATGTTTTATATTTACTGAAAATAAATTGACACATACTGTAGCAAAATGTCTTTAAATAGTTCTTGAAGGAACACATTTGACACTGTTAAGTTACAAAGTGTCTTGTCACTGTTGTGGTGCCTTCATGGATCAGATTTGTATCTTTGATGAAGGTACAATATTGTATGTGCAGGTTTTAAAAACTAAAGGTACATTTTGGTTTCCCTGGTACAAATCATGTCCTTAAAAGTAAAAACTGCAATGGTACAAATTTGTTTCTTGTCTTAAGGTACAATTCTGTTCCAAAAAAGGTACTGCCCCAGTGACAAGGGTTTGTACCTTCATTGGTACAACATTGCCATTTCTGTGTTAAGTTTGCATGTTCTCCTTGTGTTCGCGTGGGAACATTCACTGACCTATATTTATAGTATACTAAGTATACTTTAAGTTGTTTCTTAACTAAGTATAAGTAAAGTTTTTTTAGAACATAAAAGTACACTAAATACACGTAAAGGTATTAGTTATAATTTAATTTCAAATAAATTTTACCTAGCACAAAATTAGTTCGTCCAAAATAAGATTATTATTTCAAGTAGGAACACATTTGAAGTAAGCCTATTGACAATTAGCCTGACTGCAAGAATACTTAGCCTATTTGTTTTGGGTTTTTCTTCACCATGGCAGGCTTTAGTTAAATTATGGAATTTAAGTAGCTTTCATAAAAAAATAGACTAACACATTAATGATGTGCTGCATCTTGTTACAAAACAATGACACTGATGCATTTTAAGCTAATCTTAACTACAACGGGTTGCTTTTCAGTTCAGACGTTTCAAACATGCAGTTTACTCTCTGACTAAAAGGCCACTGATAATTTTGTAGAATACTTAGATTACTTTTAAGTATCTGTTAATTAAGAAGTTGTCTAGTAAGTTAAGTACACTTAAGTGCAATATTAAGTACAATTCCAAAAGTACCAAAAGTTATAAAGTAAATTTCATTAAACATAAAAAATACATAAAAAGTAAACAAAGTATAATTTATGTAGTTTATTTTTATCTAAAAGTATACAGTTGAATAAACTTTTTTTTAACCATACATTTATGGGACTGTTGATTTTAAGCTTTTGCATGTCTGTAAAAAACTGAAAGGATGTGTTGAAAATATCAATGCTGACTGCACAAACATTCAATAAGTTACTTCAAATAGACTTACCTGTAAATGAATATAAGCCATGACGACAAGCTGAATTTTGATTTCTCAAATAAAGATCCAATTCTCACTGTTCGACTGGTTTTCTTGCCCTGGTGACTTTTATGTCTGCATGTCCTATAAAGGTCAATATTTCCAAGTAAATTCAAACTAAAAATAATAAATATAGCCTAGTAGTTTTCACTTTTTATTTACCGGATGAATGTTCTAGTAGTCACATTCTAAATCCTATATATATATATATATATATATATATATATATATATATATATATATATATATATATATATATATATATATATATATATGAACTGACCAACACTCACCAATGAAAACCATCTGACTTTCTATGATTTCTTGTGAACTTCATGCCATGACCACATCTTGAGCAATGTACTCTGCTTGCCAGTAACCTTTTGCTTTGAAGCCATTTAATGAGCTTGAGATTCCTTTTAGTAGATGGTTTCTGAGTCCCAAAAAGCAAGATTTTTGTCAGTAGCATTGTTTGTGCTTTCCTCCAATAGGCCGAGTTTGACTCGCCAGAGCGAAACTCCCGCCACCATTATAAATCGCCCCGCCTAGTAAAGTGAATCGCGGCTCTTTTTAAGGAACCGATCATTTGGACAACTGAACATTTAGAACCAAGATTTTCGGTTTCTAATCGGGATTTATGAGTTTATGTGCGCTATTGTCATTAAACAAGAAAGTAAGGAGGAAACAGACAGAAAGACTCTAAGATTTAAGTCGACTCCTTGTTCACTTTAATGAATCGACTCTTTCGCAAATTAAACATCGCTAGCCCGCCTATTTCGGCCTAATTCGGCAAGATACAATGGTACGACCAGGTTTGATAAAAGGAAACGTAAACATTTTGAAAATTTTAAGTAAGGTAAAACTATACGGAGCATCATCTTCTTTGGAAGTATTTACATCCTGGGATAACTGTAAAGACATACAAGATCCACCAGAGCTTCACGTTGGATTTAGAGGTGAACTTGCTGTAGTGAGAATTCAAACTATGTCCTCAACTGATGAGGATGAAGGGACGGCGCCAGTTATACCAACCACGCGCCAATTAACAAATGAAGAGGATCCTGACAAAATGGAAGAGTCAGGAACAGCAACGAGAAGTGGAAGGGCAATAACAAAAAAAAATCACAAACACAACGCCGACCATTACAGTAATTGTTTATATCGCTTTTTGTTGTTTTTTGCGGTATCGTATGAACGTTATTTCCAATTAGTTGCCCCCCACCCTTTTCTAATTTTGAAATTTTGTTTCCCCCTAACGTTAGTTCTTTCAGTACGCAAGAAGCCTAACATTAGAGTGGAAAGTGATCCAATCAGCTCAAGTCTTCAGCCTGCTGAACAGTTAACCAGTGATACAGCAGGTTTGTTTGCAGTGTTTGCTACATCGACATAAGCAAGGCCTATATGTGTACATTAAAGAAAATTAAAGACAAATTGTTGAATTTAAAATATATATTTTTAATCTTGTGATTTTTATATTTAATATTAATCAGATAGTTTTATTAGCCTGACTGGAAGATACGTGGCAGCCCTGTGGCATCAACATGTTTTTTTCGAGACCTAACAGTTCTACTTTATTTTGTGTACTTTTTATGCAATTCACCTTTAATCAAATTGAGTTTATTTTTGCTTACACATAGTTTTACCTTCACGCAAAAGGGTTCAGTCGAAAAATCCATCAAGCTTATTAGGTGGTAAGTAAATGACTTGCATGGTTCATTTTATGTTAATCACCCACCACACTTAAATTAATTCCTTTTGGATTTGTAACTGGAGTCAATTAATGTTTCTTACAGATTATGCAGTGTTTTATGTATATACCTAAGCAATTTTCTTAATTTTTTTGTTGTTGTATGCAGTACTGAATGCATTTGCAGTTATTTACCCACTCCTTCATTTTGTTCATGTTGAAATTTTGTTTTCCCATAGTTCTACCAGTCTGTAAGAAGCCTAGAGTGGAAAGTGATCCAACCTGCTCAGGTCTTCAGCCTGCTGAATCATTAACTAGTGATAGAGCAGGTTTGTTTGCAGTGTTTTCCACATAAATATAAGATGTATGTGTACATTACCATAAAACAAAGACAAATTGTTAAATTTAAAATATTTTTTTAATCTTGTAATTTTTAAATTTAATATTAATCATAGATTTATTATCCTGATTGGAAGATACATGACAGCCCTGTGGTGTCAACATGTTTTTCGAGACCTGAACAGTTCTAATTTATTTTGTATACTTTTTATGCATTTCCTTTTAATGAAGTTGAGGTTATTTTTGCTTCCAAATAGTTTTACCTGCACGCAAAAGGGTTCAGTCCAAAAATCTATCAAGCTCATCAGGTGGTAAGTAAATGACTTGAATGGTTTATTTTATAATGTTAATCACTCACCGCATTTAAATTAATTCTTCAAAAATAATCAGTTAACCTTTAATAAGACAGACTTATGCAGTGTTTTACGTATTCACCTAATTCATTTCCTTTAATATTTCTTACTATGTTAAATAAACCTACTGCCTACTGTAGCTGAACAAATTAAGTTTATTTCATGTTTATTTATTTTGTTTTAATTTTAGAACTATATAGAGATTAATGTCATTGCTATGAAATAAAATTTGAACCATTAATCATTATCTTAACAGGGTTTTTCATGGTGGCTGAATGGCATGGTTATCCACACACAGTAAAGAGTACCCTAGTATCCATGTGATCTGCCAGCCCTATATTAATATTCATTCATTTTACGCAGCAGGTGCCCTTCCAGCCACAACCCATCACTGGGAAACATCCGTACACACTCATTCACACACACACTATGGTCAATGTTAGCATACGCATTTCACCTATAGGAAAGCACCTGGAGGAAACCCACGCGAACACAGGGAGAACATGCAAATTCCACACAGAATTGCCAACTGACCCAGCCAAGGCTCGAACCAGCGACCTTCTTGCTGTGAGGCGAACATGCTACCCACTGCGCCACCGCGTCACCCCTATATTAATGGTTCATTTTAAGTGTATACAAATAAACAGTTTGTAATTTTTTTGCTCATCATATTTATTTATGAAAAAACAATCATTGTCAGGACAGATAGTAAAAGAAAGCGATTACAACTTATTTTACACAACATCACAGAAACCAAAGTATATTTGAATTAGTAAAAAAAAAAAGGAAAAAGTCAGAAAGTTAATATTTCACTTATAGCAAAAACATTCATTATATTTTATATTATGTATATTACTTATATTTCGATCTATATTGGCTTCTTATTCTACTGTTGTCATAAATGTATTTATATTTTAATACATATACTTTTTTTTTTTTCAAATGCTGCAGGTCTTCAGCCTGCTGTACAGTCAACCAGGGATACTGCAGGTTTGTTGGTAGTTTTTTCTAAATATTACTTCGAATATTACAGAAAAAATAATAGAAATATAATAGTTAAATACAATTTTTTTTGGTAATTTTTGTTTTACACTAGTTGTAAGTTTGTCTTTTAACATGTTGACTTAAAGCGATAGTTCACCCAAAAATAAAAAAAATCTGGTTAATTTACTCACCTGCAGTGAGTTTTTCCTTTTTTCAGTTGAACATTAAAGAAGATTTTGCTGAATCTGTAGTACGTGGTGATTTATACACGTCATTCAATGGCGATAGCTAATAATATTATATATAATGTCAAAGATTTTTACACGGACTGATCATTTTTCTTCACAAGACTTCATTATATCATCAGGAGCCAAAGCTATTATTTTGTACTAGTTTGTATGTGCTTATTTTTAATCTGAAAAAAAATCCCTGTTCGGTGGCATTATACAGTATGAATCACTACGGATTAAGCTAAAAATCTTACTTAATGTTCTACGGAAGAAAAAAGGCTGGTAACACTTTATTTTGATGGTCTGTTTGAGTATTAGTAGACTGTCTGCTTAATATCTGTTGATACTGCTCCTTCAACAGACATTTAACTGACTAAGAAACTTTGCAAGTACATGTCAACTTACACTAACTCTAACCCCAACCTAACAGTCTACTTATAATCTAAAGAGAATTAGTTGGCATGTAGATGTCATGTAACTTAAATTCAACAAACAGACCATCAAAATAAAGTGTGACTAAAGGCCTCCTGCATCTTGGATCACCTGTGGTTGAGTAAGTTCATTTTTTGGGTGAACTATCTCTTTAAGTATACATGTTTATTAATCATGCCTAGTTCATGTAAGATACAATATGTAGTCATTCAGTCATTTATTCGAGCAAAGTTACATAACTGGTTTCTTTTCTAAAAGGAGCACCCACTGCACAATTATCTCTTGAACAAGCCATAAAAACAATTGAAATTCAAAAGGAGAAGATACTTCATTTGCAAGAGAAAGTTGACTTTCTGATGGATGACAGGAATTATCTCCGTTCAAGACTGGAGGATGGTACATTTTTGTGTTGTTTCCGTGTTATGTTAAATTTTGTGTGTGTTTTTTATTAAGGTAACACTATTATACATACCCTATAATATGAATGGTTGCTGACATCAGCTTACGTATTTGGCATATATTATAAAAGGATTATGAAAAAGAAATCTGCCTTTTTTAAGTATCACTACATTAAGTGTGATTAAATTATTTAAATTATTATTATATTAAATTATAGTTTTATGTTCTCAATACATTGTATTTGTTCTCTGTCATAGCCCTTAGTCTGAGGTGTGAAACTGTTAATTCACCTGCCCCGACTGCATCATCATCCTCATACACTATTGCTACATCACAGAAGCATCAGTCTACTGATACATCTTCAGATTCATCAGAATCAACAGACTCATCAGATTCTGAACCTACAGCAAATAAGAAGAAAAAGGGTAAAAAGTCAAAGAGGCGGAAGAAATCCAAGACAAAGATGATCGATATCAAACGAGGTATGTTTATCCAAATTTAAATTTATAGTTTATCCAGAAATTCAAAGTCAGAAATTAAAAATTTCTGCCCTTACGTGATTTAAAGTACTACTTCTAACAAATAACATAATTATTAATATAAATCATCCCCACTTGCTGGTTAGATTGTTTTCAAAGCAAGTATTTTTGTTAAAAATTTGTATAATAGTTGTACAAACAGATGTCTTGCCTAAAAAGCTGAATTTGAGTTGTAGATTAAAATCTACTAGATATCTAAAATATAGGCCAAAAAACTAGTCACACTTGTTAAACTAGACATGAATAAATGAATATGAAGTTTGTCTAGTTAGTATGTTTGATATTTAGTCAGTATGTCCAGGGCATAGTTCCAATCTCAAGTTTGGGGTTAGTACTATTTTTGTCAACCCAGGCTCATTCCGAGAACGTAGTCCCGGGGACGTTTCTGGAGACCGTTTCCCGGGAGGTACGTATTTGTGCAGTTTTTGTTTTCGCGAGTCCGCGAGAGGCCGCTGTGCGCGCTTTTTCCCGCGCCGTTCTCGCGTAAACCCGCTAGCGGCCGCTGTCGAACGACCTTCCGCCCGTCTACCTGTCTTCATGACGGAATGATTGACCGTGCGACCGGCCAATCGGCTGACCCACCCTCCTCCGTCCCTAAACCCAACCAACGACGGTTCACAAAAGCCGTCCAGAAAAAGAAAAGCCCTCGTCCGATTTTTACCACGTTTTCGGATTTTGACCACATTCTCACCCTGTGACGAACTTGTTCGCTTCATTTTTTGGATTTTGTTTTTGTTTTCTTACCTGATTTCTGGAACCGCTCTTCCCCAGACTCGAACCCGGTCGTCGTCGGCCAGCCCCTCTCTGCGCCTCGAGTCCGCCAGAGTACACGAAGAGCTAACCGGACAAACTGGCTGCAGCGGGAAAGCCCTCCACACGGAGGCGAGCGGCCGGCTGGCCGGCAAGCGCCGAAGGGAACGGCGTCACACCGCCCCGCAGCGTTCGCTTAAAAAAATGAAATGCAGCCGTACGTACCCCCGGCTACGTATTTCGCGGTCTCCAGAAACGTCCCCGGGACTACGTTCTCAGAATGAGCCTGGGTTGATTTTTGTTCTTAAAAACAAGGTTTTCTGTTTATGAAGGCTGCATATATTTGATCAAAAATAGTTAAAACAGTGTGAGAAAAAGAAAAAAATTTACAACAGAAAATTGTTATTATTTTTATTTGGGGGTGGGTGGGGGGGGGGACTGTTGTATGTGAATATTGTAAAAAATGTAATTTCTTCTGGGATGTAAAGTTTTTTCAGCAACATTAATCTAGTCTTAAATGTCAGACAATCATTCAAAAATCTGCAGATTTGCTAAAATGGTAAAATGTTTTTATGCCCCCCCTAAAAAGTATGTTTAGACCTAAGTTTATAATATATAATTGCAAATAATTTTATGTTTTTTTTCTGCAGTAAGAACCCCTGAAGACTCCATCAATCGTTACAACAAAGTTTTGCAACTGGTTATGGATGGTTCAAGTAAAGCTGAAGCATACAACAAAGTCAAGATTGACAGGAACACAATTGTAATGCAAGCCCCTATTGCTGAGTTGGCAACAGCAAACCCCACCGAATTTAAATCTTTAAGGGCAACCTTCAAGAAGGGAGAAAGCATTCAAAAATTTGCAAATCTCTGTCTCACACGTTGTCTTACTCAGTCTAATATGGAGATAATAAAGCAGTTGAAAGAGAGCAATGCCCTGCTTGATATTTTTAAAAAGTGAGTTTTTATCTGAATTATGCTAAACGTGAACAAGGTAGTTTTTGTTTTTCACAATTCCAAAGGTTGTATGTTTGCATTGCTGTTGTTTTTTTTTTGAAAGTTGAAAGTTTGAAAAAAGTTGTTTTGAATTTGCTCATTTTCAACTGCATGTGAGATTAAAATGATCTGATCTAATAATACAGTTGATTGTTGTATTTGGTAAGAGTGCAAAATAAAGTCCTTGGTGAATATTAATGACTTCAGTTCATTTGCATCTTAGTGATGGTAAGCACCTGCACATACTGTGTTGTCTGTACACATTAACTCATTCTTAACTACTCATAGATTAACATAAACTCATGAGTTGTTAATGTATTGTTATGTCATGACTTTACTTTGGGGGGCACATCATGATTAACTCATTCTTTACTCATAGACTAACATGAACTCATGAAGTGGTTAATTTATTGTCATGACTTTACTTTGGGGGGCACATCATGATTAACTCATTCTTAACTACTCATAGACTAACATGAACTCATGAAGTGGTTAATTTATTGTCATGTCATGACTTTACTTTGGGGGGCACATCATGATTAACTCATTCTTAACTACTCAGACTAACATGAACTCATGAAGTGGTTAATTTATTGTCATGACTTTACTTTGGGGGGCACATCATGATTAACTCATTCTTAACTACTCATAGACTAACATGAACTCATGAAGTGGTTAAGGCACATCATTGTAAAAGTATTATAAATTAGATGTACCTACACAATTTGCTCATCACTTATCATCCGATGCTGTTTAAACTGTACATTATGATATAAGGACAGAATACACAATAATTTCTGACACAATAAAGGACAATTGAGCAGTGCCTTGAGGGCCGATGCACTGTTACCACTCAGTCAAAACATGAATAATGAACATGTGATTAATAACAGGTAATAAAATGTTGTTTTATATTGTGCCTTCCTTGAGGAAGATAATTATTCTATATATAATATAAATAATATATAGATAATTAACATTCAATGGTGTTTTTCATGTACACTAAAGGTATTCTTTTTCAGAGCAACTTATATTTAGCTTAATCTAAAGTGTTAATTAATACATTAATTAACAAACATGTACTAACAAGTAATTAAGGTAGCCGTTATTCACACATGAACTCATGTAACTCAGGCAGTAGTTAAGGTTAGTTCATGATTAGTTTATGCATTAACTCATCATGAGTTCATGCTAAAGTAACGATTAATTTACATATTAGTACATCATTATTCATGTACTGTTATTGTAAAGTGTTACCGGTAATGCCAATTACCTTTTCCCATTTATTGGCAGAAAGTTCTCAGAAATTGAGAGTAAGTCAAGGGACCTGTTTCAGTAAGGAGGTTCAACCAACTCGGAGTTTAAACTTGAACTCTGAGTTGACTTACCGAGAGATTAAAAACTCAGAGTTTTCTGTTTCAGAATAGCGGATCTGAGTTCAATCAACTTTGAGGCCAATTCAGAGTTAAGTGTGCACACTGCGACTATAAAAAGGCATTATCAATAGAGTGCAGATATTACAAGTCATCACGGCAACATCTTAAAAAAGATATCAGCATTTCTTTCTCCTGCTGAAGAGTTTTAGCAAATATGACTTTAAATTTAACACCACTGCATCAGCGAAACAGAGACGGTTAGTGAGGAAAACCATAGCTGCTTAAGTTATTGCGTAAGTTTACATTTAAAGTATAAAAATATTTAAGTATAATGATAACCCTGCTGAAAAATCCAGCTTAAACCAGCCTAGGCTGGTTGGCTGGTTTTAGCTGGTCGACCAGCCTGGTTTTAGAGGGGTTTTGGCCATTTTCAGGCTGGTTTCCAGTCATTTCCAGCCTGGTCTTAGCTGGTCAGGCTGGAAAATGACCAGCTAAATCCAGCTAAAACCAGCTTGACCAGCCAAAACCAGCTATGCCCATCTTAAACCAGGCTGGTCAAGCTGGTTTTAGCTGGTCATTTTCCAGCCTGACCAGCTAAGACCAGGCTGGAAATGGCTGGAAACCCGCCTGGAAATTGCCAAAACCCCTCTAAAACCAGGCTGGTCAACCAGCTAAAACCAGCCAACTAGCCTAGGCTGGTTTAAGCTGGATTTTTCAGTAGGGAAAGTAATGTAATGTGTGACGATTATTGAATTTTTACTTGAAAACGTGGGAAATTGGCCGAAATTTTGAAGTTATTTCAAATGTAATTGCATTAAATTACATAGAATAGTCTACTGCATAGTTTGCATATAACCTTCACTCAATGTTCTGTGGAAATGTTTAATTTAAGATTCCCACTTTTACAAACGTTGATCAAGATAACATTTCTAAAGTTGAGTTTTTAACAGATTTAAAAGTGCAAAAGATACTATTTAAAAGATAGTTGTATATTTCAGGCTGGATGCTTGGCCATTTCATCTTATCCAATATCCATTGGGAGGGTGCTATCGCAAATGGACCGGTCAGACGAACACCGCTCACTTTAACGTTAATTTTGCAAAATAACTGTGCCTATCACTGGGTGACATACTGTTATAATACGCTTATAATAAATATTATGTAAATAAAATACATAATATGTAATCAATATAACTTATCTCTAATACAACAACAAACTCTGTACCGCATTGGATGTCATTCCCTCACTATAAATGCAAACTTTCCCATTTTTTTTCTGCAACCTCACTGGGCGCGTATCCTGAATGTTTACAAACTGGTAATTCGTCTATTTCTTGAAGCACAAAATATTTCTTGATGCGCAAAAAATTTCAGCAGGCATGTTGGTATCGGCTGATAAATACTAATGCTATCATTATCTATTTATTAGCCGATAATTTATGGATTTATGTTTTTGTTGCCAGTTGATCATCTTCGGATGTGAGCTCCTGGTTATTAAGGCAGACGTGCAATTTAAAAGAGATCCTCTTAAGGGCGGGCCTTTCAGTGGAACTAGGAAAAATGACAGTCGTTTTCATGTTAGCTGAGTAGCTGTATATAATCAAAGTAAGATATGTATTTGTATATGAAAACTATATGAAAAAACAACATGATTTTCTACAAATGAAGCATGAGCACACATTGCTTTGCACCTTATAAACACAACCAATCCTTAAAACCACACTCTGGACCACCCCTTTAAAATTAAATAAGTTGCCCATTGTATTTATATGTGTTTTGTAATCAGAAAAATTTATAGTTGTATTTATCTGACTATATATTGGTCACTGGCTTATTTTTTAAATATAAAAAGTTCTTGGTAGTACAACTGACCAAAACTGACATAATAGACAAACAGATATGAAACCTGCCACTTACAGTTGAAGTCAGAAGTATTAAACCCCCTGAATTATAAGATCACCCCCCCCCCCCATTTTTTTCCCCTAATTTCTGTTTAATGGAGAGGATTCTTTTAACACATTTCTGAACATAATAGTTCGAATAACTGATTTATTTTATCTTTGCCATGATGATACATAATATTTTACTAGATATTTTTCAAGACACTTCTATACAGCTTAAAGTGACATTTAAAGGCTTAACTAGGTTAATTAGGTTAACTAGGCAGGTTAGGGTAATTAGGCAAGTTGTTATTATTGCAAATTTTATAACGATAGTTTGTTCAGTAGACTATCGAAAAAATATATAGCTTTAAGGGGCTAATAATTTTGACCTTAAATGGCTTTTAAAAAATTAAAAACTGCTTTTAATTTACCTGAAATAAAACAAATAAGACTTTCTCCAGAGGAAAAAATATTATCAGACATACTGTGAAAATTTCCTTGCTCTGTTAAACATCATTTGGGAAATACTTAAAAAAGAAAAAAAATTCAAAGAGGGGCTAATAATTCTGACGTCAACTGTATGTGATGCTTTAAAGATGTGTTTTTGCATTACCTTCCCTTGGTTCATTTGAATAAGCCTGAAACAAATGGACTGCGGTGTCTTTTACGCATGAGTTTTGTTACGGTAATGCCTGACATCCACCCAACTACAGCAAATTTGTCCCACTAAAACAGAGCCTTTTGAAAATGCTAAAGAGCCTGGTTTAGTGTGGAAACACTGGTGTTCTGTTTCAGCATAGATGGACTGAAAATCACACTTTTGCGGCACGGCTATCCACAATCTCTCCCTGACTGATCTTCTGTTTTATTGCATATCGTTCCCTGATACGCTAGACCGCAAGTCGATGATGGCAATGCATGCGTGAATGGTCACAAATAATACTGTGCAGTGTGGATGGAGAATGTTTTTCTAAAATGCAATAAAAACACCAGTCGAATGAGGATTGCTTCATTCTAAAACAGTTTTAAAAGAAAAAACACCTGAATGCACTGAAAAGAGGTCTGTCGATACACTGGCAAATTAAATCTGGTGCGCTTCTTGTGGTGCATGAATATGCAATATCGCAAATTTTATTAATGCCCCCCCTTTTTTATTTTTTATTTTATTATTATTATTTATTTTATTTTTTTCTCTTTCCCCCCACATTCTGTTCACTTGTTTGTTGTTGTATCTGTATTGCTTAAAAATTTAATAAATACATTATTAAAAAATAAATAAAAAAATCTTGTGCGCTTCAATTTATTAATGCAACATGTACCAAAAACATCTAAATGAATCAAAAATCACGATTTCAAAAGATGCAACTCTTAAATGGATTATGCTTTTTCTTATCATCAGTAGCGGAGCTACGATTTTTTACATGGGGTGGCCATTGCTGTTTTAGGGGGTTCACACACACACTGTACTAAAATACAAAGATGCACACACAAACACAATGAAAGTGTTTAGAAAACCCAAATCGATTTCATTACCAACATATAGTTCAAAATACAAAAATGTAATAATTTACTCATCATCTATTTACTCACTGTTGTGAGCTAATAGGGAATGACAGGATTTGATTTATTTGGTGGAACATTCCTGAAGCTCAGCTTAAATTCATTGGTTGAAACATGTGATTGCCTAGTAGATGCTCTGACCTGTTGGTGGACCTAAAGTCATGGCCACACTGACTGACTAGTCTCAGGTATGGAGCTGCTGTGGGATCCAGCGCAAAGGGTATGGATATGACCTGATCTGCCTGTGTTATGAAGCGGACAGGAGACAGAGGTAAGGAAACGTTAGGGTGTTTATTAAATGACAACAAGGAGCACATGAAGGATAGCCAGGAGGATCAGGATGATGTTGGGGTCTTTTCCTCCGTGGCTGGGTAACAGGAATACACGAGGATGGACAGCACACACCAGATACAGCTGACAGAGGATGACACAGACTTGGAAGGACTGGAAGACAGGACGATTCGGGTGGACCAGGAAGACTAGGAGGAATACAAAGAGAACAGGTAAGTAAAGCGTTTGTTTTAGCTGAGGATGACTACGCTGAGTGGTCGCTCAGTTGTCCGCTTTCGTCGAGACGAGCCCGGACAATGAGCGACTGGAGTGCTGTGCTTTTATCTGGTGCTCGTGAATGTGATGCAGCTGTGTGCTCATTAGAAGTCAGGTGATGGTGATCTTCGTGAGTGGGGATCGTGAGAGCCTGACCAATCCGTGACAGTACCCCCCCCTCCCCAGGGCCCGCTCCTGAGGGCCGACACCTCCGACGCCGTGGTGGTCTCCCTCTGCCTCTAGGCGCTGGGAACTCAGGGTGGCTCTCATGAAACTCCACCATGAGACTAGGATCGAGAATATCAGCTCTGGGAACCCATGTCCTTTCTTCGGGGCCGTACCCTTCCCAGTCCACCAGGTACTCCAACTGGCCACCACGACGTCGGGAACGCAAGATCTCCTTCACTGCGTAGACGGCTCCTTCTTCTAGGAGCAGTGGAGGAGGGGGTTCCTCTTCGTGGTCAGGCTCTGTGGAGGGAAGAACAGGATCGTGATAGGGTTTCAGGAGTGATACGTGGAATGTAGGGTGAATACGGTAGTGAGAGGGTAATTGTAGTTTGTAGGTGACGGGGTTAACCTGTTCCACGATGGTGAAGGGACCAACAAATCGGGGACTTAACTTGCGAGAGGGCAGTCGCATGCGTATGTCCCGGGTGGATAGCCACACCTTTTGTCCGGGTGTGTATCTGGTTCTTCAGACCTTCTTCTATCGGCGGTTACCTTGCTTCGACGGACTGCCCTCTGCAGATGTTGATGAGCCTCGTCCCAGACTCTCTCGCTCTCCCGGAACCAGTGATCCACTGCGGGGACATCAGATGGTTCGCCATCCCAGGGAAAGAGCGGTGGTTGGAAGCCCAGGACGCACTGGAATGGCGTGAGTCCGGTGGAGGGTTGCCGCAGTGAATTTTGGGCATATTCTGCCCAGCCCAAATACTGGCTCCAGGAGCTCTGGTGACCACTGCAGAAGGTCCTCAGGAACCGTCCCACCTCCTGAATCTTCCTCTCTGTCTGCCCGTTGGTTTGGGGATGATATCCAGAAGAGAGGCTGACGGCCACACCTAGGAGCTTGAAGAAGGCTTTCCATAGACGTGAGATGAACTGTGGACCTCTGTCCGACACAATATCTTCTGGAATACCAAATGACCTGAAGACTTGATTAAAGATATTGTCGGCTGTTTCAAAGGCTGTGGGAAGACCTTTCAGAGGGATTAGTTTGACAAACTTTGAGAATCTATCTACGATGACTAGAATACAGGTATTACCTTCTGACGAGGGGAGGTCAGTGATAAAGTCCACTCCTAGGTGTGACCAGGGACGGTTCGGAATCGGCAAGGGATGGAGCTTTCCAGCGGGTAGATGACGTGGGCTCTTGGATTGGGCACAGTCCTTACAGCCCTGAACATATTGCCTCACATCCCTTGCCATGTTTGGCCACCAGAATCGTTGGGATACTAGCGAGAGAGTATTGTTGATCCCTGGATGTCCAGTGCCTAGCGAGGTATGTAAGGAGTGGATCAGATCTACCCGGTGTTCAGGTGGTATGAACTGCCGATGAGGAGGGCATCCCGGCGGAGCAGGGGCTTCCGGAGTGGCAACGACTGGAGGAGCGTTCCAGGTGATCGGACAAATGGAGATGTGTTCGGGAAGAATCTTCGTTGGGAGTTCTTCATGATCGTGATGCTCGTGTAAACGAGAGAGAGCGTCTGCTCTTAGATTCTTGGGTCCTGGACGATAGGAAATGGAGAAATCAAAACGTGAGAAGAAAAGTGACCATCTGGCTTGACGTGGACATAGTCTCTTGGCCTCTTTGATATATTGGAGGTTTTTGTGATCTGTGATCACCTGGAACGGATGTTTGGCTCCCTCCAACCAGTGACGCCACTCCTCCAAGGCTAGCTTGATTGCTAGAAGCTCCCTGTCTCCTATGCTGTAATTCTGCTCCGCCGGGCTCAACTTCCGAGAGAAATAGGCACAGGGATGCAGTCGGGGCGGTGTATCATGATGTTGGGATAATACTGCCCCGACGCCGGTGGTGGATGCGTCCACTTCCACCACGAAAGGAAGATTTGGGTCAGGATGAGTCAGGAGTGGGGCCCTTGTGAACTCCTTCTTAAGAAGGGCGGAAGGCTGCGGCTGCTTCTTTGGTCCACTCCAGTCCTTTGGTTTACCCTTGAGGAGATTAGTGAGAGGTGATGTAATCCTGCTGTAGTCCTTGATAAACCGTCTATAAAAGTTAGCAAACCCAAGAAACCTCTGGAGCTCCTTAATGGAAGTGGGTTCTGACCAGGATAGAACAGCCTCAATTTTCTTCCCATCCATACGTATACCGGTTTGGTCAATGATGTATCCCAAGAAATGAATCGACTTCTGGTGGAATGAGCATTTCTCCGCTTTGAGGTAGAGGTGATGTTCTCTCAATGTGTGTAGGACCTCCGCAACGTGTTGGCGATGTTCGGCCTCACTCCGGGAGTAAATGAGGATGTCATCTATGTACACTATTACAAAGTGGTGAAGAAACTCCCGGAGGACTTCATGAATGAAGTTTTGGAATACGGAGGGGGCGTTGACCAGACCGTAAGGCATGACCTCATATTCATAGTGGCCAGTAGGGGTCACGAATGCTGTCTTCCATTGGTCCCCCTCACGTATTCTTATCAGATTATACGCGCTGCGGAGGTCCAATTTAGTGAAGACTTTAGCTTCTCGGAGCTGTTCCAAAGCGGCTGGTACCAGAGGAAGGGGATATCGGTATTTTTACTGTACCGTTATTTAGGACCCTGTAGTCGATGCATGGACGCAGCCCTCCGTCCTTCTTGGCCACAAAGAAGAAGCTTGAGGCGGCTGGTGATTTTGAGTGACGTATGTACCCCTGACTCAGAGCCTCCCTTATGTAATCTTCCATTGCCTGATTCTCTGGAAGCGAGAGCGGGTAGATCCTACCTCTTGGCAACTGGGCATCTGGAACTAGGTCGATCGCGCAGTCCCATGGCCGATGCGGCGGTAGCTGGGAAGCTCTCTTGGGGCAGAAGACATCATGAAAGGAGCTGTACTCCTTAGGAATGTGGATAGACTTGCTTCTCAGGAGGACTCTCGACCGATGTTGTAAACAAAGAAATGGGGTTCCGACCTTGAAGAGGGAGATTTGGAAAAACAGGTAGGTGTACATCCAGATCCCCATTTCTTTATCTCTCCTGTGCCCAAGAGATGATGGGATCGTGCTTCACCAGCCACGGGCGCCCTAGAATGATGTCCATATTTGCACCCTCCAGAACCAGAAATTGAATCCTCTCTTGATGTAACAACCCCACTTGAAGAAGGATGTCTTCGCATTGTCGATGGATACGGGTCGAGATCGAGTGCACTGGGTTATCGGTTGTATCTGGTATATATGCGAGGACGCCTCAGTACGTAGGTGGAGTTGACGACAGAGGGATTGGGAGATGAAGTTCCCTGCTGACCCGGAGTCGATGAGGGCTGTGACAAGGAGAGAAATAGAGGCAGTAGTTATTTGTACGGTGGTAGTAAGTGGTTTACATTGTTCAATATTCGTACTGAATACACTCACTGAAGTCCGAATGGGACGAAGGGGACACTCCATACGGGTGTGTCCACTGACACCGCAGTATAGACACAGACCCCGGGTCAGCCTCCTCTGTCGTTCCGCTGATGTCAGTCTTCCAGACTCTATTATCATGGGTTCTGGTTCTGGAGAGGCTGTTGACTCAGGCGATTGGAGGAGTGCAGACGAGGGGGTGATGGTGTCCTGTTGATAGGAACGGAGACGATCGGAACATCGGAGAGAATGTTGGATGAATCTCTCCAGACCCATAGTATCATCTAATGTGGCCAGCTGGATTCGGAGAGTGGGTTCCAAGCCGAGCCGGTACGTGGTCAACAACGATCTCTCATTCCATCCACTTGCAGCTGCTACAGTGCGAAACCGGAGAGCATATTCCTGTGTAGATAGAGTACCTTGCTTTAGATGATACAGCTGCTCTCCAGCGGCTACTTCCCCATCAGAACGTCCAAACACCTCTTTGAAATACTCCGTGAAGGTAGTGATGGAATTCATGACCGGCCCGGCTTGGTTCCAGATCGTCTCAGCCCATTTAAGTGCAGGCCCAGAGAGTAGTGATACGATGTAGGCGATCTTTGACTTATCTGTGGGATATAGAGAAGGTTGCATTTCGAATATGAGGGAACATTGTAACAGAAAACCATTGCACTCCCCCGCTCCGCCTGAGTAGGGCGCTGGTCGGGCCATGGGACTGGAAGGAAGGGCCGAAGAAGAAACTGTGGAGGCGGAAGTGCTCGGTGCTGGTGGTGCGTTGGAAAGTGGAGCTGGTGGCTGTAGAATCCGCTTCAACTGGTCCACCAGCTCTTGAAAGTGATCGGGGGTGCTCATGTTGTCGTCGTTATGGGTCCGGGCTTCTGTTATGAAGCGGACAGGAGACAGAGGTAAGGAAACGTTAGGGTGTTTATTAAATGACAACAAGGAGCACATGAAGGATAGCCAGGAGGATCAGGAATGATGTTGGGGTCTTTTCCTCCGTGGCTGGGTAACAGGAATACACGAGGATGGACAGCACACACCAGATACAGCTGACAGAGGATGACACAGACTTGGAAGGACTGGAAGACAGGACGATTCGGGTGGACCAGGAAGACTAGGAGGAATACAAAGAGAACAGGTAAGTAAAGCGTTTGTTTTAGCTGAGGATGACTACGCTGAGTGGTCGCTCAGTTGTCCGCTTTCGTCGAGACGAGCCCGGACAATGAGCGACTGGAGTGCTGTGCTTTTATCTGGTGCTCGTGAATGTGATGCAGCTGTGTGCTCATTAGAAGTCAGGTGATGGTGATCTTCGTGAGTGGGGATCGTGAGAGCCTGACCAATCCGTGACAGCCTGTTTGTGCTTCTTTATAAAGAAGTCTGATATTTCGCCCTTTCTTTTCATGTTTAATTGACCCTGTGCAAAAATATTACAGTCTGGTTGCATCTGATCCATTTAGAAACACATTTATCCTAATTAAAAATATCCATTACCAGCACATTAAAAATCAGCAACCGATCTAAAAAACATTTTTCTGAAGAAAGTAAATGAGCTGGCTATTCCATTTCAAATATATTTAACTCACAAACAGCTAGCCTAACATTACTTCCCCATATTAGCAGAAGATTTGAGCATCGTAAAGTAAATATAATAACTTGCATACATGGAATGTGCATGTAATGCTAGCACAGATGAAGTATAGCGTTAACTGTCTAAAGAGCGAATTGATCTCTCTATTCTTATTAAGTTAACTAATGTCGTCGGTGCCTCGTTAACTTACACAGCGTATAATAAATGTTCCTCAAACAAACCTTATAATCAGTGGTGGAACGAGTACTGAAAAATCATACTTAAGTAAAAGTACCATTACTTGGCTAAAATGTAGAGCAAGAAGAGTAAAAGTATCTGTTTTAAATATTACTCAAAGTATGAGTAAAAAGTAGCCCTTACAAAAGTACTCAAGAGTATTGAGTAGTGAGTATTATGCTGTAAAAAGCTGATGCATTTACAGATAATTTGTGGATGTGGGCAAGGCTTAATTTGTGCCGGAACATGCCGGATCTGGCACCTCTGAAATCTGATCCAGTACCTCATTTTACCGATCCCCCTCCTCAACCGTCTCCTCCCCTATCTGCTATCTTCCGCGACTCCCCAACCCTCTTCACTTTCGTCCACAACACCCCCGCCCCGCTCATTTTAGTCCACGACACCCCTGCCCTGCTCACTTTCGTCCGCGATAACTTGCCAGCACTCCACTTTCATGTTACCTCTCTATCCTCGGGTAACATGCCGGATCCGTTACCCTGATCTGTTCCGGGACGTCGCAATTCACAAATTAAGCACTGGATATGTGTAAACGTAACATTCTGTAGTGCATTCATTTATCGCCCAGCAGGCACACGACGTCATAAGACGTTAATATTAGGTTAGATTTAGATTGTGATGTTAGGTGACCAGAGGGACAACGTTATTTTGATGTCCAATATGATGTCAAATGATGTTGATATTTGGTTGATTTTAGGTTGTGTTAGAAAGTGACCAAAATCCAACATCGAGCCAACATTTTAAACCAATGACATATTGACGTCAAATACTGACATTTATTCGTCGGGTATGGCAACCAAAATCCAACATCTAATAGACGTCATAGTGGTAACGTCCACACAACATCAAGCTGTATCATCATTAGATTTTTGATGGGTTTTAGGTTGGACGTTCGACATTGATGTTGGCCTGACGTTGAGTTCTGATGTCAACCCTGTTGACGTCTTGTGCCTGCTGGGTGTTTAAGGCCATTTCGGTCATCATAGAGTAAGCATGCGTCATCTTCTGCAATTATAAATCGCCCATGTCTTGAGGTAGTTCATTATGATGTGATTTACCTTCTATGTGCGATTTGATTGGAGAGGAATCACAGGACTGATTTTTTTAATCTCCGTAGACAAGAAAAAATAGTGACTGCAGGTTCAAGGAAAGTAGTGGAGTAAAAGTACAGGTACTGCAGTAAAAATGTACTCAAGTGAGAGTAAAAGTACAAATTTTTAAAACTACTTAGTAAATTACAATTTCTGAGAAAAACTCCTCAATTACAGTCATTTGAGTATTTGTAATTAGTTATTTTACACCACTACTTATAATAAACTATAAAACATATTTTAAATATTATGTTATGATGTATTATTATTATTCGTTTTACCTGAAACCATGCTCTTGTTTTCGGCTCGTCATTGATTTGAAAGTATCTTGACCGTTGGTGGCAAAATTCAAAAACTTCTTTAGACAAATGAGATGTCAATCAGCCTCAGGAACTGCCAGCAGCAAATAAAATTTGTGGTGGCACCCAGGGTGGCCAATCAGATGTCAGGGGTGTCCAGTGCCACCCTGGACACCACTCTGGCTGCGCCACTGCTTGACATAGCACTTAAAATATGACTCTTTACAGTTCAGGACAGGTTTCTTTCAGCAGATCTTCAATTGTGTGTGAAGGAGGATGTTTTGACTCCTTCGCACATTCTATGAGATCTTCACAAGTATGATTAAAAATAAAATCAAATGTATCTTTAAACTGACTTGATGAGCATGTTGTATTGTGGTTCTTGTATATAAAAATAAGGCCAAACATATTATGAAGCAGTTAACCTGAGCTGTAATATGACTAAACATATTATTTTCTTTTTTTGATCAAGGTCAAATGAAGAAAACTGAAGTCTTTGTTAGAGACACCTTTGATGGCATCTGTGCCTATGGCATTATTTCAGCTGCCAGGCCCTGCAGTATTTGAGAGGTACTTAAATGCAGTTTTTAGTGAACTGGACAACCCCAGGGACAAGCAAAGTGGAGCAGTTGTTCAGGAAATTATCCTTTTTCCTGGCTCCAAGGCAAGGGAATACTGGGTTACAGTGTGAGAAACCTGTGCGCTTGTGTTTGACTGGCTTTTTGGCATCTCCCAAAAGGAACACCACACCTCTGTGTTGTCTACATGCCTTAATCAGACGTCGGCATGGCCAATGTACTCTCAAAAAATATATATTTAAAATGAGCTAAACAACACAATTTGTGAGGTTTTTTTGGCACAACTTAATTGTTTTATGTTCAATCCACTTAAATTTGCTAAGTTTGCTTGTTCAATACCCTTTCAGATGTAACTGCATTACTTAAGTCTGTTGATTTAGTCTGTAACACTTTAAATTAGTTTATTTAATATAGGATACTGCTCATTCACCATACACTGTATAAAACTGTATAAAACTTCATGAAACACCTTAATCATCCATAGAAACCTTTTAATTACACAAAAGGTCCTTTTAGAGTGATAATAGTTTTTAATAAATATTTTTTGGGGGTCAAATGTATCTAAAATTACTCTTCTATAGCATTGCATTGCTGCAAAAGCTCCATATTGCATCCTCAATTTTAAAGAGTGTGCTTTGGAATACCAACTGGCCCATGTTATTTACAGTAAGTCTTCCGGCATGCATGTTTCAGTCTATACACCAAGCAACAATGGAAACAAACACAGGAAAACACAACTCCTTTCCTGCTAGTCGCTAGGCTGAATCTGAGCGTCGGTGACCACTTCTCAGTCTAAACATTCTGAAGGAAGCCATGCCGTATAATATAAACTGCAACATAATAATCATAAACATAAACTCCAATAATAATCAAGAATCACCACCAAATATAAACTTTCTGTTCAAAGTTTTGGGTCAGTAAGATTCTTGCTCTAATGGGTTGCATTTACTCGTTCAGACTCTGTAGTGCGAAATATGTTTTGGAGATATAATATTGATATTTACATGCATCTTTTCTATATGTTTTAAAATGTCATTTGTTGCAAGAATTATTTAATGATGTTCCATTTCAATGAGGCTCAGTTTAAAGACACATATTTCAGTACACTGTAAAAAATTTAAGGTAACTCAAACTGTTTGAGGAAACCGATTGCAACAAACCATTTACGTTCAAAAGCTAATCGTAATGAGTACTGTGAACTCAATTCATTTGAGTAAACGAAGCAATTTGAGCACAGTAAAACCAATAAATAAGGAGAACTCAAACCAACTGAGTACTGTAAAACCCATTAAGTTAAGGCAACTTAAACTGTTTGAGGAAACCGATTGCTGCAAACCATTTGAGTTAAAAAAAAAAAAAACTAATCGATATGAGTACTGTGAACTTACTTCATTTAAGTTGAAGTAATGAGGTACTTGATTAACTCATTACCTTCAACACTGAGTTCAAAACTCTTTTCAGATGAGTACTTTGAATCAATTTTGAGTAACTACACTCATTTCATTTGATAAAGTTGACTGTTGGGTTTTACAGTGTATAATGATGCACTTTCCCAGTACTGGGTTGTGGCTGAAAGGGCATCCACTGTGTAAAACATATGCCAGAATAGTTGGCAGTTCATTCTTCTGTTGCAACCCCTGATTAATCAGGGACTAAGCTGAAGGAAAATTTATGAATGAATGATGATGCACGTCCAAGTAAAATTAATATTAAGTATAGGGAGGGGCTTTCTTTTTGCACTTCATTGAGGGGCGTGGAAGAGTATTGTTGCTGGACTCATCAAACAAGGAAGCTAATGGTCAGACTTTGATTAAATATTAACAAAACAATAGTTTTTTTTTTGTTTTTTTGGGGTGGGGGGTGGGGGCAGGGTAGCAAAATAAACATGGAACGCAAACCAAAATGCTAATATATCAACTACTAGATTTTTACCCATTTGTCATTCATTCATTCATTCTCTCATTTTCCTTCTGCTCAGTCCCTTTATTTATCAGAGGTCGCCACAGCGGAATGAACCGCCAACTTATCCAGCAAAGTTTTACGCAGCTTTTATTGACATTCTAGTAGTTATAATATAATGTATAAGAAATAATGTATAGAAAAATACGTCTGTAAAATGAATTGGCAGTTTATTATAACTAGGTACTACTTTTGTAGTGTAATATACAACACCAACGTGGACAATATATTGCTTTAAACTATTAAAAAGTTTCATAAACGTCACTTTTTTCAAACTTTTCAAGGTTAAAAGGTCACAAAATGCAGTTCAAAAGCATAAATAAATAGGGGAAAACAATTATTCATTCATTCATTTTCTTTTCGGCTTAGTCCCTTTATTAATCCGGGGTCGCCACAGCAGAATGAACCGCCAACTTATCTAGCACATGTTTTACACAGCGGATGCCCTTGTAGCCGCACCCCATCACTGGGAATCACCCATACACACTCATTCACACACATACACTACGGACAATTTACCCTACCCAATTCACCTGTACCACATGTCTTTGGACTTGTGGGGGAAACTGGAGCACCCGGAGGAAACCCACGCGAACACAGGGAGCACATGCAAACTCCACACAGAAATGCCAACAGACACAGCTGAGTCTCGAATCAGTGACCTTCTTGCTGTGAGGCGAACGTGCTACCCACTGCGTCACCGCGTCGCCCTAGGGCAAAAAATAAATAAATAAATAAATAAAAATCATGAATCACAAAACATGGAAAACTATTAATTTACAGATATTATTTTACAGTAGTCACTTGCAAGTTATTACATTCTTTGTAGGAGAATGCAGGGCTCAAAGTAATGCAGGGTTAAATATAACATAGAGTTTTAAGGTATTTGCTCAGGGTTAACCATGACATGCTTTAAAGGTTTACCCCACAGTGTCGGCAGACGTCTTCCTGCCAATTATTGAAAAAGTTCAGCAAAATTTGGATGAGAAACACAGAAGAAACCATTTTTGCAGCATAAAAGTATTTTTTATTATAGTCAATATTTAATATTTTTTTTAAATCTGTGAAAGTACAGTATGTAAAAATCTTATATTGTTGTGATTACCGTCTTCTAGGCTAAAAGATGGAACCATTTTGAAAGATGTAAGAAACACACAGTGACTGCTAGCCAGTTTTGAGGAAAACATGACACAGCGGGGTTAGTTGTAACAGGGTGTTACAATTAAGCCACACACTGTTGGATAATAAAACCAATAAAACGAACAAAATATTGTTTTGAATTTTGAATGTAATATTGAGAACTTTTTATATTAAAATGTTTTTTAATAGAAAATATATTTTTAATAGAACACTTTTATTGGTAATAATGCAAATAAATGCATTGTATAATAATGGATAAATGGATAATAATGCAAATAAATTCAAATGTGTTTATCCAATAAATAAATAAACATACAGTGCTATGTAGAATAAAAATAAATTGAGCAAATTACTGAGGAAATATAGCTACTATTTAAAGGAAACTGAATTTAAATTAATTGTGTTTTTAAGCACGTGTTACAATAACCCTCTGTCTGTTACAACTTGCCCAAAGGTGGGGTAAATAGTAACATTTATACTACTGGCACTTTTGGCAATACTGCACAGAAACCATAGGTTCGGCGATCATACAACCAGTGCTCATTTGTAGGAAAGGCTTGTGTGTTATTGGTAAAAAAATATGGTTTGTCTAACCCCATTACTTTGTTCATTATTTGACCAAAACCAAAAAGTGTTACTTTGTGCCCCGCTCTCCCCTATTTATCAAATCACTTTTTAAATTTGATCTCATCTAAAACATCTCGTCTTCAAACTCTCTCATTACTTCCAAAATCAGTCATTTGCAATTTTTTAGTGCAACCCGACACCATACTGACCCGGATATCTCCCTCATTGATGTGAAAAGCACAAAGGCCGAGCAGGAAGCAAACAGAGGCAGTTCCTGGATGGATGCAGTCACCCTGGTGCAGGGTCACTGGAACCAGCAGGAGTCCTTCAACATGCCTGCATTCACCAAAGGAACTGCTTATACAAGCTATGTTTGATGTGCATTTTTACAAGGCATTTGGAAGCCTGGTTTTTCCTTGCAGCTCTAATTTTCTAAAAAAAAAAAAAAAAGAAAAGTGAGTAAAAGTCAACAATGACCTGAAACTAGTTATAAGGTGATAAGTGATACGGCACAGGGTTAAATGATTTCAACTTTCTGACAAAACGTGTTTTTTTTCTATCATTTCCTTTATGCACTGTGTGACATCCTAATAATAGACAACATCAAGTGCACCTGCAGCCTGTGTGTTCCTGTCTTCTTGTAACCCTGTGATTACTAGTCTAGTGTTTCAGTTCAAACTCTCACTCCACTGTGAACATCACCATGTTCAGACACATGTTTGAATAGCAGCCTCACACTGTTGGGAAGATGTTTGGGAAGCTGTGAACTGCTGTCTGTATCTGACAATACATGTGAATAACAGGGGTTTACAATCATTAAAACAAATACGGCTTCAGATTTTTATTATTATAATTATTTTTGCTGAAGATCCCCACTACAATGTCATTCATTGTAACAATATTATTTATATATTCTATCATTCACTCACTCATTTTCTTCCAGCTGCAACCCTCCACTGAGAAACACCCATACACACTCAATCACACACATACACTACGGACAATTTAGCTCACCTAATTCACCTATAGCGCGTGTCTTTGTACTCCTGTGAGGCGATCGTGCTTTCCACTGCATTTTTTTATTATTACCATTTATCCTTTTATAATTTATAATACATAAATAATATATTTATAAAGGCGTCACAGTGGAGCAGTGGGTAGCATGATCGCCTCACAGCAAGAAAGTCGCTGGTTTGAGCCCCGGCTGGGTCAGTTGGCATTTCAGTGTGGAGTTTGCATGTTCCCCACGTGTTTGCGTGGGTTTCCACTGGGTGTTCCCTCACAAGTCTAAAAACATGTGGTATTGGTGAATTGGGTAAGCTAAATTGTCATTCTGCGGTGGAGACTCTAGATTAATAAAGGGACTAAGCCGAAAAGAAAATGAATAAATGAATATATTAATATTATAATTAATAATACTATAATTAAATAAATACAGGACAGAAAACACTCTTAATAATCAAAGTTATTTATTGACATTGATGGATCTATGAAGAACATCTCCAAATGGTTCTTAAAAGAGGTAAACAATGTTCTCTGTGTTTAAATGCTCAAATTATGGGTTTTATTGGCATTGTTGGTTTAATCAAGAAGCATTCAAATTAATATAATCTCTTTGAATTGAACACAAAATCCTTTAGAAGGAAAAGGGCTCTCTTTATTTGACATCCTTTCATCACAAAATCACCCTAACCTTTATTTCTGAAAATTAAATGTTCTCTGAAAGGTTCTCCAGAAAAGCAAAAATGGTTATTCTGTGGCATCGCTGTTAAAAACAAAATTATGGAGCCTTTATTTTTTAAGTGGTTTTTTTTTTCAATTTTGTCATATACATTTACCCTTTTTAACCCATGTTTTACCTTTTTATTACCTTTTATTTAGTTTTTGTTTGCATTTAATATTCATTCTATACGGCATCACAGTGACGCAGTGGGTAGCACGATCACCTCAAAGCAAGAAGGTCACTGGTTCGACCCTGGGCTGGGTCAGTTGGCATTTCTGTGTGGAGTTTGCATGTTCTCCCATGTTGGTGTGGGTTTCCTCCGGGTGCTCCGTTTTCCCCCACAGTTCAAAGACATGCGCTAGGTGAATTGGATAAGCTAAATTTGCTGTAGTGTATTTGTGTGAATGGGAGTGTATGGGTGTTCCCAATGACGGGTTGCAGATGGAAGGGCATCTGCTGCGTAAAACATATGCTAGATATGTTGGTGGTTCATTCCGCTGTGGCGACCCCTGATTATTAAAAGGACTAAGCCGAAAACAAAATGAAAGAATGGATGAACATAAAACAATTAAGTTATCCCCTTCAAAAAATACAAACAATTGTCCCAACACAAATCGAATGAGTTCACTTAATAATTTTTACAAATTTAAGTGGATTGAACATAAAACAATTAAGTTGTCCCCAGAAAACCTTAAGAGTTGTGCTGTTTCAACTCATTTTGAATAAGTAGTTTAAACAAACAGCAAACGTCTTTTTTTTAGTGTGTGTTGTTTCAGTTTATTTTAAATAGGTAGTTTGAACAAACAGCAAACATACTTTTTGAGTGCAAGCACTAAAGTGGGATCTTTGATAACAGCCATGATAAAATGTTTAATAATAATAATAATAATAATAAAGAAAATAGTATTGGCATATTGATTATTTTTTCTCAAATGTTGTATTGATGAACACTCATATGTTATCTCCACAATACCTAGCGCAGCTATAAAAGGATTTTTGCAACTCCAGACCCCGTGGACCTGTAGTAAAAACTCAGTAAAGTGTTCTGAACACAAAATTTGTTAGGTCAAAACCTCATTTTGATGCAGCACTTAGTCCCACATTGATTTTCTTCTATGACTAATGGCACTCTTAACTGCTTTTTATAAATCAGCTCACACCATAAAGTTTTAACAGGAAGCAGTGAAGAGTGTCTTTGATCCAGTTTACTGCGGGAGGGCACATGTGCACGCATAATGAAAGAGTAATGAAGGCGTCAAGTTTCAGTCTGAACAGGAAAAATCACTGTCAAAGGCAAGTCAGCAAAGGATGGATTTAAGAATGTTTTAACTTTGCACCATCACACCATGTGGTAATTGTTCTTATATTTTTATATTTTAAAGATATTGAGAAATTTTTGAGAAAGTGTTCTTTACCCTCTTTACCTAAAAAACGTTCTTCATTTGTATATGTTCTTCCACAAAGCATTTTAAACACCTTTGGAAACATTTTATAGGTTGTTTTTTGGATTACAGAAATCTATAGATTTTTAGAGCCTTCATATTAAAGTACTGTTCACCGAAATGTCAACTGGGAGCAGCACTGGTTTTCAAAAATCCCCTTTGCAACTTTACTCTGGAGATAGAAAGACACAAATGGCCTGTTTCCACTGACTGGTACAGTACGGGTCACCTTTAACAGGCTTGCGTTTCCACTGCCTAAAGGGTACCAATGGTCTTATAGTACCAAATCTCACTCAAAGTAAAGCTTTACAGGTCATTTACATATCATATGAGAAGCACTTCTCATAAAAAAGATGCTTTATACACAAAAATATTTGTGTATAAATGTTTATTACTAACCTTTCTATGAACACGATTTGATTATAACTACAGATCAATAGTGTGAAATGGTCTACTGTAACATCTGCGATTACATAAATGATAAATAAATAAATAAATAAATAAATAAATGCAACATATATGAACACATACAGACCCTTACAGTCTCTGATATGTCACCAATTACAGAAAAACTACACACAGCATACATTTAGTCCTTTTTTGGGTTCAAAAACAACATGCAACATATAGCCCACAGCCCGTGCAAACCTTTCATCTGTATCTTTAATCTTCAGCAGCACATGTAGAAAGTTGTTAGAAAATAATTCTGTCATTCTGAGTTCATAATAGTCCAAAAGGCGATGATAATAGTTAAACATGACAGTTTGTTCATGTTCAGTTTGCTGAAAGAATCATTTGCTCTGTTTTTTCCGGCTTCTCTTTTGTTATTTTACGCATTACTCTTGCGTTTGTCAGTTTCTGAAAGGATCAGGTGTCAGAAGCACTTTAATGATCATGTGTACGTTATAATCATCAGCTCAAGAAGTTCGTTATTTCAAATAAAGATGCACACACGTGTGATCGCGAGCTCTCTGGAGAAAGTAAAACCACTCGCACTTTTAGATGGCCTCGTAAAACAAAAACAGGACACGGCAGATTTTGTTCTTCTTGGCTTTGTGGCTGTACATCAAGGTTGGTTTGAGCTTCTGTCGACCATGGCTTCTTCAGCTGTGCCTTTTGGTAGCCTTTTGTTGTGCTAGGTTCCTTTTGTAAAGGGTATCCAAAAAGTGGTATGGTTCGCCTTAAGTGTACCGAACCGATCCGTACCGTACCACACAGTAGAAACGAGCCATCAAGAATAACGGTTCATTTAAAGATATAACTTTCTATTACACAAATTGTTCCTCACATGAAAAATACTTTACAAAACAACCTTTAAGTGAACAGATCTTATTTTTTGGATATTTTAATGATCTTAACATCCTTTTTTGACCATAAAGATCCTTTTAAAGCAGCAAGTTTCCATTGATGTTAAATGTTCTTTATAGAACTGCACAGATTTTAAGCAGTGGTGTAAAGTAACAAATTACAAATACATAAATGACAGTTATTGAATAGTTTTTCTCAGAAATTGTAATTAAGTACTTTTAAAAATGTGTACTTTTACTTTTCCTTAAGTAAATTTTTAGTGCTGTATCGCTACTTTTACTCCACTACTTATACTCCACTATTACTTTCTCTACGTACTTAAACATAGCACCTTATAACAATATACAATGCAATACTTTCTCATACGCATTTGTACACAGCATCTTATAACTTGTATATTTATAACAAATCTGTACATAATATTCAACATCCAGAGCTTTCTGTCTAATTGCATCTCTGTTTAATGTTTGTCGTATTTTCTCATATTTACTTTCGTGTTGTCACTTTACATTTTAACTTTCCCTCCCCCAAAGCATCCAGATTCAGTTGAACAGGTAAATGTATTATACATGAGCTAAGGCAAAGAAAAACATATACTGTATTCCACATACAAAATACACATATCAATCAATTGACCCTTTGCTAAGCCCCGCCCTCCTTAGTTACTGTTGCCACGCCTGTCAAGCTTTCGTGCCTGTTGATATGTAATTTCAAATATTCGTAGCTTCTATCACTGAATGTGAATATCGAAAACAAAACCAACTTAACTCCACTCTTTTAGCGCCCCTCACAGTGCTTGAGCCACACTTGCACTTCTCCTCTTGGGTTTTAGGTTTTGAAAAGGGAAAAAGTTCCACCACCCTGTTTAAACTTTAAGGATACCGTTTGTCAGATTTGCACAATCCATATGCATAATGCTTTAGCCGGTTTTCCTCGCTTGAAAGCTTGACAGAGCCCCTGTGCGTAGCTACGGTTGCTAAGCCACGATTGGTGGGTGGCGGTTTTTGGGTGTGGCTTAGCGAAGGGTCAATTAACCCGTCGCGTGAGAGGTATTTGCTTGTGCCATTGTATGGTCATGTTCCAAAAATTGTATATACAGATCCTAAATTTTATGGTACTCCTTTAATTTGCCCTTTATACTGTAGTTCAGGGGTCACCAATCTCGGTCCTGCAGGGCCGGTGTCCCTCCAGGGTTTAGCTCCAACTTGCCTCAAAACACCTGCCTGGGTGTTTCAAATATACCTAGTAAGACCTTGATCAGCTTGTTCAGGTGTGTTTGATTAGGGTTGGAGCTAAAATCTGCAGGACATCGGCCCTCCAGGAACAAGTTTGGTGACCTCTGCTGTAGGTGATTCTTTCCAGTGCAGTAATGTGTCTAATCTTTTAGCCAGTGGTCAACGGATGGACTTTCTATGTTCTTTAAATAGAGTGCTATCAAACGCCTTGCAATAACAAGACAGATATCAATTATTTTAGTTTGATAACCTGGTTATGACAAACTTAAAGGAAATAAACCCAAAGCACATATTTCAGGTGTAACTGGAATTGGTTTTAAAATATGTGAGGAGATTAATTTGATTAGGTTTTGCCTGGTTTTACCTCACATTCCCAGATACATGTTCCTTTATGTTTTTGGGATTTGAAACATATATCTGGGGTGTTTAGGTTAAACTTGTTTATTTTTTCAGGTGGGATATAGGTGTGCATTGCCCAGGTATGTTGGATTATTTTAAATCTAGTATTATTGACAAGTTCTGGGCTTTAACACATATTTGGCTCCATGCTAAATCTGTCAGGTCATGTTGTAAATATGTACACCAAAAATCTTTCTTAGATTCTGATGTTTCTTTAGAGCCATTGACCATTTTTCTATAAAAAAATTAGACATAATTTGTCATAGGATTCTGATAAAACATTATTTTTGTTCTAATTCAGTTTGTAGAGGTCTAGTGAGTAGTTTTGCTTGACATTAATATAGCTGCGAATTTGTAAGTATTTAAAAAAATGCGTGATTGAGATTCCAAATTTTTCATAATAGGTCTTTAAAGGACATCAGTGTATCTCCTTCAAATAAGTCCCCTATCTTTCTGATACCTATTAATGCTCAAAAATAAAACTTCTTAGTTGTAAATATTTAAAAAAAAAAGTGTTTTTAGGTAAATTAAATTTTGCTTCAAGATTTTTAAATGACATTAATATATTGTCTTTGTACAAATCTTTTATTTTTATTATGCCCATATTCATTCATTAATTCATCCATTCATTTATTTTCTTTTTGGCTTAGTCCCTTTATTAATTTGGGGTCGCCACAGCGGAATAAACCGCCAACTTATCCAGCATATGTTTTTATGCAGCGGATGCCCTTCCAGCTGCAACCCCTCACTGGGAAACATTCATACATTACACACTCATTCACACAAATACACTACGGCCAATTTAGCTTACTCACCTGTGCCGCATGTCTTTGGACTTGTGGGGGAAACCGGAGCACCCGGAGGAATACACATATCATTTTTAGCAGGACTGAAATTATTATTGCCCCAAATAGGGGAAAAGTAAAAAACGAAGGGAGGTCTTTAAGATATCTATGGGCTATGAACCAAATTACATTAGTGTTTTTTTACAAATGTATTATCTGTCTTTTGTTTTAGTTCTTTAAGGGTTGCTGAATATAAAAATCTGTCAAGGGTTAGGCCTTTTGCCGCCAACATTTCAACATACAACCAAGATATAGCAGCATAAGAACCAGTACAATGCAGTAATGGTACTTTTACTTGAGTATGACCTTTCAGTACTCTTGCCTGATTTTAAGAGTGTATGTATTATGGGTAGGAAATTTGATTTGAGTTGAATATCCAGAAATGTTCCTCTGTGATATCATTTTGTAACCTTTATTTTGAAAAGACCAAAAAAGTTAGTCAAACCTATTCACTGATCCAAAATCGAATTAAACCTTCATAAGTGTAGGTCAACATTAACAACCAGTCCATTACCTCAGGAGGTAATTTACTCCATTCCATTCCCCTGTGGACTTCTAAACTTTAAAATCCTTCTGAAATGAAGACCATCTGTGAAGAATTTGAAGACCGGGTTATTGAAATGCATTAAATATACAGCACTGTCCAAAACAAGCATGACGAAATCTATGCTTTCACATACAATGCCTAAAAACAGCACGCTGGTTATCTGCTATTCAGTTCTTTGCCAGATCGTAAGAGCTTTGAATCAAAGCTTTGACCTTGGAGAAACTGGATATATACAAAGCACATGACCAGTCCTGATGTGGTCAGAACAGATGCTTTGACTCATTTTAAAACACAGATGTATGAAGACACAAGGTCTTATTCACTGAACATGAGGGCTGGCGGGGGTCTTTAAATGCGTTGTATGGCAATCTTCCAAAGAGTGTGCGGTCATGCACGTCTACCTTTAGCATGATTTATGGTGGGAAGAGGGAATGTATTCTTTACATACGCTGAGGAAACATAATATCCTGTTCCTCTGGCAGATCTGCAGTCTCTGTGGTCAGACGTACATTTCAGCTTCCTTCTGATCTGCCTGTCATGTGGCAGACCCTCAGGTTTGATTTCAATCTTCAACATCAGATTAAACTTAAGTTGTCAACTTCGTAGAGAATATTAGATGTCAGAATAGTTTTGTTTAATTTGTTCGCTTTTTTTTTTTTTTTTTTTTTTAATGAGTGAGACTGGGGCTAGTCATAACAGCTTTATCTTATATACAATCACCAGCCACACACACACACACACAAAAAAAAAAAAAAAAAAAAATATATATATATATATATATATATATATATATATATATATATATATATATATATATATATATATATATATATATATATTGGGGGTGATTTTTGCTAGCAACCTGTCATTTGAAGGCCAGTTTTCAAGCATCTGTAAAACTGCATTTTTTCCATCTTAAAAATAATATGATCATATTACTCCAGTTCTTTTATCATTGCATTGGCTCCTATATGGTATACATTTAAAAATTTTATTGACTACCTACATATTTAATTTTACTACCTAATCATTTTATTGGCTCCCCAATATTTGAGAGAGCTCCTGGTGTATTATAGCCCATCACATCCTTTACGCTCAATTAATTCTGGACAATTGATTATTTCCAGTAGGGCTGCATGATTCTGGAAAAAATCATAGACTGTAAAATATATGGACGTAGTGTCCGTGACGTCACCCATAGGTTTCTGAACACTGCAAAAGAAGCTACAAGTAGGCGCGGCCAACCATCGCCATTTTGTTCGAGCGTCATCGCACCCAAGGCGGGATACCAAACAAGGGCAAAGAGGCGGAGAGTGAGCGGAGCTACAGACACCAGCTGGCACTTTGCTTAAACCTGGCAGACAGACTTTACTTTGAGAGAAACCCTCAAAACTTTATTACCTGCGACTCGTTTGTGTTCTGACCACATGTGCTTGGCTGTACACTATATCAATAAAGTGTTTAGACTTTTAAAAACACTGTAATAATACATTGAGCCACTAAGCATTGTTTTTTTTCTACAGGAGGAAAACGCGAAATACGTCCAAACACTTCAGATATAGTGTGTGTTAGTAAATGCAAGACTATTGATAAAATCCAGCATAACACTATGATAACGCTTCAGATGACTGTTCTAGAGCCTACAACTAATCAATCTGTCACATTCTGGACTGCTTTACGGGTCTAAAGAAAAATATTAATGATAAATGATTAAATAAAACAAATACATTTATAGAGATGGTAAAAGTATATAACTTTACTCACATGGGAAACGAGGCCACATGAATGGTTTGTGAGCACAATTAAGTGCACACAGCATGCCACACCATCTGATAATTGTATGAAATAAGTCCAAAAGGCAACTGTCTGTGTAAAGCAACATAAATCACAAAACAAAAATACGATGAATATGCTGAGATCAGTGGCTAATCTGCCGGATTCAGCTGAGGTGACGTGACGGCGAGCAGCGAGACCTAGCTGTCACTCAAGTGGCCACGCCCTTAATTATGCAAACTTAATATAACCTAATATAAAGGAAACGGATGAGTTATAAAAAAATTCTCCCCCCTCACAGTTGTCATGGAGGGTAATAATAGCTATATGAACCAAAATCGTTCTTTGTACCAGGCTGTAAACACCTTTTTTTCTGCTGTAAAGTTGGCCATTCTAACAGTGGGCTCAATTGCAATTTGCTCTATTATGGAGCCAGGACTAGCGGATTTTCGATGAACTGCAGTTTCAGTTACTTCTGTATTGGCTTCCCGAGGGAGAGCGGGAGGTTGCCGCTTGGAAAAAATGTGAATCACAAATTTTTATTTATTTGTTTTTAATTTTTTTGCTTACAATCAAGATCACGATTTTCTCACGATGCTGTAAATGTAAATTAAAGGTTCATATGATAAGCCCAATATTATTGTTAATTCTCAAACATATGGTAAAACAACACTAATAATATTAGGCCTATGTGTAGGTCTACTGTTGCTTAACATGTTGCTACTGTTGCTCAATTTTGTATTGTCATTATGGTGGACTTGAACAGACTTTCAATATGTCCTGTTTGTTAATTTACAGTAAAATTATGACATCAAAATATAACTATTCATAATTTTAAGGTTGATTTATTATGTTTAAGACATGTGCTTGTCATCTGATATTGACAATATTAATAGACCATTTGTTTTTACTGGTAAAATTAGAATTTTGTCATTATCAGACTCTTTCTTGCACTATATTCAACATTATATATAGGCTAGGGTTGTTATACTGACACAGTAAACATTTATTCTCCTGCACAAAACTATGTGTTCACTATGAAAGAAAAAAACATATCAAATGCTTGTCGTAATCATAACTCTAAATTGCCATATTCATTTAAATGATGTGTGCACATGTTTAACTTTCACTTTCGAGTGCGGCTCATGGCTGCTGTCACTGTGAGAAAAAACCCATACATGCAAATCAAACCTCCCGCACGGCCCTCAAACGATCGCTCTGTGCAACAAACTAAACGTTATTTACAACTTCATTACCTGTTATTCACAGCCTATGCAGGTTCTGTTCACTAAAGTAAACAAACAGCTCCCGGTCAGCTCATGTGTGATTTCGCGGCTGCAAATACATTATTACATGAAGACAGAAATTAGATTTTTTGGGGGGTGAATTATACCTTATAAATACAGTATGTGACACTTTTAATGCCATTTAAAGGTGTCAATGTTGCTGTGAAGACTTGTGCGACTGCCTTGCGTCTCTCCTGACCTTGAAAATATACTTGGCTGAATCATGGAAAAGCGGAATTAAGATCGTGTGTAGGGTCGAATCGAGATCGTGATCTTTTTCGATTAATCGTGCAGCCCTAATTCCCAGAATATCAAAATCAACTGTAGGCGGTAGATCTTTCTCATATCTGGCACCTAAACTCTGAAAAAGCCTTCTGAGCACAGTTCGGGAAGCAGACACACTCTGTCAGTTTAAAACTAGATTAAAGACACATCTCGTTGCATTAGCATAAACATAAAACACAAATGGTTTTGAAATCCAAATCCTCTAAAGGATTGTTAGCCTGCATTATTTAGGGCAGCCGGGAACACTTCCCAAAAAACATTATAATTTGAAGGGCATCTGCGCTTATGTTAGTCTTTTTTTATTATTCCGGAGGTTTCCATAATCCTGGACCAGGCCGTATCCTAAGCAGCTGCTGTGGTGTTCATGGAGGAGTGGGGAGCATGAGGCTGATTCTTGTAAGACCCCAGTGACAGACGAGTCCTCGCATTGATCCTGAAGGGCCAGCCTGTACACCAGCCGGTGACCTCTCCCACCTGCAGCTTCTCCACGATGGACGTCCAGCGTTCTCCAGCCTCTGTTGCCTAGACTGCAGCTCTGCACAAGATGTTTGGCCATAAGAGAAATGGTCGTTTCTCTCAAGGTTTTTTATCCTTCTCGAGGTTTTTTTATCCTTCTCAAGGTTTTTTTTTTATCCCCTGGCTTGCGTGGTTCGGGACTTGTGGAGCTGCGCATCGTTGGATTTGCTCTTCAGTGTTTAAACTCTCAGCAGTGAAAATTAAACTACACTGAACTGAACTAAACTGAACTTCAACACTGAAAACTGGACTGACACCGTTTCAATTTACTAGAACTTCTATGGAAAGCTGCTTTGACACAATCTACATTGTAAAAGCGCTATAGAAATAAAGATGAATTGAATTTAAGTTTATTACTTGTACAATTCTAATGCCTCATTAATGCAAATATCTATTTAGCCAATCACATTGCAGCAGCTTTGTGTATTTATGCATGTAGATGTGGTGAAGATGATCTGCTGAGGGTCAGACCGGAAATCAAAACACAAAATCTACACCACAGTAAGTTAGGAGAGCTCTAAAGGGGTCCAAAAGCAAGTAAAGTTCAGTCATAAGGGTTTTAAGCACATAGTTCACTCACTCACTCACTCACTCTTTTTCTTTTGGCCTATTCTCTGCTTTATCAGGGGTTGCCACAGCATAACGAACCACTATTTACTCAAGCATATGTTTTACACAGCAGATGCCCTTCCAGCCACAAACCAGCACTTAGAGAACAACCCTCAGTGCTGAGAAACACACATACACACACTCTCTCTCTCTCTCTCTCTCTCTCTCATTCACCCACTACGGCCTATTTATTGATCTATTTAAAGGGATAGTTCACCCAAAAATCCAAGTTTCCTGTTAATTTACTCACCCATTTGGTCATTCAAGATGTAGGTGATTTTCTTTATTCATTCATTCATTTTCTTTTCGGCATGGCTTTATTAATCAGGGATCGCCACAGCGGAATGAACCGCCAGCGTATGTTTGTGCATGCATTCATACACATACACTATGACCAATTTAATTAATTCAATTCACCTATATCGCATCACTTTGGACTTGGAAACGGAGCACCAGGAGAAACCCACACGAACACGGGGAGAACAAGCAAACGCCACAAAGAAATGCCAACTGACCCAGATGGGGCTCAAACCAGCAACCTTCTTGCTGTGAGGTGATAATGCTACCCATTGTGCCAATGTGACGGCCGATAAATGATAACATATACTACAAAATACCTTTGAACATCCATTTTGGAAATGTTTAAACAACGTAAAGAATGTTGAAAACAGTCTCCACTGTATCAGGCAAGGTACATAAAAACATGAAACAATTGAATGTTTTCAAGTCTTTGTTATTCTTACCGAAGAAATTGAGCAAAGTTATCTTTAAGGGATAGTTCATCCAAAAATGAAAATGAGCTTTTAATTTATTCACCCTCAGGTCAGTCAAGAATATACATGTGACTTTTTTCTTTAGCAAACAATTTAAGATGATTATTAGCTGAAATTGTGGTGCCATGTGATTCATAAAATGCTAGAGAAATGGCTACCATCACTTCGAGTATCTAAAAAACATATAGAGGTCAAACAAAATTAATACAAAGTAATTTAAGTAATGCTTTTTTTTAAAGTATTTTCATATTTGAAGTTTACAAGAAGCATCTTAAATATATTCTGTGACAAAAAGGAAGTCAAACCGTGAGTAACGTTTTGCGCGCTCTCGATGCAGGTGACGGTTTAGTCACTGTGGAATTTTGAAAAATGAGCAAAATACAGGTTTTAAATGAGACCATTTTATGTGTCTATGTAGTCAACAAAGTATATTCTGTAATAAACAGTCTGGTATAATATAAAATGTGACTTACTGTGCAAATGGACGTATAGAACACCGGGTCTGGCATTTTGCTTCCACCTGACTGGGTAACTTTGGGCTTTGGTGCTGAGGCAACGGAGCATTAACGCGCATGCGTACAAATAAAACATAATTTTTTAATCGACTTTAATTAATTATTTTAGCTAGGAACAAAACACATTTAATTTACTTTAAACCAATTTAAAATTATTTATTAAAATCAACAAATAAATTCAATTGCTTTAAATGTACAAAATTGAATTATGTTTAATTTAATAGAGGCCTAAATCCTATTTATCAGTGTGGCAACACTGAGGTTTTATAAAGCAAAATGAATGCTTTGTGGTAGAAATCGAAAATTATTTACAACTTTAATACCTTTAAAGGTTTAGTTCCCCTATGTTTTGCACAGATTCCTTGCTATTATGTGGCAGGAAGCTTCTGCTTTGACGAGGTAATGGTATTGTAAAAATGTTGGAAGTTTCTTGCACAGGCTGATCATTTCACTTCATAAGACCTCATTGGATCATTAGGAGCCACAGATTTAATTTAGTTTTTGCCTGAGTTTAGTTTTTTAACTCTCAGTGCTGGTAGCTGTTGATTTTTTAAGAGTCAGCCAGGAGCACTTTTTTATTGTTTTATTTGAGTAAAAAAATATGTGCATTTATAACACTGAAATAAAAATAGCTTTAATCGGCACATGTATTTACAAACAAGCAAGCACAATCTCTGAATGAAGTGCACTTTTTTTCATTCATCATCCTTGGCGTTGTTTGTTTACTACCTGTAGATTCCTTTGAGGTGGCAGTCCAGACAGACGCGGCCACGCCCATGTAATTAAAGAAGCCTTTTCATTGGTGCACAGCTGCGCGCCTCCCCTGCGTCAGTGCGTCAGCAGCGGCGGTTGCCCTGGGAGCTCGCAGACACCGAAGTACACAGGCGGAGTGGAGACACACGGGCGGCGACCTGCTCGCTGGAAATGTGACACAATCAAACTGGTTTTGCAGTCGTTGGATAAAGGAAATTAAATGACGTCTTTTTCTCAAATCTACATGTAGCTAGAGACTGATTAGGGGGCAGAAATGTCTGCACAGCAGCACCGCTCGGTCCAACTGTCAGCCGCGTCTCTCGCTGTGGTTCTCTGTCGGGACGAGGACAGCAAATTCAGCGCCAGCAGCACCAGCGGACAGGACGTGTTTGGGGATTTTAAGTCGCAAAATTTGCGCAGCTTCTGGAATAAAAGACTCGTGAAAGCGGTGGCGGAGGTTTCCTTTCAGGGATGGCTGGAGAACTACGTGCTCCTCGTCCAGGGCAATGCCAATAACCTGGAGGTGTTGAGAGAAGCGTGGATGCGCCGTGCGCTGAGGTCACCCAAAGGATACACCATCAAAGCAGTGGGTAGGTGACCAGCATTTGGCTTTGTTTGCAGGGGTGTTAGAAAATGTGGAGTCAATGGGTCTCTCGTTCATAAAGGATCTGTATGGGGGTCGCAAAGATTTTTCAACAACTGGTTACTCTGAAAATATGACTGAACTTGGTAGTGCAGAAGTGAATCCCTCGAGAAAGCTGAAAAAGGCTTATAGAGGTAAAGTTGGTATTATTCGTTTTTTTTTATTCATTGCACACCCACAAAAACTAGAACATCATTCTTCTATGATAAGGCATGTTTGATTTTTAAATGAAGGACATTCCTGTGTGGTGCGTCTATCTGGAGGGGAAAAAAAGTCTCTGAATGGGTGACTTTTTTGGATTATGGTGGCAAATATATATATATTTATATATCACATAAAAGCTGAATAAATAAATGTTTCATTGATGCAAGGAAATTAATATTTGGTTGAGATACTACTGTTTTGTAAATATAGAATCAGAGGATCCAAAAAATCTAAATATTGATAAAATCGCCTTTAAAGTTGCCCAAATTAAGTTCTTTGTAATACAGTTATTACTAACAAAAAATTAAGTTGTGATATACTTACAGTAGAGAATTTACAAAAAGTCCTAATGAAACATGTTCTTTATTTAATGTTCTGATGATTTCAGCCTAAAATAAAAGTTTTGACTGTATTTTTGGCTATTCCTACAAATATTTTCAGAACGAGAATCATTTGAGGATGACACTAAAAATATTTATTTAAGTCTCACTCTTAAAATTCTACTTAATTATAATTAATAATATCCCCTGTTGTTTATCAGCATAATACTTTTAATAATTTTAAATAGAATAATATTTTCATGTGATTTTTTTTATTTATTATTTTTTATACATTTTAGTATTTTGTTTAAGTACAGGTCACAACTAGGCATGGGCCGGTATAAGATTGTGACGCTATGATAACCTTGGATAAAAATATTACAGTATTGGGATTACTACTTACTGAACACTGATTAATGAACACAATACAGTTTATTTTGAGAAACATTTAAAGTAGTTTGGAATAGTAAACATGTCAGGAGAAATGATTCAAATGAATCATTGACTTCATTTATTTTAAAAACACTGATTTCATTACAATTTAAAATGGCATCTTTGGATATTTTTTTCTGTTGGAGATACTGTTGTCCTAAAAAAACATAAAAAAAAAACCTTTTCCAAGTCGCGGTACACATTGAAAACGGTTATTGCCCCTTGCCTAGTCACAACACAATAATTGTGTTTTTTATAGTTTAATCATTTTTTAACATACAAACATTTGAATATACAATGGAGCATTATTTTACCCATGTTATCAATGACATCTAATTTAACAAGTAAATATCTAAATTAAATACGTATACCCTTTAATTGTATTGAAATTTTGTCAAATATAAAATAACTTTAGTAAATATATTTTGATGAAAACACCTTTTTTAAACTACACTTTTAAATGATTTCTCATTTTTCTCTTTGACTGACATTGGCAAATTTATTAAAAAACAAAGCAAAACCTTCATTGGTGTCTGTAGACATTGTCCCAGCAGATCTCTATAGGGATGCACATACTCTATAGGCGATCCTCATACCTCGGTAACCTCTTGAATGCCTCTTCCTCCACTTTCTCTCAGATTGTTTTTCCCCAGCTATAATAGAAAACCACATAATTTCCGTTCGTTGTAGAAGGTAGCCTCTTAACCTAACCTGACCAACAATTCCCTATGAGACCTCAACATGCTTTAGGCGTAACTCTGTGCGTGCAACACAAGTGCATTATTTCCAGATGACAGGAAATATGATTTCTGGGGAGCCATGTAACCCCGCTCTCTCTGTCTGACTCAATTTTCACTGCTCAGTTTCAGTTGAATCACTTAACCTCTATAGAAAAAAGAAATGGGACATCTTGATTTGGTGTGGTTACCAAGTTCACTTTTGGTTATTAATGTGTTGGTTTTTATAGGAGATGAAAAAATAGTTTTTTCTGCTCACATGAGGTGCCAGACCTTTTGTGACAGTGTGGATTGTTGTTGCCTCAGGTGTGGCTGCTTCTGGGAGGCATCTGGTCTGCAAACATAAAGCAGATTGTGAGAACCACCATTTGCTCTTGCTGACACAAGCGATGAAGGTGCATGCTAACAAACTGGGTGTAGTGTGTGATATTTTTGCACTATAGGACCACACAACAGTGGAACCGGTGGTAGTAAAGCAGCTAAAACACAGATTTCGTTTTTCACTTGTTTAATTTTCCCTCAGAAATTGGAAGCACACTTTCAGGTGACGTAAGCCCAGCCCCAGTGTCTTTGTAATTTATTACCCATTCACTGGAGCCTATAGTATAAGTTATGTCCTGTCCAGTGACTGTCCACCAGTCGGGTTTATAGCTTGACCAGTTCAGCCAATGTCCTTGTTTTATTCTCAGGGTATAGAATCTATTGTTGTCTGGTGATGATGCTAGGAGATTGTGTTGGCAATGTCAATCTACAAATGCTTCTAGATAAAATATAGGTATAGTTTCATGAAATTATAGAAATGATAACTGTAAATAAGTTTCAAATCACCAATGTTATTGTTAAATGTTAATTCATAATGCATCAACAGATCAATACCAATACAACACTTCATTGGAAGTTGTCGGATTTCTTGTTTAGACCTGTCCCCATTGGTTTGAGCTTATTAATTGCTGATTAAACACGAAATGTCAGCCTTTTTCTTCAGTAAAACATTAAAGACTAAAGTATTTTATCCTTGGTTATTCATAATAATCAAGCCAATCGCCACCAACACCTTTAGAATCCTAAAAAACATGCAGACAACACAAGATACTCCTGATGATGCATAGAGGTCATCTGAAGTAAAACAATCGGTCTGTGAAAGAAAGGTAACAATGTTGCAAATAACTTTGAACTTTGCTTCATATAAGAATTCATTTAGTTTTTCCAGTATATAAATTTACTTTTTAAGTCTTGGTCGCCATTCACTTGGATTTTGCAAATCTTCAAGGACCAGCTTGAAATTCTTAAATTCTACACTGAAGAAAACATCCAAATCATTTTTGGTTAAACTGTTTCTTTAAAACCTTATTATGTGCTTTCAGTACTTTGCATACTTTCAGTATTTTTCTAGGCCTATGTTTAGTCAGCAGGAACAGGTTAGTGGCTGTGATTACCCATCAGCAGATGGGATGATGAATGAGCCTGCCTCCCGCTCTGTCCTCTTGATTATCAGTATACATTAAGTGAAAAGACTGATTGTTCACTGGGGTCTGCACTGTTTTTTTTTTTTTTTTACAGGGGCCTCTTGCCTGTGATTGACCTTTTCAGCTTGAGTTTTGAGTCTTTTGTTTGTTCCATATACACAGCCTAAAATGTACATTGCATTAGACCAAATTTTTTAAGCTTATTGTTAGGTACAAAAAAAAGGTCATTCACCTTATTGTCATTCTATACCCATATTTCCTTAATACTATATATATAAAAAAAATCTTAGGACTTTGAAAATGTCTTTGTGGACCAGAAGTTCATACTGACTTTACCTCAGTGTTGTTATGTAATTCTAGCTAAAACAGAATACTGAAAGTGTGATTTCTTCTTTTTCTTTTTTCCTCTTTTTCTATTTATGTAATCAGAGAACTAACTTCCATACAACTAGCCATATTGGAAGCAATTTTTCATATTTTGATTAAAGATGACCAAGAGAAACAACAGTTTTGTTTGGAATAATTGCACAGATTAATTGTTCAAACCAAAATTGCACTATTAAAATAGTGTTAGTTTTCATTTCATGACAACCTTGAGACCAAATGTCAAAAAGAACATAACTTGTAAACTGTATACTAACATTTGTTAAATTATTATATTTTCAACACAAAGCTATTGTATTACTGTAAGTTGCTTGTAACATGGGGTACATGTTATACATCTTAATAAACTTAAAACAGGATTCATGTTCACTGAAATATGCACTGTTGTTGCTGCCGTAACTTAAAGTGATCAAATAACCTTTACAAGTTTAATTTGAAACATAATTAACTTTTTAAAATAAGTTAAAGTAATATAAAACATATGTTGTTATGACTTTTTGATTGTATAATTTTTACAGTATAGATATTTAAAATGATTATAGGATGAAAAAAAAACCTTTGCAGAAACAAGACATTCACCCCTATCCACATGTTTGGTGAAATCTGAGGTGGCTTACAATGGCTGTCTAAAGTCTCTGCATTATTGAGGAACTTTGGATCATGCTGTCATTACTCAGAGGGGTGTAACATTTAATTTATATAGTTTTAACGAGTTATTCAGTAGCATTGAGCATGATTATCCTCACTCATATATGTTCAATAATATACTATGCCATCTGGTTTAACTTCAGTTTTATCATTTATTCCATGTCTGTTGGGGCACAGGATGCCATATACAAACTGTGAACATAACATGCATGTTCTCTGGAAAACTTCTACCAAAGCAAACTGATTTGTTTGTTGGAGGTTTCGGCAGTGTAGACCACATCTTTTAGATCTCAGCTCATTAGCTGTGACATGGCGTCGTGCTGGACTCTTTTATCCTGAGGTCAACACCCTGTGGTTCGCATGCATTGAAAGTTGCCCTTTTGGTTAACAAGGCACCGGAGGTCACCGCTCCCTGGTGCTTTCTCAAAAGATGCCATTGCTGACCACAACACTTCCAGGTGTGCACCGTGAACAGAGGAAGCTCAGTTCAGCCAGCATGTGTTCGTAAAAGAACAAAAGCGTTATTATTCCCATGAAAGCATATCATTCTGTCACACGAACAAATAACCAATAAAGCAAGAAAGAAATTTGCTTATGCTTAAAAAAAACTATTGTTAGAGTGGCATTCAAACATCAGGGACAAACATTTGGACTAATGTTAATGTAATTATTTTAAAAAGTAAATCGTATAATCCATGGATATATAACATTGAGAACTATTGGGACTTTTGAAATGTAATAAAATTAGAGTAAAATTAGCATGCAGAATTATTGAAATGCAGATAAATATGGGTTGTTTTTTTTATTTACAAATAATATTATCCAAATGTTTTATGGTTACAATAAATATTTTTAAACTTCATTTAATTAAATTTTGAAGCATGGGATAGCAGATAAATAATAATAAATGATTTGAGTACTGTACACAGTAAAAAAATAAACTACTGCCCAAAGACAAACATTTTTTTTTTGTCACTGGTCACATCTATATTTTTCAGTTGGTCCCAATTAATTTTTTCCAATCGTAGCAACAGTCTATAGTGCTTATATTGGCTCAGTGAGAAATGGTGTGTTAACCAATTGAAAAACCATCAATTCAAGCCCGATCATGTTATTGGCCCAATTGAATATTTTAAATTGTTAAAGTGTGTTTCTTTTTGGTTTCTTCTAATTTAAAAATATATATTGGTCAATTTACATAGCTAAAGAAACTTTAGGAGTGGTTTATACTCCATTGACCCAAATGAAAATTAATAATAAAATATAGTAAATAATGATACACTAAACACTGCCACATTTATATTTATTAACCAGACACTATTGTGAAAATACATTAACATAATAAATACATTGAACATTTCTACAAATCATGTCTCCACGGAGAGAGCAAAGCCTAATTTAACCCAATGCGTGAAGTTGTGGACGTGGAGCTGGTGCAAATACAAGCGTCAGATGTGTGTCTAATATAAAAATATATATTTATTCTGTTTTTCTTGTTTTCCCTTTTAATTACCAATCATTTGATGCGCTTTGGTCCACTCTCTGTATATGCTGCCTAGGTCCCTAGGTCTAAAATCTATAGTAAAACATGCCGTTTTCTTGTAAATGGTTGTATTAATCGAGTTTGTTTAATATATTTTCATTAAAGTGGAAACCAATTTACAAAATAATTGGTGCTTCCCCTTTAAAATTTGATTACAGGCAGAAACCAAAGCGGAGAAATAAAATACTGAATTTGTTTGATAGATATACCAAATGATTTTGTCATTTTTTGACTAATTAAGTTTAACCACATGTACACATTCCAGAATAAACATGTCAGCTATTTTTATTTATTTAAAAGCTTGTATTGGTTCAAGAGAACTAACTAGTCCATTCATTCATTCATTTTCTTTTCAGCTCAGTCTCTTTATTAATCTGGGATCGCCACAGCAGAATGAACCACCAACTAATCCAGCATATGTTGTACGCAGCGGATGCCGTTCTAGCTGCAACACTAGGAAGCATCCATACGCTCTCATTCACACACACATACACTAGAAACAATATTTTAGCTTACCCAATTCACCTATACCACATGTCTTTGGACTTGTGGGGGAAAGCACCCGGAGGAAACACGGGGAGAACATGCAAACTCCACACAGAAACACCAACTGACTCAGCCTAGGCTCGAACCAGCAGCCCTCTTGCTGTGAGGCGACAGCACTACCCACTGCGCCACTGTGTCGCTCCTAATTAAGTAGTATATGTGGTCAAAATACAAGAAAGTCATCTGCCATACATGCTCAGTTTTGGGTTTTGAGAGATAAAGCTGAAGCTGGATCAGGTTTCTAAGAAAGCAACCAATGGAATGTTTTCCAAGATAACCAAACACCTAAGTCTGCCATGAGCAGCCATGTGTATTTCTTTCAGCCCCCTTTTTTTCCGTCACTGAAATTGTGTATCTTTTATCGATCAGTGTAGTTAAACAACCTTGACAGGGCACTCTTTTCTCTCTCCCTCTCTCTTTCCCTCTCTCTGTCCTTCTGTCTGCTGAGGCTAATTTCATGTTTGGAAAATGCATCTCTTCCTATGAATTCAATTATCTCCAGCTCCACATCCAAAACATTGCTGTCTGCCCACCCCCAAACACTATCCAAACACAGCGCATAAGACTTCTCATTTTTAACTCGAGAGTGCCTTTTTACTTTTGAACACATGCGAGTGTGCGTTGGCATGTATATGTGCCTGACTGTGGCTTTTTTCCCTATGTGCATGAGTGGTCCGGAGATATTTCGTCATGTCTCCATGAAATATTTCTGAAATGGATTTCCCCATAAATGTACTGATAGGAAATCATCACCCTATATATTTCAGAATCTGACCTTTGTTTTGAAGTATACTCCATTACATTCACTCAGGAAGTCAATGTGTGGTGAAATCAGAGCTGGATGACATATATTTGTGTAGTTTACAGCCAGGTGGAGATCTAGGCCAGTACAAACAAATGAAAAGATTATCTTGCTCTCCTACTGTTAAGCACGGCAGCTAATGTGTTTGCCATTAAAAGATGATAGTTGTCTCATATTTCATTTCCTCTTCTTCAACAAAGTATTTATTTCCAAAAACCATGAAAGTAGTAGATTTTTAAAGGAATTAAAATGTTGTCATTAGATTAGATTAGATTAGATTCAACTTTATTGTCATTACACATGTACAAGGCAACGAAATGCAATTTACTGACCTTTCACTTATTCCAAACCGGTTTGATTTTTTTCAAAGAAAGAAAAAAGAAAGCTGGAAACCTGTAATCATTGGCTTCCACAGCATTTTTTTCTCCTGTGGAAGTCAGTGCTTACAGTTTTTCAGCTTTCTCCAAAATATCTGCTTTTGTGTTCAACAGAATAAAGCAGCTAATAAAGGTTTGGAACCACTTGAGCGTGATTAAATAACTAGTGAGTAAATTTTCAGTTGTGGGTGAACTAAACAGTACTAGACATGACCCATTTCATGCTCTGATTGAACTCAAATTAAGATGTTTTAACAATGCGTTTGGCACTTTGTGAAGTGCTTCCAAATGCCAAGTTAACAAACCCAAAATCTGTTACTTGGCCTTCGTCAGAGGAAATGGTGTACATCTGGTGTAAATTAACAGCATGGGACTTGATCAGTAGTGTAAAAACGTAATCTGTGGCTCCTTCTGGTAGTAAAACTATTATGAAACACCTTAACATCTCAGCAAATTATGAAGGTGTGAGGAAGAGTTTATAGACATAAACACACCAATAGGGTGACTTTTTTTAGCTGTAAACATAGTATTAAATTTGCTTGATTTTATATTTGTGTTCAGGTATAATTATATATTTTGGTCACTGAATCATAAAATGCATGATTTAAAGGAAATAAATCCTACTGTGTTAGTGTTTGGGGAGCATACCATTTTTATTTTTAGATTTTTACACTATTTTTTACAATTAAAATAAATAACCATAACAACGCTATAGTAAAGTGGTTCTAAATGTATTTTAAAATGCTAATTATATTAATTATTATTAATATTAGGGTTCTTCTGAGTGTGCTAGTTTAGGAGACTTGCCAGTTTAGGAGACTCTTAGCGGCACTCAGAGCGGCGGTTCTGGTGTGCGACCTGCAGGCAAGTTCGTTATTTTATTTTCAATGGAGAGACGCGCACGTTAGGGCAACGTGCTCGCACTTTCCAGCTGCACCTAGTTAAGATCACAGGGAGTAAGTTAAAGTAAAGGGAGCTTCTGTGATCGCGAGAAATGCAAACGGCTGTTTAAGGTAGACGCAATGAAAAGTACACATGTTTGCAAACCTACCCAAGCGATCATGTTGTGAATGTTGATCTTGTGTTGAACCCAATGAGCCTTGCATCTAAAAATAGAGCAAAGGTGTTCCTTTAGTGACATCGCTTTGACTCACACGCTGAAAATGGCGGACGTGAAATACCAAACTGAGGATATAGTGATGCGCGCCTGTCAATCAAGATTGGTGGGTGGGGGGACCGCACTCCTACGTCAAGTTGCGGTCGCTCTAAAAACCGCTCCAATTGGTCCACCGTTTTTATGTTGTTAAAATGAATAAAAAAAAACCCACTGGGTGTGTTTATATCACCCCAATATGACGGTCTATACACTATACCTACATGCATGTCTGTCCAAACAGCTTGAAAAATAGATTTTTCACCATAGGTGCCCTTTAATTATACTGATTTGGTGCTTGAGAAACACACAATATTATTTTTACTGTTGAAAAAACATGTTTGTGCAAACATTGCTTAATTATTTTCAGGATTCTTTGTGTAATAGGCCATTTATAAGAACAGCATTTATTTGAAATTGAAATGTAATTTTTGTAAAAAAAAAAAAAAAAAAAAAAAAAATATATATATATATATATATATATATATATATATATATATATATATATATATATATATATATATATATATATATATATATATATATATATATATTTTTTTTTTTTTTTTTTTGATCAATTTCATTCATTCTTAGTATTATTTCTTTACTCAACCTAAAGCTTTTGAATGGCAGTTTAGCTATTCTAAACACAACAGTTTTATGAAATATGTTTTTTGTTACTCTTCCTGTACAGACCAAACGCCTAAAAACATTTACTGTTCCTGTGGTAACATGGCCTATTTGCATCAGTTAAAGAGTCCCTAGTCTTTTGCCTTGAAACCTGAGAGATGCTACCAGTTGATATTGACTTTCTTTCATGAGACCTGATACAACAAGCTATTTGACAAAACATTGCCATGAACAAAACATCTTTCCAAAACAGAACAGCAAGCTACTGGAGGTTTCAGAATACATTTACATAAGAGACTTTGGGACTCTTTATAAAGCCAAACCATCGGTTTAGTCACTCAGGCCCTGGTATTAGTCACTTTCAACCTGGTGATTGTTCACCCAAAAATGAACATTTCCATTTATTTTACAGCCATCCAGGATGTTGGTGACTTTTTGTATCTGTAGAACATTAAAGAAGATTTTTTGCTGAATCTGTGGTCCTTGGTGATTCGTATAAAGTGAATAGTTTTTTATTTTTGATGTTAGGAATAAACGCATATAAACAAGTCTAAATAAATACCCTGAGGTGATTCTGGAGACTCTTCATGGCTAGGCAAAAATTCTCAGGGAACCCACCAACCAGTGTGCATCAACCTAATAAAATAAAGAACCACAGATTAAGCGTCAAATGTTATTTAAAGGTGCTGTGTAATGACTGTATGACTCTTCTAAAGCATAAAAATGCCATATGTTTGCAGATATTTAAGAGACATGCTAAAAACTGAAAAACTGAAAATGCTGAAAAACAATGCTGAAGTCAGATATTCTGCTTTGAAACTGTGTTTTCCGTTGCCTGAACGTCTGTCTTTGTTTTGGTAATTTTAACCTGCCCAATGCCAGTTTAGCCAATTGTATTTCACTCCCCAGGTTGCCTTGATGGAAAACTGCGTATTTCATTCATTCATTTATTCATTCATTCAGGAAGGCTTTGAAAGCATGCGTTTGTGACCGAAATGCGACCTCCAGTGGACAGTAGCAGACTCCGATATGAGACGCAGTTCCACATGAGGTTATTAATTAGCAAATAATATAAATATTATGAACATAAACATTAGGTGAGCAGGTTACATTGTAACCCCATGTCCTAACAACATGCTTCATGAGGAGATAGTGATAAGCAATGATAAGCAAGCATGATAAGCAAGCAGTGATAAGCAGTTTGGCTGTTTGCATCAGACGAAACACGATAGAAATTTAAATATAACCATTCAGAAGCACCGAATATGCACTCACTCACGAAATGGTAAGGTTTATAATCAAATTAATACATATTAAATCTCTTTAACATTATTAAATGTACATCCTGAATCACTCATATGTGTTTAGTTCTAAAGTTCAATTTCAAACGGTGTATTTTAGTTTCAAGGTCTGAGGTGAATTATCTGCTGCTGCTTTCAGTAGTATGGCAATAAATGTCATGTAAAATGGCATTCAAACTCACATTGAGTACGTTTACATGGACACCAAAAATTCGATTTTAATGTAATTAAGACAATACTCTGATTAAGAGTCTACCACGTAGACAGCAATTTTTGATTAATTTAATCCGATTAAGGTCATAATCGAACTAAAGAGGAATGGAATTTAGACATGTGGAGTATGCCGATTTAAGTCGCATTATTTAAGTGCAGTACAGAAATGTAAGCACCTTAATCAAACTATTACCGTCATGTAGGACTTTTCGCCGCGTTTTGCGACAGGCTAGTCCACACACACACACACGACTGTTTGACACTCTTTGCACCTACCAAGTGCAGACCAAAGACACCTGCATCGTGAAATGTTTTTTTTCATAACGCATTCAGTATGCGGTATGAACTTCAACTCGCATCCAATATCTCGTTTGTCATGGGGGGCATGCATGAAATGTTCCCGAATGAAAGTGAAAGTGCCAAACTGCAGTTACAGTTGACAAATTAAAAACGAAACACCCGAAATGACATGAAACTTCGGAGGAAATGCGGATAGCACGGTGACACAATGACGTTAATCGAATTATGTGCTATAACATGTAAAACGGGATCATGAAAGGAACATTCAAAAAGCAACTCATGTAAATACCTTAATCTTATTATTGTCTTAATTAGATTAAGCCAAATAATTCGATTACTGATGTCCATGTAAAACGTAGTCATTGTTAGCATTTAACACTGAATAAAGCACATGAGGTGTATACCTGAGGTGATCATTGTCATAGTTTTCTGTTGTTCACTTGTGAGAAATATATCATTTTGATATAGGTCTTGGTCTTGGTTAGGACAAAAACTCCTTTTAACATGGAGAATATTCAATATATATCGTGTGCTGTTGCTTTTATTTAGAACACGGTTTAAAATTACTCGCTCCCCTCCTCAATCTGGCAACCTGCACCTGCGTTTGTTTTGATCCGGAAGTGCATTACCTAGTTCAACCTCTTGGTGTTAAACTTGCATACTGCACCTTTAATGTTCTACTACTAATAAAAAAAATTCAGCTGCATGCTGGATGACCTGAAGGTGAGCAAATTTTCATTTTGGGTGAACTAGCCTTATATATTTTCAGTGATCAGATCTCAAGGTCAGCGACATATTACCTTTTCAACTTGGTATTAAAGTGTTAAGATATGTATTTATATTACATTGAGACCCTTCCTTCTTGTTTCACCACACTTTCCATCTCTTTCCAAGCAATGTCAGTGCAGTGCACCAATGAATGAACCTATGTTTCCCAGCAGGAAAGCAAGAGAATGAAAAGAATGTGGATGCCAATTAAAATTTGGATCGTAATCTATGTGTTTTTGTACAACACATAACTTGTATAATTTGTTTTTGTGCGCTTTCTCCCAGCATGTTTCATAATGAACATAATGTTAGGTCAGAATATGTGGCCTTTTTGTGGATGTGTAAAGGCATTCAATCACATGAACATTTACAATATGAAAACAATCAAATCAAATAAAAGTGATTTAATAGGGACAACCTCAAACCATTTCAGACCTTGTTTACAACTGTATTTAGTGTTCTCCAATCTTAATACCAACCATAAACAGGGCGCAATTTTCCTGTTCTTACAAAAGTCATTAAAATCACTGAATCTGTATGATTAAGTACCAACAACATAGGAATCACACAATGTTTGTTTAAAATGACAATATAAATGTGGAGCAGTCAGTGTTATCAGCATGAAGCAGTTTCTTCTGTTAATAAGTACACAGTTCACAGAGTATCATGAAGAATGTCAACACTGTAAAATGGCCCTTGTAATCAATCTAACGATCCAGACAGGGTTCATCCATCATGCCTCTAGGAGGATCAGTAGACTTTTTTTCCCCCCTTGTAACATTTGACATGGTTAACATTTAAGACGGATGTTTCATTTCAAAACTACACTAGACACATTCTGCGAGAGGTGTGTTAACTGTCAAGCGTGTTTGTTAGTGGTTAAAAGGGATAAATGCTTAGGGGCGCTTTGGATTTATGGGGCTTTTTACTTGCAAGCAAAGTGCTGTAAAACCTTCATAGTAGAAGGTGTGACTAGGAACTCTAGCCACTAATGATAGAGCAAAAACATTTTATTAGTCCAACACCATGCAAAGCTGAGAAAACAAAAAATGAAATTGATGTGCACAATGGATGAGAACACTACTGTACTAAGTAGGCTGAAAGATTAATGCTACCCCCAAAACAATACATGGTGGTGTGGTGTGGAGAAGAACTCAAGGAGAACTTTAACTGTGATTCATAGCCATAGTCTTGGTTTTGCATTCATTTAATATGTTATCATGCATACATCCATACATTTTTGAATGCAAATGAGTTTAAGAGCTGAAGTGATTTTTATGATAAAAGGCATCATGTTTTTTAGTGTCATGGTGAATTTTAATGCAATATAACAGTCTTGGCTTGGCTTTTAAAGTACCTCATAACTTTCAAGTTGCTGTAGGGCATGTCTGGAGATCTGAAAGACAACCTTGGTGATGAGTGGATGTGCAAATTTCCCTTTGCAAAATTACTTTTCAAAGTCAGTGTGCAGATGTGAATAGCTTACGACTGAGAAATGGTTTCTAAAGGTTGAAAGCTTGGGACACCAAGTCCATGTCAAAGAACTAGTGGTGATGGAAACTGACTTTCAACTCGCCAGTCAAATGTGTCTGGTCTTATCTGCGCGACAAGCTGCGTGTAAACACACTGAACAGATGGCTGGATCTAGAATGTGAAAGGATGTACCTTTTTACAGACCGGCAGTATTCTGCATCATCATTCCACAAGAAGTAAATACAAATAGTGCTGCACACGTACAAGCTATGAACATAGCAGCATTTACTTATCATTTTCACTTCAAACTAATTTGTCGATGACCAGAGTGATTTGCTTGTGGAAGTATTTGACAATCTTGACTTGCATCATTTGTTTTGTTTCATCACTTTAATTTTTTGACCTCCTGCTCTTGGGTGTGTTTCCGAAAATTGTTAGCCAACTAGGGTTGCAAGTTGTGTTGTTACAAACATAGTTCGTTGATTTGGCATTTCCCAAATCCATCGTTCCAACGAACATTCACAAACTGCGTCCCAAAACGTCTATGCTTGCAACTACACCTCTGGAGCTGTAGTTAGAAACATAGTTCCTGGCTGTGTTCTATTCCCAGTTATCCCCCCTATGCCCTATTCGTTTAAAACATTCTAACATTTAAACTTGGAATGATTATTTTTAAAAGCATTAGGGTCATCTTTCTTAGGTGTAATTTGCTCTCAAAGTATTTTTACAGTTCAGTGTTAGCAATCAATTACAATTGCGTTGCCTTCGCAGTGCACTTTGAAAACATTGATGTCATTTTGAACACAGCCGTGGCTCATGACAAAAGCTATAGGTGACCTATTATTTAAAAGCGTAATTTGTTACGTCTCCAAAGGTTGTGGAGAAAAAAAAAACATAGCATACGTTAATGCTTTTAATTAATAGTTAAATTTAGTTTTTAAATTTAAATTAATTTTAAATTTTAAATAAATTTTAAATTAAGTAACTGTACTGTATGTGACATAGGCCTGTTGGTTAGAACATTTCTGCAGTGGTTTACATGTGTCAAATTGTAAAAGTAGACTTTTCAAATAAATAAATAAACAATATCCTACTTAATAATAATAATAATAATAGTCATCATCATCATCATCATTAATATTATTAATATTAAAGTATTTTTTTTTATTTCCTAATAAATAATAAATATTAAATTTCATTTCTTAATAAATGGCCTCATTATTTATTTATTTATTTATATGATTTATGTGATATTAGAATATGTGTTAGCTTTTGTAAGTGATTTTATGTTTTAAAATAGCATATGGAATATTCTGAATAATATTTGTAAAGGAAACTCAGGCCCTATATGTGCCATTTACATATATTTAAATTAATATGGAAAACGAGTGCATGTTTTTACCAAAACTAATATTGGATTTTTTAAAAATGCGTGTGTAAAACAATATAATTTGCACAAAGAAACTATGGGATTCTTCTGTAAAGAAGTAGTTCCTCCACCCCGTTTAGAGCATCATTATGGGCGTTTTACGTTATAACTAACATGGTTCAAACGATGGATCTGCGACAGAGAAACTACGGGTTTTGGGAAACACTCATTACTAAATCGTTCTTTTTCCAAATGATGCATCGTACTATGGTAGTTCAGCCGTGAGTTATGTCATTGTTTGGGAAACGCACCCCAGATTTGTTGCTGAACAAGCAAATCAGAGCACTCTCTCTTACCAACTGATCATTTTACATGGTAAATAGGGAATAAGAACAAAACAAACAAACCATCCGACCAATGGCTTGGTGTGTACCGGTCTGTAGGCCCTTTTTCAAACTGGTAGGAATTAGCATTCAAATGGTACTTGTGACTATTCCCAGCAGGCACAAGACGTCAACATGACATCAGATTGACATTTTACCTCATAGTCGTGGGGAATTTTTTTAAAGAACGTCTAAAATTCATTTAGAATTTTGTTTAGAATTGAAAATTGTCTTGACGTCAGAAACCAACGTCAGGTCGACGTCAATGTCCAACGCAATCTAAAATCAACCAAACATCAACGTCTAATGATGTTACAGCTAGATGTTATGTGGACACACCACTATGATGTCTATCAGACGTTGGATTTTGGTTGCCATACCTGACGAACAAATGTCAGTATTTGATGTCAATATGATGTTGGTTTAAGATGTTGGCTTAACATTGGATCTTCAACACAGCCTAAAATCAACCAGATATCAACGTCATTTTATGTCGTTATTGGACATCAAAATAATATCCTTAGACACTGGCTAGACATTGAATATTGGTCACCTGAGGTCACGACCTAAATCTAACCTAATATTAAAACATCTTATGATGTTGTGTGCCTGCTGGGGTTGTGTTCAGATTTCATTTAGACCTTGGAAGGGTGTTCATCTGCTCAGAGTAGGAAAGCAAGCAAATAAATGTGAATGTGTGTTTTGCTCCAGTGCAGTAAGGTTTGAACACCTTATTGTACTATGCTTTCTCACAACACATCACACAAGGGTTTATACATCAAACGTGCTCATATACTGAGCAGCAGTATAACGGCAGGGCAAAACAGTGTTTAGTGCATGCTGATTCTTGTGATTATAAACAAATTTGTATAATTTTTTCTGTCTTTGTTGCTGTCTCCAATTTCATTGAACCATGAACTTGAATGTCTTAAAAAGTGCTGTTTTATGAGCCTGTTGACCTCTTGACCTTCTGCAGCCTTTTATTACTGAGCAAAGGGCACTTTACCACAAAAATGTCAAAATAATTTGACTTTCAAAACTTCCAATATAGCGTTTCCACCATATGTTTCCCATTACTTTGTCAGTGTAACCACAGATAACCCCTGTATACTGCAAGGGTTTCTTTAGAGTTGAGACAGCTTTGGAAAGGAACTGTTTGCATTATAATCTTAAAAATATAGGGTCTTGTTCATTTAATTTGTTTTTCTTGGGTTATACACCCTTAAAAGTGGTTTTCACAGCATAACAATCTACTGGACGTTGTAGTTGCATTCAACCCTTTTTTTTTACATGTTGGTGCGATTAATATCTAGTGAAGATTTTCTGTGCATAATATTACAAATTCTCAACAACAATTACACTGAAAAGAAGGAGAAACAATTCATCAATCAATATTTGCCATAAGTGTATTGTTTTAATACTAAAACTAAAAGTAACTAGGTATTGTGGCAAAATTTTGATATTTAAATTTTATGAGATCATTAGTGAAGTGAAAATATTAAAGCAGTATTAGAATATGAATAAGCTTTTTCTACTGTAAAGACCCTTCTGAGCAGTTGGAAGCTTAAACTTAATTTAAAAGACACACAGTTCTCAGCATATTTAAGTACACCCCCTTTCCAAAAATGAATATTATATACATTTCTCAATTAATATAGTCAATATATTTTCGTGCATTTAAACAAAACTATTTCATTAAACAGTTATATACATTAAAATAAGAGTTTGGTCACAAAGATAACAAAGATAATACATTTGTATTTAAAAACAAATCCTAACTACACAATTTCAACTAAATTTGATATTTTTAAGTTTCCCTTTAATTTTATATTTTCCTGCCATATGTTAATTTTGGTGTACTATTGTTTGTACTGTTCTCTTTAAGATTAGTTCCAGTTTTGGGTTAAATATTGACTAATCTAATGTCTACACAAATAAATTACTATATAGCATAGAAAATATAAATTTTAAAGAGTGATCTGTGATGGGGTACTACTCATTTAAGCTGAGCGCTATTATTGAATGTCAGAAGTATTGCATTTAACTTGTTTTTGATTAAAAAGGTAAATATTTATTCAAGACAGTCAAGCAATTTAACGTGTGACACCTAGAAGGGCATGTGATTTCAGCCACCCATGAAGCACAGAATTCATCAGAGGCTGGATCTTGCCTATGGGGTTGAACACCATGTGTGGCATCAAGTTACCTTTAATTCACTTTCTCTTTCCTGCCTTCTTTTGAAGGATCTTTTTTTTTTTGTTGTTTTTGTTTTTTTTGTTGTTTTGTGTTTTTGTTGTTCCACCCACTCAGTGTGGTTCAGAGAGCATAATGTAGGTAAAGGTTGCAGCTGTGACAAGGAACGAACCTTACAACATTCAAATCTTGTATTTATTAGTACAAGCACACGCGTCACTGAAGAGCTTATATGTGGTGTGTGTGTGTGGGTTGCTTGAATCAACAGAGCACTTGTACGTTAATAACATATGTGGTTTCCTTCTGTGAGGTTTGACGCCCACAGCTGACCAAATCTTTCTAATTTCAACTCGAGCAATAATTAAGCTGTTTTGATTAACTTATGTGCCCTTTGAGAAAAAAAATTGTGTGTAAAATGTATAGTTACAATTACTTTTTGTGTGGTCAAGTGATCTTATAGCCTTGTTTGTCATTTCAGTTTCATAAAAGTGTTCCACTGAGTGGTACGGTATGGTTCAGTATGCTTTTATGGCCGTTTCCACTGTCAAAAGGCGCACAGAACCGAACCGTACCATTTTTTCGGCACTCTTTGCAAAGGGTACCAAGGGTACCAAAAGGCGGAGCTAGCCGCGCATCTGAACGCTATTGATTAACAGATTTACGTCATTCACTCACGCAACAAGCCAGAATGAATATAAAGGGACCGCCATTTTTAAATACACAGCCGAGACATTACACCGTAATAATATATTCATATAATAACGAGCCATGGTCGACCCGAGCTCAAACAAACCTTGTCGTCGTCTTGATGAACAGCCACAAAGCCAAGAAGAACAAAATCTGCTGTGCCCTGTTGTTGCTTTACGAGCCCGTCTAAAAGTGCGAGCAGTTTAACTTTGTCCAGAGAGCTCGCGATCTTGTCTATATTTGAAATAACGAACTTTTTGAGCTCATATTAATAATGTGCTCGTGATCATTGAAGTGCTTGATATCCGATCCTGTCAGAAAGAGACAAACGAGAGTGAAGTGTGAAAACACAAAGGAGAAGCCGGAAAAAATGCAGCAAATGATGTGTCTGCAACCTAAAACATGAACAAACTGCCATGTTTAACTATTATCATCACCTTGTGAACTATTATGAACTCGGAATGACGGAATTATTTCTAATGAGAGGCTACACGTGCTGCTGAAGACACATATGAGAGGTTTGCACTGACTGGGGGCTGTATTTCGTGTTGTTTTTGCTCATTAATTTATGCTTAAATGTCATCCACTGGTTGGTTTTTATATTTATTTGCATATTTTTACTCATAATTTAAAGCTTGTCCAGCTCCCGCTTTACTTCCTTTCCACTATGGCCATAGTGGCATGGCTGCCATGGTATCTAGTGAGGTATTCCTGTGACAAAAGTCTTAATGTTGTCAGAACAGCTTCATGATACAATGAGCCCAGAGCGTTTCCCTGGAGAGAGGAATTACGGGTACATTTTCCTTAGAAACAACCACAAGTCCACGTCAGCTGAATTAAAGCCCGAACTCTCAATTGTTGTGCAAAACATTTCCCGCTTCCTCTCTGAAAAGATCATTCAAAGCACACTTACTCCTGAAAAGGTTATTTAAAAGGTTAATTTCAAGAAGTTAGCTGGCACAGTTACTGCAATTGAAGCATTCAAATTCACCTCAAGGACAACCTAAGGATGTACTGTTTCCACATTTACACCACCTCCCTGAAAATAAAGGAAGATGTGGATGAATTTATCAAGTTCATGGTTCAGTCTTTCCTCTTGTTCCACCTTTTAGACTACATGTGGTCTGAGACCTTAGATGGGGTGTTTCCTGTTTAAGAGCCTAAACGGGATGTTTTTCCCATGAAAGCAGTGTCAAAACTGGAGCATGGTGAGCAAAGGCATGTTTGAGTTTAGCATTGTCTCTTGAGTCCTCTTACAACAAAGGGGAATGGATTAGCTGCTAAGAGTGCAGAGAGTAAGACATTTAATGTGAAGGAGGTACATGAAGCTAAAATCACAGATCAGGATAGATAGGGCTGTAAATATACTAAAAAATGCTCTTTCAGTGTAATATACATTGGAGATTTAGTTAGGACAGAAATACTTTGATCTAAGAATGGAAGGTCAAAAGATGTTGTATTAATGCTTGCAGAAAGTAAAAGGAAGCACACATGAATGAGCCTTCAGTGATTGATATCTAACAAAAGAAAATAAAGAAAAATTTAACATTTATTGACTCGGGATTTTGAGGGAGTTCTGTGTTTTTTCACATTTACAACAATCCAAAATATGCTAATTATGAATTATGCCATTATATGTATCTGAATAAACCATTTATCATTCCAGGTTTAAATAGTTACCAATGAAGCTATTGTTGTGGGAGTGAGTCTGACCTTACTGTGTCAAATTAATAATCAACAGTGCTGAAAAGTCAGGACTGTGACCATCCTTAGTTAATGATAAAAACCTGGGCTCTAGTAGTGATCATATAACTGAAGAAACCCCTTGCTTTTCAATTCAATGGTTTGAATGTAACATTTTTCAAAGACATAAGGTGTGAATTACACATTATAGAGCTTTGTGTTAATGCCCACCATTAAAAATATTGTGGAACAATCAATCTATGTTTTGGACAACGTTGACAACTTGATAAAGTTCATGTTGAAACCTTTTGGTTGGTATGTGTTGGTTGAAATACTCCTCTGGTAATTAAGTTGTTTGATCAAAATCATTCTATTTCACTTCTGATTGAAGTCCACTTTAGATGTCTTATGATTTTTTTCACCAGAGTCACATATTTAAATTAATAACATTATGTCTACATTTATAGGTCTACTAATTGTGTATTTTTATTTATGTCCATTATTTGTACAAGGTTTTATAAAATATGTTCTTCAGATGATTGTGACTGACCCTTTTATTTATTTATATTTTTTCACAGGTGATCTTTCCCCTGTGCAGATGTCACCAATATCCCAGTCTCAGTTCATTCCACTGTCTGAAATATTGTGCTCTGTCATATCAGACCTGAATGCAGACCATGTGGTTGTAAACCAAGAAGCATTAATCAATCACATGATGAAATCACACCCAGGTAATGCAATATGGTGCTGTTCACTTAATGTGCATACCTGTACAGCACATTGTGTTTTTTGTTTTAAATTTCCATGTGAAAAGAATATATTAACATGAGTAAAATTTGTTTCAGGAATGACCATTCCCACTCAAGACATCCTGTACAATGCTCTGGGAACTCTTATTAAGGAGAGGAAGATCTATCACACTGGCGAAGGCTACTTTGTAGTGACCCCTCAAACATACTTCATTACCAACAACATGGTAAAAGAGAGGAATTGGTGGAGTGCTGGTGACAATGACCTGCCATCACCTCCTCCCATAACGTACTTGGTGAGCAATGAGAGTTGCATGGACACCTCCAGTGAGGTGCCTGTCATGGCCCACTGTAAGTCCTGCAGTTGCTTCACCCCTCCGTCCATTGTACCTCCATCTGTCCAAGACCACCAATCCATCAGCATCAGTGATTGCACTGGGAAAAGCCTCAAATGGCCCAAAGAGCACAAGCCCTCTGTTCAGCACCAGTCCACATCTACTGCAGCAGATTATCAAGCCAGTGAGGTGAGCAAATCCACCACCACAAGCCGCAAGGAGAAGGAGAAAGCTGGACGCAAATTTGGGCTCAGCCTCTTCAGACGAAACACAGGAAAGAAGGACAACAAGCTTAAGAAAGAATATGCCACATTCTCTGCACAATTCCCACCCGAGGAATGGCCTGTCCGAGATGAAGATGACTTAAACAACCTTCCCAGGGATCTAGAACATGCCATCATAAAACGGATCAACCCAGATCTGACTGTGGACAATCTAGTAAAACACACCGTTCTTATGAAGAAGCTTGAAGAGAAAGCTGAGAAAGGCATGGAGAAAGCTGTGGACAAGGGTATTTCCACTGAAGCTCTAGTACCTAAGCAGAGACACCATACGTCAAAAGCCATGGGAAAGAAATCAGCCCCTAGAACTACCCGCAACAAGAAAAGAGTACCTTCGTCCAAAGAGAAACAAAGGACAAAGAATAAGACCTTGCAATGTGCTGAAGAATTAGAGGCAGATGATCAAATTTTACCTCATCTCAGAGGAGAATATGCCTTGGATGAACCTGACAACCCTGAAGAATGTACCCATCTGAATCAAAAAAGTGTCTACAAGAAACAGATAGACAACCCATTTCTGGGATTGCCAGGAAGAGACATGGAAACAAACATCAACCATATGGAACAAAAAAGGAGAGAAGGCAAGATTCCGGTTACGGGACACAGGGAAAGACCAGGACACAGGTCAAAGTCTTGGGATCCTCATCGGCCCAAAGCAATCATTGACAGTGTTGACAAATCTCAAACAATGAAGGATGTACCCAGTGAACAACTCCATGACAGAACACACACTGTGGACTCCACCCTGGATGTACAACCAGTTCAAGAGCTTTGTGGAGGATACAGTTCGGCCTATCCTGAGACCAGCACACTGAGAATAGAGGACAAAATTAAGCTGAGAGAGAACAAAGTCCGAAGCAGAGAGTTCAGAAATGGAAGAATAAGAGAATTTAAAAAGCAGGATGTAGACCAGAGACATGTTCCTGAGCAAAAGAACATTGTGGATCATCCTACACATTGTGATACAACAGAAGTACTTCTCTCATGGCCTAAACCAACAATTCAGCGTAGACTTTCCCTTCATCTAATAAACAGTAAAGATGAGTCTCATCATCGTCCTGATCTACTGTCCTCACACCACCAAGTTGGCAACATAAGTGTTCATCAGCTCTCAGATTGTCAATCCTTGGACAGAAACACAAGTCACACTGAGAGTGAGGTGTATACAGATGATGAACATCGCATCTACCAAAAGACTGACGCAGATGAGGATGACTGTAGCTCCGTCTGCTTGAATGAAGAAGGTGTGCTTAACTCTGAGTTGTTACAAACTAGTAAAGCTCATTGCAATGAGCCTGTCTGTGTAGATGGTGGTTGGGATGCCCATTTCAAGGAGGAACATGCTCATCACAAACCCATCAGAACCACATACAGGCAGCATGAATTCAGGTGGCAGTCTTCAGATCACAAAGTCCTTCGTAATGGTCCTAAAGAAGAAGTCCATATTCTTAGGAAAAAACAACATGAATGCAGTTTGGCAAATGATGAACATGCTGAAACCCTCGAAAGCAGTATTTTTGACTACTGTCAGACAAGCGAAGTGGAGTCCGATTCAGAGACCTTACATAAATCTGCAGATGAAGCAGATGCTGGAAAATCTAACCACTGGATCTGTCACCCAGATTTAAAAGATTGTCATCAGTGCACAATACAAACATCCGAGAATACAGGCAACATCAGTGCAAGCATAAGTGAGCCTACAGGGGCCTGTGCAGGAGAAACTACAGAGAGTCAGAGTTACACAGCAGATAGTGGCATTGACTCTCCGAGGTTAGTCTGATGTCACTTAGCTGAAAGTTGTGTTTGTTCCATTAATGTAAGCATGTAGTCATGCTTCTATAATTGAAAGATATACACAAACATTCATATTGCGATTCAATTTAAGCACTAAGTGCAGTATAAGCATGGGTGTACAGTCTTGCTCCTGGCTCCTGGAGGGCCACTGTCTTGAAAGGTTTAGCTTCATCCAACTCTTAGGTCTTAGACTCGATTCCTGGAGGGCCGCAGCTCTGCACAGTTTTGCTTCAACCCCAATCAAACACTGCTGATCCAATTAATCAAGGTGTTCAAGACTACTAGAGACTATTGAGCAGGTGTGAGTTGGAAGTGGTTGGAGCTAAACTATGCAAAGCTGTGACCCTTCAGGAATTGAGTTTGAGACCATTGATACAACTTTAATAAAGTTACCTTGAAGTTTCTAGTAAGTGTGAGATGCAGAGATGGTCAGAATTTGGGTTTGCAGCTCTACCATTAGAGAAAGCATAACAGTCAGTTTGGATCACATCTGCCTTTCATAACCAGTCACATTACAGTCCTGATGTCCATTAGCTTTCTGTCAGTCCGTTGTGCAATAGTTATTTGCTGTTTGCTGATACCATTGAAATGAATAAGAATCCTACATTGAATCGTACATTTCGCTAAGTTGTCGTATGAATACCGAATGAAGCAGAATTTTTTCTGTTCCAAAATAAGCCATTTTTATTCAGCATAGTGTAGTCTCTCCTTCATTGTCATAAAAATGTGTGAAGGTTTTCTTTTACTGTCTCGTTTAGAGTAACTCCTGAAATAAGCAACTTAAGTATCTAATAACTGTAAATAATAGACTTTGAATGAGTGCTGTGCTCCTGTCTACATTCAATGCATCCTCGTTATTAAGAACACATCTGGGTTTTTTCATGCGTCCTCTGCAAGAACAGTCTTATGCTGGATTATTCTTTCTTTGGCAGTGGATGATGATCTTACATAAGAACACAGGGATGCAAGATTGCATTAAAATGCATATTGAGAAACAACCACTGTTTTGGATAAAGGCTTGCCTTCAATTGGCTTTGTCTGAAAATCTCGATTAGCTGGTTCAGGTGTGTTTAATTATGGTTGGAGCTGAATTCTGCAGGACAGGTTTGGACACTCCTGGTTTAGGAGCATGGGCTGCATTTATACTGCAAGTCTTAATTCATGGATCTAATCTTTGACCATATATCTCATTTTGATTGACCTTCCTAATGTTGATCATCAGTTACATTTTTCAGAAGCTAACAAAAATAAACACAACATTGATTAATTACACAAAAGGAAAACAAACTTTTTTTAATGCTGCAATCATAAAGACTGCTTCAATATATTCCACTTTGGTGACACGATAGCTCTGGGACAGGCCCGAATGCTGAACTCATGTCCAATATTATCAAGAAGAAATGGGTACAAAATGTCCATCATCTTTGGAACACACATTAAAAGTTCACGAAACACCAAAACACATTTGTTGACAGACATATGTCCCACAATGCTAAAAACACTAAGAGGTTACATACATTTTTACAAAAAAGTAAAAATTTGGTTGCTTTTGGATTGTTTAGAGCAAATTTATTCATTCAATAATTTTCTTTCCGGCTAAATCCCTTTATTAATCAGGGGTCGCCACAGCGGAAAGAACCGCAAACTTATCCAGCATATGTTTTACGCAGCAGATGGCCTTCCAGCTGCAGCCCATCACCGGGAAACACCTATACACTCTTACATTCACACTCGTACACTACGGCCAATTTAGCTTATTCAATTCACCTATAGTAAATGTCTTTGGACTGTGGGGGAAACCAGAGCACCCGGAGGAAACCTACACCAACATGGGGAGAACATGCAAACACCACACATAAATGCCAACTGACCCAGCCGGGGCTCGAACCAGCAACCTTCTTGTTGTGAGGCAATCGTGCTACACACTGTGCCACCATGCTCCCCTTAAATTCGTTCTTCCTGTTTGAAAATAAATTTTGAAGCAATGTCACGGGGATGAGCTCATGATACAACATGACGTCTTTGAGTTTTTAGCATTAATTCATGAGAACAACTTGGTTCGAACCAATCAGTGCACTCTACTGTGAATGAGATGCAACTTTATTAATATGCGTGATATAACTTCAGAGTCTGAAATGGGGAATTTAATTGCGTGCACTACAGCTGATTTTCACAACACAAACACAGACACAGGGGAGATAGACAGTGATTCAGAGAGCAGCATGTACAGTGTATCTGGGAGCTGTGTGGATGTGGAGGATTTTCAGTCCATAATATTGTAGTGATATTACTGTAAACCTGGTAACTAAATCATTTTGACTAAGGTATGTCTTTAAAAACTGAAAGAGTACTGCTGACGATACTAACTAACTTTGCCATCTGAATGAACATAAACAAAGAACACTGATCACACACTTACCAAATCTGTAAAGACAGGACAAACAATCTGAACTGGAACCGTGTCTTTTTTTAAAAAAAAGACGAGCAGCAAATCCGCATTTCACCATTTCCAGATTTGAAAAAAAGTTCCTTATAAACATATTTTTGTTGCATGTTAGCAGACCACTGTAATCCACACATGTGGGTCCACACGCGAGCTGTGCTTTCATCGGGGGGAAATGGAAACAAAACCTTCGTTGTGCCACATTTATAAACGCAACACTGACAACCCGTGTCTTCAAACAATTCTTCTACTATCTGTTTTAATTACGGTTGGCAACATAACATGGTGTCTCTCTGACCATTGTAACAGGTAAAAGGAGTCTTCGAAACTATATCGTGCATATTAATGAAGTTCCATCTCGTTCACAATAGAGCACGTTTATTGGTGAATGAATGAACAGATGTGCTGAAAGCTCAATGACATCACTTTGTATTGGCTGGTGCAGACTGCCAATCCCCACGCTGGAATTTACACAATGATCTCATCGCCATAACGTTGCTTAATTTATTTTTAAACTGGAAGAACGAATTTGCTCTAAACAATGCAAAAAACTATTTTCACTTGAAATATATGTGTCCTAATCATGTTTTTAGCAACTTGGGACAAATATATGACTCTCGACATCTCAAAAAAAGGTGTTTTGGTGTTTCGTGACCCCAAGATATTTTGGATGAAATACGACAGCTCCCTAATCTTCCATAGACAGCAATGGTCCAAATCTCCTACCACCATTTTAAGGACAGATCAATCTGAATATTTTGAAGCTTTGAGAATACTTTTGGCAATAAAACAAAAATAGTAACTGTATTCAAAATGTCTTTTCTCCCAGAGTGCTCATACACAACCTTTGTAAGAAAGCACAGGCACATTTGAGGTATATGTCAGGAGTGCAACTGAGCAAAACACACATAAAGAGCACAGAGCTCATGACCACCCAACCTATACTGACACTCCAAAAAAATGGTTGAATAAAGTTTTATGTGCACACAAAAATGTTCTCGTAGTTTGAAAATATTCCAATTGAACCACTAAAGGCATATGGTCTGTTCTGAGGAGTTGGGACCATTGATGTGTGTGGAGGATCTAAAATATCTTAATTTGCGTGGTTGGAAAGACATGATGGGAAAGACAGACCTGTCCCAGAGTTATCATGTCACCAAAGTGCAATATATGAAAGGAGTCTATACGACTGTAGTATTTAAAAAAATATTTGCTTTTAATTTTGTCTAATTAATGAGAGTCATTTAAAAAAAATCATTTTTGGGTGAACAAAGCTTTTAATACTATTTATTTAAAATGAGCTGTACATGTCTAAACTATCTTTAATTTTTTTTTGTTTTTTAATTGATTATTTGCAGGACACATATGAGTGTAACCTCCAATAACTCTGCAATACTTAAAGGACTGAAGCATCGTGGCTTCCTGCAGAACCTTGAAAAGCTCCAGTCCAACAACATCCACCCTCAGAGTTCACTGCTCAAGCTAACACCTGTCATGAATGTTTAAGCATTAAAATGTAGCTCAGTATCTGGGTGTAGTTATATCATGTAAATAAAATGTATATATTCCACAACTGTATATACACAAACCAGGAAGTAAATGTAGTTAGCGCTTTTTTATACTTATTGCTTATACTTTAACATTTTCACTGATTTATAATAGTTTTATTTTATTTTCTTGTTAACATCATTTTGTACATGGGTCTTTTGTTATTTAGAGAGAACGTATAACAATGAGTTCTCTGTGGACACATGAAATAAAGCGTTGAAATTGGCTTCATTATTTTTGCTTTGCTTGTCTTCTTAGATTAACTCCTGGTCTTGAATAAAACATATATTTTGGAAGAGAGCAGGCAGAGCTTTGTGAAAACATGTGGTACTAAAGGCAAAGAGTATAGATTCACCAAGAGGCGACACTGTTGCTATTTGGGAAACCGCCACTAGATGCTGCTAGTGTCATGCGGCGGCCATTTTGGAATGAAAATTCCAATAGAACAACAGCACAGATAACACTAGACAGACAAATTTGTTAATAAGTGTTAAAATGAGTATATCCCCTTCGAAAGTAACATTTTAAAACAATATCCCAATGAAAACAGACAATTTCCAAAATGTTGACAAGACTAAGTTTAATACATCTGATATCTAAAATATCTGTTTTATATATAACATAAAAGATTAACAAAATAACTCTATTTTATTTTATTTTTTTACTCAAATTAGGGTGAAGCAAAAATGAGTTTACACAACAAAAACTCCATTATCTGGTAGTTTGTATGGCCTCCATGATTTTTAATGACAGCATTAAAAATCATGAATAAAAATATATATTCATTCATTTCTCTTCGGCTTAGTCCCTTTATTAATCTGGGGTCGCCACAGTGGAATGAACCGCCAACTTATCCAGCACATTTTTTACGCAGCGGATGCCCTTCCAGCTGCAACCCATCTCTGGGAAACATCCATACACACTCAGTTACACGCATGCACTACGGACAATTTTGCCTACCAAATTCACCTGTACCACATGTCTTTGGACTGTAGGGGAAACCGGAGCACCCAGAGGAAACCCACGCAAATACAGGGAAAGCATGCAAACTCCACACAGAAATGCCAGCTGACCCAGCCGAGGCTCGAACCAGCGACCTTATTGCTGTGAGGTGACAGTGCTACCTACTGCACCACCGCGTCACCTAAAAATATATTTAAAAATAAATAAATTTAGAGAAAGTAGCTTTTTAAATAAAACTTTATAAAGTCTTTTTTTAACTGAGAACACTGGAAAAAAATACTATATGTTCTATTATATTATAATACTCCAACAAAAAGTACTGTTAATCTGTTATCAACATCCCATTTTAAAGGTCATGTTAATTTAATTTAACATGTCAGTATGAATATGTATTATGCCAGTGCGTACACTATTAAATTAAAGTAATTTCACCTAAAAGTGACAGTTTTAAGAAAACAAGTATGGTTAATATATTAAACATTAAGTCTGTAAAATAAACTATTAAAAGTGCTGATGATCACCAGTCTTGTGATTTTAAGTGTTGTATTGTCGTCTTTCAGGTTGTATTTCAGCTTTGATGTGCTTTTTAAATGAACAAATAAAAAACAAAGCAGCTGCTTGCCGTAGCAACAGCAATATGAACCAATGGACAGCCAATTGCTTTCACTCCAGAATGGCGAAATCGCTGGGCGCTGCTGTTGCAGTGGAACGTTTAATTGAGTGTCGCCTCTTGGGAATTCTAAGCTCTTTGCTAAAGGTACTAGAGTTACTAAAGCTTTATGTAATAGCATGAGGTTAACATTAATTTAATGCATTTTCTAACTCAAGTTATATTTATTAGGAATGTTTATTAATCTCAATTTTAGACAATTTATGCCACCTTATTAAAATATGTGAATAAGCACACATATTTGTGTTTATGCATTTCCAAATTCCTCGCATTATCTTGGAACGTTTTTAAACAGCTTGGCCACCATATCATCATATGGCCACAGCCATATCACTCTGCAGCCCAAGACCGGTTACTCACTGAAGCTAAACAGAGCTGAGCCTAGTCAGTACCTGGATTGGAGACCAAATGGGAAAACTAGGTTGCTGTTGGAAGTGGTGTTAGTGAGGCCAGCAGGGGGCATTCAACTTGCAGTCTGTGTGGGTCCTAATGCCCCAGTAAACGTAAAGAGGACTACTGTCAGTGGGCTCCGTCTTTTGGGTGAGACGTTAAACCAGGGGTGGGCAAACTCGGTCCTGGAGGGCTAGTGTACTGCAGAGTTTAGCTCCAACTCTAATCAAACACACCTGCTTATAGATTTCTAGTTATCTCCAAGACACTCATTAACATATTCAGGTGTGTTTGATTAGTGTTGAAGAAAAAGTTTGTAGGACATTGGCCCTCCAGGACCGAGTTTGCCCACCCTTGCATTAAATCAAGGTCCTTACTCTCTGTGGTCATTAAAAATCCCATGGCACTTCTCATAAAGAGCAGGGGTGTCCTGGTGTCCTGGCCAAATTCCCACCATCTGCCCGTAACCATCATGGCATCCCAGTCATCCCCATCCACTGAATATTGCATTATCCAAGTTGATGCTGCACACTGGTGGTGGTGTGGAAAGACCCCCCCAGGATTGAGAAGCGCTTTGGGTGTATGGCAATACACTATACATGTGCTATATAAATACACAAAACATTACAGATGAACGTAGGCAAATACCCATGTGAATTCATCAAAATGTCACTTGTGGTGTTGCCAGTTGACTTAAAACAACAAAGCTTACATGTAAAATGGCATTGCCCTTCATGATCATGAAAAATGTATAATTTACCAGCAGCTAATCCAACACTCAAACATGAAGGTGCGACAAGTTAGCCATAGCTAGGCCAACACGAAATCTGCGTGCGCAGAATTCCGCAGATTTCCAGCCCATCATTGATTCTGTTTATTTACGTGTGCAATTGTATATTTATTTATATGTTTTTAAATTAATTTCAGTTATATTAATGACTAACATGAAAATATTCATATGATTTATTTACAGCACAGTTTGTAAAGTAATATTTTCTGGTTTTTAGTAGATATATTATATGAGAGACTTGCTTTGTTTACCAAATAAAGTGGATCTAATTGGATTTGCATTGTAAACATTAAATAAAAGTTTAAAAGGTATTACTTTTTATTTCACATATTAAGGTTTTAGTTCTGATACCCCCAAAATAATTCCTCATAAATCCGCAGATTTTTAACACAATTCTGCGCAGAAATTGCAAAAAATATCTGCAGATTCCGTCTCGCCCTAGCCATAGCATACATTTGTAGATCATATGAAATAGTATCAAACTCATGGCACATGTATTCATTTATTTTAGAGTCATTTCAAAGCTACACACAGTTTGATTCACTGCAGCAGGGGCTGAGGTGAGATGCTTTACAGGTTCAGGCAGGAACTCAACAGATGGGGTTACTCAATGACAGGTATTGAATGATGGCTCACTGTGTCATGTTTCATTCAGCCTCACTGGTAAAGAACAAAGGCTAAAGCCACCCTGTGTTAAAAAAAATAAATAAAACGACAGCACAGACTAACTGTAAGCTACAAACCACTGTTATTTGTCAGGTCATTTACATTGAATCTCTTAAATGTTGCCATTTTGGCTCCACAGATTTTCAAAATTGCTTACTAAGTCTAACTAAAACAGAAGCAAGTTTTAAATTAATTTAAATTTAAATAAATAAGTCTTGTGAATTTTCCTTATTAAAAACACACTTATGTTATACATATCTTTAACCTATTATTTACCCTCAGTAATGATCAACAAGCAATGGTGCATGCTTATTTGCCCCAAAACGTTTTAAGTAAAGGGCGCCTCCTAGTGCTCCTTGATTACAATGTTTGAGGAATCTTTGAGGAAGCCATGTTTGCTAAGGATGGCCACCAGCATATAGCAACACCATCTAACGGCAGCATTAGAAATTACTTTTTCCTCAAAAGATATGCTATAGCTTTGGTGGAAGCACATCCTTGCCAGCGTCATTATATTAAATTCAGTAATTTTCACACAGATATAAATGTTTATAGCAATTCCAGCGTTATGAATGTGACATTTGCAGTAAAATCTTAAAATATAAATTGACAGAGGAAGTATATGTTCACATTACATTGAAACATCTCTATATATTTTTTAAAACAACTGACCACAGAGTTGTGGGTGTAGAAAAAATATCAATCTGTAAACATTTTTTATATTTTAAATGAGGAAAATAAACATGCGTTATGGAAAAAAGTCTGTAAGTTTACAGAATACAACACACTTTGTAGAAATTCTGTAAATTAACCTGCACAACCCAAAAGAAATATTGCTAATCGAAAGAATAAGAGTCGGCTCACTATTGAACAAACATGATTGAGTTTATTTGATTTTACATTTTTGCAATTATGAGGAAAAGTGTCATTATGGATGTGACATCTCTGTGTTATGGATGTGACAGATGTGAAATTTCTACTTGTGTGACTTTTGTAAATCAAATATAATTGTTTGAAAACACCGACAGAGACATTTTTGAGTATTTTTAAAGCAAAAATACAAGTCTACACACACACGCCAAAACGGTTGTTATTTTGCGAAAACTTTCATTTTTCCATGGTAAGGTTGACATTTGCACGGAATTGCTCTTATTTTTCTTTCTGTCAGCTGAGCTACCATGAAACTTTAAGGAGTGTGAACTATAACTACTGATAGGTCATCTTAAGGTTAGGCCAAGTCAAGAACATTGAACATCTCTTTGAATATCTTGTGCTCACCACAAAGTTACGCACTTCATCTGTGTTTTTCTTTCTTTTGGGTATGCTGCCACACTTTTATGTGAGAAATGTACGTTTTAGCAAAACATTTTTTATTCACGACTTTTTAGCAATTTCTTTTTTTCATGTCTGTGGGTGTGTAAATGTTTTTATATACTAGTGGGGCCGTCAATCTGAAATCACTTACTCACTGGGACTAAATTGAGGTGGGTAAACATGCTTATGAATCATGCAGAATGAGGTATTTTGGAAATGTAAAAATGCAGAATGTTTCCTGTGTGGTTGGGTGTATATAGGGGCAGGGCGATAGAAAATACAGTATAGAAACATCATTACATCTATGGAGAGTCCCAACCTGGAAACCAGGTGTGTGTGTGTATATATTTAGTTGTCTGTTTCTTTTTCCCTTGCTATATATGCGCATATGTATATGCATTATTAAGATTTTAACTAGCAATGTATGATATTCAAAGTAAATTGTTAAAAAATAGTTTAATAATATGTCAGTTTATAATTAATCTTATGAAAAGTAACCATAATTTTACTACAAATATAAGTTTCAATGTCTCTTAAACCATGGTAAACACACTAGCCATAAGTATAAACCAATAAGCCTATGTTTACATTAACAAAACCATGGAGATGTTAACATAAACCAAAAATGTAAAGTAAAATATATTAGGCATAACCAATGTAAAGGATATACAAATATAATATTGTTCATTGGTATCCACAAACGAATGTTGCTTGAATGTAAAATCAGCTTAAAGTGTTTCTCTGTTTTTAATTATGTGTAGTTTGGTTGGTTTTTATAGCTTTTCTGAGTACAAATGAGTCTCAAAATTAAGAATATAATAAATATAATAAAATTATTTGGTTGCAATTTGGGTAATATTGAATTTCGAATAAGCTACGTGGAAGTAGGCCCTTTGTTAAAATCCCTTCCGCCAGTCCGACAGGGACCGGTCGAGCGCTTGTTTCTTCAACTGCTTTGTTTTTTTGCTCATGCGCTCCAGCACAGTTGGCGCCAGATGATCCGCGGCGCCATCCCGCTACGTACCGACGGAGGGAGGGAGAGAGAAAGAGTGACAGAAAGCAAACCGCAGGCAGGCAGTACAGACGCAACAGAAGGAAGATCTGCAGGCCTTTGACCACCGCAGATCACAAAAGAGCCTTTAAAGGGCAAGAAGGTCGGATGAATGTTTTTTTTAATGCGTTTAATCTGCAAACGATTAATGTTTATGTGTGTTTTTGATACCTTTGCTAGTTAACTTAGCTGGCTAACTAGCCTGCTATATGATACAATTATGTTATTTGATTTACGTAACGCCATACGATAGGATATAAGTTTAGTTTATACCAGTTATATAAACATTTTTTTGCGGTAAAATGCGCTTGTTTTGCGATACTGATGAATTGTGAACGTCACTGAGTACGGAGGTGTTTAGTAGCAATGGCGGCTGCGGAGCCTCTGCTAGTGTTTCGCTAGCGAGGCAGCTTAGCAGGACGACGGGCCATGTTTGTTTCGCGCAGCTAAAAATGGGCTAGGGCTATAGCATGATAAGCTCAGCTTATAGCTACGCTATGCTCGCGTCAGCTGGTTTGAATGAGCGTAAAACCCCTAAAACGCTAAACGCATTTGTTCCTTTTCTTTTTAATTCGACGCCACAAAACAAAAACGCGTTATGTAAGAAGGGGGGCGCCTTTCCCGGGCTTTCACGAATAGCGTACAACTGCGATTAGCCTGTAACTCGAGCCGTTTGCCTTGTTTGTGTGTTGATTATCTTGAGTTTGTTGTGCCGTGACAACACATTTGTCCTGCGAGCAGTAAAACAAGTCAACTAACATGACCTAGTTTATTTGCATTTGCTCACGTCGCGTGTTGACTCTGCGTCCATGTATGAGGGGCGGAAGCTAGTCGCGGCGGCCATTTTACAGCTAGTTAGCTCTTCCAACCTCTGGCTCACAAGATGCCCACCGTTAAACGCATATTATTTCTTTAAGTGTATTAACTTCAACAGTTTACGTGATTCAAAAGCCACCCAGACGTCTTTATGTGCCAGCAACATTCGCTGTGAAATTCTGAATTTAAGGCAGACTGTCAGAGCTTTAATTCTATATCATTTTATGTTGGAGCTACAGTGCTAGTTAGCCAGCTAGTTAGCTTCCCTGAGCATGTATTATCAGCTAACTAGCAGCTATTTAGCCAGCTAATCTAGCCAACACTGACAGTTGTGTATGTGCAAGTTGTAAACAATTTTTTGTTACATGTATTTGTCAGTTAAGTGAGTTCGTTAATTCGTTGTTGTTCATTTGTCTTGAGAAAATTGAATGTCTCAGCCACTTCACCTATGCATAGCCTGTCAAGTTAGCCAAATATAGTGCCCACAGGCTAACCTTAGCCTATTTCTAGTCACGTACATTTCTGCTCATTAGCTTTTATTATGGTTTTTAGATCAGCTGTGGTTTTGTTTATTTGACCATAACTGCTTTTGCATGAAATAGCATTGTATGTTTAAAGTCTGCTTGTCTGTGAAACCCATCTCTGTTGTTTGTTTGTTTTTTATGCAACAAACTACTATGTTGTCTTCTAGCCTTTGCAAATGTCAAGTTTGTTGCTAAACAGTTATCTTTTTTTTTTTTTTTTGAGCTATGGGTTTGTGACATAACCTGCAGCAAGTCATTTAACGAAGGGTCTCTTTAGTTAATTAAATGCTGATTTAAAAAAAATTCCATCCTTTGTTGTTTTTAGTTTTAATAACCAATCTTTTTGTTGCTTTATGAACATTAAATGTTAAATTTAGCTACAATGTTGTGCAGATTTGATTTAAATGTTTGTTGTCTTCCAACAGGCAGGACCGTTCCTGACCTGAAAACTGACTGAGCCTACAGCAGGCTACCCTTCAAGTTTATTTGTGGGAAAGCGGTGCTCTTAGAGCAACGCTTTAATTCACATAACCGGGAAGACGGAAGTCGTCAGGCTGGAGTGCGTCCTGATGGCTGAGTCAGAGACTGACTGTGACACACCAGGTCTCGATACGTTGGGATCTGAGTGTGTCATAGCCCATACGCAAGTCGGTGACTTGCATTATGGGGCAGAGACAGAGATTATGACTCAAGAGGACAAAAGACTTGACCTGGAGGCCATTCATGGTGATTTAGGAGCAGTGACCTGTGTGGATGTGGTTACAGAGACGGACCATGACTACATTAAATCAGAAATACACCACGATCATCACCAGTACTTCAGCAGTGCAGAAATAAAAGGCAATGAGCATTTGCTTGGTGAGGTGCTGTTGAAGACGGAGATAGGTGGTGGAGATCATATCGTAAAGGTGGAGTCTGACCATGGAGGGGAGCTAACAGTGGAGTCCGAGAATGGTGTTATCATCCATGAGGCTCACGGCCTGCAGTGCAGCGAGTGTGGCGAGATATTTGGCTGTATGTCAGATCTGCACGAACACTTTGAAATTCACAAAGCCACTCACCCTTACATTTGCGTCCACTGTGGGGAAAGCTTTGCTATCGAAGCCAGCCTAAGAAGTCACATGAGAATTCACATGAAAGAGAAGAGTTATACCACTGGTCTTGAGATGGTTGGCAAAGGAGTAATTGATGCATTCAGTTTGAAACCGCACCAGATGATGCATTCTCCTGAGAAGCCACATAGATGTTCAGAGTGTGGCAAAAGCTTTGCTGCTGCCATTACTTTGCGGGAGCACATGAAAATGCATTCAGATGACAAACCCTACAAGTGCACCCAATGCCGAAAGAGCTTTATGCGCAGACGTCATCTCAAAAAACACCAAGAGCTGCATGCCCGTGACAAGCCATTCACCTGTCTTCAGTGTGGTAAAGGCTTTACGACTGCTTCCAATCTTAAACAGCACCAGAAGACCCATGCTGGGGATAAGCCACACCGATGCACCCAGTGTGGAAAGTGTTTTGCGGCAGCTGCCACGCTGAGAGAGCACCAGAGAATCCACTCAGGGGAGAAGCCCTACAAGTGCACCCAGTGTCGGAAGAGCTTTGTCAGGAAACGCCACCTTAAGAAGCATCAGCTGGTTCATCAGGGCGGAAAGCCATACCGTTGTTCTCAGTGTGACAAGGGTTTCAACCATTCCTCTTCCTTGTCAAGACACCACAAGGTCCACTTGGAGGCCAAGATGTACGCCCAGGCTGATAAAGATTTCCCTTTTGATACTACGCTGAAGAGGGGAATGCATACTGGTGAAAAGCCATACAGCTGCAACCATTGCGAGAAGAGCTTCAATCACTCGTCCTCACTGTCCAGGCACCAGAGAACTCATTCTGATGGAAAGTCCTACACCTGTGCTCAGTGTGGGAAAAGATTCAACCACCCCTCATCGCTCGCAAGGCACCAACGGGTTCATTTGGAGGATAAGTCAACTTATAGTGCTATTGCAACAGGAAAGGGTTTTCCTCACACTACCATCTTGAAACAGAGAATCCTTCAGAGTGAGAAACCGTATAGATGCGCTCAGTGTGGAAAGGGATTCAATCATTCGTCTTCTCTGTCTAGGCATCACAGAATTCATATTGATCAGTAAGCTTGCTTTCCTCTCCCACAATTGATATGCTACCATTCATCCCATGATTCACGCCACATTGTAATCTTTAGGGGTTGTGGGAAAAGATGCAAGAAAATCCAAAACGTCGACGTGGACCTGCTCTTAAGGAAATTAATTTCAATTTGGTATGATTGACACTGAAATCCCCTGTGTAATGTGCACATGACTAGTTAAATATGTCATTCTGGAACATGGTATGTGATTAAACCACAGACAAAATGTCCTGAGATTCCATCACTGACTTTTGCTTAAAGCTGCATTTGGAAGTTTATTGAAGCCTGGCACAATCCCGAAATGAGTATTAGGTCAAGTTGGTTTTGAGTGACAGACAATTAAGCAAATTGATCTAGATGCAACTATTCACTCCCCTAGTCTGTATCTTTTACCCATTTCTGTGTTATTAATGGGTTGAGAAACTGATATCGTGTGTAAATATATGTTGATTTTCTTTTATATAGATATGTATAGATAAGTAGTGTGCTGTTCTTTTCTCAAAATGGACCATTCTTGATGTATGGTCCGATTAGTCTTATCGGTCTCTCGTAGGTGAATGGTGCTTTCAGGGGATGTCCCGCAAAATATAAAATCAAAATGATTATTAATTTAATCTCTTATGATGCAAAATGAAAGAAGCTTGAGCCTAAATGGCAAATTGACTTGACTAACTTGCTGAAGGCTGGTAGTAAGAGCAGCACAAAGGCGAGAGGCAAGAGTCTTGAACATCAAGTTGAGAAAAGCTGGTCCTATTCAATGAAGGGTCGACCCAACCAAATCATAATATATACACTCTTCTGTTAGAAAAAAAAATTGGTTCACTCTTTAAAGTGCCAGTTTTCGACAGACAACTGAATTGTACAGCTGATTTTTTCTTTTATTAAGTCCAAACTTGGTACAGCCCACAAAATTCTCTAAATGTGTTCAGTGCTTCTCTCTGCTAACCTTATGTTACCAATGGCTGGCTGCACATTTATGATTGGACCTGCCATTGATAAAGTCAGACAGCAATGTATAGCATTTAGTTGTATTCTGGATACATTTTGCAGAGTATCAACATTTAATAATGATAATAATAGATTGTGTATACTTTAATGCAAATACAAAATATAGCTTGCTTTTTTGAAATTGTTTGATTCATTTTTCCTCCCTTAATTCCATGAATTTGTGCTTTCTATTTACAGTTCTGTGTATTGAGAGAATCTTTTACAAACGGATGTATTTTTTTAATAAGGTTTGGGGAAATGAAAGGGAAATGAGAGAACTGTTTTTATGGGAGTGAACGTTGTATCAGAACTATTCTTTCTTTTCCATTGGATAACAGTTGTGCTTCACGTAGCATAGGTTTATTCATTGTGTTAGTTAGGTGCCTTATTGCATGCCATGTAGAAATGTATGCTGAGCTCTAATAGAAAAAAAAGGTTTTGGCTCCTGGTCCCTTTTTGTTTCTTTACATACTAATCATTGTTTTAATTTGATTTCTTTTTGCTTCTCTGTACATGAATGTTTACACTGTTACTTCTGTCTTTTAATTTACTTGTTTGTCAGCAAGCCTCTCTGTAGACTAGAGGTTAAAGAAAGTTACAATGCCATTGATCCGTTTGTTGATTGCCCTCTATAGTGGTATATTCTTGTTCCATTTGTCTATTCCCCCATCTTTGAGTGGCTCACATATATGGATAAATAAAGGTTGTTGACTATCAACCAGTTCATAGTGTTTTATAGTATGTTTTTGCTTTCAGTAAACGAAAACGAAGACAAACTTTTGATCGAGCACTTTTCGTTAACTGAAACTAAATGAAAAATTCATAATAAATGAAAAACTAAATTAAACGATCAACAGTCACTGCAAAACTAACTGAAATAAACTAATATTTAACAAAAATAATTGTTAAAGGTATTAATGGGCCCTTTTCACAAGATGACCCCTGTAACGGTTACCAGACACACACACACATATACATACATATATATATATATATATATATATATATAAGTGAGCAATTCCATGCAAATGTCAACCTTGCCATGAAAAAAATTTAGTTTTCACCAAAATACAGAAATCGTTTCTAAGCTTTTTGTGTAGGCTTGTATTTTACAGTGCTTTAGAAATACTCTGTGTCTCTGTTCAATGTTTTCAAACTATTATATTATTGGTTTACCAAGGTCACACAAATGGAAAATTCACATCAGTCACATCCATAACGACACTTTTTCCTCATAAATACAAAAATATAAAATCAGTCATTTTTGTTGTACAGAGAGCTAACTCTTATCCTTTTGATTAGCATAGTTTCTTTTGGGTTGTGCAGTTTAATTCACAAAATTTCAACAAAGTATGTTTTATACTGTAAACTCGCAGACTTTTTTTGGTCACATCCATAACGCATGTTTATTTTCCTCGTTTAAAGTACAAAACATGTTTACAGATCGATATTTTTCTGATTCTATAACTCTGGTCAGTTGTTCGGGAAAATATAAACATGTTTCAATATAATGTTAACACATACACTCTATGTGAATATGTTTTTACTGCAAATGTCACATTCATAATGCTGGAATTGCTCATATATATGTATTATATCGTCCTGACTTCAAATCACAACAAACAAATTCCTACTTATACAAAGTTTTCTAATGCTGCATTTATGGACAGGACAGTGAATTCAATGTTTTTTTTTCTCTTCTAGCTGCTGTTAGTCTTTTTTCTGAAAGTCTTGATAACATCATCATTGAGTTTTTTTTATTATTTCAGCAAATATGATTGTAAAAGAAAAATAGTTGTACTTTTTCATTCACTGTGCTTTATTTACCTTACTATGACAACTTCTGCTACTGAGAAACCCAGAAATGTGAAAAGCTTCCATAAGCCCTCATTCAGTGGCAGAACCAAACACTGGTTACAGATGTATTACTTTGTGCTCATGTGCTAGTAAATATATAAGCACAATATCCAAACAAGCAAGATTCTACTCAGATGTCTTTTTTTTTTTAATGTAAGCATAAACCAGTTTCCAACGCTAGTCTACATGTACTATATGATCTTTAATATGAAGACGTTTGTCTTAATCCTTTTTTTAATATTTATTTGTTAGGTTTGGGAAGAGGTAAGTGTTCATAAAATTAAAACTAAACTGAAGTTAACAAATGTAAAATTTAGTTTCAAAGTAAATACTAATTTAAAAATGCTAAACTGAAATATCCCTGGCTGGTACCATTGACTTTAAGAAAGAAAAAAAATCTAAGGAAGTCAATAGTGCCAGCTTACCAGCATTTTTCTAAATATCTTGTATTTAACAAAAGAAACTCAAGGTTATAAGTTTGGAACAAGTGAAGGATGCTTAAATGACACTTTAAATTCCAACTCCAAACTTAACATTGTTAAATGGGGTATATCTTGACATTGCAGGAGATGCTTTATTGATAGTTCTTTATGTGTACAAGTCTACAACCTAATGGGATTGTAGTTAAAATATTTATTATAATTTAATGTTTAGTTTTAATATATATTTTGTATGGATGTACATAGTTTATTAAGTCTTTTTTTGAGTATCAGAACATACTCAAATGGGTTAATTTAATTAATACTGTAACAATGAACATGGTAAGTTTCTGATTAAAGTTTCCAATAGTTTTATATTTGCTCTTATGTACAGGGCCCTCTGCTGGTAGTTCATATATATCAAGCTTCTATGTGTTTTTTCCAGTATTTTTTCTCTCCCCAGCGTTTGAGTAAAAGGTTACATGTGTTGGTATTTTCTCAGTTATAAGATAATACTAAATCAAGACATTATATGATTTATTTGTTGGTTTTAATTGATTTAGACATTGCAAATAAATTGGAATTATTAAAAATAATAGGAAGATTAAACTGAATGATTTTACATGTCACATGTGAATGACCAGAACCACAAGCCAACTTTTATTAAAATTTTGCTCGAATTTCCCCTTTATTTTAAATGATGGTAATGGTTCCTCAAACGCTCCTCATGTGACCTCAAACACAGTTGGCTAAATTTCTTTCACCTGAAAAGTTGTCTTGATGACAGCTCTCAAGATGGGTTTCTTTGCTATACGTGTGTTTTTGATATGTTATTACATAGGTACTGGAGAGCCATGCACTCGAGTAAGTTTTCTGAATTGAAACGTATTCTGTCTTACTGTTTTATTCACTGTTTTTAAATGATTGGTTTACCTTAGATTATTGAGAATCTTCATTACTCATGCATGGGAAGAAAGCTCAGCAACATCCCATCCAGTATCCCTTCCTCGGTTCAAACTCTGGACTTCAGTTTTAATTTTTTGCCACACTTACAGAAGACTGTTTTCCCAGTTCTGTCTTTTCTGAGAGTTCTTGATCTGTCAAGGTAAGTAATGCCATTACTTTTCACATCTCCATTAAGGTATTTTCTATAATGTTGAATGTTTTTATTTAAATTTCAGATGCCACATCAAACAGATTGAAAATGATGCTTTCTACAATGTGAAGAATTTGACTACTTTGTTTCTTACTGGAAACCCTATTACATATACTCCTGGATGCTTGAGTACTTTATATAATCTGCAAAGGCTAGTTCTTGTGGATGTTGGTCTTGAATCCTTACAGCTTAATATTAATAACCTTACCAAGCTACAGGAACTTAATGTTGGAACAAATGACATCCAGTCCATGATTCTTCCTTCATTCATGAGCACCTTTAAAGACTTCAGTTTACTTGATCTACATGCCAACAATATATCCATCATCCGAACTGATCAGTCTGCTGTGCTGCGAGAAATCGGAAGAAACATGACGTTGATTCTGACTTGGAATCCATTATTACACATTGAACCAGGAGCTTTCAAAGATGTTTATCTCAGACAGCTGGATATCCGATCTGCTTTTGTTTCTTTTTCTGCTCAAAAAGCTGCTCTTAAAGCTCTACGTGGTCTTAATGTCAAAAGGCTGATTTTTGGAAACTACAGGGAAGATCCCAGCTTTCAGTTCCTGGACACTGATGTTTTAGATGGGCTTTGCGGTTTTAATTTTCAGGAGGTATCTTACTATGTCATGGAAAGTGCTAAAACGACAATAGCTGTCTTTCGCTGTATGATCAATGCCACAAAAATAACAGTAACAGGAGGTAATATTTATGAAATGGAACCTGTGCATTTTCATAAAACCAAGGAGCTTTATTTGATCAGCAATGGCTTGGGTACTTTGCCAACTAAACAACTTTCACATCTCCATACATTAGAAAAACTGGAAATTACACACAACATCGAACCTATTTTTGCGGAACCCTTCACAGACCTGCCGAAACTGCAGTATGTAGATTTGAGTGACAACCAATTGAAAATAAAGCATTGCTGCTCTACCCTTTTATCCGGCACTCCTCAAATTAGCTATTTGAATTTGAGCCTAAACACGGAAATTTCTGTTGATGTAGGAGGATTTGATGGACTTGATTCCCTTAAGATTCTAGATTTTTCCAATACAAGGGTTGTACGCATTGGATACCTTTCTGTTTTATCCAATCTGAAGAATTTGAGGTATCTGGATGTTTCCTATTCAAGTTTAACATTTAGTAACATATTTTGCTTTCATGGACTCTGCAGTCTTAATGTTCTCAAAATGGCTGGCAATATTTTTCAAGGTGATGTAGCAAAATATGTATTTAAGAATCTCACGTTATTGGAGCACCTTGACATGTCACACTGTCATTTGGTAGAGTTACACACAAGCTCTTTTAAATATCTTCAGAAGCTTAGACATTTGAATGTGAAAGGAAACAATTTAATTAGTTTAGATTTTCTGACCCACCCAAATCTGAAACAATTAACTTCATTTTATGTTGAGAAAAACAGCATTACTGCCATTCCACTTCATGTTCTCCGAAATTTGCCCATGAACCTTTCGGAGTTTGATTTGTCCTTTAACCCATTTGATTGCTCCTGCTCTCAGACTGATTTTATTTTGTGGATTATCAAAAATCAGAAAGTTTTGAAGCAGCCAGAAAATATTTTGTGCAAATCTACTTCACCAAACTCAGATTTCAGAGTAACAGATTTTGACATTGACTACTGTGTCCACAAGAGAAAACTCATAATTGGTTTACCAGTATTTTGTGTAGCGTTATAGTTGTGTTATTAATTTTGGTTTACAGGTTTCAATTTTATTTGCGCTATTGTTGTATTTTACTGAGAGGCTACAGATCCCCTGGACAGCAAGAATGTTCTTATGACGCATTTGTGATTTTCTCCAACTATGATGAAGCTTGGGTCATGAATGAACTGATGGAGAATCTGGAGAACGGTGTGCCACCTATTCAGCTTTGCCTTCACATGCGGGACTTTCAAGCCGGAAAGTCAATCGCCTCCAACATTATAGATGAAGGAATAATGGGCAGTCGTAAGATCATTGTAGTCGTGTCTCAACACTTCATTGATAGTGCCTGGTGTCGTTTTGAGTTTGAATTAGCTCAGTCTCGGTTTGTGATGGAACGCAGTGCCAACATCATCATCATCATTCTGGAGGATGTGGCGGAGAGGAAAACTAAGAAAGTGCTTGGTCTTCATAAGCATCTGAAGAAGAACACATATCTGAAGTGGAGCAGAGAGCCTTTAAGCAACATGAGATTCTGGATACGGCTCAGGAAAGCAATTGTTGCTACAAAGCAATGATATAGTTTAGGCCACAAATAGTTTGCATCACTTGGATAGTTTATCAGTATACAATGCAACAACAATAGTAATAGCTTTGGTCTGATAATTTATGCATATTTTGATTGAATAAAGTGGTGCCTTGTGTTTTGCCTTTTGCATTCATAGAATTTGTATTTATTTATTTCATAATCAACCTTTTCATTTGGCAAAGTAGTTATTATTTGTAAATTGCCTGATGTAAACAATATGCTTCGTTTATTTTCATGTTTTATTATAATGCCTTTTGTTTGTGGTATTGCTTTATTATCAGTTATGCTGGACTGATGGTCTGTAATACCCACAATGAACACTAGTGGGAGACGTGGTACAGATCATCATCTGTGTGGTTGAGTGAGCTGCATAGAAGAAAATGCCATTTTAAAGAGCCCATATTATGGGTTTTTGAAAATGCCCTTCCATGTAGTGTGTCACACAGCTCTAAGTGAAGTGAAATATCCAGCTACGGCTTAAATCTGTAAGTGTACAGTGTTTAAAACTATTGATTCATCTATAAAAGAGTCGACTCATAGTGCTTCAAACGAGTCGTCTTGATAACGAGTTATTAGGTGTTTCGCGATGACGCAGCTATGAAACACAAGTAATTGCACGCGCAAGCCCGGGAGATTTGAAACCTGCGGCTCCGCCCACTAACAGAAAAAAGTCACACACACACACACATAGAGAGACACACACAGACACACACACACACAGAGACACACACAGACACCGGTAGAATGAAGTCACGCTGTGCAGATGGAGATTATTGACAGTTCACCCAAAGATGAAACCTTAGCATATAGCCTAGCCTTGAGCAGATCGAGAGCCTCTGGAAACTACCTGCTTACAAAGAAGACTTCTTCAGTTTGTTAAAGGAAGGATCAGTATAGACTGTCAGAACAAGGATCAGTGGATCATGAATCAGTTTCTTCCCCCATTTCACCAGTGTAAGTACGTGCGATTAAAATTGTTGCCTCGTTTACTCTAGCTTGCAAATTATGCATTTAGTTGTGTTTTGTTACTTGTAACCGCGTGTGCTGTATCAACTCTTTATATTCTCATATCGCGTGTAAAGCAACGTTGAAAACGCGACGCGTGCCGCTTTGTTTATGGATAGTCAGCTATGTGTGTGTGTGTAATGTGTGTGTGTGTGTGGCTCCTCTGAGGACGGTCGTTTGTGTGAGTGTCTCCTCTTAGGAGGTTGATGTGTGTGTTTGCGTGTCTCTGAATAGGGTAAAGCTCTAGGCAAAGGGTGATCAAAGGGACCCGTTTGTAAAGTGAGGACTTTAGGGGGTGTCGCGGTTGAAATCTTAGGGTTGTAATCGCGGATGTAACTGAGGACGCGGAGGGGGAGGGAGGTGTCGCTGCCGCGCCGTCTCTATTCTGGACGCGCCGGCCCTGTGTGTGCGTGTGTGTAAAAAGAGCAAGTAGACTGCTAGGACATATCCTCGCCAGTTCTTGGACTTTTTGCTTGATAAAATAGTTAGTCGTCAGTATTTTCTAATCCATCGTCTATATTTACATTCACCCACTGGCAGCCAAAATCCACTATGAAGCGTGTGTACACTGTGACTACTTTTATATTGTTGATAATCTGCTGGGCATTTCACTCTGTCTCTCGTTGAAGCCTGTCAGTGTCGTCGACCAATCGCAGCAGCCTGTCATTGGTCCAATCAGCGCAGATTAGCTTCGCGCTGAGGACGGGTTTGGGTACAAATGAATCGCTGAACGATTCATATGGGAGTCGCTGGGATAATTAGGTAAAAATAAATGCATATTATAAGACCATCAAAGTGTTGTTTGACCTTGCATGCATATTAGACTGTTGTTGGAGACCCTTACAACCTAAATATGACCCTATTTAATCTATAATATGGGCTCTTTAAGAGCAACTGAAAACAAGGTGACTTTGTCTCATTATTTTTTAAAAACATTTTTGTGCAGTACTGCCATCTTTATGGCAGACTTGCTATAGATTTATGGTAATTCACGTGGCATCAGAAACCATTTTGTCCAAAGCTGCTTACAGACAGGAGGTTAAGGAGTTGGCTGTCTGGTGCAGTCACAACAACCTGAAGCTCAACACGCTTATAACAGTGGAGATGATAGTGGACTTCAGGAGAAACCCCCCTGCTCTCCCCCCACTGAGCATCATGGACAGCATTGTGGCAGCAGTGGAGTCATTCAGGTTCCTGGGCACCACCATCTCTCAGGACCTGAAGTGGGACACTCACATTGACTCCATTGTCAAAAAAGCTCCACAGAGGCTGTACTTTCTTCGTCAGCTGAGGAAGTTTAACCTCCCAAAGGAGCTGCTGAAACAGACTACACCTCCATCATTGAATCAGTCATCTGCACATCAATAACTGTCTGGTTTAGCTCAGCTACTAAATATGACCTCCAAAGACTACGTCGAATAGTTCGGACTGCTGAGCGAATCACTGGTACAACCCTTCCTACTCCCCAAGAACTGTACTTATCCAGAGCGAGCAGAAGGGCTGCCAAAATCACTCTGGACCCCTCACACCCAGCACACTGCCTCTTTGAACTTTTACCTTCTGGTCGACGCTACAGAGCACTGCGCACCCGAACAGCCCGACACAGAAACAGTTTCTTCCCTCAGGCAATCCATCTCATGAACACTTGATGATAATAATTGCGAAACCAACATCACTACTTGCTATACACTTTTATACACATATACACTTATTTAACAACACACTTTACATGCCAATTTGCACATAACAGCTGCACATATAACGTTGTATATAGTAATAAACACGTACATACACTTGTCAATTTGTATATTTGCACTCACTACTTCTATTTAAAATATATTTATTATCTGTTTTTTGTCCTGTCTCTGTAATCCTGTTGCACTGTAGAAGCTCTGTCACGAAAACAAATTCCTCGTATGTGTGAACATGCCTGGCAATAAAGCTCTTTCTGATTCTGATTCTGATTTAAAATTACAAAAGGTCAAAGTCCAACTAACCCCAAGTTTCCCGCAGTCAATTTACAGCTCTTTCATGATTTATCGTGTGGTAAACAGAAATACAATGAATCTCCCCAAATATTTCTGTATAGATTGAGCTGAAACAAAAATTTATATTTCTGTCCAAACAAGCCACATCGGATGTGGAATATGATCAAGCAATTCAAAATGTGTTTCTGAGCACCATTTAGCAGGACACGATCAAAAGCTCAGCCAGTTTTGTACTAAATTAATCATTTAATTACTAATAGGTCAGTGACAGAAGCCACTCTTGTGTCAGGTAACCAAGATGTGTCCCAGATGAAACAATACCTCTTATAGATAGTACAGCTGGATTGTATCCACTGGCGAATCAAGACCTCGTGGTGCTCCTGGGCAACAAGCACACAAGTGACCCCCATTTAAATAATATATTTTTTCACCATTATATCAATTAAACAGGCAATCTTTGTTTTATCATATTTTCATATAAGCAGAGGTTGTCCCCCTTTACCTTGAAGTTATATGCTATTTCTGCATATCATGATGCAGTTGATCCTGTCTCTCAAGACAGTGTTCACTTTCATTAACAAGGTTGAGGACCTGCAAACATTCTGTCAAAAAAAAAATATGCCAAGAATTCAGGCCAGTCAACTCTAGCGTTGTCTATTTAAATGATCTGAAGTTCTTTGATTAAATGTTTTGACTACACAAATAAATGTACCCATACAATTACGTTTATAAAAAGGCATGTGACTTGCAGAGGCAATTAAATATTCATGTCAATAATTCCTCTATTCAGAATGGTACTTCTTCATTCAACATTAGGAAATTATCCTTACTTCTATATAATGTAATTTCATGAATAGTACCCTATTGTTGAAAACCATGACATTAGTTCCTCATAATTAATAACATCTCCAAAAGCAGGCAGGCATTTAAATGACTGGAACAGTTGAGATCACACAAGATGAATTTCCTTACGATAAGTGCTTTCATAATATATTTTCCCATAGGTGCCGGACAATCATGCACAGAAGTAAGTTTCCTATTTTGAATACATTTTTTCATTACTTATGTAAAATTATATGCTTATATTTATATGTTTTAAAACTTTAGATTACTGAAAATCTTCATTACTCATGCATGGGACGAAACCTAAGCTACATACCATCCAGAATCCCTTCCTCAGTTCAAACTCTTGATTTTAGTTTTAATGACCTGAAAAGCTTAAAGAAGACTGTATTCCCAGTTTTCACTTTTCTGAGAGTTCTTGATCTGTCAAGGTAAGCACATTTCTGTTACCGTCTCATTTGTTATAAGGTATTGTCTATAAATAATGTTAAATAAATATATTTCTATTCAGATGCCACATCAAACAGATTGAGAATGATGCTTTCTACAATGTGAAGAATTTGACTACTTTGTTTCTTACTGGAAACCCTATTACATATTATGCTCCTGGATGCTTGAATACTTTATATAATCTGCAAAGGCTAGTTCTTGTGGATGTTGGTCTTGAATCCTCACAGCTTAATATTAATAACCTTACCAAGCTACAGGAACTTAATGTTGGAACAAATGACATCCAGTCCATGATTCTTCCTTCATTCATGAGCACCTTTAAAGACTTCAGTTTACTTGATCTACATGCCAACAATATATCCATCATCAGAACTGATCACACCGTGGTGCTGAGAGAGATTGGAAAAAACATGACATTGATTCTCTCTAGGAATCCATTACTACACATTGAGCCAGGAGCTTTCAAAGAGGTTCATCTTGGTGAGCTGGACATCCGATCCACATTTGTTTCATTTGCTTCAAAGAAACAGGGTCTAAATGCTCTGCATGGTCTTAATGTCAAAAGGCTGATGTTTGGAATGTATAAAGGTGATCCCAAAATTTACCCATCAGATCTAGACTATTTAGATGGTCTTTGCTCTATTAATTTTTATGAGGCATATTTTTACGTGAAAGAAAGACTTGACTGGCAAATGAATATCTTTCGCTGTATGGTTAATGCCACAGTTGTAGTTGTTAAGGGTGGTCTAATTCGTATCATTGGGTATGTGCCTTTTCATGAAATCAAGGAGCTTTACTTGATTAACAATCAGTTACATACTGTGCCAGGTAAACAACTTTCACACATTCGTACTTTGGAAAAATTTGTATTTACACACAACGTTGCAACTCAAGTTGAAAAATTCTTAGATATGCCTAAACTTCAGTATGTGGATCTGAATTCAAACCAAATAACATTACAATCTTGCTGCATAGATATTTTATCCGGCACTCCTCAAATCAGATATTTAAATTTGAGTTTAAATCCACAAATTTCTCTTGATAAAGGAGGATTTGATGGACTTGAATCCCTGGAAATTTTAGATTTTCATCATACAAAGCTTGTAGGTATAGGATACTTTACACTTTTGTCTAATTTAAAGAATTTGTGGTATCTGGATATTTCTTATTCAAGCATAACCTTTGTTAACGTATATTGCTTTTATGGACTGAGCAGTCTTAAAGTTCTCAAGATGGCTGGCAATAATTTTCAAGGTGATGTAGCAAAATATTTATTTAACAATCTCACATTTTTAGAGCACCTTGATATGTCATACTGTCATGTGGTAGAAATACATTTAACATCATTTAAAAACCTTCAAAGACTTAGACATTTGAATCTCAGAGGAAACAATTTAATGAGTATAGATTTTCTTACTGGCTCAAACCTTAAACAATTAACAACTTTTTATGTCAATAAAAACAGTATAACCACCATCCCACTTGACATTCTCCAGAATTTGCCCATGAACCTTTCGGAGTTTGATTTGTCCTTTAACCCATTTGATTGCTCCTGCTCTCAGACTGATTTTATTTTGTGGATTATCAAAAATCAGAAAGTTTTGAAGCAGCCAGAAAATATTTTGTGCAAAACTACTTCACCAAACTCAGATTTCAGAGTAACAGACTTTGACACTGACCACTGTGTCTACAAGAAAAAACTCATAATTGTTTTATCAGTATTTTGTGTAGTGTTTATAGTTGTGTTGTCAGGTTTGGGTTATAGATTCCAGTTTTATTTGCGTTATTGTTGTATTTTACTAAGAGGCTACAGATCCCCTGGACAGCAAGAATGTTCTTATGACGCATTTGTGATTTTCTCCAACTATGATGAAGCTTGGGTCATGAATGAACTGATGGAGAATCTTGAGAACGGTGTGCCACCTATTCAGCTTTGCCTTCACATGCGGGACTTTCAAGCCGGAAAGTCAATCGCCTCCAACATTATAGATGAAGGAATAATGGGCAGTCGTAAGATCATTGTAGTCGTGTCTCAACACTTCATTGATAGTGCCTGGTGTCGTTTTGAGTTTGAATTAGCTCAGTCTCGGTTTGTGATGGAACGCAGTGCCAACATCATCATCATCATTCTGGAGGATGTGGCGGAGAGGAAAACTAAGAAAGTGCTTGGTCTTCATAAGCATCTGAAAAAGAACACATATCTGAAGTGGAGCAGAGAGCCTTTGAGCAACATGAGATTCTGGATACGGCTCAGAAAAGCAATTGTTGCTACGAAACAATAATTTTACATAAATCCTGATGTATTATATGTTCAATGGATAAGCTTTTTGAAAAGCATACTATATATTGAATAACTGCAGGTTAACTTTGTAAATACAGCCCAACCTATAGACAACACCTTAATTTTTCTGATTTTGACTAATGTTATAACATGGACCTTTTGTAAAGCTGCTTTGAAACAACAATTCTTGTGAAAAAGGCTACACAAATGAAACAAAACAATTAAACATTAAAACAATTGAATCCTTATGTTCCAATTAACAGTGTTTTCACAGGGTACATTATGTAGCTAAGACTTTTTGTTTGTCACTGAAATGCATTTTAGAAATTAACAGCTTCCCTTTTTAAAACAAAGGGAGAAGTGAGAGTTTCTTGCTCAAATACATTAATAAAACAAAAGAGTACAAACTTTTATGTCAAATGGTATAAAAGATTTTAAATAAAAGTTTACTGGTTCACACACGCAGGTAATTTTATTAATATATGTTCCAGATGCAGTGACAGAAGAGCTCTTTATGTGTCAGTGAATCTACCTGAATTTGCTGCAAATTTTGTTGTTTGTAACATTAAGTTTTCCATACATCTAAATCAAGATAAATTTGATCAGTCATCATGTCATATGGGGAATGGGTGATAATCCTAAATTCAGTTTTAATTCTTTTAACTGCTGGACAAGGGCAGGAATGTACCATGGTAAGAACTTTATATTGATTTATGTAGATTTGTTTTTTGATATAATATATTTATAAGTTCTACAGAATATACTATCCATTAGTTTGGGCCTTGTAGGATTCAATATTATTGTTATAATACATTATAGTATGCTAATTGTATTATAAAATACAAATTGTGTGTTAATTTGACTCGTTCTGTTAAAACAATTATTTTACAAAGCAAATTCTAGAACATTTGGAACGCTTTTAACCATGCAATAAAATAAAAAATATAAAATTTGCCTATTTTCTGAAACTTTTACTTATTTGTCAAAAGAACAAGAAAATATTCCAGTGTTGTCAGCAAGCAAATGAATTGTATTGTGGAATGTTTTTACAAATCTTAATTTTGAAGCCCATTGAAAAAATATTAGGACAGTGGGGTGTTTCTCTCCTTCTAACATGACTTTTCTTTTAATACATTGTTTAATAATCTGGAAATTGATGATACAAACTGTTAAGTTTTACAAGCAAAATATTTGCCCTATCTGCTTTAATACAAAACGTCCTGGTTACGTCCGTAACCCACGTTCCCCGATTAGGGAACGGAGACATGTGTCTGTATATAAACAGACTTTTGGGACTGCGCCAGATGACCAATCACTTCTGAAGATAAGAAAACGGGCCAATGAAATGCCAATTGAATTGGCGGAGCTTAACTCCACAGCTGAAACTGATGAGCTCGTCAATGCTATATCAGTCGGCTGTTGGAGTCAGCTCCTCAGAATTTGCCTGCTGAAGAGCTGATCACTCAGCTCCCAGACGGAGACGCAGGTTCTGTGGCAGTGGAGACACAGGTCTCCGTTCCCCATTCGGGGAACGAAGGTTACGGACGTAACCAGGACGTTCCCCTTCATAAGGAAACTCCAATGTGTGTCTGTATATAAACAGACTTTTGGGAGACAGTATGGAAAATGCCACAGCAGCCAAGCCCGTCACGCTCCTGATGTGCAGTTTGCTAAGCGAAGCGTGGGCACACTGACATCACCAAAAGCAAAACCTTCCAAAGTTCTCTAGGCCAAAAATATTACCATTACATGGGAATAATAAGAATTAGATAGGGGGTCGTAAATGTGCTTTTATTTAGTTAATATAGACTAGAGATTTTGGAAATATGACAGTACGTTGGGAAAGCATTCCAGTCCCCGAAGGGGGAGGACGCTGCGGAGACCACCTGCTACCCAGAGGGGGAGACTTGATGGTAATAAAGCAGAAGGACTAGCCCTAATGAGGGGGAGTGCTACATATGATAAGCTGGTTAGCAGTGAGGGAAGACACGGGTCTGCCTGATAAGGGGGAACACACCATGGTAAATAATGCATGTGGCAACACCAAAAGAGGGGAATGCACATAGCTGGCACCGATTCTCAGCAGGCAGGTAGACCAAATGGGCATACCAGACCACACACTGAGCCATGCACTCGACTCCTCTGCTGAGTCAGTTGCTGGGGGCCTCGGAAGAATTCTCTAGGGTTCGCCTGAAAAGGGAAACTTACGAGTAGAATAGAAAAAGCGCACGCATCTCCGAGTTAGGGAGCCTGGCGCAGCAAGCGTTTGTGACACCGAGTCTAATTACCCCCAGATTGATTGGGGTTACCCAATATTCGGGAAGAATCAGGCTTTACTCGGAGATTATAAAACCTCGCAAATGTGTTAGGTGTCACCCAGCCCGCAGCTCTGCAGATATCTGTGAGAGAGGCGCCGCATGCTAACACCCATGAGGAAGCAACACATCTAGTAGAGTGCGCTCACACGTTAGGGGGGCGCGGATCACCCTGGCATAGATAAGTGAAGGCGATGGCATCAACTAACCAGTGGGCCAACCTCTGTTTTGATACAGCTCTTCCCTTCTGCCTACCACCATAACAGATAAAGAGCTGTTCACATGATCTTAAATTTTGCGTTCGTTCCACGTAAAGGCCCAAAGCGCGAACGAGACAAAGCAATGAGTGGGCTGGGCCTGCCTCCTCCGAAGGCAGCGCTTGCAGGTTCACCACCTGATCTCTAAATGGGGTGGTAGGAACCTTGGGCACATAGCTAGGTCAGGGTCTCAGGATAACGTGAGAGTAACCCGGCCCGAATTCAAGGCATGATTCGCTGACTGAAAATGCCTCCAGATCTCCAATTCTCTTAAACGATGCCAACACAACCAGCAGAGCTGTCTTTAATGACGAGAAGCGCACCACTCAGGCCAGCAGCAATGTGTTTAAAGTAGTTGACTGATGTGATGATCTTCGGCCGCCCACCGAGGAAAGAGCAGGTCCCTTCTTCTCCGGATGGCCGGTCTCAATGGTGCTTCGCGGTTTATTTACAGGACTTAGTGGCGGCCCGGGGTGGGGGCGTCGCAGTCCCGCAAGTAGCTCAGCGTTGCCGCTTGGCCCGTGGAGCGGGCAGTGGAAGCAGAGCAGATGCTGAAGCAGCGGGAGGACGCCCTTGGCGGATGGGGCAGTGGGAGGAGCAGTTTTCTGAGCCCGCAGGTAGATGACTTCTCCCATCGCTTTGGACTGCTCTTTCACTGCAGAGAATTCCTGGGTGAACTCCCCCACGGTGCCGCCGAACAGGCCAGCCTGGGATATGGGAGCATTAAGAAAGCGAGCTTTGTCAATGTCTCTCATATCAGCCAGGTTCAGCCAGAGGTGGCGCTCCTGGACCACTAAACCTGGCCATCGTCTCCCCAAGGGCACGAGCAGCCAATTTGTTTGTCATGAGAGCATAATCGGTTGCTGTACGGTGCTCATGCATCAAGCTCGAGGAAGAACCGCCCTCCTGCAGCTCGGCCAGCTTCCCGGCTTGGTAGCATTGATAGGTGGCCATAACATGCGGAGCGGATGCAGACAGAGGTTGACCGCAATAATGCGCTCCACCTGGGGAATCACCTCATATAGATATATATCTAATTCTGAGGAGCTAACTCCAACAGCCGACTGATATAGCATTGATGAGCTCATCAGTTTCAGCTGTGGAGTTAAGCTCCGCTAATTCAATTGGCATTTCATTGGCCCGTTTTCTTTTCTTCAGAAGTGATTGGTCGTCTGACGCATTCCCAAAAGTCTGTTTATATACAGTCACAAGTTGGAGTTCCCTTATGAAGAGGAATTTATTATGTTCAGCAGTCAGTGGTCATCATTATCTGTTTCTCCTTTTCATGATGAGCCATATATTTTTAATAGGACACAAATCTGCACTGCAGAAAGGCCAGTCAAGCACATTAATTCTGTATCTACAAAATTAACCACATGCAGAATGAGACTTTATCTAATAACAATAGACTTACCATGAAAGACATCATCTTGATGTCAGTATATGGCTTAAAAAAGTTTGATGGCCTACTGGCCATCCGGAAGGAGACGGAGAACTGACAAACTTTTATAATAAATTTATTAAGAAAAATAAATAGAAAAACAAACAGGCAGCAGATCCTTACAGTGACTACCACCAAACTGAATGCAAAACAAGCATAAAGTGTCCAGGCCTGGTGCTCTCATCTTCCACTGCTGTCTCTCCTCCTTTTAAGATCCAGAGCTCCTCCATGAGACTCAAGACAGGTGCTGTCACAGCACCCACAAGATCTGGGAAAGAATAGATTGGGCGAGAGAAAAGGAGATGGAAAAATGAGGAGAAACAGGAGAAACAGAGAGAGGAAAAAAAGAGAACAAAATTCTTGGGGTTTGTTTCTTTACACACTTTTAGGGATGGCTCGATATCACAATTTTGATTTTGATACGATACTAAGATCTCTTACCTCAGTATCGATACTAAATCAATACCATAGGTGAAAAATAACCAGTCTAATACAAGTATACTGAAACTACATTTTATTTTGAAACTCATCAAGAACTATACAAATGTAAAAAAATATATATAAAATGAATTAATGTATAAAATGAAATGTAAAAAAAACTATATGAAACATTACCTATATGGTAAATTTTAGTTTTGGGAAAAAACGAAGAGATAAATTTTAATGGAATGATTTTGTAATATGTTCTTAGTCATTTTGATTTTGGGACTGAATAGAATGAGTTCATATCTTTGCAGTCTTTATTTTTTTGCTAGCTCCTATGTTAGCTGCAGATTTTTGGACAGAAAAACTAAAGTGTCAACACTGTCAATTGAAAGTTTGGACCTTAGTGGAATACAGATCAGGCCAGAGGTACTGAAAACTCTCTCAGATGCTGAGCTTGATGCTAAAATGCAAAGGTAGTAAAGGTAGGAGAAAATAATTTGCCTTTTAATAATGCCTTTTACACCAAGAAAGTGGGTTCCCCTTCAGAACAGCAACTGTAACGTTGTGTCACAGACACATCGGAAATCGCCAGATGACCAGTCAATCTGAAGAGTAAGAAAATGGGCCAATGAATTACTATGAATTGGCATAGTGCAGCTCCTCACAGGTGCAGCTTGTACAATCAGCTGAGTATATAGCTAGCACCTGAAGGAATCTCCAGATGATGGGCATGGGTACGGCATCACATGTGAGCACATGTGAGCACTCGGGCAGATCAGAGGATCACTCTGGGGGCTTATTCATCACCTCCAGGACTGCGGACCCCCCTCTCCTCCATAGCATGCACTATCCAAGCTCTGAGCATTTGTGGCGATTCATCCCACAGGATGGCCACACTTTGGCTCCTTGACACCAGAGATAAGATGCCCACAGGGCATCGGAGGGTGAGCTGTCATGATTGACAGAGCGGGCCTGCTATCACCCTCTGTGGTGCGGACACGGATCTGGAGTCGGAAATGATTGCTGTCCAACCCGGCCTGCTTTGGCAGTGGGTCTGGAGGTTTCATTAGCCCGGTCCAGCCACCGGACCGATTAGAGGGGTGTGACGCAGGGAATAATATGAGAGGTAAATGCTCACAGCCCCCCATTTCCGGTGGTACACAGTGAGCTCAAGCAGAATTGGAGGGCACTTTTCTCTGTCAGATCCTCATATGCTTCCACCCTCAACTCTCTTTGACGGCAAGGCGGCCAGCAGGTACAAGGCTACTTAACCCAGGAGTCCTTGGTGGTGAAAGAACAGAGGAGGGCAATAGGGCTGCTCCTCGCTGAGAGTGTTCGTTCTGCGGCTCCAAGAGCCACTCCTCCACCGCAGCACATTCTAATGGCTAGAGGCTGTGTTGAGCTCCCCGCAGGAAGTCAATGCCCCCATCCCAGGGCACTGTTAAGTTCGGTAAATGGACTGTGAATCACCTTGAGGTGGGCTGTCTGAAGAAGAGAACCAATCTCTCACTTTCAGCTCTTTCTTGGGACCCTCTTGTTCCCGGGCTGAGCACTCGCCATCCTGAACAGCCCTACCATGTGTGTGTCAGCGCCTGTTCCAGTGGTGCCACTTGTTTGGGCTCTGTCAGCTTGGTTAGCACTGCCCAGCACATCATAATGGCTCATGCGGGTTAGACTCGGTTATGCGATTCAATTTGCCACTCGCCCTCCAGTGTTTACGGGCATGCATTTCACGGCAATCGATGCCTCAGTCAATGCCCACCTCTGTCTTGCAAGAGAAGATTGCTGTTCTCCTGGCAAAGGTTGCATCAAGCCGGCCCCTCCAGCTGAGATAGAGAGCAGGTTTACAGTCTGAACTTCATTGTACTAAAAGAGCGGTGGGTTTTAACCAATCCTTTCTGCGAATTCTTATTTGTTATCTCCAATAGGATGGAATTCAGAATGCTCATGCAGATACGCATCCCCCAATGCGTCCACCCCTAGGATTGGTTGCAGCTATAAACCGGAAGGACGCTCACTTTCATGTCTCAATTCTCACCCTCCTTAAACCATTTCTTTAATGTGCATTCGGACACCGCATAACAGGGTCCTCCCCATCACCCTGTCTTTGCACATTTTGACAAAGCTTGTGGAAGGTGTCTTAGCCCCTCTTCTGTTTGCAGGCATCTGCATTTTGGCTATATCAGTGATTGGTTTGTATTAGCATGGGCTAGAAATTAGTAGATTATGTAAAGGGACCCTTTTGCTCTGCCACCTCGACCTCTTGGGGCCTTAGGTCAACCAGGAAAGAGATCAAGCTTTCCCCTCTTTAGAGCTTCTCTTTTCTCAGGATGGAGCTGGACTCGATCTTCATAAGGTGTGCCTTACCAAGGAGTGCACCGGGCTGGTGCTGTCCTGTCTTAAACAGTTTGGCAGGAAAACAGTGGTCCCACTGAAGTTTTTTTAGAGACTACTGGGGCATATCACATCTGCAGCTGCTGTATCATCTCTCAGATTTTTCATATGAGATCACATGAGTGCTGACTTTACTATCGGGTCCCCAGATGGGCATGGTGCATAGGGAAGCCCCGGGTGACTATTGGCCCTCTCTGTCGCTGCACCTTCAGTCCCTGGACAGACCTTACCTTTCTATACTGGCCAGGGTGCCCTTAGAACAAGTGTCCAGGCATGCTATCGCTCTGACAGATGCTCCTGGCGGGACATGTGTAATGAGCATGCAACCTGCAGGTTTGTGAAACAGACCCCTGTTGCATTGGCATTTCAATTGCCTGGAGCTGTTGGCAGTGTTTCTTGCTCTATGCTGGTTCCAATCAGTGCTGGAATGGAAACACACGATGGTTAGAACGGACAGCACGGCTACGGTAGCATATATTAATAATTCGGGTGGTATGCACTCCTGCCGCATGTCTCAACTTGCTCACAGTCTGCTCCACTGGAGTGACACATAGTTGAAATTGATGCATGCCATTCACATCCCAGGCCAGCTCTCCATGCAGTAAATGGCTCTCAAGGAAGTTTACGTTCCCAGGAGAATTGAGGCTCCACCATGGTGCAGTTTAGCTAATATGGGAGCACTCTGGTCTACCTGTTTGCTTCTTCTGAACCACCCATTGCCAGTTGTTTCATTCCTGCCTGAGGCCCCCCTCAACACGAGTGTGCTGGCTCTCAGCTTGTGCCGTGGCTTGTGCTATATGCACTTTCCCCAGTGAGGAGCAGGTCCTACTTGGTGCGCCTCCATGGCCCAACCAGACCTGGGTTTCTGAACTCACACTCCTTGCGATTTTCCTTCCTGATGAATTTCCTGGAGAAAGGACCTCCTTTCTTAAGGATGGGGCACACTCTGGCACCCACGGCCAAATCTTTGGACTTCTACATGTGGTGCATAGATGTGGCTTGGAACACTTAGGTGACCTACCAGCTTGGTGGCTAACACCATCACTCAGGCTTGAGCACCCTCTACAAGTGGAGGAGAGGTCTATTCGCTGTGTGATGTGCTTCCCACCAAGAAGAACCCTGGACATGCCAGATAAGGGTTATGTTATTCCTCCTTCAGAATAAGCTGGAGCAGAGGCTGTCACCATGGCATGATGTGTGGCAGCGCGCAGAGCATAACCTTATCGCCCGGATCCTCAGAGACGCAAGGTGGTTAAATCCATTCAGCCCCACTCTCATGCCCTCTTAGGATCTTTCTGTAGCCTGCGTGTGCTTCTTTCCGCTCTGTTAGTGAGTTCCCCATCTGGTGAACCCTAGAGAGTTCCTTCGAGGCCCCCAACACCTGACACGGTGAAGGAGCCGGGTGCTTGGCTCATTACATTGTTGGTAAGCCAGCTTGGTCTACATGATTTGGGGATCAGTGTCAGCTATGTGTGATCCCCATTGATGATCCCATATGCCTCATTCAGCCACTGTGCAGTTCCCCCTTCTCAGGCAGACCTGTGTCTTCCTTACCCGCTAAACATGGCTGGATAGGGCTAGCCCATATGCTTATATTGTCACCAGATCTTCCCATTTGGGTAGCAGGTGGCCTCCGCAGCATCCTTCCCCTTCGAGACTGGCACACTTTCCTATGTACTATCATATTTCTAAAATCTCTAGTCTCCAGTTAGCTACGTAAAAGATTTATACAACCCCCTAAATTCTAAATATTTCCATATTCTTGTAATTAAAGGCCCTGGGGTGTTGGAAGGTTGTGCTTTTGTTGAAGCTTGTGTGCTTACACTATGTTTGGCAAACATTTCAACAATATGTAACAGGTCCAGCTGCTGTGGTGCTTTTCATACACATTACTAATGTATCCGTTATACAACTTTGAAGTTCCTGTTCTGAAAGGGAACAGCCTGGTTATGACCATAACCCAAGGTCCCTGAAGGAGGAAACAGAAATTTTGTTTCTCTGTGCCACAGCAGCTGGGTCTCATCCATGATCTTGTATGTGTAAGTTCTTTATTTAGTCTGTCAGCTAGCATCTGTAGATATTCTGCCCAGGCTGGACACTCATCCCTCTTTTCCACCCAAGTCTTGCATAAGACTGCTGAAGGGCTTTATTCTGCTAAAACAACTGCTTGGATGTACTTTATCCTACTTATTACATGGCTACTTGCCACAAAACATAAAAAATAGACACAAAACATTGTTCTGAATCTTTATAGTTTATTAACTCTTTAATTAAAGACAAAGCTGACAGAAATAAAAATGGCCGAAGCGAGCCCACACAAACCGACAAATTTTTCAGTCACAAAATGGCGCCAAAAATTTGAAAGTGTGTGATTTTATGAAATTACTGAAATGTGCCTGTGTATTATGTAACATAGCATTTCTTGACAAATGGACATGCTAAAATTATGTAAGAAATGTCTTGATTCTTTAGTAGATGATAAAGAATAGGGAATATTTATGTTCTGGAAGGAATTTGACTTGTATTCCCGGAAGTCTTCCCTTCATTGTGCATCTCTATATTTCAGCTTTAATTTCTTGAGCTCTTTACATAAGCGTGTATTTTCTGTTGAATTTACAACTCTTAGATCTCACAAGGTAAATCAGTACTATTCTTCAATGTTTTACAATTTAAACATGATAGTATTTTTTGTTCTCATTTTCATTTTGTGTCTTTTCAGATGCCACATCAGACAGATTGAAAATGATGCTTTCTGCAAAGTGAAGAATTTGACCACATTGATTATTACTAGAAATCCTATTGCATATTTTGCACCTGAATGCTTGAATTCTTTATACAAGCTACAAAGACTAGTTCTTGTGTATGTTGTACTTGAATCTTTACAACTTTGTATTAATAACCTTATCAAGCTACAGGACCTTAAAGTCGGAACAAATTACATCCAGTCCATGACTCTTCCTCCATTTATGTTCACCTTCAAATACTTTGTTTTACTTGATCTACATGCGAATAATATATCCATCATCAGAACTGATCACACTGCTGTGCTGCGAGAGATTGGAAGAAACATGACATTGATTCTGTCTAGGAATCCATTATTACACATTGAACCAGGAGCTTTCAAGGTTGCCATTCTCAGAGAGCTTCATCTGCAAGCTGCCATCATTTCAAATGCACAAAAAGAGTGTCACAAAGCTCTCACTGGCCTCTCCATGGATAAGTTGTTTTTAAGCAGTATTTTGTATTACCTTTATAGTTGTGTTAGCAATTTTTGTTTATCAATTCTGGTTTTATATTCAGTATTGTTGTATTTTACTGAGAGGCTACAGATCACCTGGACAGCAAGAATGTTCTTATGATGTATTTGTGATTTTCTACAGCTATGATGAAGCTTGGGTCATGAATGAACTGATAGAGAATCTTGAGAACGGTGTGCCACCTATTCAGCTTTGCCTTCAAACACGGGACTTTCAAGCTGGGAAGTCAATCCCCTCCAACATTATAGATGAAGGAATAACTGCCAGTCATTTGATCATTGTAGTCGTGTCTCAACACTTCATTGATAGTGCCTGGTGTTGTTTTGAGTTTGAATTAGCTCAGTCTTGGTTTGTGATGGAACGCAGTGCCAACATCATCATCATTCTGGAAGATGTCGGAGAGAGGAAAACAAAAAAATTGCTTAGACTACATAATCATCTGAAGAACACGTGTCTGAAGTGGAGCAGAGACCCTTTGAGCAAGATGAGATTCTGGATACGGCTCAGGAAAGCAATTGTTGCTACAAAGCAGTAATATTACATATATTCTTCATGTATTATATGTTAAATGAGTAATCCTTTCAACCACAAATGTATAGAACAATTATTGATCTCTATTTTTTGATCAACTGTCTTTTCGCAGGGTAAATTATATAGCTAGTAATGTAAATAAATGACCTTTTGTTCATCATTGGAATGCACTTTATAAATGAATGACTTCCCATTTTGAAACAAAAGGAGAAGTGAGAGTTGCTTGCTCAAAGTACATTAAAAGAGAACAAACATTTATGTCAATTGGTATGTGTTTTTAAAGAAAGATTCCTGCTTCACATCGATGAGTGAGTTTGTTAAGTAATGTTCCAGATGCTGTGATAGAAGAGCTGTTATTGTGTTAGTGAATCTGGATTTGAATTTGCTGACAATTTTGTTTTTCATACCTCTCAAGTAAGATCATTTCAAACAATGATCATGTCAAATGGGGAACGGATGATTTTCCTAAGTTCAGTCTTAATTCTTGTGAATGCTGGACAAGGACAGGAATGTACCGAGGTAAGAACATTACATAGATTGTATTGTTAATGATAAGTTTTACAGACTATATGGTCTGTTAACGTGAGCCTAAAAATCAATATCGTAGGATACAGTGTAATTGTTATAATTATACTATGTTAACAGTAATCTAATGTTTTTTGTGATAATTTGACTTTCATAGTTCTGTTAAAACATATTTTATAATAAAATTTATTATAGAATAAAATTCATATGTAGTTTTTAAATTAATTCACAATTTAGAGTAGGTTCACATGGCACCTTTTTCAACTAAATACATAAGATGTTTTTATGAGTTTTGGTTGTTCATTTACAAGACAACTATGTATTTAGTGCCTGAAAAGGCTAGCATTTAAAAGTGTGATTTTATGAAAGTGTTGACATACGCCTGCACTTAATACAGGGGTGTCCAAACTCGGTCCTGGGGGGCAGGTTTTCTGGAGAGTTTAGCTCCAACCATAATCAAACACACTTGAACCAGCTAATCAAGCTCTAATTTGATATACTAGAAACTTCCTGTCAGGTGTGTTGAAGTAAAGCTGCGGTCACACTTGACTTTTCTTTCCATAGACTTCCATTCATACGCACGCAAATGCGTCAGACCGGAAACGCAAGGTCATGCGTCAAGTTTCGCAGGTTGCTGCGGTGCAAAGTTCAAGCTTGGTGAACTCTGACCTGTGAAATTGCATCACTTGACTGCGTGAGACCAATCGAGCATGACCTCTCTGAACAGAAATTTAAAACATGGAGCAATTGGTCGCTGTTTTTAATGTCTAATCATCTTGTTTAACCCCGCCCCTTTTCGCAGCGCCGTACGACAGAATTTCGCACACACAAAGCCCAGTGTGACCGCAGCTTAAGTTGGAGCTAAACTCAGCAGGATTTCAGGATTGAGTTTGGACACCCCTGGCTTATTACATCTCCAAATCATAAAAGGTTTTGGACAGTAAGAAAAACGCAAATAAAAAACAAAAAAGGAAGAGTTTTCTAAATTTACTTTGACTAGTATTTCATTGCAAACAACACAACAAACATTAATTAATGTGTTCCTCATGATTGTGTGATTTTTGTTTTAAATATACATGTATCCCAATTTTGGTTCATGCAGCATATTTAAAAAAAAGTTGCAACCATAAAGCATTTACCACTTTGTAATGTTGCCATTCCTTTTTATAACACTTCAAAGACTTTTAGGGACTGAAGACACCTAGCAATGAAGTGTTTCAGGTGTAATTTTGTCCCATTCTTTCTGCAAACAAGTCTTAAGGTGGGCAACAGTATGGGGTCTTTGTTGCTGCATTTTACGCTTGAAAATACGCCAAGTACAAATAGCTCAATACAGCTTTTAGCTCTGCCAACGTGACTGGACCTTCAAATTAATTTAAAATACAGTCAGAAGATGTTTAGACAGAATCCAGACATCACTCAGGCAGTAGCATTATTCAGACAGTAGCATCAAATGCTGATGGATTGTAGCATGAACGTTCCTATTCAGCAGTGACAGAAATGATGCAGGCACACTAACGATCCAAACGAGAAGGAGAATCCTATAACGCACACATACACAGGGTTACAAATTGTTGCATTGGTTAACACTCCCACTTACAACCACATGCAAAACACTTACCAACATGAGGTGCTTTCATATCAAATTCGCCGATCGATATAAAATCTCCAACTGCACTAATAAACTACAGCACAGGAAAGGGATGTTATTTAAACCACCTGCCAATCAAAGCCCCAGACAGAGGGGCAATCAGTCGTCCACTCAGTCCAAACACTGACGGAAACACAAACCAGGCTAGAATGCAACACAGGATCAGCATTCACCCTCAGCCACTAAACTATTAGCAAACCACTATGCTAACTACACCTTACCTGGAAGCCAATGCCGGCGCACGCACACACACACCCACACAGGAAGGGGGATACAGAATGTGCCTCACGACAGGCTACAGCCAGTCAGCTTTAAATAAGGGAGTACTCTGCACTGATTGGTCATTGCAGACGTCAATCACAATCCCTTACCTTATGCACCCTTTCACACTTGCATTGTCTTGTTGAAATATGCATGGGCATCCCTGGAATAGAAGGCAGCATATTGTGCTCCAAAATCCCTATGTACTTTTCAGCCTTAATGGTGCTATCACAGAAATGCCAGTTAGTTTGCCAAAGGCACTGACTAAACCCCATACCATGACAGACCCTGGCTTTTGGCCTTGATGCTGGTAACAGTCTGGATGATCCTTTTCTTCTTTGGTCCGGAGCCCACAACATCCTTTTCTCACAAAAATGTCTGAAATACTGATTCATCTGACCACAGTACAGGTTTCCTCTAAGTCCACTGAAGTCGACAGTGCTTCTGGACACTGTTAACATAGGGCTTCCTTTGGCACAGTACAGTTTTCACTGGCATTTGTGGATATAACTACATATTGTGGTACTTGACAAAGGTTTGCCAAAGTAGTCCTGAGCCCATGTAGTAATATTGCTTATAGATGAATGCTGATTCTTGACGCAGTACCGCCTGAGGGATTGGAGATCACAGTTGTTCAGCTTAGGCTTGTGCCCTAATCCTTTATGTACTGAAATTCCTCCAGACTCCTTGAATCTTTTAATTATGTTATGCACTGTTGAAGGTAAAATATCCAAATGTCTTCCAATCTTTCTTTGAGGAACTTTGCTCTTAAACATTTCCATAATTTTCTCACATATTTGTTGGCAAATTGGCAATCCTCAGCCCATCCTATCTCCTAAAGGACTAGACCTTTCTTGGAATCTGCTTTTGTACCAAAGTATAGTTCTAATCACCTGTTGACATCACCTGTTTGAAATCACATCATTATTTAAACAATTCACCTGATTACTAGCCCTAAATTGCACCTGTCCCAACGTTTTTGTAATGTGTTTCAGATCTGAATGACAAGAAAGGATGTATATTCACAAGTGTAATGAAGTTGACCAGACCAAACATGAAACATTTTGTGTTCATATTGTCTGCAATGAAAAACAGGTTAAAGTAAATTTAGAAATCACTACTTTCCTTTTTTTTATTTGCGCTTTCCATACTGTCTCAACTTTTTCTGATTTGGGGTTGTATACTATACCTAGTATTCACATAGTGTTTCTTGTCAAGTTGGCATACAAAAAATATGTAAAAAATGTCTTGGTCCTTTAATAGATGATAAGGAATAAGGAATATTCATGTTCTGGAAAGAATTTGACTTGTATTCCCGGCAGTCTTCCCTTCACTGTGGCATCTCTGGATTTCAGTTTCAATTTCTTGACCTCTTTACATAAAGGTGTATTTCCTGTGCTGTTGAATTTACAACTCCTGGATCTCACAAGGTAAATCAGTACTATTCTTCAATGTGTTACAATTTAAACATGAAAGTATTTTAAGTTCTCATTTTCATTTTGTGTCCTTTCAGATGCCACATCAGACAGATTGAAAATGATGCTTTCTGCAATGTGAAGAATTTGACCACATTGATTCTCACTGGAAATCCTATTACATATTTTGCACCTGATTGCTTGAATTATTTATATATGCTACAAAAACTAGTTCTTGTGGATGTTGGTCTTGAAACCTTACAACTTCGTATTAATAACCTTACCAAGCTACAGGACCTTAAAGTCGGAACAAATTACATCCAGTCCATGACTCTTCCTCCATTCATGAGCACCTTCAAAGACTTAAGTTTACTTGATCTACATGCGAATAATATATCCATCATCAGAACTGATCACACCACTGTGCTGCGAGAGATTGGAAGGAACATGACGTTGATTCTGTCTAGGAATCCATTATTACACATTGAACCAGGAGCTTTCAAGGATATCATTCTCAGAGAGCTTCATCTGCAAGCTGCCTTCATTTCATTAAATGCACAAAAAGAGTGTCACAAAGCTCTCAATGGCCTTACCGTGGATAGGTTGTTTGTGGGACGTTACAGAATGGAAGAAAAAATCAAATTGTCAGATCCAGATTATCTTGATGGTCTATGCTCAATTAATTTTAATGAAATTTATCTTATTCAAAAAGAATGGTCTGATTTAGAAATGCACTTGTTTCGTTGTATGGTCAATGCAACAAAAATCACAATAAAAAAAGGATATATCAACAGCATGAAACATATCCCATTCTACCGTCTTAAGGAACTGTATTTAAGTGACACTGGATTATCTGTTGTACCATTTATTTCACACATTCCAAGCTTGGAAAAACTGGTGATGAAGAGTCCCTTTCCTATTACCTTTATTGGTATCAGTGACCTTCTTCTGCTTCAATATGTAGACTTGAGTGGAAACATGTTGATTTTGAATGACTGCTGTTCCAAACTTTTTCTAAGGACACCAAATATTCAATACTTGAATCTTAGTCAAAACTCAGAAATAAAATTTTTTGATGAGCCTTTTTCTGCACTCGACTTGCTTGAAGTGTTGGACTTCCACCATACAAAACTAGTCATATTTTTTTACTTTGGATTCTTAAAACATCTGGCAAATTTAAAGTATTTGGATATTTCTTATACACATGTTCATTTCATTAACTTGGCTTTTCAGGACCTGCACAATTTGACTGTTCTTAAAATGGCAGGAAACAGTTTCGGTGGAGATACATTGAGTTACCACTTACAAAACATAACAAGCTTGGAGGTTCTTGACATTTCACAGTGTGGCATTGAAAAAATCTCCATTAGGTCTTTTACTGGCACGCAGAAACTACGACATTTATATTTAAGTCGAAACAAGTTGATGGTTTTGGACTTTCTGACTCAACCAGAGCTGACACATCTTACATCAGTGTATATTGATAAAAACAGTATAACCACCATCCCACTTGATGTTCTCCAAAAGTTGCCCATGAACCTTTCTGAGTTTGATATGTCCTCTAACTCTATTGATTGCTCCTGCTCTCAGACTGATTTTATTTTGTGGATTATTCAAAAACAAAACATTTTAAAACAACTGGAAAACATTCGGTGTAAATCTTTTTCCCCAAATACAGATTTCAAAGCAACAGACTTTGACATTGACTACTGTGTGCACAAGAAGAGACTCACAATTGTTTTATCAGTAATTTGTGTTACGTTTATAGTTGTGTTAGCAATTTTGGTTTATAGGTTCTGGTTTTATATTCAGTATTGTTGGATTTTACTGAGAGGCTACAGATCCCCTGGACAGCAAGAATGCTCTTATGACGCATTTGTCATTTTCTCCAGCTATGATGAAGCTTGGGTCATGAATGAACTGATGGAGAATCTTGAGAACGGTGTGCCACCTATTCAGCTTTGCCTTCACATGCGGGACTTTCAAGCTGGGAAGTCAATCGCCTCCAACATTATAGATGAAGGAATAATGGGCAGTCGTAAGATCATTGTAGTCGTATCTCAACACTTCATTGATAGTGCCTGGTGTCGTTTTGAGTTTGAATTAGCTCAGTCTCGGTTTTTGATGGAACGCAGTGCCAACATCATCATCATCATTCTGGAGGATGTGGCGGAGAGGAAAACCAAGAAAGTGTTTGGTCTACATAAGCATCTGAAGAAGAACACATATCTTAAGTGGAGCAGAGACATGAGATTCTGGATACGGCTCAGGCAAGCAATTTTACGGAAATAATCAATGCACTAAACATGCAGTTTTTTTAACTGAATGTAATTTGGTCAAATAAAATGATGCATTGCACATTCTTCACATGACAATCTCTCTAATGTTATTGCTTTCTGTAAATATAGCATAAGATGCAGAACTTCTCTTGATACAAAATGGATAAATGAAAGCCGTATGCATGACAATACCACGTAAAAATTTTAGTATCAAGTGAGTATGGAGAGACAATAACTACAGGGGTTAGACAATGAATCTAAAACACCTGGTTTTAGACCACAGTAATTTATTAGTATGGTGTATTCCTTTTGCGGCATAATATCAGTTCGTCTTGGGAATGACAGATACAAGTCCTGCACAGTGGCAAGAGGGATTTGAACCATTCTTCTTGCAGAATAGTAGCCAGGTCACTGAGTGATGCTGGTGGATGAAAACGTTTCCTGACTCGCTCCTCTCAAAACACCCCAAAATTGCTCAGTAATATTTATATCTAGTGACTGTGTAGGCCACAGAAGATGTTCAACTTCACTTTCATGTTTATCAAACCAGACAGGCATGAGCATTGCATTACATGTTTGTGGGTCCAGCATGTTGAAGCAGTGCTCACGGACAGTTCTTGCCCTCACTTACGAGGGCTTGACTGTTGCACAGCTGAGGTCGTGGCGTACCCCTGCATTAGGGTGTTTCACCCCTGCTGCTCCCTGCCAATCGGTTAACACTCGGGCAGTCCTGAGGGTTACGGTGGGGGCTTATCTGTCACCTCCAGGTCCACGGACCCCTCATCAGTGCGCTCTGTCCAAGGTTCGACTGCGAGCGCTGGTCCATCCTCTGGGATGGCTGCGCTTTTATTAGATCTCTGTCTACACGGGTTTTCACCAATTCCGCGGAGTGTGGCCTAGCGCCTCTTCGGGAGCCTTTAGCCTCGTCTCGGGATCAGTAGATTATGCACAGAGACAGGGTCAGCACCTCGACCAGTTGGGGCTTCGGGTCAACTGAGAGAAGAGAAAACTTTGCCCTATGCAGTGGATCTCTTATCTTGGGCTGGAGCTGGACTCGATTGCCATGGTTGTGCGCCTCTCCCAGGAGTGCGCCAGGCTGGTGCTTTCCTGTCTAAGCGCGCTCGACAGGAAAACAGTGGTCCCTCTGAAATTGTTTTAGAGGTTCCTGGGGCATATGGCATCCGCAGCCACTGTCACACCGCTCGGTTTGCTTCATATGAGACCACTTCAGCGATGGCTTCACGATCGTTTCCCCAGACGTATGGCGCATGGGTGCGCACCGGTTGCACATCACTCTGCTGTGTCGCTGCACCCTCAGTCCCTGGATGGATCTTGCTTTTCTATGGGCCAGTGTGCCCCTAGGGCAAGTATTCAGGCATGTTATCGTATCGATGAATGCCTCCAGCACGGGCTCAGGGACCATGTGCAACGAGCATGATGCAGCTGTGTGTTCGTGGTCCGGACCCCGTTTGCATTGGCATATCAACTGTCTGGAGCAGTTGGCAGTGTATCTCACACTCCGCTGCTTTTTACTGGTGCTGGAGCAGAAATACGTGCTGGTCAGGACGGACAGCATGGCAACGGTAGCTTATAATAACTGTATGGGAGGTATACGTTCCCGACACATGTCTTGGCTCGCTCGCTGTGTGCTCCTCTGGAGTCACACGCGGCTGAGATTGCTGCGTGCCATTCATATTTCGAGCGAGCTCAACCATGCAGCCGATGCGCTCTCACGACAGCTAGCTAACATTGACAAAACAATACACAAGACACAGTAAATCTCAGTTCCCATCCTGTGTGTTTAAAAGAGCAAAATTATTCCAAAATTAAACTAAAATCTAAATTATCTGGTGCACATTATCAAGATTAAAAAGTTCCTGTAATTTTCTGGAACACTTCTTTTTCCTACATAATCAAGTAGACAATAAAAATTGCTGTCATGCTATCAAGTGATTAGATGTGAACAGTTCTGAGAAAAGTCTTCTATTTTTTAAAGTCCTTATAAAAAAAGTCATATTTAAAATTTTACCAACAGGAGTAAAAGAAGTTTTCACTGACAATGTAATGCTGTGTTCACACCAGATGCGGAAGACGCGTCAAACGCGAGTGATTTACATGTTAGGTCAATGCAAAGACTTGAATAGACATCCAGCTGCATGATACACACGAATGGCGCTGTGCGAATGTCGCGGTACGAATGGCGTGATACGCGCGAATGGCGTGGGGCGAATTGAGCTGAAAATCTGAATTTCAGCTGACATTTGCGCCACGTTAACCAATCAGGAGCTTGCTCTTGTCTTGTGGGGCCGTTATTTTGACGTAGCGCCTGTTGTTGGTGTCCCGGGGGAAAATCCTCCTGCCTACACCGACAACATTTCATCAAACTGTACTCGGCTCAGTCAGAAGCACCGCTGAAAGCTTCCATCATCCATCATCCAGGTTAAGTTTCTGGAGGAGTTTATGAGCTCACAGAGCTGGCTGCACCTCTAAAAGGATATAGTGGACACTGTACTAAATGAATCGATGCTGTTTTTCAGCATTTATAAAGCACAAAAACAGTTATTTTCTCAATAAAATCCATGTTAGCCATTTAGCAACGAAGCTACAGTCACAAGGCAGACAGAATCCCTGGCCATGGCGCAAATCCGCGTCTGTTCTGAAGTGAATTTGACGCGCAAATGAAGCGAGTAAACTCAAATGTTCACGCGTTTTGTGTCTGGTGTGAACACAGCATAAGCTTGTCTTGATGAAGATGAATTTGACGACACTTTCTGCCACAGCAAGAGTTGTTCATTCCAAATATGTGATTTCTAGAATATTTAATTTTTACAATGTCAGTAACTCAGTCCCCGTTTACAGTAATACGTTTTAGTTTTAAAACACCGCTTGAGAATGGAACGATCCATGTCCACATTGGCATTAAATCCAGCATTTCTGAACAACTCTCCATCCACACTACACCGCTGAAAACGCACATCATGTGACCACATAAACACTTTGGCATGCTCTACAACTTATGCGCATGTCTGAGCTCCAGGCAGTGAGCTCTGCGAGCACGTCCCCAGATGACAGCAGCGCAGGTCGGACAGTTCACCAAGGATCTTCCGCTGGATTTCATCTCACTATAGTTGTTAAACATAATATTTAATTTATCTTGTCTCTATCTAACGAATTCTACTTGTTCTCAGGTAAAGCGTTTTGGCTGAGCGCAAAGATAAGTTAATATATTAATTTATGTAGCCTAACCATGTACACTGAATCTGCATATTGATTGATTACTTGCCTTTATTTCCTAAAAAACTTATTATACGTGATACTTTTATAATGACTGTAGAAAGGTTCTTTGTGTGTGAAGAAGAATACAGGGTCGGCGATAAGGTAAGTGACAATTTTATTTTTGTTATTTTTTCTGTGTGGCTCAACACAAGGCTCAAAGTCACTGGTTGTATTTGTATTTGTGTATATATATATATATATATATATATATATATATATATATATCTTTCTCTTTTTTTTTTTTTTCTTCCTCTCTCTCTCTCTCTCTCTCTCTCTCGAGTGGTCTCTCTCGCTCCCTTAAGAAGGCGTCTCTCCGGCCCAATCACTAGAGAAAGCAGGTGTTATTAATTATTTCTGATTGGGCTACTGACCAGCCGCCGGTGTCTCCACTCGCTCTCCCCACCATAATGACCATTAGTGATTATTAAAACTGTTATTCAGCAAAAGAGACAGGGCATGTTTCATATTTTTCACTGAAAATGAAAGTTATGTTATAGGCTCCATTCTGTTATAAATATGCATGCAGTGAAGATGACGGTCATATAAATATGCAGCTACACAATGCCTAAACATTTTTGGTGTCTGTTGTTAATATCATAATGAAAATAGGTAGTTCCTTATATTATGTTTTCATTTTATTGTTAAGATCAACAATGTAGCCAGGGTGATGCGAATGAGGTTGTAAAGTAGCATACACTGTTCCCTTTAAAGATTTACCGGACATGTCCTCCAGAGTTTGTTTTCCATAGCAAACTTGCAAAGTCTGAACTTCAGAAAAGGGTGCAAAATTTGTGCACTTAATATTGAGGAAAAAGCCCTAATCAGATAGGCGAATGTCTGCAGCCATGCCTCCATTTTCAGATGTCTCCGTTTTCCTCCTTTCACACTGACACGGAGCAGCAGCGTTTTAAAATGAAAATGGCCTCTTCAGTGTTTTCAAAAAGCTCAGTTTTCGGCGGTTGAAAGCTCTGGGCTAGTGTGAATGGAAAGTGTAACCGAAGCAAAACTAAAACTTTTAAAACTAAAACGTATTAGTGTAAATGGGATTTTATTCAAGTCCCCCAAAAAAGGCTGTTTGTTTATGAAAGATCGTCATTGTCCAATCACCCAGTGAATTGAAAATATCTAAAACGTCCTTGGAAGCAAACTTATAGCGAATGAGATGTTATTCAAGCCCTGTTAAGCATCAAATTAAAAAGCCTCAGATCTGTGTTGTCAAAAATGACTGCTGCATGCAGCTGTTAATTGAAGTGTACATTGTCAACAATGAAAACAGTTCATGTAGTGAAATCTAGCTTTCATTAACCACTGGAGGAAGCTGTCACATCGTTCTGTCACAGCATATTTTCAACACCAAAGAGGTGTTTAACCACTTGTAAAACCACAGTCCTTTACACATTATGGTTAACCATCAACAAGGCCTTTGTTTAAAGAAGTTGCATTATTTATGTTACTTTTTTTCTCTTCTGACATAAGCTGTCACACCCATTCAGAAGATGTCATCCTCTAACCTGGTTAACTGGTTTATCACACATGGTTCACATTCCTCTATAAAATGAATGTGTCAGTACAGTTTCATTGAAACTCAGCTTAACATTCAGCTTTCTAACATGTCTCGGAGCAGTACAGCAAGCCAAAGCCGATATGGCACTATGGAGAAACCCCGGCGATCTGGAAGATACAGCAGCTCCAGCAGCCGCAGCAGCTCCAGAGACGTGCTGTGTGATTTTTGCATGATTAAGAAGAACAAGGCAGTAAAATCATGTCTGACTTGCTTAACCTCCTTTTGTGAAACGCATCTCCAGGCTCATTATGAGTATCCAGCTCTCATGAAGCACAAACTGGTGGCGGCGACAGGGCAACTGCGTGAAAAGATCTGTGGCGAACATGACAAACTTCTGGAAGTTTTCTGTCGTTCTGACCAAGTGTGTGTTTGTGTTTTGTGTATTATGGAGGAACATAAAAAACATGACATTGTTTCAGCAGCAGCTGAAAGGACGGAAAAGCAGGTGAGATGCTCAGTAGAGATCACTGACTAACAGCCACTCATGCTTAATGGAACTAAATCATGACATGATACAAGTCAATATGCAGTGCAAAGATTAACTGTGAGAAGATTAACGTTATAAACATTACCTTTTTCAACAGAAACAGCTTGGGGCTAAACTAATGACTTCACAGCAGAAAATTGAGGAAAGGATGAAGAAATGGCAAGATCTCAGGCAGGCAATGGCATCTCTAAAGGTAAACCTTTTAGAAATTATGGGCTCTATTTTAACAATCTAGGTGCAAAGTCTAAAGAGCAGGGTGCAAAAGCATTAAAGGCGTGTCCAAATCCACTTTTCCTATTTTAAGGATGAAAAAATAAGGGGCCCTATCATACACCCGGCGCAATGCAGCGCAAGGCATGATGCAATTGTTGTTTTCTAGTTTCAGCTTGGCGCAAGAGTCGTTTTGATGTTTTGCATCACGCTGCTTTAAATAGCAAATGCATTTGCACTCATATGTGCGCCTATAGGCGTTCTGGTCTAAAAAAGGAGGCGTGTTAAAGCGCATTGCTGGCGCATTGCTATTTTGAGGAACTATAATAGACTGCACAATAGACCAGATCAAAGCAGGTCTAAAGTCCAGCGCAGAGTGTGTTAGTTGTGCACCTCGCTTAAACATTGCTTAATACTCACAGGATGTACAGCAATACATAAATATCTTTAAAAATGAAAACGAATTAAAGGATTCAAATATTACAAAATTTATTATTTTCTAGACCAGTGTTTCCCAACCCTGTTCCTGGAGGCACACCAACAGTACATATTTTGGATGTCTCCCTTTTCTGACCCATTAACTTCAGGTGTTGGAGTCTCTTCTGATGTGATGATAAGTTGATTCAGGTGTGTTTGATTAGGGAGAGGTTGAAAATGTGGACCGTTGGTGTGCCTTCAGGAACAGGGTTGGGAAACACTGGTCTAGACTACAAAAATATAAAAACGATCACCTCCATGTCTTCTTCATCTCTGAGAGCTTTTTTAGTTTATTCATGACAAAATGCTTTTGTATAATATTATTATTAGTAGTAGTATTATTTATTATATGCATATTTAAATTAATTTAATTAAAAATAGGCTTAGATTTGTCCACTTGGACAGAGCATTTTCCAAGTTTTTGCTTCCACAACCACCCGGGCTGCAGCACACTTGGCCTGTTTATACCATCAGCCTTGGGAGTCCTACTAGCCAACCAAGCCTGGTAGGACTCCTTCTTCAGCTTGACAGCATCCGTTACTTGACAGCATCCGTTACCAGTGGAGCCGACTTTTTTGTTCCCCGGTGAAAACTTCCATGTTTGGCAGCTAAGCTGGGAAGCTATAAGCAAGCCCACACCAGCCAACCACCTCTCACTGTGTGCAAATCCAAAGTAAAAGAAAGTCCAGCCAAGAATTTGGTTTCAGAGCACAAACTGTGAGTGGAGGTGAGACCAACTATTTCTAGTCGGTACTGTTCAATCCATGTCTTGACTGCTAGTTTTTGTGTCTGTGGATCAGGTCGTTGTGGTTCTGGCCTTCGACCACTGCCTGTGTCACAATGCACAAGCCCCTTATGGCTCCTTATGCAGGTGGTAGACCTGCAGGAGGATGGTCCCATGTCATTTCTTCGAGTCCAGCTGGGTTCTGTGGGATAAAACCTGGTACTCTAATGCGAGCCCCAACCCCAGCCTTGGCCTCAAAGTGAAACCTGATTGCGCCGTACCGGGTGACATCAAGGTCCACGATTTTGTCTCACTCATAAGGGTTTTTTGAACTACACTAGGGCTGCACGATTAATCGAAAAAAGATCACGATCTGGAATCGACCCTACACACAATCTTAATTCAGCTTTTCTACGATTCAGCCAATTATATTTTGAAGGTCAGGAGAGAAGCAAGGCAGTTGCACAAGTTTTCTCAGCAACATTGACACCTTTAAATGGTGTTAAAAGTGTCACATACTGTATTTATAAGGTATAATTCACCCAAAAATGTAATTTCTGTCTTCATGTAATGATGTATTCATGGCCAGTAAATCACACGTGAGCTGACCACGAGCTGTTTGTTTACTATCAAGAATGCGCACGTGCACGCATGACATCTACTTTAGTGAACACAACCTGCATAGGCTGTGAATAACAGGTAATGAAGTTGTAAATAACGTTCAGTTTGTTGAACAGAGCGATCGTTTGAGGGCCGTGCGGGAGGTTTGATTTGCATGTATGTGTTTTTTTTCACAGTGACAGCAGCCATGATCTGCTCGGAAGTGAAAGTGAAACCTGTGCGCACATCATTTAAATGATCATATCGCATTTTTAAGTTATGATTACGACAAGCATTTGATATGTTTTTTCTTTCCTAGAGAACACAAAGTGTTGTGCATGAAAATAAATGTTTTCTGTGTCAGTATAACAACCCCGGCCTATATATAATGTTGAATATAATGCAAGAAGGAATCTGATAATGACAAAATTCTAATTTTACCAGTGAAAACAAATGGTCTAATAATATTGTCAATATCAGATGACAAGCACATGTATTAAACATAATAAATCAACTTTATAATTATGAATAGTTATATTCTGATGTCATAATTTTACTGTAAATGAGCAGACTTTCAATATTTCCTGTTTGTTAAAGTCCACCATAATGACTATACAAAAATTAGCATTTTAAACAACAGTATACCTACACATAGACCTAATATTATTATTGTTGTCTTACCATATGTTTGAGAATTAACAATAATAATAGGCTAATCATATGAACCTTTATTTTACATTTACACAATCGTGAGAAAATCGTGATCTTGATTGTAAGCAAAAAAAAAATAAAAAATTGATTCGCATTTTTGCCAGAATCGTGCAGCCCTAAACTGCACTTTGTCTGAACTGCCCCTCAGGACCTTTTTGCCTTGGTGGACCCTACCCTATTATTAGCTCCTGAAAACATAGCTCCTAGGATCACTCAGGCACTCACTTTAAGGTGGTGTTCATGGAAAGGTTAAATAAAAATGAATGATCACAAAAACATTACATATTAATATTGCAACTATATGCTAATCTGTTGGTTAAATGTACTAAACAAGTGTTGTTGAAATTTGATGTCGTTATGGTAATTTATTTGTTGGTTGCACTGACGCCGCCTCTAACTCTTGACAACCTCCTAGCTTGCCAATAAATAAACGTGTTAATTTATTTTAGAAATATCCTTTTGCCATAGGCGAAGGGTTAACAAACTCCAGGGTAAGGCTGATAAATGCGCTGCCCTTTAATGCATTTAAAAAGATTTGCGACCAACCAAGAAGAGGTTTTAACAAAAGCACTGCCTATCAACAAACATCTATTATATTCAACACGCACATTAAATTATTTTATTATCTAACCCACTGATCTACAGGTCAAAAGTTTGGGGTCAGTTTATTTATTTTTTATTATTATCACTTTTATTTAAAAATCGAATTAAAATTATTCTGTTCATCAAGGCGGCATTTATTAAATATTTAAAAATTGTTAAATAATTATTAAATATTTATTTATTACTTACTGCATGCAGTGTCAAATGAAATTATTACTCCTTGTTGCTTTTACTTTTACCAATAATAATCATAATAATAATAATTAATATTAGAGAGGTCGCAGCCCTCACTATTTTTCCGCCTAGGTCGCATCAGGATGCGCCGTCCCTGAGAATACGAAATCATTCTCTTTTTCACGAGGCCAATCGAAAACCGAAACTTGTAATTCAGCAATAAATATTTGACCTTTCAAATGTAAAACTCCAAACGATCGCCTAAACAAGATTACTACACTATAGGCTAGACTGCGTTACAATGAAACTACCTATTTCATTGAATGCTGAAAACAAGGTAAACCAGTGTAATATATTATTATACCTCTCTCATAATACTCATTTGTCGTTTTATTACTTATGTCATTGACCAGCAAATCAAAATAGTCCGCTGGCCAGAACTTTTGGTTTGGTTTTCAGAGCAGCTGCCAACAGTAATAAACAGCGCTCATCAGTTCAACGTGCGGGGTTGGACAGTTCCATTTCTGTGCGGAGGGGGACTTTAAATTTGATTGACAAACTTACAATATCTAACGTGTTGTGTTAATCATCAACATTAAATTACATTCATATTAAGTCTTACACCCGTTACATGTTTTCAATGCATTTTTTTTCTTTTTTTTTCAATAATTAACCATTCCTCTCTTATTGTTATTTTGCTACCAGGGAATGATGTACAAAAAGAAAGCCCTGCTCTAACTCAGTATTCTGTTTAAGCAGGGGTTGCCTTACTCAGTCCTGGAGGGCTGATGTCCTGCATAGTTCCAACGTCCTTCAACACACATGTGTAGAAGTTTCTAGTATACTTAGAAAGAACTTGATTAGCTGGTTAAGGTGTGTCTAATTGGGGTTGAAACTAAAGTCTACAGGACACTGGCCCTCCAGGAACAATTTTGTGCACCCCTGCATTAATGGTTCCCTAAAGAACCTTTCAGAAGTTTTCTTGGACATTGAACTTTTTACACTATAAAAAAGGGTTTTATGGAATGTTAAGTTTCCATGGATGTTAAAGATTCTCCATGAATATGGTGTTGGTAATGAAAAAAACATTATTTTTTAAGAGTGTCAAATTTAATTCAGTAAATGAAATCTAAGGATGTAACCGTCTCATTGAGGTTTTGTTTTTCTATCATGATAGCATTCATCGCAGAGTGTGCTGGATGAGAATGAACGTATTTTTGCTGAGCTGCTGCGAGCGTTGGAGAGGAGGCATGGAGAAGTGAAGGAGATGATTCGAGCTCAAGAAGCCCTTCTTTTGACCAATGCAGAGAGACATTTGGCCAGACTGGAGGAAGAGATTACCCTGTTGAGGAAGAAACACACTGACTTGGAGCAGCTCTCACAGTCTGACGATCACATTCATTTCTTACAGGTACTGGGCAAAAGCCACTGTTTGTATAAAGTTCTCTAAAGTATTATGAAATAAAACAGCTACTTTATTTCCCCTAGAGCTGGCAGTCTCTTTCTGCTCCTTCTGGATATGAAGATTTGTCGAAGGTGACATTAGCGCCTCACCATACATTTGACAATGCAAAGAAAGCCATCTCTGACCTAAAGGTGCAAATAGAAGACATAAGCAAGGAAGAACTGAACAAAATCTCTTCAGCAGGTGGTTAAAACTCTTACATATACTGTATGTTGCAAACTTACCACAGAAGTATTTTTTACTTTGTTTTTGTGTGTAAAGTGTAGACTGATGTGGAATACAGTAATTTAAAGCTGTTTAGCTTTTTATTATTGCAGTTTAAACAATTTCAAAGAAGATTAATCATTAGTAGAGTATATAACTGGCGTGTGCAGAGCGAGCAGTTAGATTTTTGCTTCAGAGCCTCACACTGAGACCGAATATGCTTTCTGCCAAGTTGATTTTAAAACGAAACAAAGTCTCCTACCGGTGTGGGCGACAATGTGACAGCAGCGGTCGAACTGTGCTCCTTTCCCGTCCCCTGGATGTCTCGCTGGTAGCTAAAAGAGCAGTTTCTACTAAAAGAGCAGATCCCCTAAGAGAGCAACACAATAAAGCATCATGTCTTTTTAAAGATGTTGTTCCGACTGTGCGTTTCTGGATCCTGTGCTTTCCTCGTCCCAGATGACAGACACGAGTACTGCATCACATGTCCGGTTTTTCCAGCATGTTGAGACAGTACTCATGGACAGATCTTGCCCTCACTGTGAGGGTTTGACTGTTGTGTAACTGAGATCACTGCGTACTCTAGCATTAGGGTGCGCCACCCCTGCTGCACTCCACAAGCCGGTTAGCACACAGGCAGGAGTATTGCAGTGGGGGCTTATTCATCGCCTTTGGACTTGTGGACCCCTCACTCCTCATCAGTTTGCTTTGTTCAAGCTTTGAGTGAGAGTGTCAGTCCATCCTCCGGGATGACTGCACTCTCATTAGATGACACCGGGGACCTGATGTCCATTGCTGCATAGTAGGGCGGGCAAAGATGTTCTGATGATGATCTGGACTTGCTGCCACCCTCCAGGGTTGTCAGTGAGGTCTCGGATTTAGAGTCAGACATGTTAGCTGTGTTATCCCAGGCTGCTTTGGCCGTTGGAATAGAAATGGCTTGTCCCCCAGCCATGCAGCCGGATCGCTTAGATGGGTGTTACGTGCGGGCTAAGAAAAAGAGTAAACAAGGTCTTGTGCACTCCCTCTCTCACCACCCTTGACCATGGAGCAGCCAGGGGGTATGAGGCAATTCCCCAGGTGGAGCGTGTTATTGCAATCAATCTTTGCCTGCAGGGCGCCTCCACCTGGAGAGGTCTGCCTAAACTCCCCTCCAAAGCATGCAGGTTATCTGACTCTCTCACGACCAGAACCTACACTGCTGCGGGCCAGGCTGCTTTCTCTTTGCACGCTATGGCTGCCTATCAACACTACCAAACGGAGAAGCTGGCTGAGCTGCAAGAGGGTGATTCTTCCCCAGGCCTGATGCATGAGCTCCGCATGGCGACCCATTATGCTCTCATGACCACTAAATCAGCCGCCCGTGCCTTGAGAAAAAAGATGGCCACACTGGTGGTCCAGGAACGCCACCTCTGGCTTAATCTGGTGGATATGCTTGCTTTCTCAACGTACCCATATCGCAGGCTGGCCTATTCGGTGACACCACCAGGGACTTTACCTAGGAGTTCTCATCTGTGAAATAGCAGTCGAAGACGATGGGTGAAGTCATCTACCAGCAGTCTCAAAAAATTGCTCTCCCCGCTGCCCCATCCACCTTGGCTGCTCCTCGCTGAGGGCGTCCATCTGCAGCTACAAGACCTTCTCTGCCTCCGCAGCCTGCTCTACTGGCCAAGCACTAGCACAGAGCCCCTCGTGGTACCCAAATGCTCCCGTCTCAGGGCGCCATTTAGTCCTGTAAGAGGACCGCGAGGCGTTCCTGAGACTGGCAACCCGGAGAAGAGGGTACCTGCTCTTTTCTCGATGGAGGGCCGAGGACTTCTGTCAATAACATCGACATCTACACCACTGCTGGCCTCTGAGCTGGCGGTACCTAATTTTTCAATTAAAGAGCAGTTTCAAGGTGCAGGGTGTGCAAACCCAAGTCTTTCTAACCGAGATGAAGAGCAGGTTTTACAGCCTGTACTTCAGTGTGCCCAAAAAGAGCGGTGGGTTAAGACCAATCCTAGATCTGTGCAAACTGAACTGCCATTTACACTAAATGCTATTCAGGATGCTCACTCAGAAGTGCAGAATCCAATTCGTTCATCCTTGGGATTGGTTTGCAGCTATAGACTTGAAGGACTCATACTTTCATGTCCCCATCCTTCCACACCCTTTTCTCCAGTTTGCATTCAAAGGTCAAGCATGGCAGTACAAAGTCCTCCCCTTTGGTCTCTCCCTGTCTCATTGGGTTTTCACCAAGCTTGCGGAGGGTACCTTAAAGCCTCTTCGGGCTCGCAGGCATACCCATACTCTATTATTTGTATGGACAGCATGGCAACAGTGGCATATATCAACCTTATGGGGGGTCTCAGTTTGCTTGCTGTCTGCTTCTCTGGAGCCACTAGCAGCTGAAATCGCTGCTTGCCATTCACATTCACATTCACATTGAACTCAACCATGCAGCTGATGCGCTCTCACGGCAGCTAGCATCCGAAGGACGATAGAGAATCCACCCCTGTATAGTTCAGCTGATAAGGAAAGCCCAGGTCAATCTGTTTGCTTCTCTCGAAAACGGCCATTGACAGTTGTTTTATTCCCTGACCAAGGTGCCCCTCGGCATGGATGCATTGGCTTACAGCTGGCCCCTGGGCATGTGCAAATATGCATTTCCCCCCATGAGCCTACTCGCACAGATACTATGCAAGGTCAGGGAGGATGAGGAGCAGGTCTTGTTAGTTGCGCCTCTCTAGCCCAACTGGACCTGGGTTTCCGAACACACACTCTTAGTGACGGCCCCTCCCTGGTGTATTTTCCTGAGAGAGGACCTCCTCTCCCAGGGACAGGGCACATGTGGTTAACTGACGGAGCGCAGAAGACTTAGGTGACTTACCAGCGTCAATGGTTAACACCATCACTCAAGCTAGAGCACCCTTTATGAGACATGCCTATGCCCTGAAGTGGAGTCTATTCGCTGAGTGGTGCGCTTCTCGCTGTGAAGACCCTTGGACCTACCAGATTAGCATTGTGTTATCCTTCCTTCAGGATAACCTGGAGCATAGGCTTTCACCCTCCACACTGAAGGTTTACGTTGCTGCCATCTCCGCTCACAATGAAGCTCTGGAAGCATAATCTAATCATCCGATTCCTCAAAGGCGCGTGGCAACCAAATCCATCCCGTCCCCCTCTGCGGGTCTGCAGAGAGATCCGTTCGAACCACTTGACTCAGTATCTTTTTGTACATGTTCTGTGTATGTTTCTGTTTCTGTCCAAATACTGTCCATGAAGATAGCTCTGCTGGTTGCGTTGGCATCGATAAAGAGGGTCAAGGATCTGGAGGCACCCCAGTTATGAGTGCACACTCAACAAGAAGTGTCACCTCCTTTTGGGCGTTAGCATGCGGCACCTCTATCACAGATATCTGTAGAGCTGCAGGCTTAGCGACACCTAATACGTTTACGAAATTTTATAATCTTCGAGTGGAGCCAGTTTCCTCCCGATTACTGGGTAAACCTGGTCAATCAGCGCCATGCATCCTAACCCAGAGATACATGCGTTATTCGGCTCTGCTAAAGTGAGTTTCCCATTTGGAGTTCCGCTGAGGCCCACAGCACCCTACTCAGTGGAGGAGCCGGGTGCCTGGCCCAGTACAATGACTGGTATGGCCGCTTGGTCTACCAGCGTGCTGGGGTTTGGTGCCAGCTATGCACGATCCCCCGCGGCGATCCCATATGCGTTATTTAGCCATGGTGTGTTCCACCTTATCAGGCGGAATCGTGTGTTCCCTACCTACTAACCAGCTTATCATATGTAGCACTCTCCCTGGATAGGGCTAGTCCATAAGTCCATATTGCCATCAAGTCTCCTCTCTTTTGAGAAGCAGGTAGTCTCCACAGCATCCTCACCCTTTGGGGACTGGCACGCTTTCCCAACTTAATTTAAAAATCCCTAGACTACAATTAGCTAGGTAAAAGCATATTTATGACCCCCAATCTAAATTCCTCTAAACTATTCCCATACAATGGTAATTAAAGAGCCTAGGGGATGTTGGAAGGTTGCGCCCTTGGTGATGCTTGTGTGCTCACGCTATGCTTGGCAAACTACACATCAGGGGCTTGACAGGCTTAGCTGCTGTGGCGTTTTCCATACACTCTCGCAAAAGTGTCTTCCAGACACACTTAGGAGTTCCCACTGAAGGGGAACGTCTCGGTGTCTAACGTAACCCTTGTTCCCTGAAGAGAGAAGATGAGAGAAATGTCTCCGATACCACAGCAGCTGGGTCTCCAGCAAATTGCTGAATATTCAGCTCTTCAGCAGGCTAAAAATCAAACTGCTCGCTCTGCACGCACCAGTTTTATGTACTACTAATGATTAATCACTGGCACCTGCCTAGCTGAGCTCTGCCAACTCAATGGCATTCATTAGTCTGTTTTCTTACTCCTCAGAATGATTGGTCATTTAACAATCTCCCAAAAGTATCTTACCAACACATGTCTCCTTTCCCTCTTCGTGGAACAAGGGTTACGTTAGTAACTGAGACATTATCTTGGAAGGTTACATTAACAATATTTATTTGATTTGCACTATTTTCAGTGCCACTTCTTTCAATTTATTAAATGAATTGAAAATAAATTTAATGACTGATAACTTCTTGCTGATAAATCAGTAAAAACTCTCAAATAAAAATTCAAGGATAGTGGAAAATATATTAAATTATCTAATAAAATTAATTAGGTTTGTATTTTGGGGCAGCACTGTAATACTTAGTAGACTGAATGGCAAGTAACCAAACAACAGTGACTCGCAACAAGAAGCAGAAACAGAATCCACAATCATATGACAAAACAAATGGGTTTAAATAGAACAAAGTTCGGATTAAGACACATAGCTGAAAACTACAATACACACTCAAAGGAGCAAAAGAACATGGGAAATTATCCTCTAGTGTCTTTCATAGGCCCTGCAGCTTAAGGTTATGAGAAAAAATGTAAGACTGTAGCAATATTATACCTTGTTGTCTTAATGCTGAAAACACCTTTAATCTTTTATCAATAATGTAATTTATCCAAATATAATTCCTTTACACATGTACATATTCTATCTGCAGTGAACGAGGTTAAAATTCTCCAGACTGTGGACCCAGCAAAAAGAGAGGAGTTCTTTGAATGTAAGTTCAGAAATAGTGAGATTCTCATTTTATGTAAACACATTGTTCATGCTGATTAATCTAAAACCCCTTCTCCATCTAGATTCCTGTCAGCTATCAATAGATCCTTTAACAGCCCATCCAAACCTGCTCCTGTCGGACAGAAACACTGTGGTGCAGATGAGCAATGAGCCCAGACCGTACCCGGATCATCCTGATCGCTTCGACTATTGGCAACAGGCACTGTGTAAGCCGGGTCTGGCAGGAGGACGATATTACTGGGAGCTGGACTGGAGAGGAACTGAAGTGGACATTGCTGTCTCCTACAAAGGGATCCAGAGGAAAGGAAATGACAAACCTTGCAGCTTCGGAAAGAATGACAAGTCTTGGAGTTTGTACTGCTCTAAATCCGAATACTCGTTTGTGCACAACAGCAAAAGCACAGCTGTATCTGTGCCCAGGTCCTCAAGGATAGGGGTTTATGTTGACTATGAGTCTGGGACACTGGCGTTTTATAGTGTTTCTGACAAAATGACACTGCTGTACAAAGTGCAAACTAAATTTACTGAGCCTCTCTACCCTGGCATTGGAGTCTGGGGATACGGGACAACAGTACGACTGTAATAACGCTGTAAAAACGACATCAGTAAAGCATGAAAACATTCTTTTTATTGTAATTTCACTCACTCACTTTCCTTCGGTGAGTAGTGGATAGTCCACATTAATTCCATGAAGGCCTTTTGTGGGCTAGCGTATTCTGGTAGGCTACGCGCAGTACTGTAAAAATACAGTAGTCCTACCTATGAGTAAAAAATGAATGATGTAACTTATTCACTCATCTTCCTTTGGCTTAGTTCCTTTATACCTCAGGGGTCACCACAGCAGAATAAACCGCCAACTTATCCAGCATATGTTTCACACAACGGATGCCCTTTCCAGCTGCAACCCAGTACTGGGAAACATCCATACACACTCATTCACACACATACACTACGGCCAATCTAGTTTATTCAATTCACCTATACACACATGTTTTGGACTGTGGGGGAAGCCAGAGCACCCAGAGGAAACCCACATGAACATGGGGAGAACATGCAAACTCCACACAGAAATGCAAACTGAACCAGCTGGGACTTGAACCAGCGATTTTCTTGCTGTGGGGTGACAGTGCTAGCCACTTAGCCATCGTGTCGCAGTTGTCGCCCCATGATGTAACTTAATAGATACAAATTATTTAACTTATACATTTTAGGATTGGGATCCCTCACACAAGGAGGATCATGGTGATCACTGGGTTTGGGATGTTTAAAATACTGAAAACCCTTATACAACACCACAGTCACTCCAACCAAATGAGAATCATTCATTCATTAATTTTCTTTTTGGCTTATTCCCTTGATTAATCTAGGGTCGCCATGGTGGAATAAACCACCAGTTTATTCAGTATATGTTTTACACAGCGGATGCACACAGCTGCAACCCATCACTGGGAAACATTCATACACTCTTATTCACACACATACACTACGGACAGTTTAGCTTATCCAATTCACCTACACCACAGATCTTTGGACTTGTGGGGGAAACCGGAGCACCTGGAGGAAATCCATGCGAACAAGGCGAGAACATGCAAACTCCACACAAAAATGCCACATGACCCAGCTGGGGCTCGAACGAGCGACCTTCTTGCTGTGAGGCAATTGTGCTACCCACTGCGCCACCGTGACCCCCTAAATAAGAATCATTGGATATTTTTGAATGACAAAAGCTGTTATTATGTTTTTATGATATGTGTTTTGTTATTTTATAGTCTGTATATCACTGTTAAAATATTTCACTATGCTGTGTTGCCATTGTTATACAAGTGTATTTTGTATGAGAAAACTCTACTGATTTATTGCATATATAGAAGGAATAAAATCAAATAAAACAGGTTTTGGTGTGATTCATTTGTCATTTTCAATTTCAAAGAATTAATTTTTTATTCAACTTCAGAATTATTCATTTAAAAGTTGCTAATCATATATAGGCCTAATGTGGTTTTTAAAATTAAGTTATTAGTGTTTTATACAACATGATTTTCAGGGGAAAAGGCAGCAGCATGTGAAAACGTTAGTCTACGAAATTCTGAATGAAAATAGGTCAGTTAAAAAGTCTAGATTTGACAAGCAAATCCACCAGATGGCGCTAGAACAAACTATTTCTATGTTGTATACTGGGTGAAGCAGCTCGTGTACTTTAAACAGTAATCTAATATTACAGTTATGAATATGACCAGGTGTACGTCATTTTGTGACTTAAGAATTACGATAGGGCTATGATATGTTCTGAACGAAACAAACGTTTCACGCTCAATCTCTATATTCACAAGTCTGTTTTCATGACTTACAAATCACTCATTCTTCTGACCACATGTCTTATTCTTGAATATTATTTCCATCATGTAAACAAAATGGTCAGACGGTTACGCCAGAACGACAAAAGAAAATGATGATGGTGAAGAAGCATCTAGAAACGTAAACATTGAGTAGCCTTTCTATTATGCAGCAGTGGACTGTTTTTCTTCAGATGTTTCACAGAAAAATAGTAGAGAAGTATGTCCATTAAAGGGTTAGTCCCACAAATGAAAATCATGTCATCGTTTATTCATCATTCATTTGTCACAAACCTGTTTGACTTTTTTTTCTGTTGAACACAAACTAAGATATATTAAAGAAAGATGGAAAACTGTAAACATTGACTTTTACAATATTTGTTCTTTTCTTACTGTGCAAGTTACAGGTTTTCAGCTTTCTTCAAAATATCGTCTTTAGTGTTCAATAGAATAAATAAACTCATAAAGGTTTGCACCCTCTTAAGGGCGAGTAAATATTGAGTAGAATTTCATTTTTTGAGAACTATCCCTTTCATTGTGTGTTATAGGCTACCTAGGCCGCCCCAAGTAGAAATCTAACCAATGGCAATTTATGCAAATCTCATATTTGATATACACATTTACGCTTGGATTTTAGAGTTTAGAATTATTATGCCCCCCCCCCCACCACCACCACCACCCCCTCTGAATTATTAGCCCCCTGTTTATTTTCCCCCCAATTTCTGTTTAACAGAGAGAAGATTTTTTTTCAACACATTTCTAACCATAATAGTTTTAATAACTCATTTATAATAACTGATTTATTTTATCTTTGCCATGATGACAGCAAATAATATTTTACCAGATATTTTTCAAGACACTTCTATACAGCTTAAAGTAACATTTAAAGGCTTAACTAGGTAAATTAGATTAACTAGGCAGGTTAGGGTAATTAGGCAAGTTATTGTATAACAATGGTTTGTTCTGTAGACTATCGAAAAAATATATAGCTTAAAGGGGCTAATAATTTTGACCTTAAAATGTTTTATAAGCTGCTTTTATTCTAGCCAAAATAAAACAAATAAGACTTTCTCCAGAAGAAAAAATATTTTCAGACATACTGTGAAAATTTCCTTGCTCTGTTGAACATCATTTTGAGAATATTTAAAAAATAAATAAATAAATAAAAGGGGGGCTAATAATTCTGACTTCAACTGTATATGTATATATTAATCAATAAACAGAATCAATCAACATAATCAAATCAATAAACAGGAACAATGTCACTTCAATGCTTTTTTAATGCTTTCCAATATTAACTTTCCCACAAAATGTCCTATATATACCTTTTATTGTTCAAATTGTCTTCCATTTCGTTATGAATAGATTTCGCTTCATTGTCTTTCATTATAATGACTTTTTGTGACACTATTTACCTAATCATGCATTCTTGGTTGTTGGTGGTTTTTTCTCCTGGGTACAAAAGATACAATTTGTAATTTTTACTGTTAATCATCAGTTGGCACCATTACTCTTTTAGTATGTAAAAAAAGTTTATGGCTTTTATTTGGTGTTTTATGGAGTAAAACAGCAAATTTCTGTGTGCATGCATAAATACATTTAATATGTTCATAAATAAAAAAAATGAAATCATTAAAAATATAATAAAATATAACCAAATACAGTATCTTCACACACTCTCAGAAATAAAGGTACGTGAGCTGTCACTGGGGTGGTACTTTTTCAAAAGTTACAAAATTGTTCCTCTTAAAATTTGTAGGTTAATATATACTTTTGAAGAAAGCAAGGAACTAAGGTTTTTTGCACTGGAACTATTGATCAACAGTAAAAATTACAATGTTTTACCTCTTTTCAACAGGGAAAACCACCAGCAAGCAATACATAATAATGGCTTTTCAATCAAAAAATGTCATTATAATGGAAGTCATTAGGGCAAAAAAAGCCATCAAGGGTAGTCAATTTTCCCGGAGTGTATTGTTGAGTTTTTGAAAATGTTCAAATCATTTCCCAAAGTATGCATCGAAATAAGAGTTCTCACAAAAAATCATTCCATTTGCTGATACACAGAGAAAGTTGTGGCCAAATTAAGACATCCCCCAACAGCAGGGATGGGCAGTATTTATGATGCAAGATTTCAAATACGTATTTAAAATACAAAATAGTATTTTGTAATTTGTATTTGATAGGGTTGATGAAAATAGGTTAATATTTTGTATTAAAATACTTTAGTGTCTTGTATTTTAGTATTTTTAGCATACTGTAAAATACTTTGTAAAAAGTCTACATTGAGGACATCATAAAAATGCAGCCCCAGATTGAAGCTCTCTCAGTTATTCGCCAGGGTTTGTGATCAGACTACAAAATTGGTTAATATTGAAGAAGTTGATCAATGCTTGAAGTATGGATGGAAATAACGCATCACATATAAAGAAAGTAACTGATAAATAACAGGGGTAGATTTGGGAGCAAGTCAAAAAACATAAAGTCTTACAGTGGCGACACCTACAATACTTCGTTGGTTTCAAACGCCAGTTGCTGATCTCCAGGTGCTCTTTATAGTCAACTTTGACTAAGTTTATCAGTATGAGACAAACATATTTAGTAATGCTCCAGTCTACAGACTGGTCAAAAACTCCCAACTCAGGTTTTATGGCAGGAAAAACAGATAGCAATTTTTTTTGAGATATCAAGTTTTATATTGTGTATTGAAGAGCACAATTGCAAAAACAACAAAAAAAAAGTGATTTATGGAAATGACAAAAACTGGAGATTTTAGTAGTTTTCAGAAATTTATATTGTGAAATTTATATTTATATTGCTTTTATATTGAGTATTGAGGATTTCAGTAGCAAATATTTTGAAACATAAGACTTTTAAAGGACAGTGGCAATTTTCACAATCAAGAGATATAGTGACTTCCAACTCATTATCTGCATTAATGGTTTTTACAGTGATTAAAGAGAACTTTAAGATGAAACTTTCTGGATGAAATTTGTACAAAATCTGATAAAATCAAAGAGAATGAGAAGGTTACATTTTTATGAATACCTCCTCATGTACAGTAGAAGTGAAGGAGCTGGCAGAGCTGATTTAAACTTGCTCAAAGAAACGTTCCTGTCAAACATGGTTTACTTCCCTAAATCAGTTTAATGGTGAAGAGATTGATCCAATAATAGGCCTATTTATGGAAGATTTGCAAAGACATTTCATGCTCCCTTGTAAAAGTATTTTGCAGTATTTTTAAAGTGTTTTATTTTGATACATTTGTGGCTGCTGTATTTTGTAGTTTATTTTGATATACCTAAAATTGATGAATTTGGTATTTTATATATATATAAAAAAAAAAAATAATAATATATATATATATATATATATATATATATATATATATATATATATATATATATATATATATATATATATATATATTCATTCATTCATTCATTCATTCATTTTCTTTTCAGCTTAGTCCCTTTATTAATCTGGGGTCGCCACAGCGGAATGAACCGCCAACTTATCCAGCACATATTTTACACAGCGGATGCCCTTCCAGCTGCATCCCATCACTGGGAAACATCTATACACTCTCATTCACACACATACACTACAGACAATTTAGCTTGCCCAATTCACCTGTAGCGCTTGTCTTTGGACCTCGCGAACGCGAGGAGAACATGCAAACTCCACACAGAAATGGCAAATTGCGCCATCCCCCCTGAACTATCAGCCCCCCGGTTTATTTTTTCCCCCAATTTCTGTTTAACAGAGAGAAGATTTTTAACACATTTCTAAACAGTTTTAACAAAATTATTTAAAATAAAAAATATAAATTAAAACAAAATAGTTAAAACTGCTTTTATTCTAGCTGAAATAGAACAAATAAGAATTTCTCCAGAAGAAAAAAAAAACATTATCAGACATACTGTGAAGATTTTCTTGCTCTGTTGAACATCATTTGGGAAATATTTAAAAAAGAAAAAGAAAATTCAAAGGGGGCTAATAATTCTGACTTCTACTGTATATATATATATATATATATATATATATATATATATATATATATATATATATATATATATATATATATATATATATATATAAATTTACAAACATTCAAACATACTACAGTGCAGTCTCGGGATGTGCTGTGTTGCTGTCTGGAGGCGGAGCTGCGCGAACAGCTGGACTGCTTTAAGTTCGTTTTCAGTCCACACGGCGGGACACGAGACAGCGCTGATCGTCCGAGAGCAACGAGGCTCCAGAATTCCGCCGAAAAACCACCGACCGAGCGAAGCCACAACATCCCACAGCCGCTGTCATCTGAATGCTTGAGGAATAAAGATAAACCTGTAGCCGCTACCGATGATTGACGTTTCTTTTCTGAAGAGTCTGCGCTCCGTCTGAGGATTTAACAAAGGTGGGAGACGCGACCGCGGTCCCCAAAAACAAGGGGGAGGTGAGAGACACACTGCCCGCACTCGACACCGCACACACGGCTGTTTAACCTAACTTCAATCGGCCATTTTGCTGGTTAGCTAAAGAATATTCTTCTGCACAGCAGTTAGGGTTAGAGATGAGCAGATAGAGTTAATAATGTTAAAACAAACAGAAAAATCCAGTGTATGTGTAAATAAGAACATAAAAGTGCTAAATGTATGCATAATAAAACAAAATCTGCAGCTTTGAAAACCAGTATGCTTCTTATGTTCCAAATGCCAATTGTAGAGAACTGTTTATCATGGTGTCTTTAAAAAATATGATTTCTTTTTCATCTCAGGTATGATCTTTAAGATAAGCCTATTTGGGATCATGCAACGGCTATAAATGCGCATTGATGAGCAGAGGGAGACAGGCTGGCGAAGGCGAAAGAAGTGGCTGTTTTGAGGGGAGCAGTAGAGGATCGTGTGCTGGAGATGTCTCTGTGGATGATCTTACCCGTCAGCCTCCCAGCTCTCACCATCACTGGAATATGGGTCGTGTGAGTGCATGGTATTTAAGGTCATATGTGGGTTTTTATCCATCCATGCATATGTTTGGATGAGCATGGATAATACCTGTGCAGATGGCACGCATGCTCTGATTTAGGATTACATAACTGATTTTTTTAACTGGATGCACATCAGCTAACAGTGTGTTTGGGTTAAAAATCTCATTTTGGTGTCTGCAACAAATTACCTTCCTGGTATACACAGTTTTGTATACATTGAAAACATGAAATTAAGGTGTCACTGCCTACGCTGAGGTTTCAAATAACCTTTGTGGAAGTGAAAAGTAAAAAATAATTAGGTGTCACAATGATACTTTGTCATTAAGTGTAACTGATACATTTATTTAAACATAAAACTATAGTTATTCTGAACTGTGCTTAATAAAATGTATTAAATAATGTGATATTACAAAATGTTATTATATTTCATTATAAATTATTGGCAGCCTAGTAGTTTGACAAATAGTTTCAAAATAAAAAACAGTAATAAATTATTTCATCAATACATAAATAATTCAAATAATTAATTAATAGTTTACAAAGTTCCCAAACTTCTTGAAAGTACTTTAATTTCAGACATATGGATTCAAGGCTTGGAAAGAACCTAAAAACAAACGCAGATCCTTGAATATGCTTGAATTAAATTTGAAAACAAACAAACAAAAAGGTTTACGGTGTTATTTCAACAATTGTACTATGCTGCTGTCAAAAACAGAACAAAAAACTGAGAAATGCTTTATAAATTTTTTTTACATTTAAATATTGCACGATAACAATGACAAATAAAGCACATTTGATAGATTTTCAGAGACCGCACTTGAATATTACCAGTATTGAATTCAACGCGTTTTATTAAAGTTCTGTTTAAAACGGTCAAATTACCCTGACATTTTTTATGTAAATATTAAGTGAAATGTTAGGTACAGGAAGGACTTTCACGGCAGGGTATGAATAACTAAGGTGCTTGATTTCAAAACGAATAGTGTTTTAAAAAGTCATTTGCTGCATACCAATTCGCATACTTATGCTACGCCCTAAAAGTATGTACTTTTTTGTGAAGAAAAATATATACTTTTAAGTGTGTAAAAGAAGAGTGTGCAAGCTTTGGGACACACTATTTCTTTGTAAACAGATCATTGTGTTTCTTATTTACGAGCCCTATCAGTCATCCACAAAATTTCCTACTTTATTGGATTAGCAGCAGCAGGTTAATCTTCCATTCATGAGTCTTTCATGCGGAGAAATCTCTTCAGGTCTTTAAATAATTATCATTCAGACTTTAATGTCCAAACATGTCTTCATGTAAGTTTAATATTGTTGTTGCAGATAAAATATAACACCGAAAATGTGATTTAAATATATAGTCAATCAAGCAACTTTACCGAAGCCTCTCTACTTGACGTTTGGTCTCGTGCGTCCATCATGTTTGTAGTTTATTTACACGTTTGACCTGCATTTGTAGTTCCAATTGAATTCACGTCTAAAGCTCAATGTACTGTGGGAAATATCAGCGGTTAGAGTATGGACAGTTCTACACTTAAAATTTTTACTTGAAATAGTAAACCATCCGGGAACCTTTGACATACACTTTTCAACATACTACGATTTGAGACATACTCATTTTATTTTCAAATACAATAAAGGACGGATAGTAAGGGAATTGGGATGCAGTAACTGGAAGTGCTTGAATCTGGTGTCCATGAAAGAGTAGGAACCCTGATTTTAATATATCATCTCATCAAATGTTTGTTGTTGTCCTAAAAAGACGTGGCAAGATTTGTAGGTATACAGTTGAAGTCAGAATAATTAGTCCCCCTGAATTATTAGTCCCCCTGTTTAATTTTTTCTCCAATTTCTGTTTAACGGAGAGACGATTTTTTCAACACATTTGTAAACATAATAGTTTTAATAACTCATTTCTAATAACTGATTTATTTTATCTTTGTCATGATGACAGTACATAATATTTTACTAGATATTTTTCAAGACACTTCTATACAGCTTATTTAAAAAATATTTTTTAAATATTTAAAAAAGCAAAATCAATTCAAAGGGGGGCTAATAATTCTGACTTCAATTGTATATTGGAATATATTGTTACACTCAGTAACATTTTAGTGGGTTTCTTCTATAAGAAATATCTCTACTAAATATCTCTACTAGTAGAGAGTGCAACTCTCTACTAGCCGGGCTTCCAGCTAATTTTATCAAACCTCTTCAGCTGCTTCAGAATGCAGCAGCACGAGTGGTCTTTGATGAACCCAAAAGAGCACATGTCACTCCGCTACTCACTCGTTTGCACTGGCTGCCAGTTGCTGTTCGCATCAAATTCAAAGCTCTGATGTTTGCTTACAAAGCGACCTCTGGCTTTGCTCCTTCTTATCTGCTCTCACTTCTGCAGATTTATGTGCCCTCCAGAAACTTGCGTTCTGTGAATGAACGTCGCCTCGTGGTTCCATCCCTAAGAGGGAAGAAATCACTTTCCAGAACTCTCGCATTCAATCTGCCCAGTTGGTGGAATGAACTCCCTAACTGCATCAGAACAGCAGAGTCACTTGCTGTCTTCAAGAAACGACTAAAAACTCAACTATTTATTCTCCACTTTCCTTCCTAATCTGTAACTGACTCTCTGGCTGTACCACTAACTGTACACTCTCAAGAAAAAAAAAAAAAAAACATTACTAATGCTTTGCTTCTTAGACTTTACACACCTGAAACTTGTCTATAGCGCTTGTTCACTGCTGCTCTTATAGTTGTGTGAATTGCTTCCTTGTCCTCATTTGTAAGTCGCTTTGGATATAAGCGTCTGCTAAATGGCTAAATGCAAATGTAAATATCAGTCTTTACTCAGAATTTCCTTTTAAACAGGACACAAACTGATGTACAAAAAAAGCTGTATTACCTTTTTTCATCATTTACCCAAATACACAAATTGTGTGTTTGGTAAATTTCAACATTATGGTTTGTTTTCATTGCGTGGTGTAGCTAATATAGGATATGTTGAAATGTGGTCTAATTTTACATTTGGCTTGCATTGAAATGAGTTTTATAGTATATACAGTGACCAAGGGATTGCCCAAGAGTCTGCAATGCCTCTAGGTTCGTGTTTTGACACCAAAGTTTCCAGTGTAACTTATAATTAGTTGCGGAAAGGATACAATTACTAGCTACAGCATCTGAAACGCTGCCACTTTCAGCAGAATTCATAGTCAGATACCTGAGCTTACTTTTTTTACACATAAAACTGCAATATTGACTCGTCTGAACTTGCCTGAAAAATATTGAAGACTTTGAGGTCATTTTAAATAATGCTTTCATGCTTAAAGAAAAAAAAATGGAGAGAGCGACCATCACTGCCAGCATGTGACTTGAAGAATAGTTTGACATTATTGAAGTTGTAGGAAGACAGGGGGCTGTTTAATACCTTTTATGCAGTTGTATTTTCATGAAGGTGCACTGCTGTATTGCCGTCTCATTGCTTGTCCAAACTTCCTTCCTCTGGAATGCTTGCAGGCGCCCTGTTTCTACAGGGAGTTCAAGATCCCCTTCCTCTCCTGTAGAGCCTTGAGTTTGAAGTGAGGTGCTTACATAAAGCCTCAGCGAGTAAAACAGAGGAGGGCAGCATCAGCGGCTTATCATTTACTATGAGAGAGAGAGAGAGGGAGAATGAGAGAGAATGTTTGGTTTATTCTATCCGTGACTCCTGTAGTGATGGTCTGGGAGAGGTTCCCAACACAACATGGACTAAACTTGTCTCATTTCAGAGACTTTTTCTTCCATTATGCATGCAAGACAGAGCATGTTTTTTTTTTATAGCTGGAAATGGAACCTCTAATTACGACCTATAAAAGAACTGAGTTAACGTTACTAAAAACAACAACTAAGAGTTCAAAGCACAACTGAGGCAGTTTAGTGTGTTTTCACAATTGATGAAAGTTTTTTAATTTTATTTATTTGAACACATAGAGGCAGTTTTTAATAGTATGCCTCCCCCAGTTAAACCCCAATGGAGTGGCTGTTTAAATTATTCAGGCTACAATATAAAAAAAAGTTTCCATTTATAGTCGAGGGTAAGTTTCCAAGTCAGAGTTTCCATTTGGACGTTATTTCTATACGTTGAGGCTGTTGTTTGTGGTAACGCTGCATGGTCCCACAATAACGTGCTCCTCCCTGCACAGTTGTGTTTATGCAAGCAACACAGAATATTTATTCATAACAAAGGCTTTATATTTTAAAGCTTGTGCATAGTAACAGAGGAAACTGACAGTGCTTGCTATCAAAGGTTCGGATGTACAAGCAATGTGCCGTACTATTTGTTGATGAAGCATAGTTTTTTAGTCGAATCACCTACATGATAAAACACTATAGTCATTTATAGTAAATACTTTAGTGTTTTTAAACCTTCGATGCTAAAGTGAATTATACTGTATATATTAGACACTCAAAAAAGATTTGTTGCTGTTTATTCAAACTACGTATTTGAAATGAGCTGAAACAACACAATTCTTGAGTTGTTTAGGGACAACTTAATTGTTTTATGTTCAATCCACTTACATTTGTTAAAACAGTTCATGTTGGGACTAGGCATGGGCTGGTATAAGATTCTGATGGTGTAATAACCTTGGTTAAAAGTATCGCAGTTTCACGGTATTGTGATTACTGCTCTGAAATGTGTTCTTTTTAAATGTCTGGTAAAAACATTTTTTCCCCCCCTTTGAACACAATAGATCTTATTTTAATGTATTTTGGAACAGTAAACATGTCAGGCTAAATAATTTTAATTAATTATTGACTTCTGCTGTCTTCATTAGTTTTTAAAACAGATTTTTTTACTATCTAAAATGGCATTTTTGGATGTTTTCTGCTGGAGATACTGTTGTCCTAAAAAACTAAACAAAAAAAAAAAATAAAAACCTTACATATATATTAGGAATGGTATAGCAGAAAATCTTGCTGGTTTTAAAACCTTGACTTTTCCAAAATCACGTTATACCTTGAAAACGGTTATCGTCCCATGCCGAGTTGGGACAACATGAAGGAATTGTGTGTTTTTACAACTCTTTGATAAAGATACAGCCTTGAGTAATATTAACTAAAGTGAACTGACAAATTGTAATCAATTCTGTAGCATATTTTTGTTTTTTACTACAGTAAACTGTGGTGTATTGTAGTATAATTTATATAGTTGTAGAAAAGCTAGTACAGTATTGGGTCATTTGTTTATATTACTATAATTGTTACCGCAGCAACAACAGAATTAAAACAATAGATTAATTCAAGTGTTTCACTATAGTATGGTTCAAAACCTCTGTAGTATTTACTATAAATTACTAAAGTATTTTTGTTCATGTGGGCAGGTTTGTTTTCTGGTTTCACTGTACACTGTAGAAATGCTGGGTTCCACACAATCGATTTGTGTTGAGACAACATGAATTAGGTTAATACACACACACACACACACACACACACACACACACACACACACACACACACACACACACACACACACACACACACACATTTTTTTTTTGTTATTATTTATTTATTACTTATTTAGGGCAACACTTATTCCACATTAAAATGTAGTGGTCAGCTCACAATTCAGGAAACATTTGAAAAACAAAATCGCTTTTGCACCTACAACCAAGCATGCTTTACAGCTAAACAGTGCAGTGGCTTATTTATATCCACAGAAAAGAAAGACATCTTGGCATGCCTTTTCAAGTAAAGAAATCTGTGTTTTTAAAACTGATGAAAATAGCAGACATCTATGATTTATTTGTATTATTTAGCCTGACCGTTCCAAAATATTTCAAATGTGTAAAATAAAACAAAAAAAGTTAAATATATTGGGTTCAATGGGGGAAAAGTTTTTTGACCAAGACATTTAAAAAGAACATATCTTAGAGCAGTAATCACAATATCATAATACCGTGAAACTGATATTTTTATCTTAGTTTTTCATACCGTCAGAATTGTCCTGTGATCATTTTCATACCCAGTTTTTTTAAAGAATAGAAAGCCTAAAAAACTGTGCATGTTATTATCTATGTATTAAAATATATAATTTATGAATTTATTTTAGTATTTTTGTCAAGTTTGTTTATTGTACATACTGTACATACACAATAGTGATTTTGTTTTTTTAAAAATGCTGTTTTGGTGTGGATGGAGTGGCAAATTGAAAGAGAAAAAAACTTTTTTAGACTTTAGTCAAATTGGTCACTTTTCCATCAAGTAGCACAACAAAACAGAATGCAAACAGAAGTATATAATTTTATGTTAATTAATAACTCAAATCGCTGTTTAATTTAAATAATTTTCAAAAAAAATGTCCCAAGATGTATTTAATTACAATCCGGTTTTGACTCACTAATGAACAAAAACTATAAACCTAAATCACATACTTACTCCCAGGGCCATTTTAAATCGAAGTTGATATTTAGCCGAACCAGGTTGGTGTTTCGTAACATCTAGTTTTGCTGAGGTGGGTTGTTAGCCCAACGCTCATCCCCCAACCTGGAGGACCAGGACATACACACATACACTATGGACAATTTAGCTTACCCAATACACCCATAGCACATATCTTTGGGGGAAACCGGAGGAAACCCCAAGTAAACACGGGAGAGAACATGTAAACTTCACACAGAAATGCCAACTGACCCAGCCGGGGCTTGAACCAGCAACCTTCTTGCTGTAAGGCGACATCGCTACCCACTACTACCGTGTCACCCCCAAACCTAAATCACATGCAAATCGCAACAAGTAGGTAAAAGAATAACTAATAGAAAATAATATGTTAAGATTTAGTGTAAATCATGGTTCACCAAAGAAAATGTAAATTCTGTCCTTGGGCTAGGCGATATGGCAAAAATGCAATCTCAATAATTACCTCAACAATGACTGAAGCCACAAAAATTAAAGTTCATTAAATGGCGTAACATATTTTCCGCTGATAAATTTTCGGTGGCCAAAAATTCACTACATAATGTCAAACGCACTTCTAGATTCCCATTGTTGTATATTGCTGATATGTGATTGGCTCTTAGATCAGTATAGAGTAAAAAAGTCCAGAGCTAGGGCTGGGCGATTTGGCCTAAAATCTGAATCTCGATTAATTGAACATTTTAGCTCTGTTACGATTACTGAACGATTATTTCATTTACTTATTTATTTTTAATTTTTTGCCCTCATAGTTCACTGACAGGTTTTGTAGAGTAAATATGCCAACATATGAGAGATATTTGAATGTAGGGTGCATTACTTGATTTTAAAATAATTGAAAGAAACACGCACTATCTACTATCTGTGATTATTTATTGAACATTAATGTTGAACAACTAAAGTTAAAATACACATTGCCTAAAAAGAACAGTCAAAAAAGAACCAGGGAAAGTAACTGAAAAAAACTGACCTGGAAAAATTTGATCGATTACAGATTCTGAACGTAGATTCCGATTACTTTTCGATTAATCGCCCAGCCCTATCAAGAGTTTAGCATTGTTTCTGACGTTAATTTTATCGTAATTCGATATATCGTTTATCGGCCCAGCCCTATTCTGTCCTCATTTACTTCAAATCTGGGGTGCGTTTCCCAAACAACGACATAACTCGCGGCTGAACTATCGTAGTACGATGCAACGTTTGGGAAAAGAACAATGTAGTGATGAGTGTTTCCCAAAACCCGTAGTTTCTCTGTTGCAGATCCATCATTTGAACCACCTTAGTTATAACATAAAACGCCCATAATGATGCTCTAAACGGGCTGGAGGAACATCTTCTTTAGAGAAGAACCCCATAGTTTCCTTGTGCAAATTATATTGTTTTACACGCACATGCATAAAAAAAAAAAAAATCCAATATAAGTTTTAGTAAAAATATGCACTCGTTTTCCATATTAATTAAAATGTATGTAAATGGCAAATATAGGATCAATGTTTCCTTTACAAATATTATTAAGAATATTCCCTATTCTATTCTAAAACATAAAATCACTTACAAAAGCTAACACATATTCTAATATCATATAAATCATGTAAATAATTAAATGAGGCAATTTATTAAGAAATGAAATTTAATATTTATTATTTATTAGGAAATTTTAAAAATCCTACTTTAATAATAATATTAATGATGATGATGATGATGATAATGATTATTATTTTCAGTATTGTTATTATTGTTAAGTATGATATTGTTTATTTATTTTTTATTTTTTTGAAAAGTCTACTTTTACAATTTGACAGATGCAAACCACTGCAGAAATGTTCTAACTATGTCATATACAGTAGGCTACATTTTTAAATAAATAACCAATAAATTAAAAGCATGAACTTATGCTGTTTTTTGTTGTGTTCAAAATGACATCAATGTTTTCAAAGTGCACTGTGAAGGGAGCACAATTGTAAACATGAAGATCGCTAAAACTGAACTGTAAAAATACTTTGAAAGCAAATAACACCTAAGAGAGATTACGTTTAAATGTTAGAGTGTTCTGAATGAATCGGGCATAGGGAGGATAACTGGGAATAGAACACAGCCAGGAACTATGTTTCTAACTACAGCTCCAGAGGTGTAGTTGCAAGTGCACAAGTTTGCGACGCAGTTTGCGAATGTTCGTTGGAACGATGGATTTGGGAAACGCACCCCTGGTTTGATTCATGGCAGAACATAAACAAATATATTTTGAGAAATATCTCTGTATTTTTAGTGTATACAGTAAAAACTTTTAGGTCGCCTGTATTCTTTAATAAATAAAGTCATGTTTGGTGTGTGAATCAGTCATGACAGAATTACTGTGTGCGTGAGCTATAAGTTTCTTGTGGCCTGTACAAAATCAAAGATTTTGAAAGTAACACACATTTAGGAGATATTGATTCCTGTCACTCCGGGCTGGGCCAGTTGGCATTTCTGTGTGGAGTTTGCATGTTCTCCTTGTGTTGGTGTGGGTTTCCTCCAGGTACTCTGGTTTCCCCCACAGTCCAAACACATGTGCTATAGGTGAATTGGGTAAGCTAAATTGTCTGTAGTGTATGAGTGTGTGAGTGTGAGAGTGAATGGGTGTTTCCCAAAACTGGGTTGTGGCTGGAACTGCATCCACTGTGTAAAACATGCTGGAATAGTTGATGGTTCATTCTGCTGTGAAATAGAGACTAAGCTGAAGGAAAATGAATGAATGAATGATTCCTGTCACAAGTTATTTCAGAAAGCCCATCCAGATCTTCTGGTGAACAGATGGGTTCTGCTATCCTAACTGGTTTTCTCTGAGTCAGGCCTGAGTGTGTTTGTGTGCGACTCTCAGTGATGTTGAGAGTGACCTGGTAACAGCCTGTGTGAATATTCACAACACCAGCCGGGGCAGATGGCAGAATGTTTGTTTACCAAATGTAATTTCCCTCTGAGTTGTGCTAAGTGTAGAGCTAGGCACAGGTGATCTGTCTTATAGTGGACACACACACACACACACACACACACACAAGCACACACATTTACTAGAGATGAAAACAAACCTAATTGCTGCTTAGCCCACTTTTGACCCTGCGTGTTGTCAGAAGCAGTTACACTGGACAAATGCAAATGTGTTTGTGTGTATGTCAACAGTGAGATCCGCTTGAGAGAAAGACGGGCTGAGATGGTATCCAGTGGCAGGTGCTGAGTGTGTTTACCTTCCACTGAGTGCTTTATAGCACTTTCTTGTGCCGTTGTCCACTTATAAGCAACTTTTCCTTGCTTGGAAATGCTCTTTCATCAGATTTTGTAAAAGTCATTCGGCAAATGTTTGCTTGTACCTTTATCTGATAGTCCGGTGTTCATTGACATCTTATGAGGGTCAGTGTGACTGGATTAGGAGGGTGTTGACCTTATTTCATCAGCGTGAGTAAAGAATGTCACATAACGATGGTGTAAGCTAAAATTGACTAATATTCTAGAGCTTGCTGGTTTTTGGTTGTGTGCTAGTTGAAAGTCTTGTCTGAAGAACTTTTTTATCAGTAAACTTAGAGGCCGTTACAGGTGTATAGGATGCTGGCCCTCCACACTTTGCACATTTTATATGTCGTCTTTATTTAAGGGGTTAGTTCACTCAAAAATGACAATTCTGTTATTAATTGTTTCAGAACCCTGGGGCGTTCATTCATCTTCAAAACACAAATGAAGATATTTTAGATGAAATCAGAGAGCTCTCTCTCATCCTCCACTGACATAAATGGTCCCAAGATGTGCAGAAAAAGAACCAAAAACACATTCAGTGTGTCTTTACTGGTTCAACTGTAATCATAAGAAACTCCAAGAACACATTTGTTTGCAAAACTGTTGTTCTAACTTCCACGTTAAAGTATGATGCATTTATTGCGGGTAGTACATGCTTGCATTTTGCACTGCCCATAATAAAAACACACCCTGATATAGGCAAATAGAGACATATTCATTCATTCATTCATTCATTCATTGAGCCAAAATTGTTCTTAAAGCTTCTTTGATTACAGAACAACTGAAGACACACGGAATGGTTTGATAATGTTTTTGGTTTCTTTTCTAGACTGAACATCTTAGGATCATTGCTGTCTATGGAGGACGAGAGAGCTCTTGGATTTCATCTAAAATATTTGCATGCAAAACTAAAGATGAATGCAGGACTCAGGAGATTGGAACTGAGTAGAGTATTCCTATCAGGGGTTTACGATATTTAACATTTGATACTTATTTATTTTAAAATAATGACCAAGCAGGGCGGCGCAGTGGTCATCTTACAGCAAGAAGGTCTCTGGTTCGAGCCTCGACTGGGTCAGTTCTGTGCGGAGTTTGCATGTTCTCCCTGTGTTCGCGTGGGTTTCCTCCGGGCGCTCCGGTTTCCCCCACAAGTCCAAAGGCATGCGCTATAGGTGAATTGGATAAGCCAAATTGTCCATAGTGTATGTGTGTGAATGAGAGAGTATGGGTGTTTCCCAGTGATGGGTTGCAGCTGGAAGGGCATCCGCTGCAAAAACATATGCTGGATAAGTTGGAGGTTGATTTCGCTGTGGCGACCCCTGATTAATAAAGGGACTAAGCTGAAAAAAAAGTGAACATCATTATAATGTCAGTAAATGATGACATCATTTAGTTTTTGGGTGCATAGTCCCTATTCGAAACTCGAAAGTTCAAAAAATTTGCTCCTATTCGAAATGTTTTTTTATTTTGACAGAATCATGGCTGCATATTTTATTTTTATTTAATTTATTGTTTTTTTTATTATGGTTTTATCAATAAATTCTCAAGTATTGCAGGACTTTTACTAACAGTTTCAATACATGCTATAGAAGTAAATTGCTCATTGTTTGTTAATTTTAGTTCATACATTCACTGTTAACAAATGAGACCTTCTTTAAAAGTTCTACTGATGTAAAATTACAGCTGTAATAATGTATTAGTCATAATCGATTTTAAATTAGATGTCTTCTTGCGAGTAGGAATATGATGCTCATTTAAATGCTTCTTTGAAACTTTTGTTCTGGTTCGTGCTGATTATATTACATTGGTTAATGTATCATTTCTATTTTTCCAGGTATGCTTTGGCCTTATATAACCAGCATGTCTGTCCTGTGGACAACTGGTAAGTTTTTTTTAATTATGTTATTGATTATATTATGCTATGGTTTAAAAAATATATATTTATGTATATATAATTTAATGTTTAGCAAAAAATTATATAAATTCAGTATTGCAAAAAAATATAAAATGTAAAAATAAAACAATATTTATTTAAATATTGATAAATAGGACACATTTATTTATTAACGTATTTAAATGTAATATTTTAGAATCATTAATTCATTTTCTTTTCGGCTTATTCCCATTATTAATCAGGGGTCGCCACAGCGGAATGACAGCAGAATAAATGGCACCCTGGGCGAAACCACCCCAAAAATACCCCCTCCCCATCCCATAGAAATAAAGACACTATGCAAATATTCAAAGTATTTAAATATATACATTTGAAATGGCAGCACTGTTGCGCAGTGGGTAGCACGATCGCCTCATAGCAAGAAGGTCACTGGTTTGAACCCGGAGCTGAGCCAGTTGGCATTTCTGTGTGGAGTTTGCATGTTCTCCCCGTGTTTGCGTGGGTTTCCTCCGGGTGCTCCGGTTTCCCCCACAGTCCAAACACATGCCCTATAGGTGAATTGGGTACGCTAAATTGTCTGTAGTGAATGAGTATGTATGAATGTTTCCCAGTGCTGGGTTGCAGCTGGAATGAATGAATGAATACATTTAAAATAATAAATATAAATACATTTAAATATATTTATTTTCAATAAATATAGAAATTTATTATTATTATTATACAAATATTATTCTAAATAAATAACAAATCAATCCTAAATGTAATTGAAAAACTATGTAAAGACACAATTGGAGTAATATTCTAAGACTTTTGCATGAATATTAGTTACGACAGTTCTATAGAATACAAAAAATATGTTTTATAGAATTATCTGTTGTCTTAGACCCGACTCATGGGCGAGAATTAATGTTTGAGTTACCTCCCTGACTCATTATTCCTCCTTTCTGCTACATAGCCATGCTTACTCAAAGTAACATCATCATCATATGATATAAACTTTAGTTTTGTCGACTTGCATGTCGACACATATCAGCGTGCATGTAAACAACCAGGATCAGGAGGAGCGCGGGAATGGCTTTCTGTGCACATGCGTTAATAGGGTATATGCCGAAGCATGCTAATAGGACTTTTAATTTGCCAGGAACCTGGGTTAAGCGCTTCTGGTCAACTGTTTGCAATTGCAAAATCAGCGCGTTTAATGTCTGTTTTCTTTTAAAATCAGTGATCTCCACTGGCTGAGTGATATCCGATATGAAGTGGGTCTCAGATTGTACAAGAAGCACTGCATTAAATTACATTTTTCCCTGCCATGTCTTTATAATATGAGCATTTATTTTACCACAGTATATTCAATGGAGCTTCTGCGCTAGCCTGCCGATTCTGACAGACACGTGCGAGTAAATGGCTTTTTGTCTCATGTTATGCTTGAGCAACTGAATGAATGCCAAAGTCTATTTAACTGATTGTATTTTAATTACATTACAGCATCGATGCTGTAAAAGGAATCGTATAAAATGGAAAAAAAACTCACAATAACCGGTCACCGGAAGTTTATGGGAACAACACCAGCTCGGCATATACCCTATTTGTTTTCACCAGCGTTGTTTCGGTTGCACATACAGTAGAGAATAAAAAACTTGCACATGCTAAAGATGCCAAATGTGAATGGTCCCTAATGTCTTTATTCTTGGATAACCACTCTAAATTAATACACGTGCGTAAAGTAACGTGGAACGGAGCTTTGCAGAGCAACAAATGTGTACAATTGGAAAGGGGGCGGTATATGATGGAATAATGATTTATCTCGATTAATTCTTTTTCATAATCGTTAGAAGCCGAAATCGAAACCGGATTTTCGATTAATTGCACAGCCCTAGTTTCTTTCCATATTTTTTAATAAAATGACCATTACATAAACTTAATATTTTAACAAAAAATTAATAACGGTGGTGCAGTGGGTAGCACAAATGCCTCACAGCAAGAAGGTTGCTGGTTCGAGCCTCGGCTGGGTCAGTTGGCATTTCTGTGTGGAGTTTGCATATTCTCCCCGTGTTGGCGTGGGTTTCTTCTGGGTGCTCCGGTTTCCCCCACAAGTCCATAGACATGTGGTTTGGGTGAATTGGGTAAGTTAAATTGTCCATAGTGTATGTGTGTGAATGAGTGTGTATGGATGTTTCCCAGTGATGGGTTGCAGCTGTAAGTGCATGTGTAAAACATATGCTAGATAAGTTGGCGGTTCCGCTGTGGCGACCCCCATATAAATAAAGGGACTAAGCCGAAAAGCAAATGAATAAATGAATGAATTGTTTTTAGTTTTAACCCTAACGCTGACTATTGATCCTGGTTTTACCACATTTATCCCTAATATTTGCATGTTTATTAATGTTTGCTTCATCAAATTTGGACAGAAGTTAATTTGTATGCTTGTGCTTTGAGGCTATTAATGATTTACTAATGAGAATTAGCAACAGAGAGAGGGGGAGACCTTCTGGCTCTGTATCTACACTTTCTTCTGCTCCAATGAGTGATGTATTTGATATGAGATGCTGAACGAGTGTCCAAATCCGCTCTCATTAACTTTATTTGCTTCAAGAACATGTCAGCCAGTGAAGACCTGAAGCTTGCTTGTTTTCATTGCTAATCGCAGGTTAACTTGTTCTTCATACCAAGAGGGCTTTAGTCAAACATTAGCATATGACGGTGTCTGTGTAGTGTCTGTCTTAAATGTTAGCACTGCTGTCTGGCTTTGGGGAGGAACCACACTGTGCCTTAATTATTAAAGCAGGAATAATGGCATCAGTGTGTGAGTCTGTCTCATCATTATAATGGCGAATAAACTGTCTCAGAATATCACTGAAAAATATCTGTCTGTCATGTGTTGAGCGAATAAAGCATTTCTTTTCTAACAGCGCATAGTGGAGCTGAGGCTGAGCAAATAAGATCAAATTCAGTGTGTTTAATGAAACCGAACCCACAGGCTGCCTTTACCTTTTCTGAGTGCTTTGCATTCCTGTGTAATTTTTTACACTCTGGAAACAACAGTGGTCTTTCATCTGTTTTTTCCCCTTGGTAGGAGGAGTGTTAGCGCTGTAGTGCGGGGTGTGTTTGCTTTAGTAATGAAGTGTAGCCACATTATGTTTGCCCGGAGTTCTGCATGGTGGAGTATGAATTGAAGTTATGGCGGCTGTCAAAACACCTTTCTGAGTTATAAAGGCTCGTACACACCAAGGACCAGGAGTTTATTTTATTAAAAAAAAGATACCTCTGTATTTGTTTGTCATGAGTACAATGCTAAAACTGACAGTAGGTTGGGAGAACGTCCCTGCCTCTGGGTGATTTACTGAATCATTGATTCAAATGTTTCATTCAAAACAATTGATTCAGTGGCATATTGAAAGTGCAATAGCTGATTGTGTACTACAGAAACTATTTTGTTATGCTGGTTAGATCCTGATAACAGTCATTAAATTAAGTGGTCAAAGTGTATTTATGCAGTGCATCCAGAAAGTATTCATAGCGCTTCACTTTTTCCACATTTTTTATGTTACAGTCTTATTCCAAAATGGATTAAATTAATTGATTTCCTCAATTCTACACACAATACCGCAAAATGACAATGTGAAAAAAAGAGTTTTTGAAATTGTTGCAAATTTATTAAAAATAAAAAGCCTGATTTCCCAGTGATGGGTTGCGGCTGGAAGGGCATCCGCTGTGTAAAACATATGCTGGATAAGTTGGCGGCCCCCAATCAATAAAGAGAGTAATCCGTAAAGAAAATGAATGAATGAATGAATAAAAAGCCTGAAAAATCACATGTACAGAAGTATGTACATGAGCCTTTGCTCACTACTTTTGTTGATGCAACTTTGGCAGTAAGTACAGCCTCAAGTCTTTTTGAATATGATGCCACAAGCTTGGCACACCTGTCTTTGGGAATTTTTTCCCATTCCTCTTTGCAGTACCACTCAAGCTCTATAAGGTTGGATGGGAAGCGACGGTGTACAGCCATTTTCAGATGTCTCCAGAGATGTTCAATAGGATTTAGGTCTGGGCTCTGGCTGGGCCACTCAAGGACATTCACCGAGTTGTTGTATAGCCATTCTATTGATATTTTGGTGGTGTGCTTTGGTTCATTGTCCTGCTGAAAGATGAACCGTCGCCACAGTCTGAGGTCAAGAGCACTCTGAAGCAGGTTTTTATTCAGGATGTCTCTGTACATTGCTGCATTCATCTTTCCCTCTATCCTGACTAGTCTTCTGGTTCCTGCTGCTGATAAACATCCCCACAGCATGATGCTGCCCCACATCCCCACAGCATGATGCTACCACCACCATGCTTCACTGTAGGGATGGTATTAGCCTGGTGATGATCAGTGCCTGGTTTTCTCTAAACGTAACGCCTGGCATTTTAGTCTCATCAGACCAAGGAATTTTGTTTCTTATGGTCTGAGAGTCCTTCAGATGCCTTTTGGCAAATTCCAGGCGGGAGTGGGTTCCATCTGGCCACTCTACCATACAGGCCTGATTGGTGGATTGCTGCACAGAAGGTTGTCCTTCTGTAAGGTTCTCCTCTCTCCACAGAAGAACGCTGGAGCTCAGACAGCGTGACCATGGGGTTACTGATCACCTCTCTGACTAAGGCCCTTCTCCCCCGGTCACTCAGCTTCGATGGCCGGCCAGCTCTAGGAAGAGTCCTGGTGATTCCAGACATCTTCCAATAACGGATGATGGAGGCCACTGTGCTCATTGGATCTTTCAGAGCATCAGAAATTTTTCTGTCACCTTCCCCAGCCAGTTTGTCTAATCAAAACGCTTGGTCCACGATGGGCTGTCCTACATGCCTGTTAAAATATGCAATTGCTTAAAGATTATTGCACACTGAATCTGAAATTTCACACTGCCTCCAAAACTTTCGTCCATAATAAAAAAATATTCAAACCGGGTTTGATTTTTATTTTTTTTCGCTTTTCGCATCTGAAAAGCTCTTTGAGAGGTGTTTTGACAGTTCAGAGCCACCGTACAAGCAAAAAGCTAAATATAGAATAAAGAATAAATATAAAATAAAGACAGAATGTGGCAGACAGTTGAGAACCCGTGACTGGATTTAGTGACTGGCACAACTCTGGCTTGCTGCTGTTTGGTGTGTGTGTCCATACATTTGACGTACTGGTCATAGACATTATAATAGAAAGCATTTCGGTCCATTGCTTCGACATTTCAGTGCGGCTGCCATCGATAATAATCTATAGTAATGTACCAAAATTCCACTGATTTCCTGAAATAAACTTTGCATTTGAGGAAAATCCAGATAAATTGCGTTTTTTGGTAATTGACTAATTAATACACATTGGACTCAGTGTGCAAGGTTTGTTAACATGACAAATTTTTCATATATGAATAATTTCAAACTTCAGTGTGCAAAGACATTTACTCAGAAATGATTACGTCATTGGTGCTGTTACAGATATGGTTCAGACAGAGAATTACAGACAAACAACAACCTACTTTCGTTTTTATGTATTAACTAACTGTACTACAAAGTTTATTCTCCTTTGACTGTTACATGATGTATCCTAGTTATGTTTTCTTGTGTGCGTTCATGCATTCAGGAGGTTTGACTTTGGATGGCAATTTGCAGGGTGCTATCAGGCTAATATTAGCATTGTCAAGCATCTTTTATTACACATTTAAGCAAATTACTGTCTTTATGAATGAATCACTGAGTTGATTTGTTAAAGTTGTGGTCCAGAGTGTATTAAGGCTTGGTTGTGTTTATAAGATGCAAAGCAATGTGTGCTCATGCCTCATTTGTAAAAAATAACGTTATTTTTTCATCCATCTCTGCTAACAAGAAAACACCTGTCATACTTCCTAGTTCCTCTGAAAGGCCTGCCCTCAGGAGGCTCTGATTGGTAAGATAACATAATGTGCTGTGATTTGTGGATCGGCTTCATGTCACCAGAAAAAGCGTCATGTGCTTTCAAGCACGCACTTTTGCACTGTGTAAACACTGCATAAACTTCCCGTTGTTTACATCCTTGTTTACGTCCTCGCTACAAAATACCGCTAACGCTAACCTTTAACTGTGCATGTAATCGATCAATTTTAACCAATAAAAACACTTACAGGTTGTGGTTCACAATCCACAGCTTTGTCGGTTGGAGGAGATTTTAGTTGATCCAGCCCTGAACTTGGGACGTTCAGTGGTGGGAAAAATAAAATAAACAGCAAAATAAACACCATGCTGCAGACAGACGAACACCAGGACGAGAGCGCAAACACGCCCAGATCTCACGTGCCCGCATCAAGCGGGAATGCGCACGGCTCAAGCGTGCTCACAATGGCACTCATACAGAGACACACACAATGACAGAAAAGCAGTGCTCGACCCGAAAACTTGAGTCAAGCACAACACACAAGACATGACAGGACTAGTGTCTGGAATCCACTAAAACAATAACAAGACCAGAGTGGCTGAGATTATGGAAGCTGTCCTTTGTCAAATGCTAGCTATATCTTTTTTTGTAATTCTCTGAAACATAATTAAAATGAAATTGTTAGCACTTCTGTTTTGTGTCGTGTGCCTTTGGAAGCCCAAATAAAGAAACAGAGCAAGCTCTGTGGAAAAGCTCTGTTAGCTTTCTCTGCTACATTACACCATTGCAGCGCCTCTGGCCACGGCTCTTTGCTGTGAGGGGTGTATGCTTGTGGTCAATGCGCATAACCAGGAGTTTGTGATGTCACTTGCCTGGATGTATTTTTTTTGTAGTCCCCAAACTTCATTCGCTGCAGGCTTTGCTAAGCTAACCATGTAAAAGCCAGTGTCTCCCTTTGCATTGAACTTTGAGCATCTTACATTCAGAGATGTTGTTTATGTTCACACAGCTACACATCACATCAACTAAAGTTTAAAATATGTAGTGGACCACCCCTTTAAAAACAGATTCAACTTCACAATGTTGCTCTGAAATGCACAAATATTCTGCTCTGGCTTTGTTTGGAACATTTTTCTTTGACAAAAGCAAAAAAAAGCAATATTGTGTCTAAAATGTTTACTGTATTAGCTTTTAACTGTAACAGTATTAACACTTTTAACAGTATTAGTCATATATATCTATGAGTTTGATCAGGGTTAGAGCTAAACTGTGCAGAAAAGTGGATCTCCTAGTCCATTTTTGAGGATCCCACGTATAAATACTAGCATCTGACTGAGCACATGAATGATCATGTGAGACGTGGGATTACAAATTTACACTTCCATCATGATATTATCCTCATCTGAATGCATGTGAGAAGCTATAGAGATTTTTCTTGTACAGACGACCACAACAAACAATTTAATTATTAGAATAACCCATAGTATCATTCTAATGATGATCTATGATTGATATTTATGCTAAAGTCAACTCACACATTGTTGAAACATCATTTACGACTTTTTTTGCAAACCTCTACCAAGGACAATATCTTTAATGAAAAGGACGTGGATTTAAAATGACTCTAAATTTAAAAGAATAGCAGACTCCATATCACACCTACAATGAAAAAAGAAGAACAGTATCATTGAACTAAATGGCTGAATTAATATCAAAATAAAATCCAGAATCTTTCCTTCTTGATCATTTAAAGTGGTATACATGCTACTGTAGTTATGTGGTTTAGGATACACTTTAGTATAGGGTCCAATTCTCACTATTAACTATTGGCTTTTACCTGCCTATTATTACGTTATTAACTGTTTATTAGCATTTATAAAGTACATATTCTGCATGATCTTGTTCCATATCCTTAATCTTACCCAATACCAAAACAAAAACAACACCTTTATACCAATTAATAAGCAGCAAATTATGAGGTTATTAAGATAAGTCATAGTTAATGGTTTGTTAATAGTGAGAATTTTCTTTGAAATAATAATGGCCCATTACAGTTATATATATTTTCATAGTTATCGTTCTTTGTGGTGGCGGATTGGAGCTGCGGCAGCAGTAATGCGGTCGACGTACCGGTCTGTTGTGGTAAAGAAGAAGGTGAGCCGAAAGGCAAAGCTCTCCATTTACCGGTCAATCTACTTTCCTACTCTCACCTATGGTTATGAGCTTTGGGTCATGACTGAAAGGACTAGATTTTGGATCAAAGTCGCCAAAATGAGTTACCTTCGCAGGGTGGCAGGGCACACCCTCATAGATAGGTAGAGCCGCTGCTCCTCCACATCGAGAGAAGTCAGCTGAGGTGGCTCGGGCATCTGTTTCGGATGCCTCCTGGAAGCCTACCTAGGGAGGTGTTCCAGGCATTACCCACCGGGAAGAGCCTCAGGGAAGACCCAGGACACGCTGGAGGGACTTTGTCTCTTGGCTGGCCTGGGAACGCCTCGGGATCCCCCCGGAGGAGCTGGAGGAAGTGTCTGGGGAGAGGGAAGTCTGGGGTTCTCTCCTAAGACGGCTGCCTCCACGACCCGGCCCCGGAAAGCAGTAGAAAATGAATGAATGAATGAATGAATGAATGTATGAATGAATGAATGAATGAATGAATGAATGAATGTCTTTCTTTGTGTGAAGGGGCCTTAACTGTAGTCAAAGCCCAACTGGGGCTTCGGGGCGGGGTTACGTACAAAGGCGGAGTTTTCCTGTCAGGTAAAGAGGAGACAAGATGCTTTCTTCCCTTACATTTGTTTTGCTATCGCGCTTGATCAACTCACTCGCCTTGCAGCCAAAATCTGTGTTCGAAGTAAATGCCGCCGAACTCGAATGTCCTTATCCAGGGATCGCTGTCTGGCCTTACACCAACAGACCACAAACAGTAAAAAAGCAATCGCTTCGGTGTTCTCCATCTTCCAGCTCTCGTAGTGATGCCAGGTTGTGTTTGTGGTTATAATTTGAGATTTTTGTTCCCGCTGAAGTGGGCGGGTTGTGTGACGTTTGATTCGGGGGACGTTCTGGGGGCGGTGTTTGCGTGACGCGCTGCGAGCAACTAGCCCGACAGTGGAAACGCGACATGATTTTGGCCTCATTTCTCAACCTCCCGGGCTATTGGCCCGGCCTGGCCCGATTAAAGCCCTGGCTCGCACTGGCCCGATAGTGGAAATGCCTAATGAGTGTTCAGTGGTCTGGTCTAGTTGATTGTTATCTATTGTTATTGAGCAAGAAGTCAAAAGGAAACATCCACAAACCTGCAAGACTCATTTTGTCTCTGTTATAACTCAATGCTGTATGTTTTTATGTATTTGTACATGACGGTCTTTGTGTTTGTTTGTTTATAGGATGTATAACCAGTCATGTGAAGTGGATCTGCCAATGCAGAGAGGACCAACCTTATGCTGTACTCTGGACAACGTCCCTCTCATAAGGTAATGACGATTGAAAAACTATGATATTTTTAGGATTTACTGTAACTTACTGTTTATTTTAGGTACCAATTCTCACTGTTAACTTGTGACTTATTACCTGCCTGTTATAAAGATGTTGTATGCTTATTAGTACTTATAAAATACATATTCTGCATGATCTTATTCTACATTCTTAATCCTACCTAATAAATAGCCCAACTAGTATTCAATTCAATTTAAATTTATTTGTATAGCTCTTTCCACATTAGTTATTGTTCCAAAGCAGCTTTACAAAAGGTGCACACATTACATTACAGCCAAAATCAGAAAGTGTTAAGGTGTTGTGAATTGGGTGAACAGTATACAGCTGAAGTCAGAATTATTAGCCCCCTGTTTTTTTTTTTCCCCCAATTTCTGACTAGATATTTATCAAGACACTTCTATACAGCTTAAAGTGACATTTAAAGGCTTAATTAGGTTAACTAGGCAGGTTAGTGTAATTAGGCAAGTTATTGTATCACGATGGTTTGTTTTGTAGACTATCAAAAAAGAAATAGCTTAAAGGGGCCCCCCAGGGGACGATCTAACGGCCAGGACCTTCACTCAAAAGCAGGCGTGTGGCACACATCACATACATCACATTGAATACATCACATACGATCGGCCTGTCGCATACGATCAAGTCACAGGAGTTCAAATATTTCCACATATCTGCAGCTCAAATCGGACCCGAATTTTCCGCATACGGAAATGATCGGAACTCCACGCAGCTCCCGGACTACACTATTCAGTGGAAAGTTGGCTTTACCGCAACTTCTTTTTTGTGTTAAAATCTCTTTATCACATTTTACTTTTACACAATGACAATACAGCATTTTTCCTGTATTTTACAGCAATTTTACTGTAATTTATTTACATTTTACACTGGCAGTACAAAACCTTTATTTTTAGCATTTACTATTGAATTTAATAAATTCCAAACATAGTGACGAGATCATGTACAACAGTATTTTTATTATTCATTGTTATTATATCTAATGGTTTACAAAAGTAATTGATATTCATCGTTTAATCATCTGTTTTAAAAACATTTTGTGAGACAACATGTTAATTATAATTTTTTTCAGAAACGGTGTCATTTTTGGCTTCAACTACAGTAGCTGTACTTGATTACATTAATTACAGTAGAATACTGTAAATTCCTAATATGCAGTAAGTTACTGTAAAAGTTTTAAAATTACCCACAATGCAGTGCATATTACAGGAGTGAACTGTTAAAAATGTATGTGGTATTTTACTGGGCGTTTTTGCAGTAAATAACTGTTCTCAAAGTCCTTTGAGGGTTACCTCTTCAATACTCACTTAATAACTATTAATAAGCAGCAAATTATGAGTTTATTGGGGGGAAAATCATAGTTAATTGTTTAATTATAGCAAGAAAAGCTTGACTGGATTTACTAAGATCAGATCTTTAATAAATTTACATTCATTTGAGGCAAGTATTGATATACTACTTGTCATCCAATAACAGGGCTGAATTCTTGACCTTTACAAATGCAGTCAACTCTACAATTACAATGCATGTGAGTTAGAAAAAAGAAAAATCGGTCTCCACATTTACAGAATTCGACACACTAGGCACAGATACATAAGCATGCTCTTACAATCTGAGTATACTTAGGGCTTAATTCCTGGAAATTGCCCATCCACCGTTTGTCTGTTTCTCTACCTGAGGCAGTGAGCTGTGTCAGCACATTCTTCACTCCTCAAGCCTTTCCTTTCCTCATCGCTCGTCTTTCTTTGTTTTCCTCAGTCTAAAGACTTAGACGAGGTCATGGAGAAACAGGAATCTAGAAACATTGTGAAGTTTTAGTAAGCCATATTTATACACAGTGCAATCTTTCAGATTTATACTGTGTTGAAGCAAATATTTCATCATGTTAGAGGCATTTTTAATTCTGTCAATGACAATAACAAGGGTAAAAAAAATGTTAGCCGCTTGACATGAACAGAAACATGACATCTACTCTATGCTAGTAACATGACTGAAAACTGAATGCTCACACATGTTATTGCTGACAAAAAGACAAGACTAAAATGTAGTCAAAAAGTTCAAAACTAACCGATATAGTTTTTTTAAATAATCTACTGTATTGTGTTGTTCATTAATTAGATGAGTGGATTAGAGCGTGCACGTTCAGTCACATTACTGACGCAGCACACCTTTCAGGTTTCTTTTTTTATGATCAATATTTTTATTAAAATTATGAAACACACATACAGTTGAAGTCAGAAATATTAGCCCCCCCCTGTTTATTTTTCCCCAATTCTGTTTAACAGAGAGATTATTTTCAGCACATTTATAAACATAATAGTTTTAATAACTCATTTCTAATAACTGATTTATTTTATCTTTGTCATGATGACAGTAAATAATATCTGACTAGATATTTTTCAAGACACTTCTATACAGCTTAAAGTGATATTTAAAGGCTTAACTAGGTTAATTAGGTTAACTAGGCAGGTTAGGGTAATTAGGCAAGTTAGTGCAGTGTTTCCCAACCCTGTTCCTGAAGGCACACCAACGGTCCACATTTTCAACCTCTCCCTAATCAAACACACCTGAATCATATTATCATAACATCAGAAGAGACTCCAAAACCTGAAGTTAATGAGTCAGATAATGGAGACATCCAAAATATGTACTGTTAGTGTGCCTCCTGGAACAGGGTTGGGAAACACTGAGTTAGTGTATAATGATGGTTTGTTCTGTAGACTATCGAAACTGCTTTTATTCTAGCCGAAATAAAACAAATAAGACTTTCTCCAGAAGAAAAAATATTATCAGACATACTGTGAAAATTTCCTTGCTCTGTTAAACATCATTTGGAAAATATTTAAAAAAGAAAAGAAAATTCAAAGGGGCGCTAATAATTCTGACTTTAACTGTACATATCAAACTAAACACAAGTATAGATGCCATGAAATCGTCTACTTGTACAAAAACAGATTATATATGTAAAAATAACTAGAAAACAGATATACTGTATGTAATAGGAATGTCAGCTTTGAAGACTATCATAGCAGGAATATTGGTATGATAGTATTGAGTAGTATTGTCGTTTGCACCATTAAGCCTGGCAGTTGTACCTTCCAGCAAGGCAATCTCTATAAAATATGATAACCTTGTAAAAGTCGGATGGTTCAATGCATAATTTCAAAATAGCCTTTTTAGCAGCTGCTGATAAACCTGTCAGGTTTCTGATTGTCAGGCCATGTTCTGAAAGATCTGTAAGACAAGCCCCATATTCTTGTGCACAAGAAAGACATGTGTCAGAAATGCACAACAAAATATACTTTAAGGAATGTATTTCAGATCAGTCAAATTGTAGACAGCGCCCTCTAGTGGATTTTACTTCTGAAAAATGCAATGAACTGTACCCAGAATAATGTATTATACTTTAAAAAATGTAGTCTGTATGCATTTCAGCTTGGGCTGTTTATTTTTGGGGGAAATTTAGGAAACAGTTAATTGTTTTGTATTGAGAAACGTGATTATTGAATTTATTTATCTATTTGACAATTCTCTCATGACTTTTGTCATAAATTGAGAAGACATCATTTTTAACCATAAAAAACCACTAACCTGCTTTATGTACACTTTCAAAATTAATTTTGATGAAACTATTTCACTATTAGGGCAGCACAGTGGTGCAGTGGGTAGCATGTTCGCCTGACAGCAAGAAGGTCGCTGGTTCGAGCCTTGGCTGGGTCAGTTGGCTGGGTCAGTTGGTTTCTGTGTGGAGTTTGCATGTTCTCCCCGTGTTCGCATGGGTTTCCCCCACAGTCCAAAGACATTCAGTATAGGTGAATTGGGAAGGCTAAATTGTCCGTAGTGTATGAGTGTGTATGGATGTTTACCAGAGATGGGTTGCGGCTGGAAGGGCATCCGCTGCGTAAAACATGTGCTGGATAAGTTGGCGGTTCGCTCCGCTGTGGCGACCCCAGATTAATAAAGGGACAAAGCCGAAAAGAAAATTAATGAATGAACGATGTCAATATGCTACATATTTTATACATATCTAAAATGCTTTGGCTTGAAAGAAAGAGAGAAGCAGATTTGACCTGTCCGTGGGTGCACATGGCCTTGAATAGTATAAAGGTAAGAGAAATGGTGGATTTCTTTATTATTCCAACCGTTTTTTAACCCATTGAACAGAAACAGTGCATATCAGTGTCATAATAAATAAATTATTGTAAAAAATAGTTTTTGTTATTAAATTGGTTTGCTTGTTGCAATTAGTTAACTGTTTATGTGCTGTGGGTAAATGGTGTGTTTCAATCCGGCTACCACCGCAAGTGTATTTCAAGCCTGTGGGAAGCGCTGCATTGCATTTTACAAAATGTTCCTCACATTCTCAGAATTGGGGTTGTAGTTTTGTCTTCAAACACGTTGTTTTCTTATATGACTGCGTTTCATCGTCAAAGTGCAAAACTGCAGAATAATTTACAAGATCTTTGACCCGAGCTGCTCAGTAGAGCGTCTGTCTCCATTGCCTTCAGAGCTGTGTGCTTTATGGAGTGTGTGAGCTCAAGTTATAAGTTAAGTTTTATTTATGTTTGCCTTTGGGTGTGTCCGTAATCTGCATTTCCACTACCAGCAGAGTGTGTGTGTGTGTGTATGTAAATGTGTGTGTGTGTGTGTGTGTGTGTGTGTGTGTGTGTGTGTGTGTGTGTGTGTGTGTGTGTGTGGGTTTATTTTGACTGCTACCCACCGTAGTCTACAGCTCTTAGAGGTGCTCTGAAGTGGGTGAAAGGTTAAAAAATCGCACACTCACACAATCTTGGAATGGCGTACACATTTCTAGCTTATCATTATAGAGCTTAACACCTCAGTGATGTATTTATAGAAGGAATAGCTACATGTAATCCAGTCGAGGCTCATTTGGCAGAGACTCATAGCATGGTTTGGGGCAGCTGAGTTTGCTTCAGGGAGTTTTTAGAAATGAAGGCTTTCAGGAGAACATGGCTTTGGGTTTGGCATTAAAAATTTCTTTTTGTTACACAAATAATTTTTTTATGTTCATGCATGTTTTTTTTTCATAGTGTAAATAGCATATTTTATTTACTTACAAAAATTGTTTTAGTGGGTGACAGGATGGCTCAGTGGTTAGAACTGTTGTCTCACAACAAGAAGGTCACTGGTTCGAGTCCCGACTGGATGTGTATGGATGTTTTCCAGTACTGGGTTGCAGCAGGAAGGGTATCTGCTGTGTAAAACAAATGCTGGATAAGTTGGCGGTTCATTCCGCTGTGGTGACCACTACTGAATAAAGGCACTAAGCTGAAGAAAAATGAATGAATGAATTGTTCAACATAGGCTCATACTGAAAACGTAGCCCTATATACGTTTCTGTAGATCACGATTTATATAGCCAGAGCTACGTCTGGCTTCATTTAGTTTTTAAAACAAACAATATGGGGCGGTATGATGCCGTTCCTTTTCACGCTTACCTGCTTACCGCTTACCTGCATGTGGACGGTTTTTCTACTGTTACCAGTTTGTCCGGTAGCTCGACACATATGTCGGCGGACTTGAGATGCAGAGGGGAGTTGACTGAGATGACAGGGTTTGAGTCAGGTGAACAACTGTTCCAGAAAGCAGGTAAGACTAAAACATAAGACAAAAAATAAAATAAGTAAATAACAATGTGAGAATTTAAAAATGTGGTAAAAATCAGGGGTATTTTCTTTTTCTGGATTGCTTTTCAAAACACTGCGGTTGGGTTTAGGGAAGGGGGAGGGTGGGAGGACCGGTCAGTTGGTCAGTCATTCAGTTAGTCAACAGTGGCCTCTGGTGGATTTACTTGTGAACAGCAGGTGTGAATTGCAATTGCGAGAGAAATTTTTGAGTTCTCAAGAGTACACAGCGGCCTCTGGTGAATTCGCAGACAAAATTCGAAAACAAAAACTGCAAAAAAACATAGCTCCTGGGACATATTTTGCATTCTCCAGAAATGTTTATAGGGGTACGTTATCAGAGTGAGCCTGGGTTGGAATTGTTTTAATTTTATGGTTTTTGTTTTAATTCATGATAACAACCCTGTTTTGAAATTCTTGTAAAAAGCACACAAGTCATATGAATCTTTATTTATAAGAGTATAATAAGGCTTTTTAAAAATCCTTATTGAATGCAGAATTTTACAATATCAACATCAAATCCAGCATTTTTGGCATATTTCAAAACAACTATAAACAATATTTTGCTGAGTGTGTTTTTATGGTAGGAGACCTCTTGGATTAATAAATATGACACCAAAGCAAGTCATAATGATTCATTCATTCATTCATTCATTCATTCATTCATTCATTCATTCATTCATTCAGACAATTCATTCAAAACAGCTGATACATTTAGAAATGAAGCAAGTGACTGTCTCTTAGGCCCTGTTTACACTAATACGTTTTAGTTTTAGAACGAAAACGATCTACGTCCATACTGGCGTTTCATCAAGCGTTTCTGAACAGCTCTCTGTCTACACTACACCACTGAAAACACACATCATGTGTCCACACACACTGTCTGGCATGTGCTGCAGCGTATGCACACGCTTTGACTCCAGGCAGTCAGTGTGTGCTTTGAGCACACCTCCCCGGGTGAGAGCAGCGCATGTCAGACATTTCATCAAGAATCTACCCCTGAATCTCATCTCACTATAGTTGTTAAATGTGATATTTAGTTTATCTTGTCTCTATCTAACGACTCTTTGGTCATTTGAATCTATTACTTGTTCTGAGGTAACGTGTTTTGGCTGAGCGCAAAGATAAGTTAACATATTATTTTATATAACCGCGTACACTGATTCTGCATATTGACTGATTGCTTGCCTTTGTTTATATTGTATACATTTATTGTACGATATACTTTTATAATGGCCATTATTGATTATTTAAACTGATATTCAGCAAAAGAGTTTCATATTTGTGTCATATTTTTCACTGAAAGTGAAAGGAGGCAGTAATGTTATAGGCTCCATTTTGTTATAAATATGCATACCGCAAAAATGATGCTTATATAAATATGTAGCTACACGATACATAAACATTTTTGGTGTCTGTTAAGTTGTTAATATCAAAATGTTTTAATTTTATTGTTAAGATAGTGAAACAATATAGCCTGCAGGGTGATGTGAATGATGATGTAAAGAACACTGACCCCATGTCTGAGCTTACAAGAAAAGGATGCAAGACTGAACTTTCTGCACTAGCCCAATATTGAGGGAGAAGCCCGGATCAGATAGTCGAATGTCTGCAGCCATTTTGTCCGCTTCAATTTTCAGATGTCTCTGTTTTCCCCCATCCACGTTGACCCGGAGCAGCAGCATTTTTAAAACCAAAACGGCCTCTTCAGTGTTTCCAAAACGCTCCGTTTTCGGGGCTCCAAAACTCCGGGTTAGTGTGAACGGAAGGTGTAACCATAGCAAAACGAATGCGTTTTTAAAACTAAAACATAATAGTGTAAACGGGACCTTAAAGGTCATGTGAGTGCTTTAAAATATGCATTTTTATTCAGTGTTTGACGTAATCTCAACCAAAACACAAAGAAAGGATAGGACATAGCTCCTCCTCTTTTAAAAAACAACACAGCTCTGCCAGTGAGAGTGGTTGAGCTCAACCACTCTCACTAGCATCAAATGAAAAGAAAATGTGAAGCGTCTTGAAGGTGGCAGGGTATGTCAGATGCTAGAAATCATTAGATTGGTTATGATTTAATGAGAAACTGAAGTATGAGGTGACGTGAATAAAACAGTTGATTCATTTAGGCGGAAGTGACAAACTACAAGCTTTACATGTTTATTCCAGTTTTATATTTTCTAAATGTGAATTTTGTCTTTGTTTTGGAACACACAAGCTAAAAGATATCTTGAAAACTGACAATACTGACACTAACATCTAAAAAAAAACTTTATTTTAATTTCATGGGACCTTCAAAATAAACTGTTTAATCAAAAATGGTAAAAAAAACAGTTGTGTTGTCCCAAGATGCACAACATTTTCAATGAATTCATTTTATTGGTTGAACAATCAGTTTAATGCACAGTAAGATTCAAAAATGCTCTGCAGTCTTTATCTGATTGGCTGCAAATTGAACTTTGTTTAAACCATATCTTTACAGTCGCACCTCCCTTTTTAACAGCTTCATACCACAGTGACATGTTATACAAAGCTGAAACGCTCTTCAGTAAAGATCACCTGTGAGTGGAAGATTTCCTTTTATGAAGAGATGCTTACACAGTCTTTCTTCCTTGGAGGCCCTATCTTTGCTTATCTTTTGTCATTTCTCATACATGGTAACAGCTGTGTGAGAAAGGCTAAGGGCCCTCAAGCCCTCTTCTACCTCAGTCTCTCTTTTTCCCCAATAATCCAGCGAGCTCCCAGACGGGCCTATTTTAGTCAGCTGCCAATGGGAATTCATCCCTCAGGAGTTTTGCTTTGGACTGTATGTGTGTGTCTGTGTATGTGTGTGTGTGTTTATTCATGTGGTGTGAATCGTGAGCTTCTAACTTCTACTCTGCTGTTCTGATCTGCAGTAAATGCGGGACACTTCCTCCAGAGAGCTGCTTCTTCAGTCTCATCTGCAGCACCGGATCCTTTATGGGTGAGTTTACAAATGAGTGCATCACACACTTGCACTGCCATTCATAAGATTGGGGACAGTACACGTTTTTAAAGAATGGCTAATATTGTGAAATTTTCTTTAAATTTAAAGCAAATGTTTTCTTTTTCAATTCATTTTAAATGGTACATTGTTGTATTACATTAAGCTTTAATTGATATCTTTCAGAAATCATTCAAATTATATCATATAATATAGTCATATTATATACACTAACTTTAAAAATGTAGAAACAATTATTATTATTATTATTATCATCATCATCATCATCATCATCATCATCAATGTGTATCATATTTATGGGGATAATGCTACCTTTTTGAGAGTTTGTTAAGTATAATGTTAACAGTTGTTAATACATTTAGTTACATTTAGTTTTTATAAATATTAAAATATATTTTTGTAGATTTTAACAAGAACAGATAAGAATCAGTAAATTGTGTATTTTTAGTAAAATTTTCTTTGTGTATAAAATCTCTTTTAATTTAATTTTGTACTAATTTTTAACCCAATTTAAATTCTGCCAAAATATAGAGATGTAAATAAAGTGTATAAAAAGTCCAAGGCACTGGAAAAGTAAGTAAAAAGGTTAAAAAGCCTTTATTAACATGGCTATTGCTTTAAAAAAACAGCCCTATTGTGCATCCAACTTACGTTTTTCGATAAAACTTGCCTTCAGAGTGACAATATTCTGGAGTGTCTGGAGTTCATTTGAACACTCAGGGCACTGTAGTTCATCCGGCACAATAAGACGCATGATTTGCTGCTATTTTCAGACCAGCACAACCCTTATTTTCACATTTTGCGGCACGTTGTTCATTCATTCATTCTTTCATTCGTTTTCTTTTTGGCTTAGTCCCTTTATTAATCAGGTGTCGCCACAGGGGAATGAACCACCAACTTATCCAGCATATGTTTTACGCAGCAGATGCCCTTCCAGCTGCAACCCAACACTAGGAATCATCCACACACACTCATTTACACAAAAACACTATGGCCAATTTAGCTAATTCAATTCACCCATAGTGCATGTCTTCGGACTGTGGGGGAAACCGGAGCACACAGAGGAAACCCACGTGAACACAGGGAGAGTATGCAAACTCCACACAGAAATGCCAACTGACCCAGCCGAGGCTTGAACCAGCGACCTTCTTGCTGTGAGGCGATCATGCTACTCACTGCGCCACCGTGATGCCATGCGGCACATTGTTTAAACAGCAAATTCAGTTGCGCTACTTTGTGGACTCGGGTGTGCTTGTCTAAAAAGGAGGTGTGTTAAGGCACATTGTTAACGCGTTGCTATTTTGAGGACCTGAAATAGACTGTTCCATTGACCGACTAAAAGCTGGTCTAAAGTCCAGCGCAGAGCGTGTTAGTTATGCACCTATGCAGGTTCAAATGCATACACATTGCTTAATACACACAGGATGCACAGCAACACACAAATATCTTTACATATGGAAAAAATGTAAAGATTAAAATATTACAAAAAATTATATTTTCTACATAAATTTAAAAACCACTACCTCCAAGGTGGCTTTTTTTCAGTTTATTATTAACAATTTGCATTTAAAGGATGTTATTATTATTAGCAGTGTCATTTATTATATGCATAATTATATTTGTTTTATTAAAAACAAGCTCAGATTTGTCCACCTGTCGGGTTCTGGAGATGTATGCATCACCATGGAGCATAGGAATAGGACGTGTGTTTGAATATAACTTTTTTGACCAAACTTCATTACTATTGTTCATTTATTTATTTGCTGGAAATTAGAACTGAATTTAGAAATAGTTTTGAAACAAATCTTTGCTGAACTTGATTTTGATTATTGGCGTTTCGGATCAATCTCTGGTTCAGTTCCCAGTAAATGATTCCCATCTGCAGCACAATGATTCACTGTCTGGGCCACAATCAGCTCAGGAAACCGCAGGCTTAGTGTGTTTGTGTATGTGTAATCTCAGCGCCACTGGTTGATGGACTATTCAAGGCCAACTATCTTAACCAATGTCTTCATGTTTACTTGGAGCAAGACATTATTGTCTAAAAGCAGATGATGCGCTCACTGCTTATTCAGTCTTAATTTACTTTATTTTGATGGTCCGTTTGTTGAATTTAAGTTACATTGCATCTACATGCCAACTTATTCTCATTAGATTATAAGTAGACTGTTAAATTGGGGTTAGGGTTAGTGTAAGTTGACATGTACTTGCTAAGTTTCTTATGCTCAGTTAAATGTTTGTTGAAGGAGCGGTATCAGCAGATATTAAGCAGACAGTCTACTAATACTCAAATGGACCATCAAAATAAAGTGTTACCGCTTAATCTCCCACAAAAGCAGTTCTTTGACTGTCACTTTGATATTTCACAACTCAAAAGATGAGTGCATTCAGGCAAACTGATCAGCCACTGCACATTAGCAGCTGTTGTCGTCAGATACCAAGCGAGAGTCACCATTCAGGATGGATGAATCATCTAATTAAATGATCTGAATTCAATTTGAATCATGTCACAATGACCAGAGGGCTATTTCCAAACAGATAAACAAGAACAGAAATCCCCCAAAAATACAAATGATAATAGCTAACATATTCATATATGAGCTATATCAGATCAGGGCTCCAAAAACACTGGCATTGTGATATTTTGATGTTTGACAATATATTGTAATATAAATACATTTTCACAAGAGGGCTTTAATAGCTTTATTTGTAAAGAATGGGTAATTTTAGAATTATTGGGATAATTTTTGTAGGGCCGTGCATCTACATAAAATACAGTGCATCCTGAAAGTATTCATAGCACTTCACTTTTTCCACATTTTTTAATGTTACAGCCTTATTTCAAAATGGATTAAATTAATTTATTTCCTCAAAATTCTATACACAATACCCCATAATGACAATATGTTTTTTTTAATTGTTGCAAATTTATTAAAAATAAAAAAGCTCCATGTACATTAGTATTTACAGTTTTTGCCCTGAAGCTGTAAATTGAGCTCAGGTACATTGTGTTTCCACTGATCATTCTTGTTTCAGCAGCTAAATTGGAGTTCACCTGTGGTAAATTCAGTTGATTGGACATGATTTGAAAATGCATACACCTGTCTTTATAAGGTCCCAGGGTTGACAGTGCATGTCAAAGCACAAACCAAGCTTGAAGACAAAGGAATTGTCTGTAGACCTCCGAGACAGGATTGTCTTGAGGCACAAGGCTGTAGAAGGTTACAGAAAAATTTCTGCTGCTCTGAAAGTTCCAATGAGCACAGTGGCCTCCATCATCCATAAGTGGGAGATGTTTGGAATCGCCAGGACTTTTCCTTGAGCTGGCCGCCCATCTAACCTGAGTGATTTGGGGATCTGTATGTGATCAGTAACCCGATGGTCTCTCTGTCTGATAGAATGTTATAGAATGCTTTTCTAACATCTTTTATTTGAAGGTCCATCTAATGTTTCAAGTAATCACTTCATTGCTTGGAATTTTCTGAATGGAAAAATTTAAAGAACGTTTAAAACTAACGTTCTTGTAATGTTTGCAAAATGATGATGTAGAACATGTCTTTTAATGTTTTTGACAACAAGATAAAACATTTATAAACATCTAAAAAGCTTAAATGAATGTTTTTAGCTAAGTGGATCCGTGATTTAAACATGCTTAGAACACATTTTGTTATCTGCGGTTTTTTTTGTAGCTGTCCGAAAACATCAATTCAACTGTATCTCGTGCGACCGCTGCCTTTTACTTCATGTAGGTACTGTCAGTTACAGTGGAGTGTGAACTCTACAGCAGGTCTATGAGAGCAGAGACTCATTGGTTCAGTGTGACCTGTGACCTGAGCGTCTGGGTCTGATGGCGGTGTCCATGCTGAGAGCTGAAGAGTTGTATTGTTGGGTTCAATCCTCCACCCTGCGCTACTAAAAGTGAGAGTGTCGTCCCGCTGAGAGACTCGGCCTCTGCTTGTTTGCACAAGGAAATTATCATTGTTCACACAACAATACAAGAAAGCTACATTTTGAATTCTTTTTTGATGGTGTGTGGTTATATAACACGACTATCAAAGAAAAACCACCTCGTATGCTACGTGATGATCTGCATCACTGTTTCAGCATACAAGGGACTGAATAAAGTTGTTTAGTACAAAAAAATTTACAAAACGTTTCATCAAGGGTTACCGGTAGGGATGGTCAATATGTACTATACTGCATTATTTTTCAGTTGAAGACAAAATAATTACACTGTGATTTTTAAAAATATATATATTTTTCAGATATTTATATATTTTCTATACTTACTTACTCCCAGGGCCATTTATATCAAAGTTGATATTTAGCCGCACTATGTTGGTGTTTCATAACATCTAATTTTTTTACGAGGTGGGTTGTTAGCCCAACGCTCAACCCCTAACCTGGAGGACCAGGACATACACACATACACTACGGCCAATTTAGTTTATTCAATTCACATATAGCGCATGTCTTTGGACTGTGGGGGAAAACGGAGAACACGGAGGAAACCCACGCCAACACGGGGAGAACATGCAAACACACAGAAATGCCAACTGACACAGCCAGGGCTTGAACCAGCGACCTTCATGCTATGAGGTGACCACCGTGCCGCCCCTATATTTTCTATATTTGTCCTATATTTTAAGTTTTTTTGAAGTCAAGTTATGTGTAAGATTTTTTTTTGCAATATTTCCTATTATATTTTTCTTCTGGAGCAAGGCTTGTTTCTGAAAAATAGATTATTATCCACCTTAAGAAATTTTTTTTTTCTTCCGATTAGTTACGGAGCAAACCACTGTTGTCAAATGATTTGCCTAGTTAAACTAACTGGCCTAGTTTACCTATATAACTTAGTTAAGCCTTTAAACCGCACTTTAAGCATATGAATACCTCACGAGAAAACGTAAGTATTTTACCTTTTGTCAGTTTAGTGGCTAATTCGTACGAATTCATGCGAGTTCAGTCGTACGAAATTGTACAATTTAAAAAAGGAGGCGTGGCACCTAACCCCACCCCTAAACCCAAATGTCATTGGGGGATAAGCAAATCGTACTAAATTGTACGAATTAGATCGTACGAATTTATACGAATTAGCCACTAAAGCAAAAAGTTACGAATTGCCGTGAGATTGTGTTGGAAAACTATATCGAGCATTATTATACTGTCATCATGGCAGTTATCCAGCCTTTAATGACGTTCTTAAGATGTTAGCACTGAATTAAAAAAAAAAAAAAAAACTAAAGATGTTTTATTTTGACAACCATCTAATGTTTTTAAATATGAAAACATTATGAATTTAAACATCACCACGAACTCTGGATTGAAGTTGTTATTACTATTAACTTGGGAAAGCTGATTCTTATTGTGGGGAGAATATTTATCAGTTTATCGCAAACAATAAGACATCACCTATTCCTGGCTACCAACAGTTTCCCAGAGCTGCATTGTTTTTGCGGGGCTTATATAACACTCGCTGTTCATAAATTGTGCTTTTGAAGTCAGCATGGCACTAGAGGAAGCATCTCTCAGCAGTGTAGCGCTGTAGTCCAAGGGAAACAGGGTGGAGAGAGTTCACCGCAGGAACTGAGCGAAGCTAGTTTAGGCTCCCGATGACCTTGTGACAGGACCACTGTTTACTTTTTATCTCCTGCTTTTTCTAATGTTTCTCTTGAAGCAATGCTGCACTGAGGTGGAACCTCGTGATCCATAAATACACAGGTGTTGTGGCGCTAATGTGTTTGGGCTGCGGTATTTCCGCTACATTTCACCCCTCGCAAACTGGAACATTCTCTGAGAAGAGATACAGGGAAATTAGGGCAGATTGTGTGACTGAGATACTGCATGAGATTGTTTTTGAGCCTTGGTGTGTTGAATGTTCCCCACAACCTACAGTTCTTTTCAAATATCACTGCGCATCAAGGAGTTTTCCATAGATTTGGATGAGGCTCTGGGCTGTGAAAAAGTTTACAGGATTCTCATCAGAATCAGCTGAAGAGTATTTTGTTTTAAGGATTGTTAATAGTTAAAAGGGGGTTGAAAAAATCAGCTTCTTTCAATTTATGTAATAAAATCTGAAGCGAGTTGGCCAGATCCCACATTTTCAGTCCTTTAAAGCAGTGGTCTCCAACCTTTTTATCACCACTGGCCGGTCCACGATTGACAATTTTACCAAGGGGGCTGAGGGAAGGGGCGTCTGTATGTATAATGCTAGGCGACCATCAACCGTTTTCTCAAAGGGATGACAAGTTGACAAAACATTGCTGCAACTCTGATACAAGTTTAAAATTTAAAAAGCACTGCAGTGATTGGCTGTACTGTGGTTGTCTGATATAATAAGAAATTAGAAAATATGAAGCTGATCGGTCAGTTCTTGTCACATGACTTGCAGCATTCTGACGATGTTTTCAACTGAGTGCACCTGGAAGGTGCATTGCTCCCAATATGCACACACAAGCCTCCATTGGAACAAACTCGTGCGCAGAAAAGACATGATATGTGAGAGGCCGCCGTCATATGTGATCTCCAGTAGCTGATCATCTTCTTGCACAGACATGCTGGATTCACCTGATTTGTTGACAAATGGGTCACGCAACAATTCCTTGGGTCCTTCATTGGGCCTTTTCCCCTTAGCAAATAAACTTTCCAAAGACGTCTGTTTCTTAATCAATTTGCTGCTTGTGGGTTCAATTTTGGCGCTCAAGTGACCGAGATGTAAGCGAGAGAATACGGTCATTTTACAAAATAAAAGATTTTTCAAAATAAAAGGTTATTCAGACTCAGATGATAAATAAAACGTAAATAATTAATGATTTTTTCTGCGGTACAATTGATCCAAGGACCGGTACCGGTCCACGGCCCGGAAGTTGGGGACCACTGCTTTAATGGAACACTTTCTTTGGAAATAGGCTAATTTTACATCTTCCCTAGGGTTAAACAGCTGAGTGTTACCATTTGTGAAGCTGTTCAGTCGATCCTGGGGTCTGGTGGAAACAGTTTTAGCTTAGCATAAATCATAGTTTCTAAAATTTGAGGCTATAGGTAAAATTTCACCTACTCCTAGTCATATCAGCCTAGAAAATGGCTGATTTCCATTTTTTTGTCAGTCTTGTAATATCTACAATGTAGCTAAAGAAAATAAAGAAGATAATTTAAATTGGAAAATTATTCAATAATTGCTTTTAGAATTATGTGAATATTAAGCGAGTTTTTCCTTGAAACAAGTAAAATAATCTGCCAATGGGGTAAGCAAAATAATCATGTTTTCGCTATTTACATATAACAGAATTTCTCTAAAATCTGCTTTAATTAATGTTGTTGTAATACTGCATCCTTTCATTTTAGAATTAAAATTCTGCATCCTTCAATTCAAAATCAGTTCGTTTCTGCATTCACTGGATTTTCTGTCTGTCATGTTGACGCCGGCCCAGTGACATGCTCGAACCAAGGCACATTATAAGCACTGACCTTGCAAAATCTGAAAAATCCATCTCAAGGAAAGCACATTTGCAAGCTAAATGTTGCCATTGAATTTAAAGTGTGTTTGCCTGGAATAGCTTTGTTTTCTGTGAAGTTTGGGGGTAGTAACACAACAGAAACAATAATTGGCCATATCCAATGGACACCATGTGTTTCTGAGTCCCATTCTTGTGTCCCGCATTCTGATCCTGAGAGCGTATTTCCAGGAAACCTCATTTACAAACACCTACACACAAACATATGCACAGACATTTGGAAGTGACCTTTCGTCACACCCTGTGCTTATAAGATTGGGATTCTGGGGTTGTCCACAGCACAGGGAGATAGAGTTTAAAGTTAGTTGGCAGTACGCAGGTATATTTAGCCTTTCCCAGATTGCTGTGTTTGCTGAAACCTCATTGTTTTCCTGTGCCCGTATCCACTGAGAGCCCATTCATGAGGGAAACATCAACATTAGATGCCTGGGAAGGAAGACAGTCATGTGTAATGCAGTAAACAAGCCTTCGCTCCAATAATTCAGTTGCTGTTGTGCCATTTCAGCTGGATTTTATTAAACTGAGTTAATTTCCTATGCCTGCAGACACACGGGTTTGTTTTTCCATGCTCGTAACTTCTGCTACATGCTGTATCAAGCATCTTAAATAAGTTACTACTGCAAAAAGTCACACATAACCAATGTACGATTAGCCAGGATATGTATTTTAGCATCACTGGCACACTGTTGTGGCTATTAATAATAAAACTAAGTCTTTTGGTTTTATTTTAAAGGGCACCTATGATGAAAGTCATCTTTTGTAAGCTGTTTGGACAGAGCTGTGTGTAGGTATAGTGTGTCCACAGTCATATTGGAGGGTTATAAAGACAATAGTTCTCTTTTTTAAATTTCTTGACGTCAAAATAGGATCCAAATCCCTCCCATTTTGACGCCCACCGCAACGTGATGTAGGAGTGCGGTTTCCCCACCCACCGAATTGATTGACAGATCAATTATTAACATGTATTAACATGTTTCCGTAGTAACGTATGCGTATGTATCATATCAACAAGACAGGACTTGTGCAAAGCAACTGGAATTAAAAGATCTGTTAAGCTTGCTGTGATCATCAATCATCATCAAATGTGCAAACTTTATAATGACATTGTGTGAGACTCATCGCTGCAAAAAGGCTTGAATTAACTCCAATAAACATATTAACTTCACAAATATAACAAATAATTGTTGATAAAGTTCTTACTGTAGTAAGATCTGCTTCATTCTTGTCTGTCACTGTGCTGTATATCTACATAAAACCTACGGCTCTGACACGCATGTGGAAATGGTGGGCAGGGAGAACCAGCTTATTTGCATTAAAGGCACAGGCAACAAAAACAGCTACAATGCCATAACAGCTCAAATTTTGCAGATTTAAAATGGTATAATAAATAATCTGATGGGTATTTTGAGCTAAAACTCTAGAGACACAAAAGATTTATATTAAATCTTAAAAAAGGGTTAAAATAGGTGGGGTTAAAATAACATTTATACATGTTTTTATTCATTTATGACCAGGGCTTGACATTAACTTTTTTGATCACCAGCCACTGTGGCTAGTAGATTTCCAACGTTACTAGCCAAAGATAAAATAAATCAGTTTTTACAGATGAGTTATTAAAACTATTATGTTTAGAAATGTGTTGAAAAAATCTACTCTCCGTCAAAATGAAATTGGGAAAAAAAATAAACGGGGCTAATAATTCAGGGGGGCTAATAATTCGGACTTTAACTATTTGAGTTCTGTAAAACATTGTTTGATAAAAGTGCTCAAAGCCATGTAAAAAGAATGTAAAATAAATAGTTGCTTCAAAAATGCTGGTTTGTTTTAGCCTAATGTTGGGTCAAAATGGACAAACCCAGTAAAAAAGTGAAAATTTTAACCCAACATTGGGTTTGTCCATGTTTGACCCAACATAAGGTTAAAATAACCCAACCTTTTTTAGAGTTTTGCCACTTGATTAATTTTAGGTTTGGTTTACTTATTTCTATTGGTAAGGTTTAGTGTATAGTTTAGCATAGATGATTCATTAAACAACAAGAGTCTGATGTATCCACTGTATCCAGTATGCAGATTTTTTTTTTCAAAATGACGTCTCACTTCTTTGTCCTTCAATTTAACTCTTCAGAATCACTATTAAATAGGGTTAACCTCAGTCATCAGCTATAATGACCTATAAGTAGGGCCAAACTGAATCCGCTGACATTTTTTGCTATTTCTGCAGAGAATTTTTTACAAAATCTGCAGATATATGCAGAATATCATAACTAAAAACTTAATTTATAAGATAAAAAATAATAGTTTTTTTTAGTTTTATTTAATGAAATGTAATGCATATCCATCTAGATCCATTTATTTGGTAAACAAGGCAAGTCTATTATATAATATATCTACCAAAAGACAGAAAATATTACTTTGCAAACTGTATTATAAATAAATCAAATTAACACTTTCATATTAATTAATAATATTAATTAAATTAATAATTACTGAAATATCTAGTAAAATATAAAATTGAAAAAAAAAAAAGCTGAATAATTATAAATAATTATAATTGTTTTTATAAATAAATAAATAAATAAATAAATAAATAAATAAATAAATAAATATATATACATTTACACACATTTACACAAGTAAATAAATACTTAATGATGGGCTAAAAATCTGCAGATTTCTGCACGCGCAGATTCTGTGCGGGCCAGCCTATAAGCAAGACTAACCAATATGTAAATTCATACTGGTTATACTTAAGTAATCGTGATCGCTGTAATGTTCACACAAAACTACTTCTAGGAATATTCTGGTAGTTGGTTTGGGCTGAGAAAGGAGGGGTGGTTTATTGTCTGTTCCACCACTCTAACGGGCCACATCTGCCCCAGTCACTTTTCATTAAGCATTAACCAAGCAGTAAAACAGTTGAGCAGATTGCAAACGCCTGATTTACGTTAAAGGTCTCCCCATGAAGCGCCTCTTTTATCCACTCTCTCCTCGTCTTTCCATGTTGACTACTTAGTAGACTTTCCAGTGAATAATGAATCTAAGAATACTGGAAATGGTGTTTTGTCAAAGTGAGTCAGACTAGGAGCCAGCTGTTTGGGAAACAAGGTAGAAAATAGATTATCCTTCTTGTGTCTCGTTTGTTAGGTCACACTAACCTAGCATAAAAAACATACCGTTTGTCATCAAGACTTACGGCATTTGTACAAACGTCTGATATAAAAAAGGAGCCAATTAAATTTTTTGGCTTTTTAATTCATTTAGATAATTTTAATAATCTTGGTTGTGTTTATAAGAAGCAAAGCAATGTGTGTTCAAGCTTTATTTATAAAAAAAAATCAAGTTATTTTTTTTTATATATCTTTGATTATATACTGCTAATCAGCTAACATGAAAACGACTATTAGATTTCCTAGTTCCTTCGAAAGCCCACCCTCAAAAGGCTCTGATTGGTCAGCTATCATAATGTGCTGTGATTCACAGATTGGCTCCACGTCACCAGGAAGTGTCACGTCCAGTCACTAGCACACGCTTTGCCTCTGTTGTGTAAATACTATCAGTCAGATTAGCTGTTAGCCGTATCAGTGTGAGGATGGAAACGCTGCTTTATTCGCACGTCTTTAATGCGATAATCCAGTTTTGCGCATAAAGTTCATTCGCATTTTTGGATGGAAACATAGCTACAGTAGCGCTGCTGAAGATTGTGGGTGTTTACAGCAGTTTGATGGATAAATATAAATTTGTAGCTAAATTGTCAACAGCATTTCCTGTTGTTTACATCCTTGTTTAAGTCCTTTGCTACAACATGCCGTTAACGCTAGACACTGTTCATGTAACTGATCAATTTTAACAAATAAAATTTCTTACAAGTTGTGGCTCACAATCAGTTTCTTCTATTATGGTTTAATCCAGCACTGAACTGGGAGAGATTCTGGGAGCTCTCCTTTGTCAAATGCTGGCTATATCTTTTTTTATTATTCTCTGCAACAAAATTAAATGGTAAGCACTTCTCTCTTTGTGTCATGTGCTTTGGAAGCCCAAATACAGAAACCGAACAAGCTCTGTGGAAATAGCAGTGTTTGGACGGCATTTTAGCTTTCTCTGCTATAATATTACAGGGCAACTGGCCACACCCCTTCACTGTGCAGAGTGTATGCCCGGATATTTTTTTGTAGTCCCCAAACTTTGTTTGCTGTAGGCTTTGCCAAGCCAATATCTTAAAATCAGAGATTTTGTTTATGTTCACACATTACACATCAACTAAAGTTTAAAATATGATAACATAGTGGACCTTTAGAATGTGTGGCTGTGATCACTACTGTTCAAATGTTTGGAACTAGAATACTTTTTTGTGAATACTTTAATTAAAGGATTTGTTTACTTGATGAAAAGTGACAGCAAAGATTTTACAATATTACATAAAAAGAGCTTACTGTTTGTCAAAGAATTCTAAAAGATATTGCATCTTAGATAGGGCTGTGATGGTCATCGTGACAGCTGCGTCACCGTGTTGGTCAGTTGCCACTGCGGTTGTCCATGCCACCGGTGGTAGTATGTAACGTCACGCACTCTAAAACACAAATTTCCGTTTTGTTGCCAAGTATTACATTTCTGTTAGACTATAACGTTAGGCGCGATTCAGCAAGTTCCAGTTCAAGTTCAGCCATTAGCCGTTGGAAAACCAAATGTCACATCGCCAACCTGGCAACATTTTGGATTTGTGCTGAAGGAGAAAGATGAGCCAATAATTTGTATTAAGCTATTTGTAGGGTTTGTTTAAAAAAATAAGTGTTAAATGGGCAGGCACATCGAATCTCCAGAGCCATCTCCAGTCATGTCACGCAGCCATGTATAATCAACTCATGTCTTCTGAACGCAAAAGCCTAGCTTGTCAGCCAGGTATCGCAGAGGCCTTTTCAAAAATGGCCAAATACAAAAGAGAAAATTGTGTTCTGAAGGTTGGATTGACGGGAGTGTGAGTAATTAATGACAGAAAGAATTTTCATTTTTGAGTGAACTTCTATTACGCATTATTTTACAGCATAATTGACCCAACGCCCCACCACCACCGCAACAACGGCAGTTGTTGGTGATTTCCCATCACGGTAGTAAAAAATTGTCACTTTCACAGCGCTAATCTTAGATGAGCCAACAATTCTCATTTTAGTAATATATGAAATTAAATTTGGAGTACAGAAATTAAATATGCAATATAGATATTATCCAAGCTTTACCTCCGTGAAAGATTTACCAATGAGAAGTTGAAGTCATAGAGAAGATGATGATGATGATGATGAAGATGCTGATTTTGAGTCAACAGCAAAAGGTTTTTTTTCAATTGTGTTGAATTGCATATATCACTTACATCCTCATGCATTTACATGTTGTATCATGCTGATGTATCCTTTTACTTACAGATTTTACTAGATGATTTGACACTTATTACATGTAATTTTGCATGTGTATACTTTAAATTGGCCAGTCACGATAAGTAAAATTTGTTGTGCAATATATTGTCATAGAAATGATTGTGATAAGTGATATTATTGTCATTTTAATACCAGTTTATGCCTATGTTTATATAATGATTATACAACAGCATATAAATAGGAATAAACACATTCAACGGACAAGAATGACATGTAAATGTCCTTGTAAAATTACTTTAACGTTATTTGTGAATTGTGTTATGGCCAACTCGCTCCCGACTGTACCATAAAAAGGATCAGATACACAAAAATGTATATAATAAAATAAGCATTTATTAAAGTCAATAACGAAGTATAACAAACTGTCCAGGGCAGGGGTCACCAATCACGGTCCTGGAGGGCCGGTGTCCCTGCAGGGTTTAGCTCCAACTTGCCTCAACACACCTGCCTGATTGTTTCAAGAATACCTAGTAAGACCTTGATCAACTTGTTCAGGTGTGTTTGATTAGGGTTGGAGCTAAAATCTTCAGGACACCGGCCCTCCAGGAAGAAGTTTGGTGACCACTGGTCTAGGGATTTGAAATAAATAAGAAATCAACTGAAATTCTCTCAACAAAATACAGCAGAAAAAAATAAGACGGCGAAACAAACGAGTTGGAACAAAATGACCAGTCTGGGGAATAACGGTCCACCAGAGGCAGTGCCGTTCTTCACAAAAAATTCAAATATATACATCTTTCACCCGTAAATTAACTAATTAACTGTGACGTCACACTGAGAGGCCACTGAAATGTAAGAAAAAGGAAGACAGGGTCGTAACAATTGAAGAACTGGAGAATAGAAACAGAACTCTTTTGGACAGCTTCTCCAAAACTGTCTGTAGTTTTCGGGAAAATGAAAAAATTCTCCTTTTCTTAACGTGTCAGTAATCATTGTTTGTGAACGGGTTCCCTGAACTCGCTGATGCCTCCAGTAGAGATTAGACAAAAGCTGCGCAGTCAGCTACAATGTTGAAGATTTTCATTTTTATATAAACATGATGGACGATATTTATATTGTGTCACCAAAAATGATTGAAGCCATGTCCATGTATCGCACGATAAGTCGATATATTGATTATTGTGACAGGAATAAACTTGAATGAACTTTGTTTAACAGTGTCTAGAAAATATGAACACACACATGAAGTCACATAATTTAGATGTCCTAGGCATTGTAAAACATTGAAAGCAAACATTTTTATGACTGCTGCAATAATTGTTCTGATGCTTGCACAAACTTTTCGTGTATTTCAAAAGCAGATCGCTGAAATCTGCTAGGCATTTGGATAATCACTTTTTAAAAATGATGTTTAGTGTTCTTTTAAATTTATGTTGGTTGTGGTGTTTCTTTAATTAAACCTCATTATTTTTCTCTCACCCTCAGTGATGGTGATTGTGTTGCTGCGCTATGCCCATGTGATAGAGAAACACCAAAACTGTGTGTTGAACACAGCAAGTCTCTCCACCGGCTGGATCTGTGCTGCTGGACTCATTATGGTCGGCAATTTCCAGGTAACAGCTTGCGTAAACCTTATTTACTGTCCTACTTTTGTCCAGAAACTGCTTGGAACAGCATGAAGTTTTCTCTAGGGTCATCAGGTTGAACATATGACAGCACACTGGGAAATTTACTGTCTTAGGCTTCAGGCTTCAGGCTTCACGCTTCAGGCTAGAACTGGTCATTTTGGTAACTTTATTTTAATTATGATAATTAGTTTTAGGAAGTTAATGAATATTGTACTGTTAATGCATTTGGTTTTTCAGACTGGATCTGCTTTGTGTGCTATTGCAGTGCAATAATGGACCTGCTACAACCAATATGCAGACACAGACGCTGCTGTAAGCGTTTAAGACATTCTGCTGCATGTATATGCATTTGGGCTATCAATTTAACGTTAAATAGATTAATGAACTTACGAGGGGGAAAGTCACCTTGCTTTTTATACATTTAATTGGTGAATCACATGATGCCAAAATGGTGTGATTCAGTTACCCAGTCATTTAAGTGAAGATTATTTATAAAATAATTTAGAGAGGATCATGTGCTTATGATTGCGTGCGGCTGGTCCCGCATTATTCAATTTATGATTCACCAATCAGACGATTCCTAAGCCACTATAAATACCCTAAGTTCCATATAACGTCACTCGTTCTAGTCCTTACCAAGCCAGCTGACGTTTCTGTGTGTTTACACGTTCTCCCCGTGCTCGCGTGGGTTTCCCCTGGGTTCCTCGGTTTCGTCCCACCTTGCAAAAACATGCAACTTAAGTTAATTGACTAATCCAAGTCGGCACTATAGACATGCACCTAGCAAGTAGTTATCTCTTAAGAGCAGTTCTAGGAGTTCTAGAGATCTGAGCTCAAACTCCCCTCTCGCCTTGCAAATGGGAGGGAGCCCCAGGCTCGAGGATCTTATAAGCTCAGGGCTCTCTCCTGAGACAGCTTGCCAAACAAGCTTTATAATCAATCATCAGCTAGTGTAAACTCTTGAAAGGGTTATTCACCCAAAAACTCTCCCTCACAACATCCTAGGTGTATATGACTTTCTTCTTTAAGTCGAATCCAATCAGAGTTATCTTTTAATGTGATTTTCTAGCTTTACAATGTCTACAGTTGGCTAATTTTTATCCAAAAGAAATCCAATCCATTGATAATAATAAGTGCCTCACGCAACTCTGGGGATGAGGAAAAGTCTCCTGTAGCAAAGCAATGCTGTTTTGTGAGAAAAATGTTAATATTTAAAATTTTCAATGACCGCCATTCATCGTCATCCTCTACTTCTTTTTTGAGGTGAATTTTTGAGGTGCATTAGCGCCAAAGAAGAAGACGAACACAACAAACGGCGGTCACCTGAAGTTACACAAAATGGTTTCAACAGTTTTAAATATTGGTATATGGTTGGATGTATATGATTGGATATATATATGGTTAAGGTGTTGCTAAGCGGTTGCTAAGGTGTTCACTAAAGTGTTGCTAGGCAGTTGCCAAGGTGTTCTGAGTGGTTGCTAGTGTGTTCTGAATGGCTGTTAGGCGGTTGCTAAGGCATTGCCTAGGTGTTGCTAGGCAGTTGCTAAGGTGTTCTAGGACATTGCTAAGGTGTTGCTAGGTGGTTACTAGGGTGTTCTAAGTGGTTGCTAGGAGGTTGCTGAGGCGTTGCTAGGCGGTTGCTAGGTGGTTGCTAGGGTTTTTTCTGATTAGTTGCTAGGTGGTTGCTGGGATGTTGATAGGTGGTTGCTAAGGCGTTGCTATGTGGTTGCCAAGCTGTTTCTTGGTGGTCACTAAGGTGTTGCTTGGGTGTTCTGGGTGGTTGCTTGGCAGTTGCTAAGGTGTAGATAGGTGGTTGCTAGGACGTTGCTGAGTGGTTGCTAAGTTGTTGCTAGGCGGCTGCTAAGGCGATGCTAGGCGGTTGCTTAGGTGTTGCTAGGCAGTTGGTAGGGTGTTGCTAAGGCATTGCTAGGTGGTTGCTAAGGTGTTGCTAGGCGGTTTGCTAAGGTGTTGCTAGGTCGTTCTTAAGGTGTTGCTAAGGGGTTGCTAGGGTGTTCTGAATGGTTTCTAGGTGGTTGCTGTATGACAGTCTGGTGCAAAAGTTATGAGGTCACAAAGTTCGGTCCAATGTTAAGTCAATGGGACTTTTCTGAATTTTCCGAGTCAGTTTTCTGAAAAGCGTAAGTCGGATCAGTTGGAAAAGATATAGCAACCCGAGCCAGACCAGTTTGGAGGTTTGGTGGTTGTAGTATGAACGGTCTAGGAGGAGAAGCAAATAGAAATTAGTTTCAGATGAAGAAGAAGTTTATGTAGTATAACAGTATGTTGGCTTTCTCAAGCCACCATAAATTTACATGAATCAACGTATTTTGTGATTCACAAGTGTTTTTCATTTATTCACGGTTGTGAATTGCATTATGAGACCTTGATATTGGCATTTTAGCAATTTGAAATAATATAATGAATAAGAAATAATATATAGAGACATAAGTCTGTAAAATAACAAAAATTGTACTGGCAGTTTATTACAAGGTTTTTTATAGCGGAATATACAACCCCAACACAGACAATATATCACTTTAAACTATTAAAATGTTCATAAATATTACTTTTTCGAACTTCTCAAGGGTAAACGTTGTTGGAAGAAAGATCAAAATCCAATAATGCAATTTAAAGCATAAATAAATGGTGAAAAATAAAAAAACAATAACATGAATTACAAAATATGGAAAACTGCTTATTTACAGATTTTTTTTAGCGTTTGCTAATGTTTGTGTTTGCTAGTAAATCTTAGTGTGCATGAGGATATATCAGAGTGTTTAGATAAGCACTTTCTGTTAAATATTTCTCCAGAATACCTGTGTCATCCACACTTGAGTTATACTTTACTCCCATTCTACCCTGGATCCTCCTCCAAAGTGTATAGGTAAACGGTAGACTCCATAAACCCCCTCATGCGGAGCCACATGCTCCTCTGAGACCTGTGAAACCAGCATCTTTTACCTTTATTCATGAATTGGCGTGAGCACTTGGCGACAGCGTCTTTGCAGGTTGAAATGTTTGGATGTTTGGCCGATTGCCTGGACCGCTAGCGATCTGGGGAGGTCGGCCAAAGGGGGCATCGCTAGTTTTTATGGGCCAGTTGCCACAGAGACTGAAGGGGGAGGCCAAACTTTCTCCTGATAATATATAAGTGGCTGCGTCTTAACTATGTACTTCGTCAAAAGCAATGTATAATCTTGTGTGTGAGTGCAGGAGAGCACAGGTTCAGACTTGTTTGTCCATCCGTCTGTGAAGCAGGCTGTATTAATGTCTTATTAGCTTTCATTGGCAGGTTTTGTAAAAGATACACAAACCTCCGTCTCTGCAGCATTATGAACTTTAAGGGTTATTTTGTTTCTGCTCCCCTGCATATTTGAAATATTTAAAAATCTCTTTTAAAGCCTCCCAGCAGGCACAGCACGTCAACATGAAATCAGATTGACGTTGTACACCAACGTTGTGGGGATGTTGCATTTTGTTTGTAAATAAAATTCTGGTTGACGTCAGAACCCAATATCAAGCTGACATCAATGTCCAATGTCAGACAGACGTTACGTTTTGGTTACTTTCCAACGCAACCTAAAAACAACCAAATATCAATGCCTAGTGATGTTGCAGCTTAATGTTGTGTGGAAATTACCACTATGACATCTATCAGATGTTAGATTTTGGTTGCCATACCTGACGAATAGATGTTAGTATTTGACGTCAATATGACGTTGGTTTAAGATGTTGGCTCAACGTTAGATTTTGGTCACTTTCCAACACAACCTAAAATCAACATAATATCAACATCTAATGATGTTACAGCTTGACGTGGTGTGGATGTTACCACTATGACGTTTATCAGACGTTAGATTTTGGTTGCCATACCTGACGAATAAATGTCAATATTGGATGTCAATATGACGTTGGTTTAAGATGTTGCCTCGACATTGGATTTTGGTTACTTTTCAACACAACCTAAAATCAACAAAATATCAACATCTAATAATGTTACAGCTTGACGTTGTGTGGACGTTACCACTTTGACATCTATCAGACGTTGGATTTTGGTTTTACCTGAAGAGTAAATGACATTTAACAACCTAAAAACAACAAAATATCAATGTCATTTGATGTAGTTATTGGACGTCAAAATAGCATTTTCCTTAGACCGGGGGTCTCAAACTCCCGGCCCGTGGGCCATTTACACCCCAACATCCTTCTCCTCCTCGTGAAAAATATAACAAGATTTGGCCCCCCCAAAACATGTTTTTGAATCATTGTTGTGCATATAGCCACTTGGTGTTTTGACCCTCCACTTATTAGACGTTTAAAGTGATGCACTATATTACATTGTATTTCAGTTTTACTTTCATTTTTTCTCAGCGTGCTGTCAAGAGTAACGCACATGCAGATTATTTCTGTGGCTGAATTAAACGTTGAAACAAATGTGCGTAACTGCTCTATTTTCACTAAAGCTTTATTTTTGTAAATATTCAAGGGTCATTTGATTATTATCAGTTTATCCCATCTGTATTTTGTTGTGCAAGCACTTCTTCATGGCTTACACATTATTCTGGTGGTGTAACAAATATGCTAATTTTGCTAATATTCGATTCAAATGGTCGCATTTAATAGATTTTCCTCATATGTGTATTGAGATGGGGTGACGCAGTGGCGCAGTAGGTAGTGCTGTCGCCTCACAGCAAGAAGGTCGCTGGTTCGAGCCTCGGCTGGGTCAGTTGGCGTTTCTGTGTGGAGTTTGCATGTTTTCCCTGCGTTCGCTTGGGTTTCCTCCGGATGCTCTGGTTTCCCCCAAAGACATGTGGTACAGGTGAATTGGGTATGCTAAATTGTCTGTAGTGTATGTGTGTGTGTGAATAAGTGTGTATGTGTTTCCCAGGGGGGGGCTGCAGTTGAAGGGCTTCCGCTACATAAAACAAATGCTGGATAAGTTGGCGGTTCATTCCACTGTGGCGACCCTAGATTAATAAAGGGACTAAGCCGAAAAGAAAATGAATGAATGAATGAATGCGTATTGAGATTTCCAAGAAAACAATGTACATTTTACTGCTGATTGAATTAGATGTTAAAGTAAATGTGAATACAGTATATACTTACTTTTCCCCTCTTTGCTGTAGTTTTACAAAAAAGAAAGATACTGAGAAGTGTAATTGCCAGTAAGTCAGTAAATTTACCCAAACTCTTCTGCTGTTCTTACATTATTTGTTAAACTTTTGGTAAAGCAACAATTGGTTGGGACAGAATAACAATTATTATTATTATCATTATTATGACTATTTAAATGTCAAAATGCTAATTTAAACAATCACAGATATATTTCAGCAGTTGTGTGAAGCAAAAAACATGCTGATTTGTGACAGTTAATGCTTGAATTATAAACATTATGACTGTTGTACTAAGATGCACCAATTACCATACCTGCCAACCCTCACGTTTTTCCCGGGAATCTCCCGTCTTTCAGACCCATCTCCCGCCTCCCTCCCGTTTTGTTATTTCTCCCGGAAAACTCCCGTAATTCTGATTCCTCAGCTTTTTGGTACGTTGTGTCTCTGCTGGGCAAGTCAGCAAGCTTGTTAACATTTACCAGGCTGATTTCCAATACGTTGATGCTTCTAAAAGCTTATCAATAGATCTTAAAACAAATCCACATGAATCAAGCATTTTAATCTGAGGCTTTTGAAGATCTGAAGAGACTCCATCAATTCATGGACAGGTTTCATTTAGGCTTTTATTCAGTTATAAAATTTGATTAGGTATCAGCTATGTTTAACAAAAACATAGAAGCACAGGATCTGTTGTGGAGTTTCAAGCATGCTTAAATTGCCCATCTATTCACATGGATTAGTTTTAATAGTTTTTTCTTCAACTTTTGGATTTTCAAAGTGACTCCCTACTAGGCATGGGACGATAACTGTTTTCAAGGTATACCACGGTTTGGAAAATTCAAGGTTTTAAAACCACCAAAATTTTCTACTATACCATTCCTACAGTATGTGTAAGATTTTATTACTTTTTTGTTTGTTTCTTAGTATCTGCAGCAGAAAAAATATCCAAATATGCTGTTTTAAATTGTAAAGAAATCTGTGTTTTTGAAACTAATGAAGACAGCAGAAGTCAAAGATTTATTTTAATTATTTAGCCTGACATGTTTACTGCTCCAAAATATCATAAATCTTTCAAAAAGTTAAATATATTGTGTTCAAGGGGGAAAAAGTTTTAGTTTTTTACCCAGACATTTAAAAAGAATATATTTTAGAGCAATTATCACAATACCGTGATACCGTGAAACAGTGATATTTTTATCCAAAGTTTTCATACCATCTTATACCAGCTCATGCCTACTCCCTACAAAGGGACAGAAATCAAAGTGTCATCTAAAAAATCTTCATGTTTTGAATAGGAATAGATAGATGATGGATCAGGTTTAGAAGGGCGACACGGTGGCTCAATGGTTAGCACTGTTGCCTCACAGCAAAAGGACTTGGTTCGAGTCCCAGCTGAGCCAGTTGGCATTTCTGTGTGGAGTTTGCATGTTCTCCCTGTATTCCTGTGGGTTTGCTCCGGGTGCTCCAGTTTCCCCCACAGACCAAAGACATGCACTATAGGTGAAATGAATGAATTAAATTGGCCGTAGTGTATGTGTGTAAATGAGTTTATATGGATGTGTCCCAGTACTAGGTTGCAGCTGGAAGGGCATCCGCTGTGTAAAACATATGCTGGATAAGTTGGCGGTTCATTCCGCTGTGGCGACCTCTGATAAATAAAGGGACTAAGCTGAAGGAAAATGTTTACTATCATAAGTTTTAAAAATATATATTATTATACCTTAGTTATTGTGTTTGTGTTGTACTGAAGCCTGTAAAAAATTGGCTCACAATTATGATTTATTTCCTTTCACTTTATTAAAACATTTATTAAAGTCACTATTTTTAAAGAAAAAAGTCAAAATTCCTAGTCAATATTGATATGTTTAAAGACCTCTCAAACTTGCCTGGAATCTCACACTGGATAAACCTAGTATTTTCAGCAGGGAACATGGGTTTAAAGCCTGATGTTAAGCCATTATGATGATACAGGACCACCCGTACTGTGTAGAAAGCTGCAGTGTGTGTTAAAGAGAGATAGATCCATGTTTGGGTCGCACATGTGAGGTCTGCAGTCCGTTAGGTCACGTTTGCCAGCCCCCTCCTAACTCCACTCCGATGTTTTCCTTCATCTGTAGTCTGGAGCTGGTCAAAAAAAAGCAACAAAAAAGGCAGTCTGCTTCTGAAGTCCCTCCCTTCTGCTCTGTTTGTGTAAGAAAAACGTGAAGGGAACGTTCCTACCCACCACTGGCCACATCGTGCTCCGGTCAGGCCTTCATTAAGACGAGCTGAAATGTAACAGAGATGCTGTTTGCCAAATAAAACTCCCTGGATTTCTGAGGAGCAAAAGCTGTTGCAGGGGGAACTGTTTTATACGGATTGTGGAAACTATATAATTATAAAGAAGAGTATTGTGGCTTTCTTCTTTGAGAATGCTAATGTGCTCTTTGTTATTTAAAAAGTAAACATTAACTTTGAATTGTATCAACACTTTACAATGTTAATGTTGTGCTGTATTTTGGAAAAATTGTAATACTTTTTAAAGTAAACATTTCCTTGTTTTAATCATTCATTCATTCATTTTCTTTCGGCTATGAAGCATATGTTTTACACAGCAGATGCCCTTTCAGCTGCAACCCAGTACTGGGAAACATCCATACACTCTCACATTCACACTCATACACTACGGCCAATTTACAAAACCACATACAAACGAATCCACTTTTGATAGTTGGAAAAATAAGCTCTGCGCCGCGGCGCATGGTCTAACAGGGTTGAGCTTATTTTCTTAATGAGTTATGGGTGTGTTTTGAGAATAAACCAATTAGAGTCTTATCTCCCATTCCCTTCAAGAGTCAGTTGTGTCGCGCCATGACGTATTTGCTATTTACATGGCGGACTTTGTAAGTGGAAAATCTGAAAGCTTTACTAGCGAGAAAACAGTTAAACAGAGCATCTACAGCGAGAAAGAATGAGCCTCCTCCAATCGGCCGTTACTTTCAGTTTGACTTTCTCTCTTTCGCGGATAGTGAAACATGTTGTACGCACAGACATCCATTAGCCTACATAATTAATTTAGTTTGTTAAGTGCAAAGATTTGTTTCAAAACTATTTCTAAATTTAGTTCTAATTTCCAGCAAACTAATAAATGAACAATAATAACAAAGTGTGGTCAAAAAACCGAGTTATATCCAAACACATGCTATGCCCCATAGAGTCCAAAACCTGACAGGTGGACAAATCTAAGCTTGTTTTTAATAAAACAAATATAAATATGCATATAATAAATAATACTACTACTAATAATAACATTATACAAAAGCAAATTGTCATGACTAAACTAAAAAAAGCCCCCCGAGATGAAGAAGGCATGGAGGTACTGGTTTTTATATTTATGTAGAAAGTATTAATTTTTGTAATATTTTAATCCTTTAATTCTTCTTCATTTGTAAAGATATTTCTGTATTGCTGTACATTCTGTGTGTATTAAGCAATGTGTAAATGAGGCGCACAACTAACACGCTCTGCGCTGGACTTTAGACCTGCTTTCAGCTGGTTTATTTTAGTTCCCCAAAATAGCGACGTGCCAACAATGCGCCTTAACACACCTCTTTTCTAGACTCAAACACATATGAGTACACAAAGTAGCGCAAATGGATTTGCTATTTAAACAACGTGGCGGAAAACAGGAAAATTAAGGTTGCGTTGGTCTGAAAATAGCAACACAACAGGGCAAATGGGTATTGGGCCTATTGTGCCGGGTGTATGATAGGGCCCTTAGTATCATACTCAGTGGCGGTTCCTTTGTCAACAAGCTTGGATGCATATTTTTGTGAAAAAGTGAGATCAGGCATCGGTGGCAGACAGTGGAGGTATGACTGAGGCCTCTCTTGCGTGGTGTCGCACGCACTCTCTCTCTCTATTTCCTATGACTTTTGTCAGTGATGGTATTTACGTGCATCAGTTTCCCACATTCGTCGGAAGTTAACCCCAAATTGACACAGGTAATACAGGGTGTCCGCAGGGTGTCTTAAAAAGTATTAAAAGTTGATAAATCAATTATGAAAAATATGAAAGCCCTTAAAAGTTATTAATCTTGTTTTTACAAGGTCAAAAACTTTGTTCAAGCATTGTCCAAAGTATTTGACTCAAAAAAAGCATAAATATATTAATTTTCCTCCTAATATTAACAATGGCATGCTCCATCCACGAGATTGGTTTGGGCCGGGCGCATCCGGCCAAGCTCCTCCGTCTGGGTGATGTCACGTAATTTGCAACAAACGCGGGAAGGTGATGTGAAGCTCTCACAAACAGTGGCTGAAGCCTGTCGCTGAAAACAACCTCGTAATTTATTCTTTCAAGCTTTGTTTCCTCTGAGCTTATCTGAGTTCTGTTGCACGGTTGTGCTTCATTGATTTATTTAACTACAACTGTTTATTAAGTAAAAGGTTTAATACTGATTAGAACTTGAAGTGATGATGAGGTCTTAAAATATTCTAAGAAGGTCTTTAAAAAGTCTTCAAAAAGGTATTGAAATTATCTTTAGGATTACTGCAAATACCCTGTAATAAAAAGGTTCAACTTCAGTTATGTTCATGTTGTGAAAAACATGTTTATATTAGCCTTCTGTTTTCAGTAGCAATTTTAACACTTTTAATATAGGAAGTTCTCAGCTATTATTAATCAGAAATTGAGTGTACATAGTTTCACGTTAGGAAATGCAGTCTTGAATTTACAAACAGTCGGCAATTACCAGAGAACAGATGTAGCACATTGATAAAATTTAGTTTCCAGTCACGCTCATGTCAAAGTAATATTCAACTCGTTTAGTTGCCTTCATTTGTTTTTGTTTTCAGTAGTGACGTACAGCACAAGTCTTCAAACACATGATTTTTTACAACATATTTTTATTAACTAAATATAAGGGGATAACACTCCTCAGCCTCCCTGGGAAAGTCTATGCCAGTGTACTGGAGAGGAGGATCCGTCCGATAGTTGAACCTGGGATTCAGGAGGAACAATGAGGTTTTTGTCCAGGCCGTGGTACACTGGACCAGCTCTATAACCTCACCAGGGTACTCGAGGGTTCATGGGAGTATGCCCAACCAGTCCACATGTGTTTTGTGGTCTTTGAGAGGGCATTCGATCGTGTCCCTCGTGGCATTCTGTGGAGGGTGCTCTAGGAGTATAGGGTCAGAGGGCTGTCTCAACCCTGTATGAGCAGAGTAGGAGCTTGGTTCGCATTGCCGGCAATAAGTCAAACTTGTTTTCTGTGCATGTTGGACTACGGCAGGGCGGCCCTTTGTCACCAGTTCTGTTCATAATTTTTATGGACAGAATTTCAAAGAGCCTTGGGCTGGAGGCGGTACGGTTTGGGGACCAAAGGATCTCATCTCTGTTATTCGCAGACAATGTTGTTTTGTTGGCTTGTTCGAACATGGACCTTCAGCATGCACTGGGGCGGTTTGCTGTTGAATGTGACGCGGTTGGGATGAGAATCAGCACCTCCAAGTCCGAGGCCATGGTACTTCACCGGAAAAAGGTAGTTTGCCATCTCCAGGTTGGAGGAAAGTCCTTACCTCAGGTGGAGGAGTTCAAGTATCTTGGGGTTTTGTTCACAAGTGAAGGAAGGATGGAACGTGAGATTGACAGGCGGATTGGGGCAGTGGCAGCAGTAATGCGGTTGATGTACTGGTCCGTTGTGGTGAAGAAGGAGCTGAGCCGAAAGGCAAAGCTCTCGATTTACTGGTCAGTCTATGTTCCTACTCTCACCTATGGTTATGAGCTTTGGGTCATGACCGAAAGGACTAGATCTCGGATACAAGCGGCCGAAATGAGTTTCCTTCGCAGGGTGGCAGTGCGCACCCTTATAGATAGGGTGTGGAGCTCTGTCACCCGGGAGGAGCTTGGAGTAGAGCCGCTGCTCCTCCACATCAAGAGAAGTCAGCTGAGGTGGCTCGGGCATGTTTCGGATGCCTTCTGGATGCCTACCTTGGTTTTCCAGGCATGTCCCACAGGGAGGAGACCTCGTGGAAGACCCAGGACACGCTGGAGGGACTATGTCTCTCGGCTGGCCTGGGAACGCCCCTCGGGATCCCCCTGGAAGAGCTGGAGGAAGTGTCTGGGGAGAGGGAAGTCTGGGGTTCTCTCCTAAGACTGCTTCCCTCGTGACCCAGCCCCAGATAATCGGTAGAAAATGAATGAATGAATGAATTTTTAAACATAGTAGTTTAACTAATTTCTAAAAACTACTTTTTTGTCTTTCCTATGGTGACATAATATTTTACTAGTTATTTTGCAAGATAGTTGTATTCAGATTAAAGTGTAATTTATAGACTTAATTAGGTTATGTTAACTAGTAAAGTTAGAATAATTAATCAAGTTGTTGTTTTGTTGTGTAGACAATCAAAAAATAATAATAAAAGCTAATAATACTGCCCTTAGAATAGTTTAAAAAACTGCTTTTATTCAAGACAAACTATAAGAAATAAGACTTAAAACTCCAGAAGAATTATTTTCGTTTTTTGGGAATCACTGTGAAAATCTCCTTGGTTTGTTAAAGTTCTCTTGGGAAACATTATTTAAAATAAACTGGAGGGCAAAAATGTGTTATCCTACAATAAAATGTTACTTATTAAATAACATTAATTTATAAATGAACATGGAAGATTATTTTGAGTTTAAGTTATTTAATTAGCTTGTTTATGAAGACTGCAGAGTGATGCATGAAAAAAAGACTTTAAATAACTGTTTAAGTAGTTCATTTTATACTGATGTATACAAAAACCTTTTGTAACATTACAAAACTTACAGTGACTTGAGATCAGTTTATAGAATCCTTGCTTATTAAAAGTATTGTTGTTATTATTATACATTTTCCAATGGTCCTGCTGACCTCAAACATGTAAACGGTAGTGTACATGTTTTTCTTCAACACACAGTACAACAATTTATAATGCTTCATTTCAAGGAGAAACGGAACAAACAAACTGATGACTCAACCTGCACTACACAGATGTTTGGTAGATCAGATGCTGTCTCTCTTGCAAATCACAGTTCAAGGATGTGATTGGAGTTGATGTATTTTTTTAAGAGACAAAAAGTTCTGCTTCTAGATTCAGTAGGAAATGTGTCTACACAGGAAAGAACGCTGCACTCGTAAAACAACTTCACAGGGTCTTAAACATCACAAATAGTACTTTTTTTACTTCCACAAATGTGAAATGGAATATTTAACAAGAAAATGTGTAGTTTGAAGCCTGATCTTATTTTTTTTTTCATTGGGAACTGATTGGATTGTAAGATGTTGGTAATTTTGACCTATAAGCATAGTCCAGGTGTTTGCTTTCACCTGGAATTGGGGTTCCAGACTAGTATTTGGCAGCACTGGCTCTAGTGCAGGCATGGGCAAACTCGATCCTCGAGGGCCGGTGTCCCTGCAGAGTTTTGCTCCAACACTAATCAAACACACCTGAACACCCTAATTAGTGTCTTCAAGATCACTAGAAAGCTACAAGCAGGTGTGTTTGATTAGAGTTGGTGCAAAACTATGCAGGGACACCGGCCCTCCAGGATCGAGTTTGCCCATCCTCTAGTGTCAATAAATTCTACAGATGATGGCAACAACATTCAGTTTGGTAATGCTGCACAATTTAGATATTACAGGTTTTGTCCCTTAGAAGTGTACTTTTTATTCTTATTAAGAAAAACAGTACCATCTTCACCAATTAATCAAGAAACGGGAATTTTCATAAATTCTTTTAATGATTCTCATTGGAAATGCTTGCTTAAGCCTACATTTTTGTGAAACCACAAAAGCGTACTTCAACATACGTTTGACTGCAGTTTCTAGGTAAAATGAACACTACATGGCAGTATGATGCCAACAACTTGTTCCTTTTCACACTAATGATATTTAAAGCGGCATATTATTGATGAATAGAGGGTGACACAGTGGCTTAGTGGGCGCCTCACAGATAGAAGGTCACTGGTTTGAGTCCCGGCTGGGTCAGTTGGTCACTATAGGTGAATTGAATAAACTAAATTGGCCATAGTGTATGTGTGTGAATGAGTGTATGGGTGTTTGCCAGTACTGGGTTTCATCTGGGAGGGTATCCCCTGTGTAAAACATATGCTGGATAAGTTGCCGGTTTATTCTGCTGTGGCGAAATGAATGAATTATTAATATTTGGCAGCACTGGCTGCATTTGTCATTAAGTTCTACAGATGGTGGTAAAAACGTTTTATTTGGTAATGCTGCACAGTTTACATATTACAGGTTTTGTCTCTTAGAAATGCACAATTTACAGTAGTCTAAGTTGAGAGTAATAGGCAAGAAAAACAGTACCATTTTCACCAGTTATTCAAGAAACAGGAATTTTCATATTTTTTTAAAAATAATTAATTAATTTTTTATTGATTGAGGCTAATCGGAAATGTGTGTTTAAGTCTACGTTTTTGTGTTTGACTGCAGTTTCTATGTAAAATGAACACTATGAGGCAGTATGATGCTAACAACTTGTTCCTTTTCACACTAATGATATTTACAGGGATGTATTATTGACAAATAAAGGATTATTTTCATGCAGATCTATGCACAACACCAAATAAAAGGCACAAAACAACTTAAAGGTGAAAAGCCATGCCTTCTCGTAAACTTGTACATAGCTGTGGATTTGAAACAGTTAACAAAGCGTGTCCTAAGCCAGTGATCCTCAACATTTTTATCATTGCGGACCGGTCAACACTTTGACAATTTGGGGTGGGCAACCATCAACCTTTTTTTCAGAGGAACATGCTGACAAAATGTTGCTGTCACTTAGTTTTATTTATGGGGAAAATGATTACAAAGCACTGCAGTGTTTGGGTGTTCTGTGTTCGTCTGAGATAAATAGTCTACCGAAATGTGTATAGACATGGGACGATAACCGTTTTCAAGGTATACCATGGTTTGGAAAGTCAAGGTTTTAAAACCACCAAAATTTTCTGCTATACCATTCCTAAGGCATGTGTACGATTTTTTATTTATTTTGTTTGTTTTTTAGGACAACATTATCTCCAGGAAAAACATATCCAAAGATGCCGTTTTAAATTGTAAAGAAATCTGCCTTTTTAAAACAAGAGCAGAAGTCAATGATTTATTTGAATTATTTAGCCTGACATGTTTACTGCTCCAAAATATTTAAAATGTTTCTCAAAATAAGATATACTGCATTCAATATTAATATGTTAATAATAATATTAATATTAATTTCAATATTAATATGAAAAAGTTTTTGTTTTATACCCAGACATTTAAAAAGAACTTATTTTAGAGCAGTAATCACAATACCGTGACATCGTGATATTTTTATCTAAGGTTATCATACCGTCAGAAACTTATACCGACCCATGCCTAGTGTATATTCCAAACAAAGTATGAAGCTGATCAGTCAGTTCTTGTCACGTGACTCGCAGTGCGCTTTCCGCATTCATTCAACAGGGATGCATCTGGAAGCCACGAGTGCATCACGCAGCGCACCTCCATTGGTAATAACGAACTTGTGTGAACTCTAGAAAAGACGTGATATGCGAACGGCCCCTAAAAGGCCATCGTCATTTGCGATCTCCAGCATATGATCTTCTTGCACAGACATTTTGGATTCACCTGATTTGTTGACAAATGGGTTGTGGATCCATTTCTTGGTAGTTTGTGGGTCCTTCACAAGGCCTTTTGCCCTTAGCAAAGAAACTTTCAAAATACATATGTTTCTTAATCATTTTGCTGCTTGTAAGTTAAATTTTGGTGCTCAAGTGACCGAGATGTAAGCGAGAGAATACGGTAATTTTTCTAAATAAAAGATTGTTCAGACAACAAATAAATTGGAAATAATTAATGATTTTTTTGTGAGGCCCGATACCAATTGATCAACAGACGGGTACTAGTCCATGGCCTGGTGGTTGAGGTCCACTGCCCAGAAGCGACATATTTCAGTTTTACAAAAAAATAGACAGCACCCTCTAATGTATTTGTAATCTTAAACTTGCAATGTTACATACGAGGAGCAATGAGTTTGATGAAAATAAGCTGAGGCACATACTTCAGCTGAGCCTGGGTTGGATAGATACCTTCATTGCAGTGCAGTCCAGTCTTTTCCTCGGAACCGTTTATATATCACATTTGAAGATCTAGACATGCTTGTTCCATTCCCATTAACAGCATTCAAAATAGGCATTTTTGTGGACAGAAAAAGGGATTGCTCCATCCTATTTTCTAGGAAACGGAGAGACTGTTACTGGAAATGTGGGTGAATGAGTCATGGCTTACCATGTGCTGTGTGTACGGAGCAAAGAGCTGCCATGATCTGACAGGCGGGAGAGGCGGGAATGAGCACGTGTTCCGAACGCCACATCTGCACCTCATCAGCAGTCCTGCCTGCCCTTCTGGAGCAGTGCCGTCCCACCGCTGCAGTGTAGGATGACAAGGGCGCAGGCAGACTCCCATTATTAGCATCAGGAAAAGGGGAAGTCACATAATGTAACTGTGGATACAGTGTTTCAGTGTAGCAGATTTGATAGAACCTGATAGTCCTGATGATCTTGGAATACAATTTTTGGAAATAAGTGGCTCCGCAGAACCAGATTTAAAGAACAAAACCTCCTAAATTGTGTCCTGTTTATAGAAACAGGTGTGTGGCTGCTCTGTTCCAGTAAACCTGTCTGATCCTGCTGAAAGCATTTCCTATAAAATGAAAGCACTAGATATTCAGATGAGTTTAGTTTTCCTGTAAAGGCTTCAAAGCGGTTTGGATTTTTAATCTGATATCCCTCTTGTGCATTTTTATTTTTGAATGATTCATTCAACAAACTCAGAATGAATTATTCCACTCAGACAACAGTTGCCAAACTTTGAAGGAATATGGAATGGTTTGTGAGGACAATAAAGTGAACACAGCATCCCATATCATCTGATAATTGTAAGAAATAATTCCAAAAGGCAATGGACTGTGTAAAGCCACATAAAACAACACAAAAATACGATAAATATGCTGAGTTCAGTGGCTTATCAGCCGGAATCAGCTGAGGTGAAGTGACGGCGACTAGCGAGACCTAGCTGTCACTCAAGTGGCCACACCCTTAATTATGCAGACTTAATATAACCTAATATAAACAAAACAGATGAGTTATAAAATAATTCACCCCCTCACAGTTGTCATGAAGGGTAATATTAGCCATATGAACCAAAATCGTTCTTTGTTCCAGACTGTAAACACCTTTTTTTCTACTATGAAGTCATACTATGCCATTTTAACAGTGGTCTCAATAGAAATTTGCTCCATATGGAGCCAGGACTAGCGGAATTTCGATGAATTGCAGTTTCAGTTACCTCCGTATTTGCTTCCAGGGGGAGAGCGGGAAGTTGCCACTTGCTTTCTACCTGTTTTCTTAGTCATAAACATACTCATAAACAAGCTCTTACTGTTTATGCTTTTTGTAACCAATGAAGCCACTTATTTGTAAATATATAAATATCTTTATTTCTTATTTGCACAGTTAAAGAATTTACCAATGCTCATATTGCACATAAACCATCTAGATCAGGCATGGGCAAACTCGATCCTCAAGGGCCGGCACTAATCAAACACACCTGAACACCCTAATTAGTGTCTTCAAGATCACTAGAAAGCTACAAGCAGGTGTGTTTGATTAGGGTTGGTGCAAAACTATGCAGGGACACCGGCCCTCCAGGATCGAGTTTGCCCATCCCTGATCTAGATGTTTATTTATGTAACTTGATGACCATTGTTTATTTTCCACTTATTTAAATGTCCTTCTGTCTTCTTGTGTACGTATGTATCTATTCACCCACCCTGAGCTCCTGAAAAACACAAACAAAATTCCTTGTGTGTTTGCGCACACTTGGCGAATAAAGCTCATTCTTATTCTGCTGAACACAAAAGAAGATATTCTGAAGAATGCTGGAAACTGGTTGCCATTGAATCTCTTTAAGATGTTGTTAAGATGATATCTTAAGACATTTATCAGGTTTTTGTTTGTAAAATGCAGTTGTGTGTGCTTTCAACTGATATTGGAAACCGTTGTTTTGTGTTTACCTTATGATTAAAGTTGTTGCACGTCCGCTGCTTCCTGTCTCTGAATGAGTGAGTTTTAGCTACTTCTACATTAAGGTACTGTAGCGTTCAGAAAAAACAAAACACCCACAAAGAAACTCAACCGAGAGTACGCAGAAGGATGACTACGCAAAAGGCATGCACCGTGGGTCATGCTGATCACTCGATGCAGAAGTATAAATCAGCCTAATGCTCAATAATCAAAATTTTTTCCTTCCTTCTGAGAAAACAAGGCAGTTTGAATGTGAATCTTTTTTCCTGCGATATCAAAGCTTTTCTTTCTTTAAAATTTCCCAGCAAAAGACATGTCGAATGGAGGTTTTTAGAATTATACTTGATCTATCAGGAATAAACTTTTACTCTAGAAAAAACCTGAACACTTATGGGTGTAAATTAGGCTACGTTCACACTGCGAGACGTAGTGCTCAAATCTGATTTTTTTTCTCAGATCTGATGTTTTTGCATAGCTGTTCACATTGTTGTTATAAATGTGGCCAATATCAGGTTGGGGAGATCGCAAAGTGAGGAGGGGGGGGGGGTGTTGGGGGGATGGAGATCACGAAGTGAAGAAGGGTAAGGGGTATATTAATTTTAAAAGGCACCTAGGTTAGCCCTTTTTTTCAGATTTAATATAAGTGTTTTGCGTCTCCAGAATGTGTCTGTAAAGTTTCAGCTCAAAACACCCATCAGATTTTTCATTATACCTTTTGCAAGATTCTATTATATACATTTTTGCACTAGGGGGCTGTTTTGTCGTACTGCGCCTTTAAGGCTAGTCCTCCCCGCCCACCGTTTCTACGTGCTTTTCTGCGTGCCTTAATCTCCTCCCTCGGCTGCGTCAGACAACAGACAGACTTAAAGGAAGCAGATCTCACGTAGCGTTTGTGAGAAACACTACAGTAAGAACTTTACCAATGAGTATTTGTTGTGCAGTTGCATCGATGAGTCACACAAAGTTCACGCGCACGCACGCACACACACAGACAGAGCGCCCGTTTAGCTTTGCACTCTTTTTGCACGCAAATGTGACAGGATACAGGTTAATCTCCACTGCTGTATGGATATCTGTTATGGAAATGTACAAAATAAACCTGATTTAACATCCACAAGCATCTTCCTTTATAATTGTTCTGACACGCGGCTGTGCTGATGAAGTAAAGCTAAGCTAAATCGCATTACACACGTACACTGTTTTAAAACATTTTAAACTTTGTAAAACTCACTCACGCGTTTGATGATGATTGATGATCCTAGCAAACTGAACACACCTTTTATTCCTGGTTGCTTTGCGCACGTCTGGTCTTGTTGATATGATTATACACTTGACTACCGGGACATGTTAATACGCAGCTGTCAATCAATTCGGTGGGCGGGTGGACCGCACTCCTACGTAAAGTTGCGATCGACCTGAAAACCGCTCCAATTGGTCCACCTTTTTTATGTTGCTAAATTGAATAAAAAGGACTGGGTGTGTTTATATAACCCCAGTATGACGGTCTATACACCATACATGCACACATGTCTGTCCAAACAGCTTGAAAAGTAGATTTTTCACCATAGGTGCCCTTTAAAAAATGTCATGTTTGTCTGTCTGTATTTTTTTCTCAAAAATATTTCATTAGGCTTTATCTCTTCTACATCTGCTACTGCTGCTTTATTGTTTCATGACTATCTGGAGCAAAATGTTTTGCTTCACCCCTGTGAAGTAGTATTTTAATTTCATCCAAATCAAATAGTGTTTTTCTCGCATGAATGTGGTAAAATTACAGTGCAAATTATTTACAGTTATCTGGCAGCTTTCAAGGTTTTTCTGAGAAATCAGTTCATGAATGATGACCTTCATTGAATTATATAACTAATAACTACATTCTTGTGTTATAACCGCCTTGTACACCTGAAAAAAAAGTTTTTACCACTGGCATCTCAGCAATACAGTCTCTGTTTGTTGTATCAATGAACTTCACATTTTAAATTTGGATTGAAATGAAATCGGGGCAACTCCGTGGTGCAGTGGGTAGCACGATCGCCTCACAGCAAGAAGGTCACTGGTTTGAGCCTTGGCTGGGTCAGTTGGCATTTCTGTGTGGAGTTTGCATGTTCTCCCCATGTTCATGTGGATTTCCTCCAAGTGCTCCAGTTTCCCCCACAAGTCCAAAGTCATGCGCTATAGGTGAATTTGGAAGAGGGTACTGAGGGTGTATAGGTGTTTCCCAGTGATGGGTTGCAGCTGGAAGGCCATCCGCTGCGTAAAACATATGCTGGATAAGTTGGCGTTTCATTCTGCTGTGGTGACCCCTGATTAATAAAGGGACTAAGCCGAAAAGAAAATGAATGAATGAATTTTATCCTCTGTTAGATAAATTAATTTTATTCATTTCCATATATTTTATTTATATTATTTTTATATATGTATACTTTTAAAGAAACCCAAAGTTAATGTTATAAATGTATGTGCTTCTTAATATAATCACATGCTCAACTGTAGTTTTCAGTCAGTTAAATGGTTGGAATGTGCCAGCTGCAGGAATATTGTGTTGACAATGATTTGATTATATGATCAATCGGATTCTACCAAACAAACTGTTTAGCCCAATGATTAAAGACAATGCTTCATCATCTGTTTGCATGCCTGTATTAAAACTCAAAGGACTGCCCTTTGAGCAACCAGAATGGATCCTCTTGTGTTTCTTCTGTATTGCTTCCTTGTTGAACATAAAAATCTCAGAAAATGAATCTTCCTGAGTCTTGGAATCATTTTTGATCCTGACAAGGCACATTAGATCCAAAAATACCACAGACCTTTTTGAGTTCTAATGCAAAAGAAGATATTTTGAAAAATGTTCTGTAGATAATAGATAGTAGACGTCCAAAGTAAGAAAAACAAATACTATTGAGGCTTTAAAATATCTTCATTTGAGTTCAACAGAAGAAAGAAGCTCAAACAGGCCAGGAACAAGTGTAAGGCATGTAAACGATGACAGAATTTTCAGTTCTGGGTGAACTATCCCTTTAATCCCAGCCTCACATGCAGATCTGCCTCCATCCAACCAACAGCCAAGTCCTGTTCTACATAGTTTTTCCTTTTTGAATAACATGTTAGACAAGCAATTACTACTTGTGAGACTTTGTAACTTCTACATTTCTCAATATTCACTTAATTATTTCAGACCACACGTCCAGATCTTTTTATAATCCTATTCACCTCTAATAATAGAATAATGCCAAAGTGAGCATTCCTGAGAACCACCAGAATCCAGTGTTTTATACGTGAGCGTGGATGTTTATGTTTATGTGTGTGAGCTTGTGTGGTCCCCGTAAACATTTAACTGCAGCCAAACGCGTGTTTCTTGCTGAGAATGTGACTGGATGAGTCATGCGGGATGAATGAAGCACAGGGCTCTTCTTTAGTGTGTGTGTGTGTATGCATCTAGTATTCCTCATGTTTTGGAGACCAAAGGTCCTTACATAGTATAGCAGTACCAGTAATTTTTTTACCTTGTGGGCACATTTTTTGGACTCCATGTGGAAATTAGCTCACAAATCATGCAGAATTAAGTATTATGAAAATGTAAAAATTCAGATTGTTTAATGCGAGGGTTGGGTTTAGGGGTATGGTTGGATTTGGTAGATATATAATATACAGGCTTTATAGTATAAAAGTCGTTACATCTATGGCAAGTACCAGTGAAGATAGATGAATGTGTGTGTATGTGTGCTGATGTACCCATTTTCAAAAGAGGCTTAAAGGTGCTGTAAGTTTTTAACTCTACTAAAACATTAAAATATCATAATATGTTTGCAGATATTTAAGAAACATGCCAAGTGAACATTCTTGTTTATCTGAAAAACAATGCTGAAGTCAGATATTCTGCTTTGAAAATGTCTGTTACATGCTGGAACAAATGTCTTTGTTTTGGTCCCTTTAATACCAGTTTAGCCAATTATATTTCAGCACCTTGGGTTACCTTGGTAGAAAACTGTATTTCATTCATTCAGGAAGGCCCTCAAAGTGTGTGTCTGTAACCGAAATGTGACCTCCGGTGGACAGTAGCAGATTCCAAAATGAGACGCAGATTCAGAGCTCCACATGAGGTGGTTATAAATGAGCAAATAATATAAATATTACGAACATAAACATTAAGTGTGCAGGTTATATTGTAACATTGTGTCCTAACAACACACTATAGCCCCTTTTACACAGTGAGACCGGTAAAATTTACAGAACAACTTTACCAGTAAATTTTAAAAAGTGCTGTTCACACGGGCGAGGATGTTACAGATTTTTTTTCCAGAAAAGACTATTAACACGTATATTTCAAAATACCGATTCATATCAATTCAATACCGAGTAATATCATTAACCAGAAATGACCTCTAAACGACTGCGCTTGTATTTATAAACATTTGACTACATTACAAACTCTGTGGATGGATAAGTATTTTGAACAACTTCCTTCGATGAAAACATATCAAGGAACACTTTCGCATGTCGAGATGTACATAATGTGTGTGTGCTGGCGCTCACCGGCTGCTTCACGTGCACACGCGTCATGCAACTGAAGGAAGCAGAGCTTGAAGGTAAACAAACAACAGCTTGTTATAAGCATTTTATCGATAATTTTTTACACAGTTGGTATTAAAACGGAACACAGAAACGTTATCTGACTAACATCTAGAAGCCAAATGTGTCTGGAAAAATATTCAAAGGCTTTTATTTTCATAAACAGCGCGAATGTTAATGTGTCTGAATGTTCTGATTGGCTGGAGTACATGTCTCATGTCAGTGTGTTTTAAGCGTGAACACACTCGGCAATCTTAATTCTGCGTTCACACAGCGAAATTACCCGTAATGTTACAACTTCTCTTTCCGTAAATGATTTTACCCGTATTTTCAAAAAGGGCCTGTTCACACATACAGACTTTTCCTAAAAATTGCCGGTAATTATCCGAAAAGGTCTGTATGTGTGAAAGGGACTTATGTCAAGAGATTTGCTGTGATAAGCAATTTAGCTGTTTGCACCAGACGCAACACAACAGAAATTTAAATACAGCCATTTAGAAGCACAGAATAGTGCACTTACTGCACTCCAACAACATGGTAAGGTTTACAATCTAATTAATACATATTAAACATCTTTAACATTATAAAATGTAGTTGCTGAATCACTAATGTGTGTTGGATTGCAGTCACAGTTTTAAAGTTCAGTTCTTCAAATGGTTTATTTTAATTTCAATATCTGAGGTGAACTATCTGCTGCTGCTTTCAGTAGTATGACCATAAATGTCATGTAAAATGTCATTCAAACTCACATTATTAGCATTTAATGCTGAATAAAGCACATGAGGTGTATCTAAGGGGATCATTGTCAGTTTTCTGTTGTTCAGCTGTGAGAAATAGAAGCCGTTTCTAAAATATAGATTTCAGGTGTTGGTTAGAACAAAAACTCCTTTTAATATAGAACATATTCCTTCTATTACGTGCCGTTGCTTTTATTTAGGACACGATTTAAATCAGCCTTTGTTGGTGTCGTCAATCTGGCAACCTGCTTTTGCTTGTGCACCAGGGGTGCCATACCTAGTTCAACCACTGGGTGTCAAACTTACATACTTCACCTTTAATGCTGGGTTCACACTAAGCGCGGATAAATTGCACACAAATAGACGTGTGAACATTTTGAGTTTACTCGGTCCATTTGCCCATCAAATTTGTGTGATGAGCAGGGCTTCTGTCTGCCTGGTGACTCTAGCTTCGTTGCTAAATGGCTAACGTGGATTTTATTGAGAGAATAGTTGTGTTTACGTGCTTTATGAAGGCTGAAAAACAGCGTTGATTCGGTTAGAGTCCACTAGATCCTTTCAGAGGTGCACCAAGCTCTGTGAGCTCATGAACTCCTTCAGAAACTGTACCTGGATGATAAAAGCTTTCAGCTGTGCTTCTGACTGAGCCGAGCCTAGTTTGATGAACTGTTGTCGGTGTAGGCAGGAGGATTTCCCCCCGGGACACCAACAACAGGTGCTACGTCATAATCACCCCCCCCCACAAGAGCAAGCTCCTGATTGGTTAATGCAGCGCAAATGTCTGCTGAAGTTCAGATTTTCAAACTTGAGCGATTCGCACGTAACACGCAATACCCACGTTAAGCTGGATTTATACTTTCACTTGACGCCGTATCGCACTCCTCCGCTGTCTGCGCGCGCACCTTACGAAATGGACGAGGCTTTTATACTTGCTGCGTTCGCCGTTGTGATATTCTTTAAAATGACAGGGGGTGGTCAAAAGAAACTGACCGTAAACGTACAATCAGACGGATAAACAGAGAAGTAGGAAGTTTCCGGAACTATGTCTTATCATTAATATCATTCAAGATTTTTAAACTAATTAATTTTATTGTTTTTATAAATTATTTTATTGATTATAAGGATTTTTATAACCATTCAAGATTTTTTTTTAATCAAACATTGATGCATTACTTGCTTTTGTTCATATTTCGGACAGTTCTACCTATTAAAGTTTATTAAAATATTAATGACAACAGAACATGAGTTGCTCTACAAATATATTTTTATTATGGCAAGAATAAAAGCAAAAAAAAAAAAAGAACACAAAGAATTCAGTTGTTTTTTTAGATTTAGCCTGCTCCACAAATGACACATCACTGCCTGTCTAGTTTCTGTCATCTTCTAATGCTAAAAAGGCAATAATGATCCAACATTCCTGACCATTATCACCAATAAAGCCTAGAAAAACTTTTGCCATTGCCTCATTTGGTCTTAACAAACTTATCCCTCAAGTTTTTCCAAACTTTTTAACAAAAACTTTCCTCCTTTCCCCCAGCTTTTGTAATTTCTAGCCAAGAATTATTGATCATCTGGTTATCTCTATGATCACGGATCATTAAGATGTCTGTACAGCAGTCGTACCTGTTTCAGACAAAATCTCTGCAAAGTGATTAATATTTAACTCAAAACAAACATGGCGGCGCACGCACTGTTCGCTCGAGTCTCAAAAAACATGCACTCCGCCACCCAAAGCTTACCTCCGCAAACTCCTCGATGTCGTCACATTCACCACGTGCACTCAAGTGAACTAGCGGATGCGTCGAGTATAAACCAGGCTTTAAGTGTGTCAATCGTGCAAAACGCTCGACTCATGCCGCTTCATTCACGTGAATCGCGAATCGCATCATTCGTGCTGCCTCATTCACGCGTATCGCACCGCAGGATGTCTATTCATGTCTTTGCATTGACTTAACATGTAAATCACTCGCGCTTGATGCTTCCTCCGCGTCTAGTGCGAACGCTGCATCCGTTTTTTTTTTCACAAAGTAAAACTGCACAGTTCCCTGTAAGGGGTAGGGTTAGGTGTTGGGTTGGGGCAGGGCAGGGCAGTATAGAATATAGTTTGTGCAGTATACAAAAATTGGAAACATATGAAATGTCTTCACAATTCACAAATACATCTGTGAGTGTGTGTTTATGTGAGTTACTCACCCAGTCTTGGTCCTGGTGATCTGACAGCTACTGGCTGCCAAAGCAAACTGTAGATTCCTTCTGCCAGCCTGTGAAGATCTTTCCTTCTGCATTCCCAGAGCAGAGGAAGGGGCCCTTGAAGAAGAAAAAAATACACATGGACATGATGAATAAAATACCTACAGCAAATTCTACTTTTTTTCAGGAGGTGCAATTTAACAGTAATTTAGAGTGGTTATTACAAAAAAAAAGATCTTTGATAAATGTAGATGCAGTTAATGGTGCCCTGTGTAAATCAGAGCAATTCAAAACTTGAAGTTCTGCCTCTGTGCCTTTGCAGATCTACTATTACTGCTACTACAGGCAACAGGCTTTGCCAAACCACATGTACAGAAAGCAGACTGCACAGAATGACTAGATGTGTTCACACGGGACACGGTCATGTATTCAAAACCAGTTCAACGGAGCTCAGCAAAACACAAAGTGCAAGGTTTAACTACATTTAACTTCTCACACTTTCTTTAAAACATGACGCATGTTTGAGATGCTGAATTACTGCAGGACCTGACTTGAATTTGATTAGTCGGATATTGCGTAATTTGATTAAGATTTAGTTTTGACAGGCCTATTATGTGTTGGCAAACTCTTTAAAAATGTTTTATTGTTTTCAAGGTACCATCTGCAAAAGCAAAGAGCCAGAGAAATAGATCTACAAGTTACTTTTTCTTTTTCTGTAGGGCAGGCATTCAGGCACATGTTAAAGCAGGTCCATATGAAAGAAGCTCTTTTCTTTTGCTAATTTGGCAGCCCAAGGCTTGAGAAAATAACCTGCACTTGCAGTTCTGCAACTGTGGTTAGTTGAGAGTGCAGGGGCCTCATCATGCAATGATCCTAAACATGAACATACTAAATTGAAATGCTTTATGAAACATCCACATGCATAGAAATAAATGTTTCTAAATGCATTAAGGGTAATAAATTGTAGTTGATCTTAAAGAGAAGACATATGTAATATGGTTTGCTTATTGATCCTTTTTTATTGCCAGTATATGAAAAGCTAGCTTGTAAAGAACATTTAAAAAATGACCTATCCTAACAATTTTAGGACCCTAAAATGTTGCTTTAACATTCCCATTAAATTATATAACGTCCAGTTTTCTAAACAATGTTTTAACAGTATTTTGGGGGTTATAATAATGTTGTTCAAAGTGTTTACAGAAGATTTCAGTGTCATGTATTATTAATTTTCTCAGAACTTTGTTTAAAATGTTATTAAAACATTCCATTCACATTATATTAATGTCATAAGAACATTTCCTTAATGTTCTCAGTAAGTTATAAAAATTTGTTCATCTTCACAACCCAAACTAAAATATTTTAGGTGAAATCTGAGAGCTCTCTCATCCTCCATAGACGGCAGGATTCTTAACTCCTTTCAAGTCCAGAAAAATACCAAAAACATCCTTAAAACAAAATCATGTGCGGTAACGCAGTGGCACAGTTGGTAGTGCTGTCGCCTCACAGCAAGAAGGACACCGGTTCGAACCTCGGCTGGATCGGGTGGCGTTTCTGTGTGGAGTTTGCATGTTCTCCCTGCGTTCGCGTGGGTTTCCTCTGGGTGCTCCAGTTTCCCCCACAGTCCAAAGACATGTGGTACAGGTGAATTGGATAGGCTAAATTGTATGTAGTGTATGAGTGTGGGTGAGTGTGTGGATGTTTTCCAGAGATGGGTCGTGGCTGGAAGGACACCCGCTGCCCATTTTATGGTTTTACGCCTGAATAAATACATGCATATATAAATATGTGTAAAGAACTTAACTTAGTGATTGTTTTTGGGATGTGAAGAGACTTTCAACTAGCATAACAAAATGTTTCTGAAGGCAATCACACCTCACACCTGCACTTCTCCACAATGGAAGTCCAGCTTTCGGCGCCTAGACTGCAGCTCCACACAGAAAGCTTGGCCAGAAGAATAATGGTCGTGCCCAACAGACCCTGGTTTCTCTCGAGGTTTTTTCCCTTCACTTCGTCAATTGGTGAAGTTTTTTTTCCTCGCCACTGTTGCCACTGGCTTGCTCCGATCGGGACATGTGGAGCTGAAGTGAACTAAACTGAACTTCAACTCTGAAATCTGGACTTTACTAGAACTATGTTAAGCTGCTTAGACACAATGTACATTGTAAAAAAGTGCTATATCAATAAACATGAATTGAATTGTATTGAATTGCATTGAATCTCCTTCTGGACCTTTAATTACTGCTTATTTGCAGACATGCATATGATTATTTCTTAACAGTTTCTGCTTTTACATATCCTGATTTATTATTTCAGGCATCAAGTAAATATCTTGTTTTTGATTTCCACTAATGTTCCACAAAACATTCAAAATCAAACCCAAAGGGCTTTAGGCGTATTTAATGTGTCGGTGCTCTTTGGATAAGGGATTCATAAAGACAAACAAAACTAAAGTAAGTGAATTTGTTTTAATCCTTTATTCACTTGGCTATATAAAACAGCACCTACGCGTTTCTGCAACACCTGCCTTCTTCAGGGTGCCTTGGATTTATGATTTCGTTGTTCCACATTGTTTTATTTACCTTTTTTACTTTATATTCGTTCAATGATGTCAATTTTGCAAGTAGGAACCAGTGTTGGGGACTAGTTACATGTAACGATGTTACATAATTTAGTTACAAAATAAAAGTAACAGTAAATTCATTACAGTTATTGAGAAAAATGTGTAATTTAATTACAGTTCCTTATGAAAATGTTAAAGATTACAAATGGGGTTACATCTAAATATGTTGAATAACATTAATCTGTTATTTTGCCTGTTTTTGATATGTACGATGCCTTCTGCTAAGGCCATTTATTAAAGCGGGCCTATGCTGATGCTTTTGAATGGTTTTCTGGTTTGATTGCGGCGCACCACGTCTACCAATTACGTTAATCCTCCCGTTAATGCACAAGAACGACGATTTCTTCTTCTTCCTGTTTTTCGGTGGTCGACAACAAACTTTTTGGTGCGTTACTGCCACCTCTCACTCTGGTCGGTGACATCATCAAGCAATTATATATATATATATATATATATATATATATATATATATATATATATATATATATATATATATATATATATATATATATATATATATATATAGGTTACTTTAGTAAACCTTTATTAATGACGAGTTGTTAATATACAGACAATATAATGTTCATTCTTAATAATTTCCCTTTAAAGGGCACCTACTTTAGCCCTTTTTTTAGATTTAATATAAGTGTTTTGCGTCTCCAGAATGTGTCTGTAAAGTTTCAGCTCAAAACACCCGTCAGATTTTTCATTACACCTTTTGCAAGATTCTTTTTTATACATTTTTGCACTAGGGGGCTGTTTTGTCGTACTGCGCCTTTAAGGCTAGTCCTCCCCACCCACCATTTCTACGTGCCTTTCTGCGTGCCTTAATCTCCTCCCTCGGCTGCGTCAGACAACAGACAGACTTAAAGGAAGCAGATCTCACGAAGCTTTGTGAGAAATACTACAGTAAGAACTTTACCAATCAGTATTTGTTGTGCAGTTGCATCGATGAGTCACACAAAGTTCACGCACGCACACACACACCACAGCAGACACACACACACACACAGACAGACAGAGCGCCCGTTTAGCTTTGCACTCTTTTTGCACGCAAATGTGACATGATACAGGTTGATATCCACTGCTGTATGGATATCTGTTATGTTAATGTACAAAATAAATCTGATTTAACGTCCACAAACCGGGATTGAAGCGTCTTCCTTAATAATTGTTCTGACATGCGGCTGTGCTGATGAAGTAAAGCCGAAGTGAATCGCTGTAATTCATTACACATGTGCACTGTTTTAAATCATGTTAAACATGTGAAACTCACTCTTGATCACATTCGATGATGATTGATGATCCTAGCAAACTGAACAGACCTTTTATTCTCAGTTGCTCTGCGCTCGTCCTCTCTTGTTGATATGATTATACACGTGACTACCGGGACATGTTAATACGCGCAGCTGTCAATCAATTCGGTGGGCGGGGGGATCTGAAAACCGCTCCAATTGGTCCACCGTTTTTATGTTGTTAAATTGAAAAAAAAAGGACTGGGTGTGTTTATATCACCCCAATATCATGGTCTATACACCATACCTGCACATATGTCTGTCCAAACAGCTTGAAAAGTAGATTTTTCTCCATAGGTGCCCTTTAATATAAATTACTATAGTATTTTAAATGTGTAACACCTGGTTTTATTAGATTTTTTGTGTTTGCTGTCATATACTATCATTTGTTTCTGTTTGGTACAGCATTTTATTTACAGTAAATAATTGAACTGAACAGTTATGCCTCATGTTTCATTGACAGTTTTATTGATCACTAATATATGATTGACTTGGATTTAAGTTGCTTCGATTTAAAAATGAAACTTGCAAAAATAGCTCAGATGTATTTTTTTATTGAAAATGCCTCAAAAATCACCCTGCACAACTAACTAAAATTTAGATTTTGTAACAACAGTAAATTTTTTGTTATGAGGTCTGGTTTTGTGGTGGCTGTACTTTAAAATTAAACTAATATGATCTTAATTCAAGTGATGAAAGATTTTGACATTCTAACAGTAAACAGAGCTACTGTAAGATCACACCTGCTTGAAAATGATTTAGTTGAAAATATCCAATAGACACTTAAAAGTAATCAAAAAGTAATCAGATGTAATCAGTTACTTTACTTTTATAAAGTAATTGAAAAGGTACACTACTTACTACATTTTAAATAGGGTAACTTGTAATCTGTAATCTATTACATTTTCCAAAGTAACCTCCCAAACACTGGTAGAAACAAATTTACTGCCACACATGTCAGAACATGACACAACTTTTGCACATTAAGTCCTATTTATTTATTTAATTATTGATCAAATATTTAAGATCATGTAAAATATAACTGGATGTTTGTCTAAAGAAACCCATATTTCTAATCCAAATTAATAAAATCCTTCATATTTACCTGATCATGCATTGATTTTATAAATGAGTCCCCATGCCTTTTCTTATACCTATATTTTCCTATAACTATAAATTAATACTATAAATTACTATAAATTAAACTCTTAACATAGGTGTTCACTTGAGGGTGAAACATGAGTGTCTTTTTGTCTGACTAGAATAACACATCAAGTGTATTTTGATGGCATACGTCACATGACTGCAGACTCATCCATTGTATGTTTCCCACATAAGGAAGCTCTCAGATGGCTTTGATTCCTGTCTTTAAACCTGAGATGTGCATTACATACCTTGCACATTACAGAGCTGAGAACATGTCCAGGTCCAAATGACAGTGCGAGAAAAGCGGCAGCTTAATATTTAGACACAGAAGTGAAGGGGAAGTCTTCGCCTGAAGGGAACATACAGGATATCATTTGCTGAGATAATCAGTGGTTCGCTGACAAAGCCTGGAGTTGATTTATGGTTTCCAAAGTTCCTCCCGCATCACTTGATACTTTGCTTTTGTTTGTGTGTCAGAAGGAAATAAAAGAATAAATGCAAAGTGAGTTGGAATGGATAGATGGAGGGGTAGACACATTTACAGTTTTAGAATTGATTTTTTTTTAAAAGGTATTCATCAGTACACTTTTTTTACATTTAGAAAAGATAACTCCGGGTTATTCTAACACCCCCCTCCCCACCTCTCTTACCCCCCAAGTAGGCAGATTCCTGATTTTCTTATTATATCTATTATTTTTTTCTTAATAAACTTTAAAGGGAAAAAAATAAGCAGAAAGTAATGATTTTTACATTACAGTTTGACATTTTTCCCTTCAAATGCTAATAGAAAAAATATATTTTTATATAAAATCCATTTTTTTTTACTGTCTAAAACATGTGAATGAAATATTGGTTAAACATAACACCTTTCAAATAAACATCAAACCTTTTAAAGAGACATCTAGCATTTTAAAGAGAAAATTTACTCACTCTTACATGATTAAAAACACTTTCTTGAGCACAAAAGAAGATATTTTGAAGGAAGCTGAAAACCAGTAACCATTGACTTCCATTATGTATACAAGTATCTGAACTCTGTCCATAATCAGTAGTTGTTGCCTCTACAAGTCTGTGATGCACTGAGTCAGTTTTCAAGTAAGCTTTCAGAGTGTGCCCTCTGCTGGTGGTGTGGGTCTGGCTCAGGTTGTGTGTGTGTGTGATGTGGCATTGTGAAGTCCCTTTTCTCCACCTCCAGTGCTCAGAGCATAAGCACACCACAGTCATGCGTGGCGAGCACAGCGATGCTTGCAGCGTTAAAAATGGAAAATCAGCATAAACAGCAATTTTCTTGTGTTTCCCAATATGACTATTTTGAGTCTGTGGTTTTATAACTTGACCAGATCCACTGAGGCGTACTGTATGGAAATATTTTTTCCTGTTTTAACACAGCCAGTTTCAAGCTAATATATATACAGTTGTAGTCAGAATTATTAGCCCCTCTTTGAATTTTTTTTCTTTTTTAAATATTTCCCAAATGATGTTTAAGAGAGCAAGGAAATTTTCACTGTATGTCAAAATTATTAGCCCCTTTAAGCTATATTTTTTCGATAGTCTACAGAACAAACCATCGTTACACAATAACTTGCCTAATTACCCTAACATGCCTAGTTAACCTAATTAACCTAGCTAAGCCTTTAAATGTCACTTTAAGCTGTATAGAAGTGTCTTGAAAAATATCTAGTCAAATATTATTTACTGTCATCAAGGCAAAGATAAAATAAATCCATTATTAGAAATGAGTTATTAAACCTATTATGTTTAGAAATGTGTTGAGAAAATCTCTGTTTAACAGAAATTGAGGAAAAAAATAAACAGAGGGGCTAATAATTCAAGGGGGCTAATAATTCTGACTTCAACTGTATATACATGTTGGATGTTTGTGTTTATACATTTAAATGAACTTAGAACTTAAAGTGAGCAAATTGTGTTTATAAAATGAAGCAACACTGATTACAGATTATATCTGTAAGATATAACTTTAATTACTGATTATTCTGCATCTATGAAATATGTTTTCAGTGTGTGGTTAATGTGTTGCAATATGACTCATGTTTTGTGTGGTTTTAATTATTCCTCCCATAACCGATGTTTATTCTAGTTTGTACTGAACAGTTGGAGCTCTGTGAATGTGATTTAATCACAGCTGGGAAAAATGAAATTGAAGAAACATTTCCAAGAAAATGGGCTATTTTTAGAATGGAAGAACCAAAGTTTGTTTGAGGCTTTTCCATCTGAAAAAAAAAAATCCAGAAAGTTTTTTGAATGGTAACCACAGATTTCCTATCACATGTTAAGCTTAAGCTACTTCTCTAGTATGTGATGTGTTGTTAAAAGGATAGTTCACTCAAAAAGTTGTGAACATTTGTTGTTCATCTACCATACAGTGTGTGACTTTTTCCCCAGCAAAACATTTAAGATCATTTTTAGCTGTAAACCTTTTGTCTAATAAGAAATAATGTGCATAAACTTTGATGGAAACACATTTATGGAATAAATTCCAGCATGCACATCAAAAAAAGTCATGTGATTTTGTTTCAACATTTTGGTCAACATTTTGTTTTGGTCAATTTAAAATACTTTAGCCATAGTCTGTCATCAAAGTGGTTCTGTATTATTACCTTACCTGTCTTGAGTGGCTACACTATGATGCCAAAGAGTGGTCTCACACCTCCAAAATCCATTGCAAGTTCATTGCGTTTCATCCTCTGTGGTGCAAGTTAGTTATTATATAAGAAAAAATGCCCACAGTGGCTTCTCCTACAACAGCAAATTCAATTTTTCTTCTGGATATTTGACACCAGTTCATCAGGAAGTGACGATTTTATCCTCTTTGACTCATCAGATGGAAACAGTGCTTTATTTTCAGTTTTTTTAATGAGATTTTGCTGTTTAATTCACATCTTTGAATGGAAACATAGCTAATGACTACCCGCACTGAGAGTAAAGAGAAAACAAAGTGTACAGGGAAAACCAAATGAATACTTGTGGCATAAAGATATTTGTTCAAGAAACTGATCAATATTATCACCTTTAAAGAACACCTATTATACATTAAAAATTTTCATATTTTGATTTTAGGGGTCTCCAACAACAGGCTGATATGCATGCAAGGTCAAAAAACACTTTCATTGTTTATTAATATGCATTTATTTTTACCTAATTATCCCAATGACTCCCATATGATTCGTTCAGCGATTCATTTGTTCCTAAACCCCTCTTTAACACAATGCTAATCTGCACTGATTGGTCCGATGACCCAGTCTATTGTGATTGGTTGACTGCATTCAGCGTGAGATGGAGAGAAACGCCCACTACTGCTTATCAACAATATTGAAGTAGTCAGAGTGCAGAGTGTATGTGTGAGCCTAATACAGGAGTGCATTAAAGCAATGCAGATTAACACCAGCTTATTGCTCTATTCTTAACCATAAGTAAAAACAGTGACACACATTCAGTATTAATCCACACAGAGGCAAAAGCTGAACTATTTTGAAACTTGACCGCTGCACAAGTGTAGGAACAGCTGATGGTGGCTATAGCAATGACAAATGGCAGAAGATCGCGAGCTCACAAACGCGCTTAAATTCGTAAACGAAGTGGCACGCATCACGTTTTTAGTGTGTTTTAGATGCGATATGAGAATATAAAGAGTTAACCAGATTACCAGATACAGTACAAGCGGTTACAAGTAACAAAACACAATTAAATACATATTCTGCAAGCTAGAGAAAACAAGGAGGCAACCATTTTAATCGCACTTACTTACACTTGTGAAATTGAGGAAGGAACTGATCCATGAACTGTGTACTGTAAAGTTCTTGGCAAGCTCTGACAAAGTCCCATACATCAATAATCTTTTCTGATCCTTCCTTTAACAAACGGCTGACGAATCCCCCGTTGTAAGAGTGTAGATTGCTGAAGCACTCATCAGAAAAATGACGGGAACACAGCACAAGGCTGGATTATAATGCTGAGGTATTTTTGCAAAAATAAACTTCAACCACTGACACTTCACAGCCTCTTCACATCTTTGGGTAGGGAAAATAACACTAACTTTCACTCACACTGCAGAGCATAGCATCTATGCGACTTGATTCAACCGAGATCTGTTACAGTGTTTGTGGGCGGGACTGGGGGTTTCATATTTGCCAGGTTCCGTAACGACATCACACCGGCACGGCTAAAGACTCGTTACCGCAACGATTAATTCAAACTACTTTGAGTCGACTCTTTATAGATAATTCAATAGTTTTAAACACTGTGTAATTTCAAATTTAAGCCTTAGCTGGATATTTCACTTCACTTAGAGCTGTGTTACACACTACATGGAAGGTCATTGGGTATTTAAGTAAATTGACTCTATAAAGGAACTATCAAGGGGAATATACTATACAGGAAAAACCAAATGAATATCTGTGGCGTAAAGCTAAAGGTACAAGAAACTGATTATTATTATCACCTTTAAGTAAACTGACTGTATAGAGGAACTATCCCTAAATTCTATCTATAGCGTTAATTGGTGATCTGTTCTTAAAGTATATTTTTCTGTCATTGTGTTTCCACAGGTGGATTACGCTAAAGTTCTCCACTATGTTGGAGCAGGAGTGGCCTTTCCCACCAGTATGCTGTTTGTGTGCTTGCAGTCTGCGCTGACCTACCGCCTGGCCAAGACTCAGGGAGAATATAACATGGGTCATTTGCGCCTCTTCATGACCCTGCTGGCCTTCGTAGCCTTGGTGCTTAGTATCCTTTTACGCTATTAGTCATTCTCGTTTTATTTAGCTATGTATGTTGTGTAGTTATATTAGAGCTGCCAATAAAATAAGATTAGGGCTGTCACAGTGTTAGATTGTCACTATACAATTAAAGTTTAGGAGATGCAAGCCACCCCCTTATCTGTAAAAGTCTTTGTGCAGAAAAGTCCTTTATAAATGTAACAATTTATTAATAATTGGTAATAAAGTGCCCAAGATACTTAAAAATAACAATATTATTGAAGCATGCAAAAAATATTTAGGGGAAGTAACATTCTCAGTTATATTTAAAAAGTAGAAAGTTCAACTTTTTTTCAATAATTATTAATCTAGGCCAGGCGTGACCAACCCTGTTCCTGGAGATCGACCTTCCTGCAGATTTCAGTTGCAATATCAAACACACCTGCCTGTAATTATCAAGTGCTGTTCAGGTCCTAATTAATTGCTTCAGGTGTGTTTAATCAGGGTTGGAGCAGAACTTTGCAGGAAGGTCGATCTCCAGGAACAGGGTTGAGCACCACTGATCTAGGCAGTCCAGAGATTACTACAACACTGGTTTCATGGCGACTGATCAAAAAGCCAGGGACTAGTTCACAAAAGTAGGTTTTTCATATATTGATGAATCTTTAATGAACTGTTTGAGTGACAGGTTTTAAATGATTTTAGTGTCAATAATTTTAGTGTCAAAGTGTTCAGTATGAGCAGGCCTATCATATGATATGTATTTTGTGTAATACACAATCAATTACATCCTCAAAATCGCCCCCTAGTGGCCAATTTATTTCAAAATTTGTACAGAGCTCTAGAGCCATGAGTCAAATATGCCCACCAAGTTTCGTTCAAATCGGTCATCGTTAACCTTGTTTGTTGGGTGCTTTTCATTGGCCGATGACAGCAATGTTGCGATTCCTTCTTGGACAAAGACACGGCATTCCAAATTTCAAGCCAATCAGTCTAAAGGTTGTAAGGTTAGGTGCATGTTTATGTTTTTTTCTTTATCGTGCCACTATGTTACCAAAGTCTGGAGGTTTTTTAAGGTGACCTCAAAATGACCATATACATAAGTGTACCAACTTTGGTGATGATATCTCATTCCGTTCAAAAGTCATAGCTACAATTAGCATTTAGCATGGAACTTTTTTGTGTACTATTTCGCCTGAAAATCTAAATTTCAATAATATATATAAATAACAATTCAAAATATTTCTAAACTGGTTTGGTTCCGATCAGGCAAAAAACCTAGGACTAGTTTGCAAAAGTAGGTTTCGGACAAATCGTGATGTAGCAGAAAAACAGTGCAACGTAGATGGACAGTTGGCATATGAATTGTTATTAGCCAAGGATTCCAAATATGTAAAGTTTTTAAGTCTACGACTAGCGGTTTAGTAGTTATTAGCTCTGCGTTTATAAGCGTTATAGCGCCACCTACTGTCCGATTTAGACAAGTCATGGTATCTGAGTAGCGGTTAACCATACGGACCATCTGCCCAAGTTTCAAGTCTCTTACGGTTTAGTCTGACCATTACTCATTACGACTGAAGAAAAAAAAAATAAATAAATAAAAATCCTAAAGACTCGTACACACCGGGACGCTTTTCGTTTGCGTTTATTGCCAGCGTTTTACGAGACGTTTTTCCAGATTCAAACCGAAGAGATTTTTACACTGGCGTCGAGCAGAAGAGTATGCAAAATCACTCCTTGACGTTAGATGGCGCTACACAACTTTAAGCTTCAGACACTCGCTTGTAACAGAAGAAGAAGACCACGCTTGTTGTTATGGATGATTCAAGCTGCAACTCCGGCTCTAGCGATGAAGAATGATTATTATGATGATTATTGTTCACCAGTTCAATAAGCAGCTCCACGTTCGTATCGCCTCTGGGCATCTTCTTCAATGTGCGGTCGCATTGACAGTTTTGCGCTTGAGCGCCTCAAAGTGCTGTTTACTGTAACCTCAGCAGCTCCATGCATGTGAACAAAAGTACCAATCTGATTGGTGGAGAAGGTTTTGACGTGATGCGTCAAAACAAAAAAACGAGCATGGGGTGTTTTTTTTAAAATGACGCTTTTGCGTTTGCCGTTTTGCACGTTGGTTTGCACAATCACATTGGCGCCCTTTATTTAGTCACGAGGCGTTAAACGTCGACGGAAAACGCGAGCAAAAAACGTCTCGTGCACACGGGCCTTAACAAATACAAATACTGCATGCTTGAACACCTAATTACCACTTAAGAAATTAACAATATACAAAACCACAATATAAAAAAAAAATGGATAGTTGGCACAATTTATGAATTCAGGTCCTACTAGAGCAGGCATGCAATTTCTTACTTTGTTCCCTCATTTTAAGTAAGTCATGTACACGATTTTGAAAATTCATTTCTAAATTCTATTACTAAATCTTGTATAGTAAAGTACACTGTCAATAAATTAATTTCATATTTTGCATGCATGATTGGCCTAGAACATAGGTCTGAAACTTGATTCCTGGAGGCCCACAGCTCTGCACCGTTTTGCTCTAACCCTAATCAAACACAGCTGATCCAACTAATCAAGGTGTTCAAGACTACTCAAGACTATTAAGCAGGTGTGAGTTGGAGGTGGTTGGAGCTAAACTGTGCAGAGCTGCTGCCCTTTAGCAATTGAGGTTGAGACCATTGCCCTTGAAAAACGGCAAGATTTAGTAAAGCAATGAAATGAATTATGACATTTTGCTCATGCTTTAGTAAGGAATCGAGGAAATTAATAAATAAAGTATGCCCACAATTTGTTGTGTTTTCTTGCGAGTCGTGTGCGAGACACCTAAATATTGTAATTAGGCTTTATGATTGATCTTCATTATTAGTGCTTAGAAAAAGTGCTAACATTTTTAAGGAAAGAAAAATCTGTGTAATTATATGTGTTTATTTTCTTTACAGCAAAATCATATATTCTCTCATATTCTTCCGTTTCTCAGAGCACCAAAACCAATATCAAAGTTAACTTTTTGTGTCTGCTAACTATAATTCATTCATTCATTCATTCATTTTCTTTTCAGGTTAGTCCCTTTATTAATCTGGAGTCGCCACAGCGGAATGAACCGCCAACCGACCCAGCATATGTTTTATGCAAGCAGCGACCATCTTTCTTTGAGGCGATTGTGCTAACCACTGCGCCACCATGATGCCTGCCAACTATAATGATAAATGTCAATTATTTCAAATATTATACACTGATTCTACATTTTTTTGTAAAAATGCAGTTATAACCTAATTGCAAACCTGCAAAGTAAAATAATTCAACATGTTTACTCCATTGATGTTACAATAAGATGTTTTATTTAAAATTACATTCATAACTAAGCACTTTCACATGGAATCTTAGTTTTTTCTTATTAAAAATAATATTAACATATAAATAATTCATTTAGTAATTAAATTTGTGTTTCTTGATTGCCTGACGTAATTTTAATCGACAGTCGAAGTCAGTTATAACATCAAATAAATAAATGATTAACATAGCTTAATAATAATTTAGCTGCTTTAATCTGTTATTTTGCCATGTGGTCAGCTCATGTGATCATCTCACACATTCCCAGGATGTTTGAATTTCCTCATTATGCTTTTCTTTCTCAGAGTTTCTGCATGTTCTTCCTGTAATAAAAACAGGCCTGAGCATGATTTTACAGTGTTCATTATAATTCCTTGACGAAACTTTCCTCAGGTGGGGTGTTTTTTGTCCAGGAGAGTTTTATCCTGCAACATGCTTCAGCCATATTCGAGTGGGTCTTCTGTGTCATTATTATGCTGTTCTATGGCACATTCGCTTTTGAATTCGCCGGGATATCTAGTGACACCATGATGGTGCTGGCCCGAGGACAATCTCTACCCTCCGTAAGCCGAGACCACAAAATGGAGTCTCTAAGTGGAGCCAATCAGCACCAACCAGAGAGTCTGTCCATATTATAACCCCGAGCTCTTTCAACACTAGAAGAAAAACACTTCAACCGCAGAGGGAAAGTAACAGAAACTGGTTTACCTTTGCCAAAGAATCCAGCTCTGATTTTGCACATTTTGGAGAGACTTCTACACTCTCTGGGGACCTTTTGAATCTAACATCTTCCATGCTGGGAAAAACAAAAGTCATCGCCTGGATGTTTTGGAGTGTCTCATAGAACTCATGGGATTTCGAAGTGGATAAATTAAGAACTACTAGTTGGCTAAACTTTCTGGTGAAACCAGAGGAACGCTACATCAGTTGCTTAACAAAACCCCAACACTAAAGCATTCTAACATGGTGCCTTAACAAATGTTATAGTGCCAATTCCAGACCATTCAAGACAATGAATCCAAAAATGCTGTTTTCTGTGCCTTTGTATTTTTGTTTGTTTGTTTTGTCCAAAGGTAGATATGGTTTAATCATATAATGCTTTGTCTGTCCGTCTGTTAACTGATCAAAGTGTTTCATTTTGCCTTAATCACCATATGCTGTCTGAAACCTCTTGTTCAAGAGATTGTCATTACCATTGTGCCTTATACCAAAAACCAAATACAGCTATTTAATAGACATATACGTCAACAGTCTAAATCTGAAAACTGCCTTGAATATACAAGGCATGTATATTTTCATATGCATTGTAAAGAGCAAAGCTGAACGAGATCAGCAAAAACCTCTCGTGAAACAGGCGTATAAGCTTATTATCACGTTAAGTCGCCAGTAATTGGTGACATTCCAGAAGTCATGTTAGAGGCAATGAGTATTGCTGTACATTGTGACCAAATGTAACTAAGAAGAGGGTTAGTTTGTGCTGAGGTCTTTGTGATTGTTCCCTCCTTCTGTCAATGCAGGAACTGTCATGTGTTGTGTTTGAGTTGGTTACAAGGAAGCGTAGCAATGATAGCTGCCCTCTTAGAGAGTGGCTAGTTTATGCGTTCACACAAAAGGTCTTTGTGGACTGTTTTTTGCAGACAAAATGACATGCAGCAGGACTGCTAGTTCATAACTGTTTTTGTTTGTTTTGAAAATAACAGATGAAGCTTGGTTTACAGCGGTCATATGTTTTCATACTACCAACATAGCAAAACAATCGAATTGTTTTTCAATCATTATCACGGGAGTTTAGTCATTTCATTTGTCAGGATAAGAGCCATATTGATGCTTATCACCGTCTAATGCTACCTGTGCTGTCCTGAAAATATCTTCCATTATCTGTGCTCAGGAAGATCTGTTTCTTGCTTTCATAAAACTTATTTCTATGCTCATGACTGTGTTAATCCACCACACTTAAAGGGTTCAACCAAAAATGAAAAATCTGATATTAGTTACACACACTTGTGTTGTTTCAATCTCAAGAGATGTTTCAAGAAATATTCATTATTCTTTGTAACACAAATTGAGATATTTTAGATGAAATTCGAGAGCCCACTCATCCCCATAGAATGCAATGGTCCAGAAATGGAACAAAGAACATTGTCAAAATTGTTTTCAAGGGTTCACACTTAGTCTTAGGTCTCAGGGGACATGGAATGATACAAGGTTGACTAATTAACAACAGAATTAGAATTTTCGGGTAAACTTATACATTACGTCAAATCTTCTTAAAGGATTTTAAATATTATCTTGAGAAAAAAAAAACATAGTTTGTTTTTTTCTCATTTAAACCAATCTTTAATGTGCCTCTAAAATATTCCTAACATTGTCAAAATTTTGTCAAAAGTTAGCAGATTTGGCATGCTGTCCCGGGAGAAAACACTGAGCTCGGAGATAAGCGATGAGCATGTAAGAGGGTACGAGATCAGGTCGTTCTCGAGAGCTTCCCTAATTTTCCTTGAATATCAAGGGCAGCCCTAGAGGAATAGGCCGCCAACCACACCAGCGCATACCCACGCGGTAAAAGCTCAGTACTAAAGTACTTGTTTACTGTTCCTATTGGTTTATTTAATGGTAAAGTTAGATGGGATATTTATGTTGAGTTCGGAATGATCCGATTGGCTTGCTAATAATTACGGATAAGGGACCGACCATGATCAATCATGCTCCTCTTAAAATTAGTTTGTGAAACTTCCCTTTTGGTGCACAAAATTGTTCACGGAGATTCATATGTTTACATTTGAACCTCTGAAATGACGTAAAATGTTTTAACAATGTTTTTGGTTGCTTTTCTGGTCTTTGAACATGTCTGGACCCTTGCTGTCTTTGGAGAAGAGAGCTGTCTAATCTCATCTAAAATTACTTAATTTGTGTTCCAAAGATAACCGAAGGTCTCTGGGGACTGGAATGATACAAGGTTGACTAATTAACAACAGAATTAGAATTTTCGGGTGAACTTATACATTAAGTCATATCTTCTTAAAGTAACTTAAATAATATCTTGAGAAAAAAAACATAGTTTGTTTTTTTTCTCATTTAAACCAATCTTTAATGTGCCTCTAAAATATTCCTAATATTGCTTGAAGAAACAGTTTATCTAAAGATAAAAACAAATCACCGTTTACCCTCATGTTGTTTCAAAACTAAATGATATTTTTTCCCCTGTGGATATAAAATGGAGAAATGTAAAGATGTTTCATATAATTGGGCAGCTCAATTGTGCACTGGGCAGTTCTACAATTGTAGTGGATAAAATACAGATGAACCTTTCCGTTGGCTGAATTTATCAAATCTAATTTCCATTGCTTTTAGATTTAAGCACTGCAGAATAAATTGTGATTTTTCTCTAAATAATTCAGTTTTGTTGTTTCCTCTTTTAAAACAAGGATTCAAAAGAAATAGAACGTAACACTTCCTGCACTACAGCAAACGTGTGTGTGTTTTTGGTGCTTATTGTTAAAGACTTTGGCCGGATAAATGAAAGCAAACCATTTTTGACATAAAAAACCCTATAGTCTACATTTACTAAAGGAATAAAATAAAAGCAATAGTGAAGAAATGATACTTTTGTATTAAAGACTTCATCACATTTGCTGGAGTTTCCTTTTCAGATGCATTTTTTGGAGTAAATAAATGAATTGTGAAATGTGAAGTAAGGATTTTAGTCAGTTTTCTTGCATTTGCATTATTTAACACCCCCCCAAAATGTCTTAACTAAATGGTTCACTATAAAAATAAAAATTTACACAATTTACTCACCTAGAAATGATTGCAAACCTTAATGAGCTTAATTTGTTGTTCTTGTTGAACACCAAAGAAATTTTGGAAAATGTTGGAAACTGGATATCCATAGTAGAAAAAATGCTGCAGAAGTCAGTGGCTGCTAAAATGGTTATTAAAATTAAGTGGTTTAAGTGAATTGCTTTTTGTTAGTCATTATGGAAATGAGTTGCTGCTTTTGTGTTTTTAATTTTTGTGCCAAAAGATCTACTCCCATTGGTGCTTTAATGGAGTTCCACTCTCCTAATTAAACCCTAACCCTAAACCCTAATTATCCATGTTCTGTAAATCTGGCCTATAGTTACAATGAACTGGATTTTAAAATTAACAAGCCAGTGCATTCTTAAATGCTTGCTTTCATTGTCATTTTTTGTTCAATAGGGAAAAAATACGCCAATGTGAAGGTGGTTAGAACATTAGAGATTTGTCATTTTAAGTATTTCTTTGAAATACAGTCCGTTGAGTCCATTTTCCCTGTCACCTTTTGCCTAGACTGGTGTTCCTCCATGTATTATCTACTAGTTTGCTTAAACCTGGGCTCTTGACAGTCAATAGCTGTAAACCTGCTGCAAACCTGCTGACATTCAACAAGACTCACATCAGCCTTTAATGTCATACCAGAAAGCAAAAATACCTTCATGTGCCTTTGTTTCAACCAAAGACAGAATCAATGATTGGAGAAATGTATTTGTTTGGCAGGATGTGTTTGATTGTGCTGTAAATTTGCCTTAAAATGTATGGAAATAAAGCAGAATCAAACTCATCACTCCGTGTGCACTGAACTTTGCTTAAGTCAAGTCATGTTGACTTGTCACACAGCTCCTGCTACTCACCATGGACTTTGAGTTTACTCAAATACATTGAATTTGCTTATTCTTCTTTGACTCATCAGGTGTTTCTTAACTATTGGTGACCTGTTACAAAATCTGATAGCCTACATGTTTTTTAAATTCATTGTAATGTGCAATTTAACAGTTTGATTGTCGTATCAACCAATAAATGAGTCGTTATTTTGTGTCTAAAGACATCCATACTGACAGCTGACAAATATAAAGAATTTTCCACACTTTAATTATTCACAATTATTTACACGTCAGATCTTAAATTCAGTCTTAAAGACAAAAGTTGAAAATCTGCAAGAAGTATAGGATGGTTTACAGTGTTTTTGAAGGATTAATACCGATGTTTAACCTACAGAAGTCAACAAATGCAATTACACGGTGGCTTCCATGCCCACATGAAATGGTGCGCAACTAAATCTGGCTTTGTTCAAAACCAAAGTACATTCACACATACACACATGCTCACTCTCCAGTGGTGACAATTAATATAAGAACAGAACAGGATCTGTATGTACACAACAATATTCTCATAATAACATACCTCTTTCATTATCCAACATTAATGAGATGATACAGTCAAAACAAGGCATAAACAAGTAATGTTTGTGCAAGAAATAGGCACACAAATTAGACCTTTTAAGACTGTAAGTATATGATGAGAGGAATATGGTTCTCAGATAGAACCTATAAAACCTAAAGCTTCAGTGGTCCGCAATATCATGTGTATGTCTCCTCAAAACACACTCACAAATTATAAAGTCGCCTATAGGCATAGTAAACTGTGTTTTAAAAGCTGAAATGTGTCTCTGAGCCGCCAGTGTCACCCAAAATATTGCTAATTATTTCTGCGCTTTCCCCGAATACCATTAGGCCTGCTCCATCTAGCGTTGATTAAAAAACCCGCCAAAAACTCGCGCCAAGTTCAACCAGTGTAGCTGCTGTGACAGTTTTTTTTTTTAAGTCCCCACGTAGTCACAATACTTTGCCTTTATTTAAGGTAAGTAAATTATAAAATCATTAGGCCTACATTAAAACTGTCTCTATATGCTTATCTAGCATAGGACAACGAGAATTAAAGAAAAATGACGCGCTTCTGCTTTAAGGAATGATCGCTCGTCATGCGTGTTGACGTGGTGACGCACTGTTTTGAGGGATCGTGCAGGTTTCTAAACAAAAGATTGAATTCAATTTCTTAATCATGAAATTTACAGTATATCCATCTAATTTATTATATTGTGTATGCGAGAAGAGAACAAAGGGGTGGAGGAGCACTGAAGTGGCTGAATGAGTGAAGGTAGGGCTCGCAACTTCTCGCTTTAAACCTTGAGGGTTTTGGCCATCTCCCAGGGGAACTCTGACCTCCCGAAATGACCATAGCAGGCGGTGTTCTGGTAGAATGGCCTCTTGAGGTTCAGATCCCTGTCAGGGGAAAGTGAGTTTGTTAGTTTTCACCTTACAGCCTGATTCCTGAACCAAAATGCACATAGTTTAGTAAACTCTGCGACTAATCTATGCGCATGTAGTAATTACATGAATATACAATGATTGCATATGGAATTGAATTCATTTAAAACACAAGACGCTTAAATCAATGTAGTACCGTTAGTTAGTTACAGTAAGACTACATTGATGGTAGTGGAACTCCCCCTGGAGGATATATTGGGTATTGTTAAGAGTATTGTTTAATTTTATCATTATTATTTATATTATGTTATCACTTAATAATGTGTCATGTTATCAGATTAAACAATTCATATTATAAAACCATATTATAAAAGTAGCCTACAATGTACTCAAATTTTTATTTTTTTATTTATTTTTAGATTGTGTGAGTGAATGTCTAAACTACTAATGTTATTATTATTATTGGGGATTTATATTGAATCAAAGGAACCATAATTCTTCATTTTTACTTAATACGAAAGTTGGTTTTATTTTGCACTTTTAACATCTTAATCATTGATTGGAGTTTTTTTTTTCATCCTTTTTAAGTTTTCGGTTTTATATTAATCAGTGATGTGACATCACATGTCCCTGATTGGTCATCAACAAACAAAAACATTTTCCTGAATTTGAAGAACATAAAAAGAACATATTATCTTATTAATTGATTACCTAACAATGACACCTGGTCGGAGGTCAAAGTTCTTGTTGACAATATGTAGCAACTCCTTCTCTGTTTTTTCCGATGAGCCGTAGGTGAAGAGGGAGATTGAGAGTGGGTGGGCGACTCCAATGGCGTAAGACACCTACACAGCAAATATATTATTCATGACCCTTACCAGAAACCAATTCCAGTTTAACCAAGTCAGATAAAATTGGACAATAATTTGGTGTGTTGCTTGGGTCAGCATTTTTGTCTAGACACAAGTCAATGCCTCATAGTAACTTTTGTCTGACCTGAACCAGCACTCTTCTGCACAGTTTGGACTTCACCAGAGACTTGGCTACCCAGCGTGCAGCATAGGCAGCAGAACGATCCACCTTAGTGTAGTCCTTTCCAGAGAAAGCGCCACCACCATGAGCTCCCCATCCACCATATGTGTCCACAATAATCTTCCTTCCCGTAACACCAGCATCTCCCTGGAAAAAAAGAGATTATTTTACTCTTTAAATCAATAGTGATACTGGTAAATTGAAATCAATGCACTTCTGAGTTAAATATTTCCAACCAGCTGATAAATATGTTTAGGTGATGTAATTAGACAGTGGCATAAAAAAACTGGAGTGAAACGTCCAAAAGAAACTTTATCGAACTTCCAATGACTATGCACAAGTAAAATGAATGATTAATTCTGTTAAATGTTAAAAGGATGACTTAATTAATATTGCAAACTCCCTGCCCTAGTTCCCAAATCTGTTCCCTGATGCCACAGTCACACTAGAGTTTGAGCATGCAAAATCCTGTCGTAGTCACTGCGAAAAGATGCAGGATTAAACAAAGATATTAAATAAAGAGAGTGATTGGTTTATATTTAAATTTTCTGTACAAAGAGGTCATGTTCAATTGGTCTCACGCGATCACGTGATGTGATTTTGCAGGTCAGAGTTCACCAAGCTTGAACATTGCAGCCCAGCGAACTGCGAAACTTGTCGCACAACCTTGCGTTTCCGGTCTGTAGCCTTAGCTTGTGCATGAATGGAAGTCTATGAGGCGAAAAGTGCAGTGTGACCGCGGGTTGAGGTCCACAGTCCTACAGGGTACAGTTTCAACACAGTTAACACACCTGAACAAGCTAATCAAATTCTTTTTAGACAATAATCAAGAATTATTAGTCAGTTACCGGCAAATGGGTTTAATTAAAACTAGCATTTTATTGTTTAAGCTATATAATTTTATGTTATTTTTATGAGCAAATATTTCCCACCTTTTTCGTGGTCTTTCTGTGTCTACAAAAGACCTTCTAAATCTCTGGTTATGCTACCAGAAAATATTGGATTCAATCTCTTCGTCAATTTGTGTTCTTTTAATTAGGACATGTTTTGTATTTCTGCTTTATAAGCCTCATTGATCTGAGCACATGCATCTCATTTTTAAAATGAAGAAAAAAAATGTTAGGTAACACTTTATTTTGATGGTCAATTTGAGTATTAGTAGACTGTCTGCTTAATATCTGTTGATACTGCTCCTTTAACAGACATTAACTGACTATAAGAAACTTTTCAAGTACATGTCAACTTACACTAACTCTAACCCCAACCCTAACCCCAACAGTCTACTTATAATCTAATGAGAATTAGTTGAGTTGTAGATGAAATGTAACTTAAATTCTACAAAAAGACCATCAAAATAAAGTATGACTTTTTTTTAGGATAATGGTGTCAATATGAATAAATTCAGTCAAAATAAATTGACTGAGTGGTTAGCAAGGTTGCCTCACAGCAAGACGGTGACTATTTCAAGTCCCTGCTGGACCAGGAGGCCTTTCTGTGTGCAGTTTGCTTTTTTTTTCTCTGTGTCTTGCCTGGGATTTCTCCAGGTGCTCTGGTTTCCCCCACACTCCAAAGGCATTCAGTATAGGTTATTTGGATAAACTAAATTGACCATAGTGAATGTGTGAATGTGAGATTGTGTGTGTATGTGTTTCCCAGCACTAAGGGTTCTTTTCTCAGTGCTGAGTTGCGGCAGGAAGGGATTTGCCTGTAAAACATACGCCAGAGTATTTGACGCTGTGGTGACCCCTGATAAAGCGGGGAATAAGCCGAAGTAAAGTGAGCAAGTAAATAAACTGCACTGTTCATCCCACTATTGTGTTTTAATGTTTAAACAGGAAATTAGTACAAAATGGCAAAAAGTCACACTTTTTTTCTGGTGTTGCTAGTCAAAAATTACTGGCCTACAAAAAATTTGCTTATGAACGTCACATTATGTTCTCTTCCAATTACAGTATGATTGTTTTTGTGTTTATTTGTTGAACTTATTGATTGTAGCTGATAATAGCTCATTGATCTGAACTTATACTGGTCAAAAATGACCATTGTCAAAAGTTTTGGGACATCTGCCTGTACATGCATATCCTAATATATAGGTCAAATATGGAGTGTATAGGAGTGTGTTTAGTGGACTGCATCTGACACTTTTCATTGTACTTGGTTATGCAAGGCTTGGATGCAGCTGCTTGGCCGTGGAAACCCATTTCATGAAGCTCTCTATGGACTATTCCTGAGCTAATCTGAAGGACATGCTCTGTTTGGAGGTCTCTAGCTATTGAATCTGAAGAAATTTGGCAGCCTATCATGCACTGGCCATGCTGTTCTAAAATTGCTTCCACTTTGTTATAATATCATAAAGAGTTGACTGTGGAATACTTAATACTGGGGAAATATCATGAATGGACATTGCCATGGAAGTTATTGGAACACCCAAATTCACTGAACTGAATTTGTATTTTCTAGCGGTTGAGTCTACATGGGTTGTATACTTGGGATTGAGGGCACGTGAGATAGAACATTACAATTTCAGACATCATTAGAAATGGCTGCTCCCTCAAATAGTCCACTATACACTGCGAGAGAATTTGTGAATGGGAGTGAAGCGCAACTGATGTGGGTAGGTCATGTGATGATGACAAAATGGCGGATGTAGTACATCCAAATTCCATTCATCTTACTCGCATTCATACTGTATAGAACGTACTTTTCTAACAGTCGAGTAGTACTTTAAATTCAAATGCAGTACCTACTGAGTAGTAGGGGATTTCGGATGCAGGATTAAGGATTACTTCAGGATTAAGTGAAAATTACAGGCAGGTGATTTTGATTAGAAATGGAGCTAAAATTGCCCACTCCTTGGTTTGGTTGCCTCTACACTGTTCTTGTTTACATGTAATTGTCCATGTGGTTTATAGAGAGAATGAGCTTACCTGAGGTCCTCCAATGACAAAGCGTCCACTGGGCTGAAGATGATAGACTGTCTTATCATCAAGATATTTGGCTGGCACAACAGCTTTGATGACCTTCTCCTTCAGAATACGCTGCTGCTCCTCCAGTGAAATGTTGTCATCATGTTGGACGGAGATGACAACTGTGTGGACACGCAAAGGAATCACAGCACCATTCTCCTGTTTGTAGTGCACAGTGACCTGGAGTTGTGGAAAACATGCAGAGGAACACATCTGAAGTGAAGTGAGCCTTTGTCAAGTATTGTTTTAAATATATTAAAATTATCAGAACCCATCTAATTGCACACACACATTTTGAGTGAGAAATGAAAGCACATGCACACAGATGAGCATACACCTGGAGAAGTGGGCAGCTATTGCTTTGCTATTGCTCACTCCTTCAGGGAGCAACTAGGGGTTAGGTGACTTACTCAGGGGCACCACAGCTGTCAGGACTGGGGATCAAACTTGCAACCTTCAGGTTACAAGTCCAAATCACTAACTATTAGGCCACATCTGCAGTCAATGTTTCAATCTGTGTGTACACCATGGGGATTGTGAAGACATTTCCTGCTGTATGGTCTGAAAATATCAGAACTCTAAAATAGATCTGGGGTTTCAGCTTCCTGAGAGCTGCCCAGCTTGAGTTGCTGGCATACTCTTGAGATTGACGGGTGCACAGCCGTGTCCTCGGTCCCACTGTGAAAAAAGTGAGGGCCAGGGGCCCTGGATGTCACGCTTGGGGTCATTTTTTTACAAGCATTAAAAGACCGCCTCATGGTCACTGTCTTGCTCAATAGTCGTCACACCTATTGGCCAATGTACTGGTTCAATGAACAGTCGGCTGATAAGATAGCTTGGTCAATGTCAGTCAGGGGCTCTGAACCTGCACACTGTGGCTTAATACTCACAATCAAATGTGTAGGAATAGCTTAAACATTTTTTTCTTCTAAACATCATGTTTTGATTTTGATTTCACTCTTATACTGCTGACCTGAGTCTTTGAGTCCGGGCGAAGCCATGGGATGGTGCCGTCCCGCCGCAGCTCAGCCATTTTTGAATTGAGTTTGTGAGCAAGGACAATGGTGAGTGGCATGCACTCTTCTGTCTCATCAGTGGCATAGCCAAACATGAGCCCCTAAAACACAACGGAAATCCAATATGAACAGGTTGATCACAAATAACCTGTTTGAACATTTTAAGTTCCTTTGTGTACAGACCTGATCTCCAGCTCCAATATCTTCCTCATGCCTGTCAACATGGACACCCTGAGCTATATCAGGAGACTGCTGCTCGAGAGCTACCAGCACATTGCAAGTTTTATAGTCGAAACCTAAACAGGGAAGATAAAAGAGTAAAAAGGGGAAAAATTGGTTGATAGATTTAATGGATGGTGCATCGAAAAACAAAATATGTATCGATCCTGACCTTTTTCAGAGTTGTCATAACCAATATGTTTAATGGTGTCTCGCACAATCTTCTGGTAGTCCACATTGGCCCGAGATGTGATCTCACCACAAAGAAGTACCATACCAGTCTTGCAGACAGTCTCTGATGATTAGAACAACAATAATTAGCCAAAGGACCAACGATAAAAAGAAATGATCACTGTGTAACCCATTGCTAGACTGAATTTGGAAATGGAGATGTTATTCATTTGAATGCTGTTAAACTTTACTGATAGAAAATGCTAAAAATGGTCACTCGATAACCGAGTGAAGATTGACCAACTGCTGGACTGTGGACTTTCAAATATATCAACGTCACGTTTATACAGAAAAAAACCTTAACGTGTTTATTTTGTTTGCGATTAGACTGTTCACTCACCACATGCCACTTTAGCATCTGGGTCCTGCTTTAAGTGTGCGTCAAGAACTGCATCACTGATTTGGTCACAGATTTTATCTGTAAACAAAAGCACACTATTATAAAACAAAGTTATGTAAGGACTGATTAAGGTTAAAGTGTATGATTCAGTTAAGTTTAAGAGTTTCAATGCCTCCCCTATAGTGAAGACTCACTAAATCTGACACAGGAAACTCAACAAAGCCAATCCACAGATGAGCAGCTGGAGGACAATGCCAGTGGTCCTGTCCTTTCAGAATCATTCACTCACTCTATATTTGGCCTGCTAGCTGAGGCAACTGTTTAGATGAGTTACATCAGAAACTACAATGTCAAAAGTAACGTCTCAGGTAATAATATGAAACAAACAAGTCAGATCACTTTAGTCTGGACTATTTCAGAATAGATTTTCTTGGACTTTCACATACACACTTATTGATTGATCTGTTGAAATATGCACTGATCAGAGATGATTAGTGAAACTCAACATTTTTTTTTCCGAGTGAACCAGACATGTTAGTTTGCAGTGTTGCAAAATTTGTCTAGGAGGAAACCAGACTGGATTATCCACTTAGAGTTATTATAAGTCATTAAGAGTTATTAAGTTTCGCTGTAAAGCAGCTTTGAAAAAATGTATTGTGAAAACCAACATGTACATCATATTGACTTGGCATTTCAGAAGTGCAGCACTTTGGCCTTGTAGCATGACATGAGAGAACCGCAATATGGTTGATAAGAAATGCACAGTCTGGCAAGTTCCCACATGAGGCAGAAAAAAACCTACTGAAGCAAAATTTGTTGGCATACAACTACGCCACTTGACTCACTAGATGGCAATGGGCCAGTGTCATAATCAAATAACTTGTTATTATCAGTAAGTTCATCATGAAATAAATTGAATAGTAAATATGTACCTGAGAAAAGCCTCCCAATGAAACATTGTCATTTAACACCTTCTTTAAAAGTCATGACCCCTAACTGACTATTTTTGTCTACTACGCTTTCACTCAATGAAATACCAGCTGAGCACATGGTACTGTGGAAGTATTGTTCGTCAAAATGTGAATGAACCCTATTGAACTGTTGCTAAACCACAATAACCAGCTTACTTCTACATGACCCATTGCTTAACCAGCTTACCACTTCAGTATGCTCCAATGACTTGTCGAGAGAGGTAAATTAGTCTAACAGTGTCTTTAGGCTTTTCTTAATGCAAGTAAATATAGGTACAGAGTTATTAAACGGTGGAACTGTTGTAAATGGCACACACTACCAAATTTTAGAGAAGTTAACGTAAAAAATGCATGATTGAAAATCACCTGGATGCCCTTCTCCCACAGACTCTGATGTGAACATGAAGGATCCGTCGTCATGAACATCATTCAGTCCTTCCATGTTTGCCAGCAACTGAACAGATCTTGAAAATCAGCAGTGCAAAAAAAAATTGTATTAGGGGTTAATTTTCCTCCAACCGTGGATGTGAAAGGTCAGGTATGCAGAGCTCCTTATAGTCCCGAGGGTATAGAAGAAAGAAAGACAGAAAGAAAGAGAGGTATGCAGGCAGATCATAGACTATATAGCACACAACCTCGTCTCGAAGCACGTTTGCCCCTTTATATGGCAAAAAGAAAACACACACACTATGCTTTACTCACTCTCTCACTCACAAACATACATACATACACACACGTGTCATGTGAACGAGTGGGGCAGACCATTCCAGGGGGTGTTGTTTGGGGGGAGGAGATTCAAACTTTCAAAAACTCTCTGTTAACCCTTTGTGCACTCTGCTCTGTCATAGTAAATCTTGTGGAGAAGTTATGACAACTTAATTTCAAAGTTATGACAAGCAGTATCAAATCAGAAAAGGTGTTGTGAAGTCTACTATAGAGTAGTGATTGAGTGATATGATATATGCTAGCAAAAACAATGCGGGGGATTTGGTTGTATAATAAATGCATTGCAAAACTCTTGCAAACATTGTGGTTTAATATATACCAATTCAGATCAGTTTCAAGACATGCCTTGAGGTGATCTTTGTTTAATTTTGAACTATCTGAGCTTAGACTGTGCTTATAATGTCTTTTCCATCTTCACTCAAAAATTATCTTTGCTGCTTGTTCAAACTACTTATTTAATATGAGTTAAGGGTTTTATTGGGCCAACTTAATTTTTTATGTTAAATCCTCTTTAATTCCCAATTTCTGTTGGGACAACATAAAGAAATTGTGTGGAATCCTGCATTTTTACAGTGTTCTAGGTGTGTCATGATATGCAGTTCTTTCAGTTGTACTTTCAAGAGTTCACACTCAGCTGAGGATTGATTATAAAGCTTGTTTGGCATGTTGTCCCGGGAGAGAGCCCTGAGCACATAAGATCCTCGAGCCCGGGGTTCCCTCCCGTTTGCAGGGCGAGAGGGCAGTTTGAGCTCAGGTAGATCTCGAGAACTCCCCTGCTGTAGTAGCTAATGAACAGATAGTGATTGCTCTTAGAGATAACTACTTACTAGGTGCATGTCTATGTTGCCGATTTGGATTAGTCAATTAACTTAAGTTGCATGTTTTTGGACGGTGGGAGGAAACCGGGGAACCCAGGGGAAACCCACGCAAGCACGGGGAAAATGTGTAAACTCTGCACAGAAATGTCGGCTGGCTTGGTAAGGACAAGAACCAGTGACGTTCTTGCTCTGAGGCAGCATTGCTAACCACTGGGCCACCATGGCACCCATCTAGGAAAGGAGGTGTAGGGATGGATGGGGGGATTCTTCAAAACGAAGATGGCTGTTATTTGGAACCTAGGGTATCTATAGTGGCTTAGGAATCGTCTGATTGGTGAATCATAAATTGAATAATATGGTACCAGCCACAAGCAATCATAAGCACGTGATCCTCTCGAAATTAATTTATAAATAAACCTTACTTAAGGCACCTTGTTGCAATAATATGGTAAAGTCTTGACCAAATAAACCTAGAAAGAGTCACTGCATTATTCCAGAATCAAATGGAATATTGGAATAGATTCATTCTTATATTGTCATGGATTGGTCAGGCTCTCACGACCCCCACTCACGAAGATCACCATCACCTGACTTCTAATGAGCACACAGCTGCATCACATTCACGAGCACCAGATAAAAGCACAGCACTCCAGTCGCTCATTGTCCGGGCTCGTCTCGACGAAAGCGGACAACTGAGCGACCACTCAGCGTAGTCATCCTCAGCTAAAACAAACGATTTACTTACCTGTTCTCTTTGTATTCCTCCTAGTCTTCCTGGTCCTCCCGAATCGTCCTGTCTTCCAGTCCTTCCAAGTCTGTGTCATCCTCTGTCAGCTGTATCTGGTGTGTGCTGTCCATCCTCGTGTATTCCTGTTACCCAGCCACGGAGGAAAAGACCCCAACATCATTCCTGATCCTCCTGGCTATCCTTCATGTGCTCCTTGTTGTCATTTAATAAACACCCTAACGTTTCCTTACCTCTGTCTCCTGTCCGCTTCATAACAGAAGCCCGGACCCATAACGACGACAACATGAGCACCCCCGATCACCTTCAAGAGCTGGTGGACCAGTTGAAGCGGATTCTACAGCCACCAGCTCCACTTTCCAACGCACCACCAGCACCGAGCACTTCCGCCTCCACAGTTTCTTCTTCGGCCCTTCCTTCCAGTCCCATGGCCCGACCAGCGCCCTACTCAGGCGGAGCGGGGGAGTGCAATGGTTTTCTGTTACAATGTTCCCTCATATTCGAAATGCAACCTTCTCTATATCCCACAGATAAGTCGAAGATCGCCTACATCGTATCTCTACTCTCTGGACCTGCACTTAAATGGGCTGAGACGATCTGGAACCAAGCCGGGCCGGTCATGAATTCCATCACTACCTTCACGGAGTATTTCAAAGAGGTGTTTGGACGTTCTGATGGGGAAGTAGCCGCTGGAGAGCAGCTGTATCATCTAAAGCAAGGTACTCTATCTACACAGGAATATGCTCTCCGGTTTCGCACTCTAGCAGCTGCAAGTGGATGGAATGAGAGATCGTTGTTGACCACGTACCGGCTCGGCTTGGAACCCACTCTCCGAATCCAACTGGCCACATTAGATGATACAATGGGTCTGGAGAGATTCATCCAACATTCTCTCCGATGTTCCGATCGTCTCCGTTCCTATCAACAGGACACCATCACCCCCTCGTCTGCACTCCTCCAATCGCCTGAGTCAACAGCCTCTCCAGAACCAGAACCCATGATAATAGAGTCTGGAAGACTGACATCAGCGGAACGACAGAGGAGGCTGACCCGGGGTCTGTGTCTATACTGCGGTGTCAGTGGACACACCCGTATGGAGTGTCCCCTTCGTCCCATTCGGACTTCAGTGAGTGTATTCAGTACGAATATTGAACAATGTAAACCACTTACTACCACCGTACAAATAACTACTGCCTCTATTTCTCTCCTTGTCACAGCCCTCATCGACTCCGGGTCAGCAGGGAACTTCATCTCCCAATCCCTCTGTCGTCAACTCCACCTCCGTACTGAGGCGTCCTCGCATATATACCAGATACAACCGATAACCCAGTGCACTCGATCTTCGACCCGTATCCATCGACAATGCGAAGACATCCTTCTTCAAGTGGGGTTGTTACATCAAGAGAGGATTCAATTTCTGGTTCTGGAGGGTGCAAATATGGACATCATTCTAGGGCGCCCGTGGCTGGTGAAGCACGATCCCATCATCTCTTGGGGCACAGGAGAGATAAAGAAATGGGGATCTGGATGTACACCTGCCTGTTTTCCAAATCTCCCTCTTCAAGGTCGGAACCCCATTTCTTTGTTTGCAACATCGGTCGAGAGCCCTCCTGAGAAGCAGTCTATCCACATTCCTAAGGAGTACAGCTCCTTTCATGATGTCTTCTGCCCCAAGAGAGCTTCCCAGCTACCGCCGCATCGGCCATGGGACTGCGCGATCGACCTAGTTCCAGATGCCCAGTTGCCAAGAGGTAGGATCTACCCGCTCTCGCTTCCAGAGAATCAGGCAATGGAAGATTACATAAGGGAGGCTCTGAGTCAGGGGTACATACGTCACTCAAAATCACCAGCCGCCTCAAGCTTCTTCTTTGTGGCCAAGAAGGACGGAGGGCTGCGTCCATGCATCGACTACAGGGTCCTAAATAACGGTACAGTAAAATACCGATATCCCCTTCCTCTGGTACCAGCCGCTTTGGAACAGCTCCGAGAAGCTAAAGTCTTCACTAAATTGGACCTCCGCAGCGCGTATAATCTGATAAGAATACGTGAGGGGGACCAATGGAAGACAGCATTCGTGACCCCTACTGGCCACTATGAATATGAGGTCATGCCTTACGGTCTGGTCAACGCCCCCTCCGTATTCCAAAACTTCATTCATGAAGTCCTCCGGGAGTTTCTTCACCACTGTGTAATAGTGTACATAGATGACATCCTCATTTACTCCCGGAGTGAGGCCGAACATCGCCAACACGTTGCGGAGGTCCTACACACATTGAGAGAACATCACCTCTACCTCAAAGCGGAGAAATGCTCATTCCACCAGAAGTCGATTCATTTCTTGGGATACATCATTGACCAAACCGGTATACGTATGGATGGGAAGAAAATTGAGGCTGTTCTATCCTGGTCAGAACCCACTTCCATTAAGGAGCTCCAGAGGTTTCTTGGGTTTGCTAACTTTTATAGACGGTTTATCAAGGACTACAGCAGGATTACATCACCTCTCACTAATCTCCTCAAGGGTAAACCCAAAGGACTGGAGTGGACCAAAGAAGCAGCCGCAGCCTTCCGCATTCTTAAGAAGGAGTTCACAAGGGCCCCACTCCTGACTCATCCTGACCCAAATCTTCCTTTCGTGGTGGAAGTGGACGCATCCACCACCGGCGTCGGGGCAGTATTATCTCAACATCATGATACACCGCCCCGACTGCATCCCTGTGCCTATTTCTCTCGGAAGTTGAGCCCGGCGGAGCAGAATTACAGCATAGGAGACAGGGAGCTTCTAGCAATCAAGCTAGCCTTGGAGGAGTGGCGTCACTGGTTGGAGGGAGCCAAACATCCGTTCCAGGTGATCACAGATCACAAAAACCTCCAATACATCAAAGAGGCCAAGAGACTATGTCCACGTCAAGCCAGATGGTCACTTTTCTTCTCACGTTTTGATTTCTCCATTTCCTATCGTCCAGGACCCAAGAATCTAAGAGCAGACGCTCTCTCTCGTTTACACGAGCATCACGATCATGAAGAACTCCCAACGAAGATTCTTCCCGAACACATCTCCATTTGTCCGATCACCTGGAACGCTCCTCCAGTCGTTGCCACTCCGGAAGCCCCTGCTCCGCCGGGATGCCCTCCTCATCGGCAGTTCATACCACCTGAACACCGGGTAGATCTGATCCACTCCTTACATACCTCGCTAGGCACTGGACATCCAGGGATCAACAATACTCTCTCGCTAGTATCCCAACGATTCTGGTGGCCAAACATGGCAAGGGATGTGAGGCAATATGTTCAGGGCTGTAAGGACTGTGCCCAATCCAAGAGCCCACGTCATCTACCCGCTGGAAAGCTCCATCCCTTGCCGATTCCGAACCGTCCCTGGTCACACCTAGGAGTGGACTTTATCACTGACCTCCCTTCGTCAGAAGGTAATACCTGTATTCTAGTCATAGTAGATAGATTCTCAAAGTTTGTCAAACTAATCCCTCTGAAAGGTCTTCCCACAGCCTTTGAAACTGCCGACAATATCTTTAATCAAGTCTTCAGGTCATTTGGTATTCCAGAAGATATTGTGTCGGACAGAGGTCCACAGTTCATCTCACGTCTATGGAAAGCCTTCTTCAAGCTCCTAGGTGTGGCCGTCAGCCTCTCTTCTGGATATCATCCCCAAACCAACGGGCAGACAGAGAGGAAGATTCAGGAGGTGGGACGGTTCCTGAGGACCTTCTGCAGTGGTCACCAGAACTCCTGGAGCCAGTATTTGGGCTGGGCAGAATATGCCCAAAATTCACTGCGGCAACCCTCCACCGGACTCACGCCATTCCAGTGCGTCCTGGGCTTCCAACCACCGCTCTTTCCCTGGGATGGCGAACCATCTGATGTCCCCGCAGTGGATCACTGGTTCCGGGAGAGCGAGAGAGTCTGGGACGAGGCTCATCAACATCTGCAGAGGGCAGTCCGTCGAAGCAAGGTAACCGCCGATAGGAGAAGGTCTGAAGAACCCAGATACACACCCGGACAAAAGGTGTGGCTATCCACCCGGGACATACGCATGCGACTGCCCTCTCGCAAGTTAAGTCCCCGATTTGTTGGTCCCTTCACCATCGTGGAACAGGTTAACCCCGTCACCTACAAACTACAATTACCCTCTCACTACCGTATTCACCCTACATTCCACGTATCACTCCTGAAACCCTATCACGATCCTGTTCTTCCCTCCACAGAGCCTGACCACGAAGAGGAACCCCCTCCTCCACTGCTCCTAGAAGAAGGAGCCGTCTACGCAGTGAAGGAGATCTTGCGTTCCCGACGTCGTGGTGGCCAGTTGGAGTACCTGGTGGACTGGGAAGGGTACGGCCCCGAAGAAAGGACATGGGTTCCCAGAGCTGATATTCTCGATCCTAGTCTCATGGTGGAGTTTCATGAGAGCCACCCTGAGTTCCCAGCGCCTAGAGGCAGAGGGAGACCACCACGGCGTCGGAGGTGTCGGCCCTCAGGAGCGGGCCCTGGGGAGGGGGGTACTGTCATGGATTGGTCAGGCTCTCACGACCCCCACTCACGAAGATCACCATCACCTGACTTCTAATGAGCACACAGCTGCATCACATTCACGAGCACCAGATAAAAGCACAGCACTCCAGTCGCTCATTGTCCGGGCTCGTCTCGACGAAAGCGGACAACTGAGCGACCACTCAGCGTAGTCATCCTCAGCTAAAACAAACGATTTACTTACCTGTTCTCTTTGTATTCCTCCTAGTCTTCCTGGTCCTCCCGAATCGTCCTGTCTTCCAGTCCTTCCAAGTCTGTGTCATCCTCTGTCAGCTGTATCTGGTGTGTGCTGTCCATCCTCGTGTATTCCTGTTACCCAGCCACGGAGGAAAAGACCCCAACATCATTCCTGATCCTCCTGGCTATCCTTCATGTGCTCCTTGTTGTCATTTAATAAACACCCTAACGTTTCCTTACCTCTGTCTCCTGTCCGCTTCATAACATATATATTGTATTTAGCTGATTAATTATTTGATCTGGAATGTGCTTTAATTGTTGAAGAATGTGCATGCCAATATATCTTTCAAAATACTCAAGGAACACTAATGCATTAGGTAATCTATCACTGAGAAAAGACAAGTGTAATAATGATTATTAGTTTATTGTCATTCAGTAAATGCTTACAATGCAACTTTCAGTACAGTAATTGCAGGGCTATCCCCTGAAATATTTTCATGTGCTGACAATGGTGACAGGGCAGGATTGTGATCTTAGTTACTTTGCAGTTCTTTAGGCACCCCCACACTGGATTAAACCTGAACAGAAAGATAAACTAAATCTGTAGGATCCTATAGAAATGACCTATTTAACTTCCCTGAACTGGCTGAACTATGACAGTGACACGGCAGCTGATTTTTTCGGGGTAGAATTCTGAGAGAACAGATACGTCAATTTCTTGTTGAACTCTTAACCTGAGGCATATGAGATGAGAGAACAATCAGATATGCGTCCATTGGCTATTTCTGAAGATTAACCAAACAGTTGAGGAAAGTTATTTCTAAATAAGTATCACTGAATTATGAAATTATTCAATACCATTGATTTTAACTATGAACTACACTCACAGATGAGCATGTGAAGCCACACTACATGGACTATGAACTTTCAGCTGTGAGTAGATAGGTGGTGAGGCTGTTCTGCAATGTCCCAATGATTTTGTCTGAAAACTCAACCAAACAGAATTAGATAACTGAATGGATGCAAACAGAGCTATAAATTGTCTATATTAAAGGGGTCATAACATGTGAAATCAAGTTCGCCTTGATCTTTTGATATATTTGAAGATGTTGTACTATTAAAACATCCCGCAAGTTTCAAAGCTTACAATCTTCTCCTCAGTATAAACAAAGCATTTATTTGATCAAGGTTTGACATCACAGGGGAACAAATACATACACAGCAAGGCCAGAGCAAGGCATTAACAAGGCTCTGCCCACTGCCATCCATTCAGTCAATCAGGAGCTGACACTTATATTTACAGAATGTGAGCATCAAAAGTAAATAGAACTTATTCAAGTTACTACTGCTGTCTACAGTGGATATTTACTGTATACAGATGCGGATTCAGTGGCAAATGTACTCCACTCACTTGAAGCTGCTGACAAAATGGACAAATTTTCCTTCAACCTGAAGCCACTACTTACATGTTTATATTTAGTCTTGTTCACAGTGATTGGCGAACTAAAATAATCAGTCCAATCAAATCACACATAGAACAAATGCCTTTGACTGAACTCAAGACATGTAGGCTTTATCAATGGAGCATACATGTACAATGTGGAAGCATAAAAGGTGTCCAAGACGATGCAAAATTGTTTCATATAATGACCGAGAGAATGTCTAGACTGTATGTCATTGATGAAGGATACCTCCTGCATGATGACTTCAATCCAGAAAGAGCCTAAAAAATAACTAAGTGCACTACAGAATGTTACGTTTTCAAATACATGCACAAATTGCATGTATTCTATCAGTGTTAGTCAGGGTCCAAATTGAATAACCTAAGCCAGTGGTTTTCAACGTGTGAGCCATGGCTACGACGGTATTGCATGGGGGCCCCTAAATTTTAGTAATAGAAATAACATTTTTAATCTATGTAAATATGTCAACCCAGGCTCATTCTGAAAACGTACCACAATATACAGTTGACGTCAGAATTATTAGCCCCGCTGTTTATTTTTTTCCCTAATTTCTGTTTAACAGAGATATTTTTTAAACACATTTCTAAACATAATAGTTTTATTAACTAATTTCTAATAACTGATTTATTATATCTTTACCTTGATGACAGTACATAATATTTTACAAGATATTTTTCAAGACATTTTTATACAGCTGAAAGTGACATTTAAAGGCTTAAATAGGTTAATTGGGTTAACAAGGCAGGTTAGGGTAATTAGGAAAGTTATTGTATATTGATGGTTTGTTCTGTAGACAATCGAAAAAATCTAGCTTTTTTAAAAGGGGCTAATAATTTTTACCTTAAAATGGATTTAAAAAAATTTAAAACTGCTTTTATTCTAGCCGAAATAAAACAAATAAGGCTTTCGCCAGAAAAATATTATCAGACATACTGTAAAAATTTTGCTCTGTTAAACATTATTTGGTAAATATTTAAAAAAGAAAAAAAATTCAGAGGGGGGGCTAATCATTTTAAATCTGACTGCAACTGTACATTGCTGGAGAGTCCCAAATACGTCGCAGGAGGTAAGTTTTTTTGCAGTTTTTACTTTCGTGAATCCACCCAAAACGGCTGTGTATGCTTTTTGAGATCTCAAATTTGCTGTTCTCATGTATAAAATGACCTGAGGCCGCTGTCGAATGAGTGACTGAATGACTGATTGACCGATCGGCTGACCATCCCTCCTCCTTCCCTAAACCCAACCAATAGTGTTTTCAAAAGCACCGATTGAGCCGCCCACCTGCTTCCCTATATCCAACCAACAGTTTTAAAAAGCTGTCCAGAAAAAGAAAAGCCCTCGTCTGATTTTTACCATGTTTTCAGATTTTACCACATTCTCACCCTGTTACTTGTTTATTAAAGTTTTTGGCTTTTGTTATTGTCTTACCTGCTTTCTGGAACTGTTCTTCACTGACAATCTCCAGAAATGTATGTAGGGCTACATTTCAGAATAAGCCACTGTTGCAATATGTCTAGTCATACATTTATGCATGATGACTGTTATGATGTTTAAGTGGCGAGAAATTACTAAAAAATTGTGGTCCCACTTTGTATTAGGTGGCCTTAAGTACTGTGTACTTAACATCAAAAAATAAATACAATGTACATACTGTGTTCATATTGTATTGCAGAACACTTCTGGTGCATTTGAGGTGGAACATGGGTATGGTTAGGGACAGGTTTGTTGGTATGGGTAAGTTTAAGGGTGGCTTAAGGTGTGAGGGATGGTCAACAGTTTAATTACAAATGTTATTAAAGAAATTAATTACAGATGTAATTACAAGCAGGTGTTTAAACAAAATTAAATGCAAAACATTTATAGAAAGACAATGCAGTCAGCTACATCGCAAAATGTAAGTAAAATGCTTTATCTGTAAATGATGGTTTTTATATGGATAATGGTATCAGATAATGTTGTCAAAACACTCAAATGCAATAGTGAGGGGTGCTAAAATGGCTTCATTTGAATAAAGTCAGCTGATCAAAAGAGTTTAAAGGACCTATACGTTTTAAAAACAGATCATGTCAGAATGAGGGTAGAAAATTACTGTTTTTCAGCACATATACAGTATATTAGTTAATATTAAAAGTTAACTGCAAAGATGGGAAAAAATACTCCTGAATACATCTAACAGAAATATTTAATGTACAATAATCTAATATAGAAATATAGACTTTTCTCAATTTTGCTGACAAATATTAGGACAGCAATGAACAGTTTTTTGGGGGAAAATTCAATCAGTTTTGGTTATTTTGATCAATTTCTCTAACCAATCACCATTGCTATTCCAGCTTGTATATATCACGATCACCAGTGATATAGCCTGTGCAGATCACTGGAAAACATTCTTTTACATCTGCCAGTGAACTGGACTACATGTTCCATCATGCACCTCACACACAGCGGTTCCAGATTACCACTGATTGCAAACACACTGAAGCTCATGAGGACTGATTACTGACTATAAACTATAAAACGGGACTATAGATACACCTCACTTTCACAAACTTTGCTGAGTCTTATTAGCTAAGTGAGCAATTCAAAGGAGTTTCCTTGTCTTGCCTTCCGTGGTTTTGACTCTGTGTTTTGTTTACTGTTTATGTTGTTTTGCTCCCAGTCTCGATCATTCACCTGTTACGCTGACTACTCTCTGGACTACTCTCTGCATGCTCCCTTCTGTTCCTGTTTGGACCTTCCCTGTTAGGCATGGGCTGGTATAAGTTTCTGACGGTATGATAACCTTGGTTAAAAATATCAAGGTTTCACGGTATCACGGTATTGTGCTCACTGCTCTAAAATATATTCTTTTTTAATGTCTGGGTAAAAAACTAAAAATTTTTCTCTTTGAAAATAATATATTTTATTTGTTGAAAGATTTATAATATTTTGAAAAAGTAAACATGTCAGGCTAAATAATTGAAATGAATCATTGACTTCTGCTGTCTTCATTAGTTTCAAAAACACAGATTTCTTCACAATTTTAAATGGCAGCTTTGGATATTTTTTCTGCTGGAAAAAAGTAAATAAAAAATCTTACACATATCTTAGGAACGGTATTACAGAAATTTCCAAACCGGTATACCTTGAAAACGGTTATCGTCCCATGCCTATTTCCTGTATGCATCTCCTGTTGTCAATATGTCTCAACATACATTGAATGTATTGACATATACAATATACTGTTTTTTGTTTCCAGACCCATGTTGTTGTTTTAAATCACCACAACATTCAACGTTAAATGGTCTTCCCAATATTGCACTGATTCTGACACAATACCTTTTTTAATGATTTTCTGCATTCTTCCTTGATTTCAGCAAGGTGCATATAATTCTTCGTAGAAAAATCTAATTCTGTTGTTGCATTACGTTCATCGTTGGATTCTGACTAAATGCTCTGTTTTGTGGTTATCTGAACACAGCTGCTTGTCCTGCAATGCTAATGGTCTTCTTGGCAAACTCCAGATTTAGCTTATTTTGTATCACACATACAAGCCAGTGAAGCCACTCTTTTGCAGAGCTTTGTTGACCGGTGCACCTTTACAGAGTAGTCAGTTTCCAAACTTTGTGACAAGTACAAAAGGATTGTTGAATTATCTGTGGCTTTGCTTACAAGTGTTGTTCCTTTAGGGAAAGTTTTGTTGACATTGCTGGTATTAAACCTGTCTAAATCTGTAACTTTTCTTTTTCTTTTCTTTTTTTTTTTTGTTGCCATGTCTATCCTTCAACAAACCCTTAGTTCCAGATTGATTGTTCAATATGGTTTCAGATTGTTTGGTCATGAAGTTAAGGTGTTATTTTTGCTTCTGCTTTTTCCAAAAAGGGAATGCATACTTTTTTTAATCATTATGGTATATTATGGCATTATGTATAACATTACATTACATCTTAGTGTATTGAAATAAAATATACTCTATAGCAAACAGCATTGTTGATATATACATTGGTTGTTTGCCATTTCAAGCCTGTGATGTAATGGTAGCAGAAATACACATGTTAAAAGATTGATGTTAGCCGAGGTCACAAGCATTTGTTTATGCAGAATTTTATAACTGTACAAAAAGTACATGTCTGCAGCTGTTTGGTGTTTGGTGACAAACAAAACCAGTTACCTGCCCTGCCCATTTTTTTTGCCAAAGTAAACACTTATGATAAGCATGGAGGAGTGAAGCACGTCAACCAATAGCTAACTGAGACTAGCATGTTTAGAAGGTGGGGTATGAATGCTTACTGCTGATTGGGTTGTAAGCCAGACATGCTAAGATAAAAAGTCTTGAAACCATTCCAATGAGGAAGATGGATTCACTGTACCTTGTAAGTATGACTTTTTATTATGAACACAATGGATTTATAAACTCATGAAGGCTTTACCCCAACACTCACTGTGATTTTACTACCATTTAGAGCATTCAAACTACATCTGAAGTCACTGTGAGTTGAATGCACAGACGCATTATTCCATAGCTTTTGGAACCGGAATTACCACAAGACTAACAGATGAAGGAGGTTTCCCACATTGCCTGGGTAGTCGGCAGGAATGCAGCAGCTGCAGGAGAGGGTGGGATGTTGGGACAACTTTCATCTCAGCACATTCCAGCCTACAACAGCCAGAAGCAACTGGCCTCTGCGCCCTGCCCTAAAAATAACTATTACCATCAAAACAGTGCTGGCCCAGATCCACTAACCTAACTGTACCATATTACATAATCAAGTACTTAACACTTGTAAGCAAACACACCCGGGACTCACTATATACTAATGCAGTGGAGAAAAAAACATGAAGGATGAGAAAAAGGTTAACTACAGTATAACTCAGTGTTTTGGAGCAATGGCAGAGCTTCTCACGTCTGCTTGTATGGGATTTGCCACAGTCTGTTCCAGTCCTGAGACATAATAGCGCAGAGGATTATTAGAGGTGCAAGATTATGTGTGCACAGATCACGAAACCTATTGAACCCATTTGAATTTTACACAGATTGCTGTGATTTGTAATGTGATGTAATGTATGTATGTATATAGCACATTTATTGTGTAAGGCCATACACCCAAAGTGAGGGGGATCACTCCACACCACCACCAAAGTGCAGCATTTACTTGGATGATGTGACGCCAGTGTGCTCAACATACACCACCTATAAGTGGAGTGGAGAGACAGTGATAGAGCCAGTTCGATGGATGGGGATGATTGGGAGGCCATGATGGGTAAGGGCCAATGTAGGGAATTTGGCCTGGACACTGGGATTACACCCTTACTCTTTATGAGAAGTGCTATAAGATTTTTAATGTGCAGAGATAGTCAGGATCTCGGATCTCATCCGAAAGACAGCACCACTGACATGATAGTGTCCCCTTCACTATACTGGGGCATTAGGACTCACTCAGACCGCAGGTTGAGCGCACCCTGCTGGCCTCACTAACATCACTTCCAACAGCAACCTAGTTTTCCCATGTGGTCTCCCATCCATTTACTGGACAGGCTCAGCCCGGCTTAGCTTCAGTGAGTAACCAGTCTTGGGCTGCAGGGTGATATAGCTGTGGATTTGGAAGATATTAGGAAGCAAAACATTGCAAAACCATTTTTAATGGAAATGGTGGTGCATTGAATGTTACAATCAGTGATCTTGACGTACATATTAAAACAAAATAGACTTTACCCATCGTGCAATCTGTCTTTTTAATGCTGTGAGGTTTATGTACATGTTGCTGCTGATTGGGCATTTTTGACACACTCCTCAAACAAGCATAAACTTGTAAAAAAAAAAAAAAAGAGTATATGAAACCCCATTGCACAACATTGCACACTTATTCCTGAAAGCATGTTATTCAACTTGCAATCCAAAGCAAAAACATTGCACTCTAGCTTGAGCTTGGATGTTCTCCAGCTTTGGCCAGGGTCACCCAGGTCGTAACAAAACTAGTTCGATATCCAATCAAAATTAACCCAAATCCCAATGGCAAATCAAAAACTCATGTATAAATACGTATTTTTTATCAATATACTTATATTTCCCATCATGTTTAAATATGACACACTCAAGAGAGCACAAATGTAAACCCATGCAAATCTGCACAGACAAAGCTGTTTTATAGTAATAGTATAATAGTAGTAGGACCGTCACAGTGGCGCAGTGGGTAGCACGATCGGCTCAAAGCAAGAAGGTAGCTGGTTCAAGCCAGTTGGCATTTCTGTGTGGAGTTTGCATGTTCTCCGGGTTCTCCGGTTTCCCCCACAGTCCAAAGACATGCACTATAGGTGAACTGAATAAACTAAATTGGCCGTTGTGTATAATTGTGTGTGTGAATGTGTGTGCATGGGTGTTTCCCAGTGCTGGGTTGTGGCTGGAAGGGCATCCATTAAAAAACATACCCGTAATAGTTGCCGGTTCATTCTGCTGTGGTAACCCTTAATAAATTAGGGACTAAGGAAGAGGAATGAATGAATGAATGAATGTATAATCTGAATAAATTAAGTTACATCTGAATTCAGATCATGAATCTTATTCTTTTTTACACATTTACACATTCTCCCCGTGCTCACGTGGGTTTCCCTCGGGTTCCCTGGTTTCCTCCCACCATCCAATAACATGCAACTTAAGTTAATTGACTAATACAAATCGGCAACATAGACATGCACCTAGTAAGTAGTTATCTCTTAAGAGCAATCACTATCTGTTCATTAGCTATACAGCAGGCGAGTTCTAGAGATCTGAGCTCAAACTCCCCTCTCACCTTGCAAACGGGAGGGAGCCCTGGGCTCGAGGATCTTTTGAGCTCAGGGCTCTTTCCCGGGACAACATGCCAAACAAGCTTTATAATCAATCATCAGCTGAGTGTGAACTCTTGAAGTGGCCAATTGATGAGGTTTTCTGTTTGGTTTTCAGCTCTATTTTTTTTGTGTACTCTAAACAGCTGTCATGTTAAATTTTTCAGTTCTTCTAAATGTGAAGGGAATAAAGAGATTAGGAGTCTGGTGAAAGCAGAGGGTGAATTCTTTGCAGTATTACTAGTGTAGGGCCTTTTAAACTGGGAAAAGGAGTTAGAGCTCAGACTTGTCAAACTGTTCCCAGGAACGGACGACTCTTGTATTGGATGCTCTTTTTCTCCTGCTGACCATGTCCACACATTCTTCAGTTGCAATGCATTGACATCATACTGGGATTCTTTCTTTCAGAGGCTTTACATATTTCTCTCCCTCCATGTCTAGTGGTTTTCATGTTTGGTGTGAAAGTTATCCTCTCTTCAGCAAGTGTGGTTTATTTCTTATCTAATTTTGAGAGGATCACGTGCTTATGATTGAACACAGCTGGTACCGCATCAGCTCCGTATATTGCACCAATCAGATGAATATTGACAAATAACCAGAGCTTTCCTCTCCAGTCATCTTCGTCTTGAAGAATCCCTCCTTCCACTCCTACTCCTCCCCTTCTCTGATAGGGCGGCATGGCGGCCCAGTGGTTAGCACTGTTGCACTCACAGCAAGAACGCCGCTGGTTCGGCCCTCTTCGAGCTGGTTGGCGTTTCTGTGCAGAGTTTGCATGTTCTCCCCGTGTTCGCGTGGGTTTTCCCCGGTTTTCCCCGGTTTCCTCCCACCGTCCAAAGACATACACCATAAGCAAATTGACTACTTCAAAATAGCATCTTAAGATAAATCTTAGCCAGATATATCTCAGTATATATACACATCTTCACTAGCAGGGGAGTTCTCGAGACCTACCGGAGCTCATATTCTTCTCTCGCCCTTCAAACGGGAGGGAGCCCCGGGCTCGAGGATATTCTGAGCTCAGGGCTCTCTCCTGGGACAGCCTGCCAAATACGCTTTATTATCACTCATCAGCTAAGTGTGAACTCTTGAAGCAACAATGTGATTGCATTTGGTTATCTGATTGTGAACTGTCCAACTCTTCTCCCTTCTCATATTTGGTTAACAGATTTTACGTCATTTCTCTCTCTAGAAATGTTTTATCCAGTACTATACTGATCAATCCTATAAAATGTAGTCCTCCATTCTACATTTCTTTGACCTCATTAGATTCTCATTGATTTTATACGAGTAAATTTGTTCTTATATTGTATTGTGCTACTCGGTTGTACGAGTATCTTTCTGAATTCTATTTATTTCCTCATTTTATCACACTTACTTGATCATAATATATAGTTTCATCGTTCTGTTTATCTCTAACAGTGATTTGAAAGATTTCTCAGTTTATTCTCATTCTTCCAAGGGGTTTATTGGGGTGTACCTAATGTTTAAATTTGGAAAAATGCAGATGGGTCATTATCACTATAAAAGAGCCTTTGATGTCCCACAAGATTGAGTCAGTCCTATTTGAACATAATGCGAAATAATGAAATTCTGATGTTTTAATATGATTGGTTAAACCTTTACACACATGCAGGTAGAATTATAAGTGTTTTGAAATTTGTTTTTGTTAATTTTTGCCATATTCTTTTATTGAATGGGTGTGATTTTTCCATGTCCCACACACTGCTCAGCCAACTTCAGTGAATCTAAAAAGTAGGTAAATTAGATCAACTTAAAAAGGTTTTTAAATGTTCTTTTATTGTCTTTAACAAGTTATTTGATAAAATAAGTCATTTTAATAACTTTTATTTTGTTTTCATAATATCATTTTGGACGTGTCCTTGATGACGTCCCTGTCATGATGGTAAATGCCCCTTTAAAAAGCCCTCTGATGAACTCATTGGCATCCCCATGCCCATTTGCCTTTCTTCTGAGGAGGTTAAAACATCTGATGTGCACACATGAAGCATCTACACTTATATTTCCTATTTTTCCTCATATAATGTTTGAAACTGAATGTTGTCAAGCTTAACATGTCCACCCTGTCATAGAAAAATATTAATTAATATTTAAAAATCAGAAATTAAAAAGAGCTTTTAAACTGTGTACAAAGGGCTTAAATAGGCAAATCCTTTGCCAGCTGCAGGTACAACCTGTGTTGAAGAAAAGCTATTTTTAGCCAAAAATGTCCTCCCTGTCATTGTCTAGTTAGTTTATGTTTTAATGTTACAACACATATACACATACTACACCAGTAGATACAATACATGAGTGGTGAATGCAAACATTTTGGCATTTTCTGTCTCAGTCTATATAAAGGATATCGTTTTAAAGTCCATATAATGGAGCCTATTGACTGTTTGAAATAAAAATACAGCCCTTAAGTATTTGTACATTTATGTGAACATTTGTAATCTATTTATTTACCTTATTCTGAAAATAAAAATAGTATTATTAAGGTGTTTAACTTGAGTTGCTTCCAACATTCCATTCACTCCTCTAATACAATGTAAAGATTTACATTCATTAGCAAGTTTAGTTTAATTTAAAGGACAACAATTTTTTATTTTCCCATTAATTTACATATTGATAAAACCTAATTGATAACAGAAGGGGCAGCATGGTGGCTCAGTGGTTTGCAGTAGTTAGTGAAAACAGAAGTTGAATTCTTGAAAACTTTTACAACCCTTTTATATTAACCCTTTAATATTTCTTGTTGTAGCTGTTGGTTTTCAAATGTTCCTCCATATTTAGTTCACTAAATAAAGGCTTTGTCCACCCTGTCATCTTGTTTATTATGAAAATAAACAAATAATTTATAACCTCAGCAAAACATCTTGTTTGATTCCGTAATCAATCAAGGGCCAGTTAATATTTGAAAGTTTGACAAAATATTTTAGATCTTGGGTTTTATATTGAAAAGAACGTGCAACTATAACGTATTTTATTGGGAAATAAATGTTCTGTCCATTATTTCATCAATATAAATAGACTTTTTCCATAATCTATAAAGTTGGGTTGGTAAAGGAACACATTACCTTTCTGAAAGTATACATTTTATAATCATACTGCAATGAAAATATACTTATACTACTTTGAATTTGTCCATGACAGGGTTGACACAATTTGAGGTTTGTTTATGGTTTGCTTGCAGATTATTTGTAAAAAGTGCAAGAGCTTGACCAACATTAATTTCTTACAGTCTAAGGTCTAATTAATACAACAACTATGTGGTTAAATAAAAAAATCACACTTTTTTTGGGAACATTTTGATGTCTCAAAGGCACTTTATAGTGATAACTGACCCCGACAATGTTTCCTCTTTGTATTATTTGTTTTTATATCATACCTGTTAATATGTTAATATGTGTGGACAGTTTAAAGTCTGCATTAAATCAAAATATAGTGTTTATTTTGGTAACACACACTTTTTTTTTTTGGGGGGGGGGGGGGGGGGGGGGGGGGTTGTGTGTTTTTTATTGCATAACCACAGGAACAGACATACAACACAATATAAAATATGAAACATAAAAAAACTAAAATAACAATGGTAAAAAAAACAAAAAACAAAAACAAAGATAAATAAGTAAAATAAACAAATTAAATTAATTACACAAAGTATAGTGTACAGCATTTCTACATCCAATGATTTTAAGAATTGATGCGAATCAAAAAAAGTGTTATGATAATTTATACATATCTCTGATTTTTTGCTCTTCAACAATTTCACAGTAGAAATAAACTCAAACTCGATACAAAAAACTGTTAACGTGGGAGATGATCTAGCAAATTTCTGTTTGTGTATGTAAAGTTTTGCCAATAAAATATAGAGATTAACAATATATTTAAGATTTTTGTTGGATTTGTTTTCATAATAAAAAAAATTATATCTTTTAATGTAAAATAATAACTATGTTTTGTCTTTTTAAAAATATATTTGGCTAGATCCTTCCAGAAATTGTTTACAATGCTGCATTCAAAAGATAAATGACAAAGGATCTCTTTATCCACATTGCAGAAAACACAGATATCCTCAATTTCAATGTACTTTGATAATAACAATTTTACTGGGTAAATTGTATGTAGTATTTTAAAATGATTTTCCTTAATTTTATTATTAATAGTGTATTTGAAGGGAGTTAACCAGGCTCTTTTCCAATTAATATTACCTATAAAATAGATCCAGAAAAAAAATTATTTTTATTTTCCTTCTGAAAGATATTATGAATATGTTTGTTAGTATATATTTTATCAGTCAATTCAACACCTTCTAAACATAATTTTGGGTTTAAAACAGAGAGAATTATAGCAAATATGATTTTTAACAAGTTGAATAATTTTTACAGGGATAGATTTAATAACTAAATTAAATTCTCTTTACAATATTGGGAAATTGTGAATAGACATGAATTGGTCAAATGATAGAATATTCCCGGAACTGTCAAAAAGTTTTAAAAGATGATTAATGTCTCTATTAAACCAATTTACTAAGAATACAGATTTATTTGAAGAGGTTATTTTACTATTATTTAAAAAAAAAAGGAGGTGTGAGGAAAGAAAATGTGACAGTAACAAATATTCCGAGCAAAAAGGGCTTGTTGATGGAATTTGGAGAGTTTAAAGGGGATTTTAGAAATATTATAATCACATGTTTAAAAAATAAATAAACACGCCACCTATTTGGTTAAAAAGTTTATGAGGAATATGGTTCCAAAAGCAATTGGGTAGACATCTCTTAATCAGTTGACCTAAATGTCTTATTGATACCCTCAAAATAAAGCATCTCTTGACCTCCTTCAGCTTTCCTATTAGTAAGAACTCTTTTTTTGATACTTTGGGATTTTTATTTCCAAAATAAAAGAAAAGAATAAGTTATTGATATCTTTGCAATTAGAATTTTTGATAACACACATTGTTAATCAATGGCAGTGCTTCCCTGATGATGTCAGTTTGAAGGCCTGAGTAAGTTATGCTTAGCCGCACCCCTCCAACTGTCATAGTTTGCTGCAAGTGAAAGATGCAATTGTATCTTAATGCAAATTCAGGCATGCATTCTCAGACACCCGCACTCATCAGAGCACAGGTCTCAAACTCGATTCCTGGAGGTCGATTCCTGGGGCTCTCCACAGTTTTGCTGCCCTAATTAAACACACCTAATCCAATTAATCAAGGTGTTGAAGACTACTAGAAACTATTAAGCAGGTGTGAGTTGGAGCCGAGGGGAGCTAAACTGTGCAGAGCTGTAGCCCTCCAGGAATTGATTTTTATTTAATTTTTTTATTATTATGCAAGAAGAAACATTACAAACACTAAAACATGGCAGAGATTTCAATGGTAAAAAACTGTAAAAATGCTACAGTAAAAATTCGTACCTGGTTAACAGTATGTTTCCCGAATATTTACGGCGAATAAATGTAAATTGACTTTCCCAGAAGTCCCTGTATGGCACATCACTTTTATGCTTTTTTTTTTGACATTACTATGGATCTGTTTAGTTGTTTTCCCATCAGTTATGTACATTAGAGATTTATGTTACATCTAATGTTGATGAACAATGTTTATTTCATGACTTTAATTTTATGTGTGTTACCATACTGGTGTTTAGTAGCTGTGTGAATGACACTGAGCACCTTTTATACACTGATACACTTTTCTGCTTGTGGGAAAAGTTATATGTGATAAGCATTGGTTCATTATGTACCTGTCTCATCCCCACTTGCATATGGCTGTGTTAACGTGTCTAACTGTGTAACAAAAGATGAGTAGATGGGTTTGTACTGTATTTTTAACGGTAAAATACTGGCAACCACAGCTGCCAGTTTTTTACTGTAAATTTAACGGATTTGTTTTTCACAGTATATGAACAAAGAGACAAAAAGGGTCACATAAATAAAATTCCAGCAAATTAAACAACTTTAAATGATTTACACCAAGAAAGAGTTTTACATGCAGTATAATTGTTAGAAACTTTTAAAGTTCACATATAAATCAAAGTCCTTTCTAAAATAAAAAGTAAGAGTATTTCTTTGAAAATGTACATTTATTGATGTAAAATTTAGCCAAAAAAAAAGCAATAAATTAATAATAAATTTACAATGAGCATCATCTACATTCAGAGAGTAACCAAAGAATACAAGGTTTGGGGAAATACAAAAGTTTGGAAATAAGAATATTTGGTAACACTTTATCATAACTACACACTATAAATCATTTACTAAGCATTAGCATCTAGTGAATTCATTATTTGTTAAGCATTAACTCTACATTAATAAATGTTAGTAAGCAGTTTATAACTGCAGCTACAAATGCTGTGTTCTTGACTTATAAACACCTATATAATGTGCTTAATACTTGTACTTTCATACTTTGTTAATGATTTATTTTTCATTACTAAATGTTAAGTATTGCAAGTATTATATATATAAGTATTATATATATAAGTATTGCATTATTTACAAACCAGTTGTATTTAAAAGTAGTTGAGGGTTTTTAGGATCATTCAGAATGAGTTAGTAAATGATTAATAAACTATTGAAATCAACATTTATATATCTTATTATTCAGGCATAAACTAATAGTTAACTAATATGTTAATAAATGCTTTATTAACTCAACTTCATGCAATTTTGTGACCTTATCTAAAGTGAGGACTATTTATGCTTTATAAATCTCTTATAAATGACAAATAAAGGCTCAGAATCAAATGAACAATAATCTTTGCAATCTTTTCTAAAAAATAAAATTAATGTTTAAACATTGCCAAATAACAGGAGTGTCAAAATACGACATAAAACTGGATAAAACAACAACAACAATATAATAATTTAACAATGTAATAAGATGCAATGTTTAAACTGTACAGTAATTTTATTTTAGATAAGGTTGCAAAGGTTTATTTTTCATTTGAAGTACAGTTTTATTTGTGTATCTTTAAATGAAAAGGAATGAATAATGTCAATTTCCTGTTTAGAATTTAACTGAGCCTTTATTTGTCATTTATAAGGGATTTATAAAGCATAAATAGTCCTCACTTTAGATTAGGTCACAAAACTAGATGAAGTTGAGTTAATAAAGCATTTATTAACATACATAGTAACCCTTAATATATGCCTGAATAAATAAGACAAATAAACATTGATTTCAATAGTTTTTTAATCATTTACTAACTCATTCTGAATGATCCTAAAAACCCTCAACTACTTTAAATACAACTGGTTTGTAAATAATGCGATACTTAATTTAGTAATGAATAATAAATCATAAGCAAAGTATGAAAGTACAAGTATTAAGCACATTATAAATATGTTTGTAAGTCAAGAATACAGCATTTGTAGCTGCAGTTATAAACTGCTTACTAACGCTTATTAATGTAGAGTTAATGCTTAACAGATAATGAATTAACTATTTGCTAATGCTTAATAAATGATTTATAGTGTGCAGTTATTATAAAGTGTTACAGAATATTTTCCTGAATATGAAAAAGTCGACCCAAAAACTTTACAGTAAGTGCACTCCCAAAATAAATGATTTAGTGTTTCATTATATTAAGAACAAAATGAGTATTTAGGGTAAATATTGTTGTTAAATTTAGCTAGTTTGGTATTTATTGATACAGCTTTCTTAGATCATTTTTTTTTTTTTTTGCAGAAGAAGCCAAAACTGATCTCAATCTATGTCACCAAATATATTATTCCACAAACCTATGCAAGCTGTTAAAGAGATCTGAGAACTATCAATAACCAAGCGAATACATTTGTTTGACATAGATTTGAGAAGAGTTTGGTCAACAAAAAGGTTTGTGTTGTCAAAATAAAAGAATCTAAAGAACCTTTGGGGCCAGATTTGACTTAAGGTATAATCCAGGAATTGAGTTTGTGACCACTGGAGTAGAGGTAGTGACGTCAAGGTGAGTAGGATCAGGGGTGCTCTTACTGTAGGTGTACTCATTAAAGCATTTCATGCAGTCTCAACTTGCACGTGCACCCAGTTTGCAGCCATACTCTTCTCCAAAGACGAGAGGAGGACCAACTTCTGGTAAATACAGACTTTAAATAACAGCAAATTCTTTCGATAATTTTGTTTGCAGTTTTAACTTGTAGAGACATCATTAATAGTCAATGAATTAAAATGAATATGAATGGCAAGCTTACTGATCAAAATCTATTAATAAAAAATCTCTACCTGTACCTCCACTTATATTTCACAAATCCCAAATAGTCACAATTTCACTATCCTTAAAAAGTGTAAATAAGAGAAACAGCACACAGTCTCCATTGATAGTGACTAAGCAGCAAAGGAATTGATAGTTGTGAATAAGATTTGTATGGTAATATGTATTTAGCTATCCAATTAATGTATAATACAACTACACATTATCTTAACATTAAAACATGCTTTTCAAAATGTGATATGAATGCATTGATGGACTTGAGATTGCATGCACTTCCAATACTTAGGCTAATATAGGGAGATTAGTATAATTTTTTATTTGAAGAATTTTTAAACACAACAAAACAAACAAACAACATTGTCTCGGAATATACACAGCACAAAGTATATAATTATTAAATTATAACGTTGTTTTATTCACAGATATCCCTCGAAAGCATCTCGTTTTAGCACACCTCTATCGGATGAACCAGTGGTAAGATGTCTTTTTTCCTAACTTACAATTCTTCATTTGTCCACCAGATGTCAGATATTTCCGTATTCAAACAACAATTGCTCTATTTTCGTACATTTCGTAAAAGTTGACTCATCATACTCTCCGCTGACTTATTATAAGTGCTTTTGTGTTCATTTCAATAGGATTTGTTTTGTAATGGCGTTATAGATATTGTTTAATACTCCGCGAACTGTATCTATGTTTCTGATTGGAGAACCGCAGTACCTCATTATAATATCCACGCCTCCAGTCAGTTCTTATCGAAGAAATTACTACATTTTAAAGCCTAAGTACTAGCTAATGTGAGTTTAAGTAGTTGCAACACACGTTACATTCCATGTAATCGTGAATTAGAAGCTTTCAGGATATAAATATAAAAATAACCTACTTACCGTCATTCTGGTTACAGCCTCAGAGAGTGCGGTCCTATTTTCTATTTTATAACAGGTATCGCTTCTCGGCCTTTTGGCTAAGATCAAGTGTAGTATCTGTTCTTATCAGTTTAATATCTGATACGTGCCCTACCCGGGCACCATATATTAAATTGATTTTTGGAACAGGGAGATGGAATAGGGGCTTGCTCCGTCCACTCCACGCATCGACCCGGTATTGCAGTACCTCCGGGAACGGTGCACCCCCTTTACTGGTAATAATAGATTGAATTGTCTGAAGTGAACAGATATATCATACCTCTCTTAAAGTAAGCAGTTACGTGACATCTTGTGCGGATGTTGCTATTGTAAAGCTTGATATAAGTTGTTAAAGGCACGTTGCGTTATTACGCTTGTTAAATGCTGCAATTTGTTCCAAACGTGGAGGCAGTTCCTGCTAGGATTTCTTTATTATAATGCAGAAATGAACTGCTGAAACTATATTAAATTATAACATATTTTGTCAAGTTAACTGTGCATATTAAGTATATGATTAGCTTATATATGCGTAGTTTATTAAGTCTCATGTTTTCGCTCTGTGCTCTCACTAAAATGACCATGCGACTAATGACTTTGTTTTTATAGAATAATAAATACATCTTGTATTGAACCGAAAGTGAAACATTGGTTTGCAGAAATCAAGTTATCTGTGTTGGTTTGGGTTGTGACCACTAGATGTCCTCACACTACTACGTATTGAAAAGATTTGTTGACGTAGAAAAGATGCTACACGAAGCTGCGTTCAGGCTTCAGTGTAACGCAGTGGTTCCCAACCTTTTTCCTTGGGGCCCCCCCCATGTACATATACAAACATTTGAGCCCCCCCACCATATAAACACACACACGCACACACATATATACTATATATATTTATATATATATATACACACACTGTATGAGTGTGTTTGTGTATTATTAATATATATGTTTAGAAAATATTAATTAACATTTATTACAATTAAGTTTAATTAAATTTTTACATGAATACACAGGAATTTACATTTTTAAACAAATAAATGTTTTTTTATTCCATCTGTGTATGAACATACACTTTATGTATAACACTTAATGTTATAATAAACATGAACATTACAATAACTGTGCTTTTACTTTCAAGTTAGTACAGATGTACTGTCAATTTTATTATGGTTTTTACAAGGCTAACACAAAGCTAATGTCCACCTTGGGCTTGCATGCCTTTGACTAGTGATGGAATGTCAGGTGTAATGCCAGTGATAGCCAGTCTAAAATCGCTGTGCACCTCCAGTCTGTTGCGGGACTTTGTTTTTATAGCCACAAGAGTACTGAAGGCTGTCTCAGAGAGGTAGGTGGTACTGAAAGGAAGAATGATTTTTGTAATTGCATAGTTTGCAAGTTTAGGTGCGACAACAGGTCCCCTTACTATCCAAAGTCTTTTGAATCCATTCTGCTGGAAGTACTTTTTTGAAAGTGAATCAGCTTGAAGTTCAGCGAGCTCATCTTCACAGCCAAGGTATTCCACATCTTCAAGTCTGGATGTAAAGGGATCCATAACCCACAGATCCTTGGATAATTTCTCAACATCCGCGAAACGGGACTTTAATTCCGCCTGTAGTGACGTCATGTGATGGCAAAACTCCATGCGCAAAGATGCGCCCATGGTATCGCCAGAGTATTGAAGCAGCAGTGGGAAGTGTTGTAAATGCCCCTGTGACATTTTTCCAGCTCTGTACTCCAGTTTGCGCATAAAAGCATCGATTGCTTCTTTGCATTCTAAGATAGTTGACTCCGAGCCCTGCAGTCTTTTGTTGGTCTCATTATAAAGAGTGAATATGTCAGCAAGGTATGCCGTTTTAATCCAGAACACATCTGACAGCTGTTCCAACTGTGTGTAGTTTTGACTTTGCAGAAATTCCAAAATTTTATCTCGCAGTTCTAGAAAGCGCACGAGCACTCTGCCGCGCGAGAGCCAGCGCACCTCCGTGTGTAGCAGGAGAGTTTGGTGCGCTTCATCCTCACACAGTTGCGCAAATAATCTCTGGTTGGTAGGACGAGCTTTAATGAAGTTTACGACTTTTACAACTATTGCCAGTGTGTCACTAAGGTAAGGTCTCTGGACAGTTTTTTACTGGCGAGTGCTTGGCGATGGATCATACAGTGGAAGATGACACAGTGCGGGCTCTTTTCCATCAAACGGCTGTTAAACCCCTTATTTCTACCCATCATCGCGGCAGCACCATCCGTGCAGCAAGCGACGAGATTTGCATAGGGCAGATTGTAGGATGTGAGGTAAAAATCGACAGCCATAAAAATATCTTGACCTGTAGTTGTTGTGGGTAAATTGGTAGACATGAGTATGTCCCGTTTCAACTCCTCTCCGTCAACATACTGTACATACACGATAAGCACAGACTCTCCGGCCACTGTGGTCGTTTCATCCAGCTGTTGGCAAACTGGACTTCTCTAAGTTTTTCGTGCAACTGATTTTTGCAGTTTTCTGCCATTTTATCAATCCTGTCTTTCACAGTGTTGTTAGAAAGAGGGACAGTTTTAACTTTTTCAGCTGCTTGCGGGCCACACATTTCCTCCACTATTTTAATGCAGGCGGGTTTGATTAGCTCCTCTCCAATATTATGCGGCTTTTTTGCCTTGGCAATCAACAGCGAACAGTCAAACGAAGCCTTAGTGGCCTTCTGTAAATCACTACCTGCTCTTTCGAATGCTTTTCTGATGTATGTCGATCTTTTTGACAGAGCCATCTCTTTTTTTCTCTCGAAGAATTCCTGATCTTTACTTATTGTCTCTGGATGCTTCGTTTCCTGGTGTCTTTTCATTTTGCTTGGTTTCATGCTGTCGTTTGCCAGTTTTTCACCACAACTGACACATTCTGGACGAAACGTGTCTTGGCCTTCAATAAAACCAAAATTTAGGTAGGTTTTGTCATACTGTCTAATCTTTTTCTTCGCCTCTGAAGAATCACTGCATTTACGTTTCTCTGCCATTTTTGTTTTGATTTTGCCTTTATGACACGTTGACAAGCACGTTGCGCGTGTGAGCACAATTTAAATAATTATTTATACAATATATTTTTTTACTATTATGTTGGAATTTTAAGCATATGTTTTTAGTTTTTTGGTACTTAAAAATACATATATATTAGTGGAGCATTTTAAGCCTTTTTCTACCTCAACATTTATCCTCTCCCGCGCCCCCCTTGTGAACTCTGGCGCCCCCCTTAGGGGGGCGCGGACCCCAGGTTGGGAACCACTGGTGTAACGAATAGGTCACACTTCTTAAAGTTTTCCATTCAGCTAGTAATTTGTTCATAACCATAGATATATAATGTAATGTAAGTATCTATGATCCATAAGAAACTCTTTTGTGATAGTTTTCTTTAACCCTGTAATACCCAAATATCGAATTTTTTTTGACCTCTTAGATATTGTTTTGGGATGCCTCTGATGTTGGAATTAAATACTTATTTCACAATTTTTATACACATATTGTAGCAGATTTACATTTTGCAAACAATTTCAATGCAAATGCTAATCAAAATTCCACTACATTCAAACAATACTGTCTGAATGGCCTATTATGGTCTCTACTTATCATACTGAAAGGACACAGAAAACTAACAGGTTCACATTCAAGAGAAATGTAGAATTACAAGATAGACACAGTTAAGCTAGTTTTCTAACATAACTTAATATGTACAGTTGAAGTCAGAATTATTAGCCCCCCTTTGAATTTTTTTTTTCTTTTTTAAATATTTCCCAAATTATGTTTAACAGAGCAAGGACATTTTCACAGTATGCCTGATAACATTTTTTTCTTCTAGAGAAAGTCTTATTTGTTTTATTTTGGCTAGAATAAAAGCAGTTTTTAATTTTTTAAAACCCATTTTAAGGTCAAAATTATTAGCCCCCTTAAGCTGTATATTTTTTTCGATAGTCTACAGAACAAACCATCGTTACACAATAGTAACCTAACCTGCCTAATTAACCTAGTTAAGCCTTTAAATGTCACTTTAAGTACAGAAGTGTCTTGAAAAACATCTAGTCAAATATTATTTACTGTCATCATGACAAAGATAAAATAAATCAGTTATTAGAAATGAGTTATTAAAACTATTATGTTTAGAAATGTGTTGAAAAAACATTCTCTCCGTTAAACAAAAATTGGGGGAAAAAAATAAACAGGGGGCTAATAATTCAGGGGGGATAATAATTCTGACTTCAACTGTGTGTGTTCTAGACACAGCAATAAACACACAACAAAAGATTGAAGGAATTTTACTTACTTAAATCTTGTCAAATCTAGACGTGCAAAAATAGATCAGCTCAATGCGAAGACCGCAGGTAGAGTAAGTTCGTGGCAGGATGACCAGACCTATAAACACTTTTTCTATCCAATTGCATTGTGAGGATACACAGTAGGACCCATTAATCATGTAATTGTGGTTTTGAGAAAAAAACAAAACATTGCTCGCCTTTTTTTTTGTTAAAAGTGATGTTGTAATTCACCGAAAGTGGGCTTTACAGGTTAAGGGTAGTTCACCAAAGATAAAAACTGTCATCATTTACTGGTTACAATAACACTGATTTCCAAACAGTATGTTTTCCTACTGTGGACGTCAATTAGGTTTTTAAATTCTTCAGTTAAATTGAATTCAAGTTTATTTGTGTTCACAATAACCATAAATCTAACGAAACTTTCCAGAAGGAGCACGTTATTACATTACAATCAAAATCAGAGGGTGAGTAAATGAGTGAATTTAAATTTATTTGTTGATCTCAGTAGTCCTTTGTAATATTAAATGAATGAATTAATCAGTTAATACTTAGAAATGTTTTTAATTAATTTTTTGTTTGTTTACAGTTGTTAATTCCTATATGACACATGTCTAATTTCAGATTTTAAGCTTAAGACTTATAGCTAAATATGGAGTGACATTTGTGTCAATATTCCACAAACAAATTCTGTTTTTGCACGCTCTGCTTCGCAAAGTACTTGCAAACAAATGAAAAGCTGCTTACAATAGCAAAAGTCAATTTGAGCGAAAATACAGTGGTGTTAATAAATAGTGGGGCTAATGGTCGTCCAATAAGTTTATTGCCAGTTCTTAGTAAAGTGTTTGAAACGATAGTGTGTGAACAAATTCAATTATTTTTTAAAGAAAACTATTTATTCTTCGACTGTCAGCATGCATATCGAGTAGGACAACAGGAACAGCATTAACACAAATAATTGATGATTGTTTAGAACAGATTGATGATAGTAATTTAGTAGGAACAGTATTGTTGGATTTTAGCTCTGCTTGAAAAATTTAAAGGTTATAAATTTACTTCTCAAACTGTGCATTGGTGGACAACGCAGTGGCGCAGTAGGTTCGAGCCTCGGCTGGGTCAGTTGGTGTTTCTGAGTGGAGTTTGCATGTTCTCCCTGTGTTTGTGTGGGTTTCCTACTGGTACTCCGGTTTCCCCCACAGTCCAAAGACATGTGGTATAGGGTAGGCAAAATTGTCCGTAGTGTATGAGTGTGTATTTATGTTTCCCAGAGATGGAAGGGCATCCGCTGCATAAACCAAATGCTGGATAAGTTGGCGGTTCATTCCGCTGTGGCGACCCCAGATTAATAAAGGGACTAAGCCGACACGAAAATGAATGAATGAATGTACATTGGTTTAAAAGTTTCTGAATAGTAGGAGGCAATGTGTATTTTATAATGGAAGTTATTCAGAAGTGAAAGAGTTGCAATGTGTGCTTCAAGGAATTTGTTTAGGACCATTGTTGTTTTCTATTTTTACCAATGATCTTCCTTTGGTTTTAAAGCATGCAAGGGCAGTTACGTATTTAGATGATACAACATTTTATCTACCAACGGCATCGATTGAAAAATTATCTGCTGATTTAAATGAGGAGTACAATTAGTGGTAAAGTGGCCACAGAATAATAAGATGATTTTAAATTTGACAAAAAAAACAAAGTTTTGCGTTTGGAACAAATTTTCAATTTAAATGTAAACCAGAGTTAAATTTGTCTGTAATGAGTGTGCCTATTGAACAGGTAGAGGAAATTAGGCTTCTTGGAGTTCTTCTTGATAGTAGGTTAAAGTGGTCAAAACAGATCGATAAAATGGTAATAGTTGTGGGAAGAGGTTTATCAATTATTAAGAGATGTGTAAAAAATTTTACCACAGTGCTGTATCTCTCAGATTGTTCAAGCAAGTGTTGCTTCTTATCTAGATTACTGTCCTGTGGTATGGTCGAGTGCATCAAGTAAAGACTTACAATATAAATTACAGTTAGTCAAGAATAGAGCTCATTTTGCACTGCAATAGAAGAGTTCATATTTTGAAAATGCATAAAACTTTAGGTTGGTTATTGGTGAAGGATGGGGTGATTATTTCTCTGTTGTGTTTCATGAGAAATATTTCTGTATTAAGGCTTCCAAGTGTATTGTACTGTCAACTTTTGTATAGTAATGCTGTAGTCATAATTTTACACCAGGCAAGCATGCATCAAAAGGACATTTTTTGCTTCCCGTTTCAAAAACAAATGCAAAACTACGGATTGTATAGAGGAATGAAAACATGGAATGAATTGCCATCAGACATTACATGCTTTGTAACAAGTAAAATGAGGTTTAAAATCGTTGATGAAATATTTCATGGCACACTATTAAGTGGATTATTGATCTGGATGTTATGTATGAATTTTGTTTTTTATGTTTTTTATTGGTCTTTGTTGTTGTGTATTGATGTAGTTTTGTTTTGTGTTCGATGTACCAAACCTTGGTAGAGGCTAATGGGGATACTGATAAATAAAAAATAAAAATAAATGTATTGTTTTATAAATATACATTATATTTCATGAATATAAAGTCTAACTGTGTGTAACCCTTGAACAAACTCTAGATGTAGTATATACAGCTGCATACCTGTGTATTTTCTCACAAATGCATGCATTGATTCGTTTTCTCTATATTGGATGTCCAATGAGCAGCTTTAGGGCAGTCTGACCTTTGTTTCATCTCATACAAACCTACAGGCAGAGGCTGAAAACAGCCAAACCTGTATTAAGATCTGTGAGAAGATGGACTAACGAAACAGAGCAGGATCTACAAGCCTGTTTCGACCTCACTGACTGGGGTGTTTTTGAAGCTGCTGCACGCGATCTGGATGAGCTCACAGAGACTGTAACATCTTATATCAGTTTCTGTGAAGACGTGTGCATTCCTACCAGGACTCAACTCACATACAACAATGACAAACCATGGTTCACTGTAAAACTCAGACAGCTACGTCAGGCCAAGGAGGTTGCTTACAGGAATGGGGATAGGGCCTTGTATAAGCAGGCCAAATACACACTGGAAAAGGAGATCAGAGTTGCAAAAAGGAACTATTCTGAGAAACTAAGGACTCAGCATCCATGTGGAAATGTTTGAAAAATTTCACAAACTACAAGACACCATCCCCTAGCACTGCAGACAACGAACGACTTGCAAACGACTTGAATAAGGTTTACTGCAGGTTTGAGGAAATCCCCCACACCCACTCTGAACTGCTCTTCACACCACCATTAACACCTCTACCACCCCCGTCACCCCCACACCTGCACTTCAGTTCAGTGAAGATGAGGTGCACCAGGTCTTCCGGAAACAGAAGAGGAAAAAAGCACCAGGCCCAGATTTTGTAACACCAGCCTGTCTAAAATCCTGTGCTGACCAACTGGCCCTCATCTTCACCCTGATCTTCAACAGATTACTGGAGCGGTGTGAAGTGCCCTCCTGCCTAAAACGCTCCACCATCATCCCCATGCCAAAGAAATCCAAAACTTACAGAACTAAATGACTACAGACCGGAGGCGCTAACATCTGTCATGAAGTCTTTTAAAAAACTGGTGCTGGCCCACCTGAAGGACATCACTGAACCCTCACTGGATTCTCTTCAGCCTATTTGCCTACAGAGCAAACAGGTCTGTGGATGATGCAGGCAATATGGGACTGCATTATGTTCTGCAACACCTAGACAGACCAGGGACCTACGTGTGGATCTTGTTTGTTGACTTCAGCTTGGTTTTTAACACTATCATCCCAAAACTTCTCCTGCCCAAATTAACTTAGCTCTCTGTGCCCACCTCTGTCTGTCAGTGGATCAACAGCTTCCTAATGAACAGGCAGCAGCTGGTGAAGCTGGGAATCTCATCCAGTACCCGCACAATCAGCACTGGCATCCCCCAGGGGTGTGTCTTCTCCCCTCTGTTTTTCTCCACCTTTATCGGCTTCATTCAGGATGGTGAAAAATCTGCTTACAGACAAGAGGTTAAGGAGCTGACTGTCTGGTGCAGTCACAACAACCTGGAGCTCAACACGCTCAAAACAGTAGAGATGATAGTGGATTTCGGGAGAAACCCCCCTGCTCTCCCCCAACTGAGCATCATGGACAGCATTGTGGCAGCAGTGGAGTCATTCAGGTTCCTGGGCACCACCATCTCTCCTGAACATCTCTCTCTACACTTCTATCATTGAATCAGTCATCTGCACTTCAATAACTGTCTGGTTTAGCTCAGCTACCAAATCCAACCTCCCAAGACTACGTTTAATAGTTTGGACTGCTGAGCGAATCATTGATACAAGCCTCCCTACTCTCCAAGAACTGTACTTATCCAGAGCGAGCAGAAGGGCTGCCAAAATTACTCTGGACCCCTCACACCCAGCACACTGCCTCTTTGAACTTTTATCTTCTGGTCTACGCTACAGAGCACTGCGCACCACAACAGCCCGACACAGAAACAGTTTCTTCCCTCAGGCAATCCATCTCATGAACACTTGATGATAGTAATTGTGGAACAAACATCACTACTTGCTATACACTTTTATACACATATACATTTATTTAACTACATACTTTACATGCCAATTTGCACATAACAGCTGCACATATAACGTTGTATATAGTAATATACCTGTACATACACTTGTAAACTTGTATATTTGCATTCATTACTTGCTTCTATTTTAAAATATATTTATTATCTGTTTTTTTTGTCCTGTCTCTGTAATTCTGTTGCACTGTAGAAGCTTTGTCACGAAAACAAATTCCTTGTTATGTGTGAACATACCTGGCAGTCAGCGTTGCCAACTATTTTCAATAAAAAGTTGCTAAGCTCTGCCCAAAAAAGTAGCTAAATATCACATCGATTTGCATATTACTGACGTCATCACGTTGATTAATAAAGGGGTATTTATATTAGCACTACGCTTTATATATGCATGTCAATTTAATTAAAATTATTGCTGTTTGAATACAGTTTATCAATATAGATGTGTAGTGAATTTGCAGTAATCTCTCAGATGTAAAAAACTCAGACACGTTCCGAAACTGTCACTAAAATATCTGTGATTGTGAACAAGGTCAAATTAAATTGTTAAAATTAAGCAGAAGCAGATCGGTTTGAATGTGCAATGGAAATAACTTACACTCCTGGTGCTAAATCATTTTCTGAGGAGTGATCTGCTCCCAGGCTGCAGGTGGGAGAGACTGCTGTACGAGGACTGAGCCGCCTGTCAGTGCTCTGAGGCGGGTGAGGGGGCAAATGGCATCACCTGCAGCTCGTTGAGAAGAGTAGGAACGGTATAGTATGGGCAAATGCTAACTTTTTTTGTGAATACGAACAAGACAAAATATATGCTCATGTCAAGGTCTCAGAGCACCTCAACAGAATCCCTGCAGGAAGGAATGCACTTCTTTGAACGTGTCCCTAATTTCAAATATATGGGATCTCTGCTGACAGACTGCAACGAAAACAGCGAGGAAATAAAAGAGAGGTTGAAGGCGGGAAACAAAGCATACTACAGCATACAGCACCTCATTAAATCCCATCTGCTGAGCCGAGCAAGCAAGGAAAGACTCTACCGTACAGTACTGCGGCCAGTGGTAATGTATGCCAGTGAAATGTGCATATTGAGAACTGGGGACGAATGGCTTCTTATTGCATGGGAGAGGAAGATCCTAAGGAGGATTTGTGGACCGAAGCGTGACCAAGGTGAGTGGTGGATAAAGAATAATGTAGAAGTGGCAGACATGTATGCGAAGCCAAGCCTGGTCACAGAAATAAAGAGGAACCGTATAAGATGGCTGGCCCACTTAGAGAGACTCCCCGAACAAAGAGCTGTTAAAAGAGCATACAAGCTAAAACTAGAAGGAAGGAGACATCCTGGTAGGCCACAGAAGAGGTGGTTAGATGATGTAGAAGATGATCTACGTTCCCTAAGAGTGCATGCTTGGAGAAAGCAGGCTTTGGATCGGGAAGGCTGGAGAGGAGTGGTGGAAGAGTCCAGGGCTCTACACGGGCCATAGCGCTGCGGGAAGAAGAAGATGATGAAGAAGAAATTGACCGTAGTGTATGTGTGTGGATGTGAGAATGTATGGGTGTTTCCCAGTGATGGCTTGCGGCTGGAAGGGCATCCATTGTGTTAAACATATGCTGGATAAGTTGGCGGTTCATTTAATTTAATTTCATTTTCAAACGCTTTTCCGGGGCCGGATCACCGGGGCAGCATCTTAGGAGAGAACCCCAGACTTCTCTCTTCCCAGACACTTCCTCCAGCTCCTCCAGGGGCATCCCAAGGCGTTCCCAGGTCAGCCGAGAGACATAGTCCCTCCAGCATGTCCTAGGTCTTTCCCGATGCCTCCTCTCAGTGGGACATACCTGGAACACCTCCCTAGGTAGGCGCCCAGGAGTCATCCGGACTCCGGTGCCCGAGCCACCTCAACTGACTTCTCTTGCTGTGAAGGAGCAGCGGTTCTACTCCGAGCTCCTCCCGGGTGACAGAGCTCCTCACCCAATCTATAAGGGTGCACCCTGCCACCCTGCAAAGAAAACTCATTTTGGCCGCTTGTTTCCAAAATCTTGTAATTTCGGGCAAGATCCAATACTCATGACCATAGGTGAGAGTAGGAACATAGATTGACCAGTAAATTGAGAGCTTTGTCTTTCGGCTCAGTTCTTTCTTCACCACAATGGACCGGTACATCGACCACATTAATGCTGCCGCAACACCAATCTGCCTGTCAATCTCACGTTCCATTCTTCCCGCACTTGTGAACAAAACCACAAGATATTTGAACTCCTCCACCTGGGGTAAGGACTTTCCTCCAACCTGGAGATGGCAAACCACTTTTTTCCAGTGGAGCACCATGGCATTGCACTTGGAGGTGCTGATTCTCATCCTAGTCGCATCACACTTGGCAGCAAACCGCTCCAGTGCATGTTGACGGTCCATGTTAGATGAAGCCAACAGAACAACATATTCTGCAAATAACAGAGATGAAATCCTGTGGTCGCCGAACCTGACCCCCTCCAGCCCAGGGCTAAACTTAGAAATTCTGTCTAAAAAATTCTGATCAGAACTGGTGACAAAGCACAGCCTTGCCAGAGTTCAACATGCACTGGAAACAAGTATGACTTATTGCCGGCAATGCGAACCAGACTCCTACTCTTGTTCATACAGTGACGAGACAGCCCTTAACAGAGCGCCTCTGACCCCATACTCCCAGAGCACCTTCCACAGAATTCCAGAAGTAACACGGTCAAATGCCTTCTCCAAGTCCACAAAACACATGTAGACTGGTCTGGCATACTCCCATGAACCCTCGAGCACCCCGGTGAGGGTATAGAGTTAGTCCAGTGTACCACAGCCCGGACAAAAACTGGATTGATCCTCCTGGATCCTAGGTTCAAAGACTTTCCTAGGGCTGAGGAGTGTGTTACCCCATATAGTTGGAGCACACCCTCTGGTCCCATGGGCTAATGCCCCTGGTAGGCTCTCCCAAAACAAAAAGGTCTTAGGTGACAGGTCAGACTAAGTGCAGTTCAAAAAACCCTTATGAGTACAACAACAGCAAGGACTGTGATGTCGTCCGGTATGTGGCAGCTGGGGCCCCACCCTGGAGCCAGGCCAGGGCCTGGTGGCTGGGTTTTATTTCATAGAACCCGGCCGGGCTCAGCCCGAAGGAGCGATGTGGGGCCATCCTCCTGTAGGCCCACCACCCGCAGGGGGAGCCATAAGGGGCTGGTGCATTGTGGAACGGGTTGTGGTCGAAGCTTAGGATGATGACAACCCGTTCGTCGGGTTGCCAATTCTTTCCGGTTTAGTAATAAAGGGTCTAAGCCGAAATGAAAATGAATGAATGAATTAATTAATGATTTTCTTTTTAATTTATAAGAGCAGTGATTTATTGAACTATGCTTGAGACAGTCACACTATAGACAATTATTATTCCAAATAAATAACACAAATCAATGCTAAATGTTACTGGAAAACAATGTAACGAGTAATATGCTAAGATCACTTAAGAAATCTTTTGCATTAATATTAATTATGACAATTCTATAGATAAAAAAAATATATATATATATATATATATATATATATATATATATATATATATATATATATATATATATATATATATATATTGTTACATTGAAAATGCAACGTTAACAACCCACATAACACCGTAAAAGTCCAGAGCAGTACTGTATATTTGTCGTTGCCTGTCTCTTTAAGACATCAGATAAGCTCGTCCTCCTCCAACATAACTTGTCTTTGTCCCATAGAGGTCTGTCCCGTCTGAAGAACTGCAGGCTGTGAGTGTTATTTGTTTTGTTGTGATGTTAACCCATGAAAGCAGTCCTTTATTGCACATCATAATGTTTGTAGTAGACAATATACCTATATTTTATCTGGCGTTGTAGCAACCTTATTCTCTAACTAGGCAACCAAGCTAGCCATCAGATGTTAGCTCAATGCACTTTAGCCCCATTTGCAAACAGTGCAATGCATACATGCAAATTCTCTGCATGCTGACTCGGCATTACATAAGGAATTGCTTTAGTAAGTACACTTACGTTAATATCCTTTAACACGTGTACTAGTCGATTCTGCCAGCGTTAAATTTAGCTAACGTTACTAATGCTGCATCAGTTAACGTTGACAGTTTACGTTTTGAGTCCAGAAAAACGTGATAATTGTTGACTATAAACTCTCACACCAGATGTAGACATAACGTTACTTAATGTTTTTATATGTTGTTGTTATTAATACTATTTATATTTAATAATAACCTGTTCGTGTTTGTTTTTACAAATCAGTTTTTAGGATAACATTAACGGTACCGTTTGTTTACAGTAATGCTAACTGTTCCAGTAATGCCCGATCAAATACTCTGTACTTGAGCTTTGTTGTTTTTCTATGTGAGTTCATTTACAGTATAGGTTTGCCTTTTAAGGAACCAAAGTACAACAATTAAGACTTTCTCCAGAAGAAGAAATATTATCAGACATGCTGTAAAAATTTCCTTGTTCTGTTAAACATCATTTGGGAAATATTTAAAAAAAGAAACCAAAAATTCAAAGGAGGCTAATGATTCTGACTTCAACTGTATGTATATAAATGTTATTTATACAGTGTGTATATATATATATATATATATATATATATATATATATATATATATATATATATATATATATATATATATATATATATATATATATATATACATACAGTTACATACACTCATACATTATTTGATAGCATTTAGAGTACTTGATTGTAAAAACAAGTGTTTTGCATTTTTTAATTGCATTTAATATTTTTTTTCAACATATTGTAACGATTAACGTCATTGTTTACAAATGCTTACTTAAAATATATATTTTTGCATGATGGACATATAAATATAAATTTCCTTAATAAATAAATTTGGTAACACACTTTAATCATATTTAATGCAATAGAAGTAATTATTAAATATGGATATAACTTAAGTTCTATTTAAATGGGTTAAAATAAAGCATTGTAATTCATCCTTAGCCATGACCTAATACGGTAAGTAAACACAATACAAATGGTTAATCCAAATATTAAGGAAGAGCATTAAAATAAGATTTTTTTGATTCAAATCAAAATTGTCGATTCAATCTTTATTCTGAAAAAATGTGAATAAGTCTTTATTTCATATTTTATTTTCATTACTATTAATTACTTGTGTTTGAAATAGAGGTGGTTTCTCTATTAATGTTCCAATGTTTGCCTGAAATAAAAAAGAGCTAATACACGTCATTTGGAATCTGATGTTCACTGTTCATGTTTAGAAATATCAAAAGCATTTGTACGAAATCCGTTCATTGATTAGATTAGATGAGAGAATTGTGTCAATCAAAATTGAATCAACACCTGGCCCTACAGTAGTTTGCTTTGCACTTATGTATATTGATTTGAATTGTTTTGCTATATATATATATATATATATATATATATATATATATATATATATATATATATATATATATATATATATAATATCATCAGACATACTGTGAAAATTTCCTTGCTCTGTTAAACACAATTTGAGAGAGATTTCAAAAAGAATAAATAATTCAAAGGGCTGCTATATATATATATATATATATATATATATATATATATATATATATATATATATATATATATATATATATATATATATATATATATATATATATATATATATATATATATATATATATATATATATATATATTTTTTTTTTTTTTTTTTTTTCCTCTGACAAGTGTTGTTTCTTTTTTCCCAAATAACAAACTAATAACAAGTCAAATAACAAGCAGGCTGCTATGGTTGCCAAACAAAAACTATAAAATTACAGCAAAATATTTTTTATTGAAATGAAGTGCAATAATACTACTACCACTACTACTACTAATAATAATACACTTTAAATATGTTAAAAATTTTACAGAAAATAATTCTTTTTATAAATATTCCTTGCTTGAATTAGGATGTTTCACTTTAATATTAGGGTTTTTGTAATTAGATTTTTTTTTTACGTTTTCTTAATTTAAACCTTTTTTTTACAGGTTTTTCCTAAATTATTGTGATCAAACACATTTAATAATGTAACAAAGTATGCATTCTACACTATTAATTTACTGATTTTCCTAAATTACTACAATCAAATACAAACAAAGTTCTGTTGTGAAACTCATGTGCTCGCAAGCTGATAGGTCTACATGAACTACATAATGTAGGTGATGTTGCTTGCTACTCAACAGTTTAAATGCCTCAGTGTTGTTTTATGCCAGCAATGTTCAGTGCATTTTCGGAGACCCTACTCCACCCCAGCTCCACCTGTGTTTAGATCTGCTACGGGGGTTACATGTTTATTATATTGGCAGCAGTGTTTTATGTTCTCAGACTGCATGTCTAGGAATTTACTGGCAGTAGTAAGTTTCGGTACTTGCTCTGCCATAATAATCAAAGCAGTAGCATTAGCATTGCAGATCTATACTGACATGACCAAACACATCAACATTGACATGTATATATTTTTTACCGTGCTAAATCTCTCAGAGTTGTCATGACTGAACTTCAATAAAATTTCATGATATCCCCCTGTAGTTAAACAGTTTTATTTTGGAGGCAAGAAAGTCTCGTTAAAATCATCTCACAACTTTAATTCACAGCATTTGTCTTTACATTTAAACAAATAGTAAAAGTGCACTTCTTTTTCAAACCCACATAGGCCCTAATTGTCTTTAATTTTTACTTTAGAGCTAGTTTTATCAAACAAAATCCTATACTGAGAGGTAAAGCGCTGTTTTCCTTTCCTCTCCAGAGCTTTCCACTGAAACTGCACTTCTGCTTGATTGGGAAACGTTGGCTAAACTCACCCTGGATGTTTGTAATGGCTCTCATGCGACTACGGCCCATGCCTTTGACCCTTTTGTCCCCAGGAGGAAGATTTTCTGTTTGTGTGAATAATAGTGATGTGATGTACAGGGTCTCTGTGTTACAGTCTGCCTGGCCTCTAGCTTCTTATAAGACAGTTATAGCGTATAATATTCCTCCAAAACATCACCCATTGACCATCTCAACATGGCGACTGGCAGTCAAGACATTAGTGCTCCCCACTGCTGTCAACTCTCCTTTCTTTCATGCTTTTCCAACACACCGGCATTTCTCAAACGAAAGCCAGAATGGCAGGCCTACTTTTAGCCACAAAAAAGGTACTGCTCTTGCCTCAGCATGTCTTGGGGTTATAGAAATTACATGCTTGTCTTTAGTACAAAATGATGAGGTTGTTTGTGCAAAGAAAGCTCATGAAAAGAATAGTGCATTTTACTCTATTTTGCACAAATTAAAGCAATGTTTGATTAAATCTACCATATTTGTTCATTTCAGCATCATCTGTCCTGGAGGGTGAGACGCTAGCCATGGGCATGTGGTCACTTGGCCTTGGGGCAGTGGGTGCTGCTATTGCTGGATTAATACTTGCAAACACTGACTTCTTGCTGACTAAATCTGCACCCGCTACTGTAGACTATCTGGCGAACGCTGACCTCAAAACCATCGACAGTGGTTAGAAATGATCTGAAATCCATAGAAGTGATCCTTGGGATTTTATAATAATTTTGTCCAATTTCTTTTCAGCAGTCATGGTAACCCTGCACTGTTTTTCCATCTAAATCCATTCAGATGAGAGGTCTTTAAAAGCAAAAGCTCTTTGGGAGAAATCAGGTGCAGTGATCATGGCTGTCCGGCGACCTGGATGATTTTTGTGCAGAGAGGTAAGTGATCACATTTTTCTTATTTTTATTTGAAAGAGACTACTTTAATATTTATAAAGAAACATCAGCATATCCACATTTTCTGGCAAGTTTTCTGGCACTGTTATGTGGAAAATTCTCTCCTCAATCCCCCAAAATATACAGGGGTTGGACAATGAAACTGAAACACTGGCCAATTTAGTGTTGGAGGATTCATGGCTAAATTTGACCGGCACGGTGGCCAATCTTCATTGATTGCACATTTCACTAGTAAGGGCAGAGTAATAGCACAGTTTTGATAAAAAAGCCTTCATTCTGCATTCAAAAAAGATCATATTTTGGTTTTGGGGTCTCCAAGAACAGGCTAATATGCATGCAAGGTAAAAAAAAAACACTTTCGTTGTCTTATATGCATTTATTTTTACCTAATATCCCAATGACCCCCATATGATTTGTTCAGCCATTTATTTGTTCCCAAACCCCTCCTTGCCACGATGCTAATCTGTGCTGATTCGTCTGATGCCCCAGTCTGTTGCGATTAGTCGACTGCGTTCAGCGTGAGAAAAAGGCCCACCGTGCTTGTCAACAATTTTGAAGTAGTCAGAGTGCAGAGTGTATGTGTGAGCCCAATGCAGGAGTGCATTAAAGCAGTGCAATTAAACACCAGCATATTGCTACATCACACACACACACACACATTCAGTATTAATCCACACAGCGGGAAAAGCTGAACTATTTTGAAACTTGACCACCGCACGTGTGTAGGATCAGCTGACGGTGGCCATAGCAATGACTAACGCCAGAGGATTGCAAGCTCACAAATGCGTTTAAATCCGTAAAGAAAGACTTTCATCTGTCGTTATTAGTATCCAGATAGTATTATTACAGGGTGTCCGTGGGTCTTAAAAAGTATTAAAAGTTGATAAATCAATTATGAGAAAATCAAGGCCCTTAAAATGTATTTAAAAGTCTTAATCGCATTTTTACGAGGTCTTGAATTTTGTTCAAGCATTTTCCAAAGTGTTTGACTCCAAAAAAGTGTAAATATATTTATTTTCCTCCTAATATTAACAACAGCGTGCTTGTTCCACGTGATTGGTTTGGGCAGGGGCACGTCCGGCCAAGCTCCTCCGTCCGGGTGATGTCACGTAATTTGTGACGGGAAGGTGATGTGACACTCTACACATGTAGCAAAACCATAGAGCGAAAAAAAACGGCAAAATGGGAAAATGTAAATTTACATATTCCTGGTTGGAGAAAGACGAGTTTAAACAGTGACTGAAGCCTGTCGCTGAAAACAACCACTTAATTAATTTTTTCAAGCTTTGTTTCTTCCGAGCTTATCTGAGTTCTAATGCATGGTTGTGCTCCAATGATTTATTTAACTACAACTGTTTATTAAGTTAAAGGTTTGATACTGATTAGAACTTGAAGTGGCGATGAGGTCTTAAAATATTCTTAAAAGGTCTTTAAAAAGTCTTAAAAAGGTATTGAAATGACCTTTTAGGATTCCTGCATATACCCTGTATTAGTACAGTTAGTGTGGTCTTTCCCAAGACAAACTGATTCTGCATTGCTCGCAAAAGCAGGATCTACACCATACTAATGAATTATTGTGGTCTAAAACCAGATGTTTCAGTTTCATTGTCCAACCCCTGTGTATGGCATGCAGCTTTGCATCAGACACAGAGAAGAGCATTCTTTATTAGTTCTATACAAATGTGACGAATGCTTATGAAGAAAGAGAGAGCAAAAACAAAACTGAGAACAAATTTTCTAAATGTTCATATTGCTTTCCATTGTTAAAAACTTTGAGCTGTTTAGTACTTCTGTTTTTTTGTCATCAATTTCATGTGATCGAACTGGAAAAACTGACTGAGATAATAATGTGTTGAAGTTGAAATTGCTTCAGATGAGAGAGAACACACACGAGAAGACAATAGCCGCATTTCCACTGTCGGGCCAGTGCGAGCCAGGGCTTGTATCGGGCTGGGCTGTCCCAATAGCGCGGGAGCATGAGCAGTGAGGCTGAAATCATGTCGTGTTTCCACTGTCGGGCTAGTAGCGGTAAAGTCTAGATCGGATACGTGGCTGGCCGGAAGTGCGATATGTACATCAATTATAGTAGCATTTTTTATGACACTGTGTAACAATAATTAATGTTTTTACAGTGCTGTGACGGTCGGGTTTAGGGTAGGGGTAGGCGTTTAAAAAAAATTTATTGGCTAATTTAATTGATAGCATAAATATTACTCTGTACAACTACTGTATTTATGTTACCGTGACGATTGGGTTAGGCATTATTAAAATACAATAAATGGGAAATTTAATAAATAATATAAATAATTCTCGTTAACTTCCCGCCTCAACCATATCCGATCTAGCAACAACCGCTAGTAGCTCGCAGCGCACCACGCAAACCCCACCCCCAAAACATCCCCCGAATTAAGCTGCGGTCATACTGGGTTTTTCCTCCCATAGACTTCCATTCATACGCACGCAAATGCGTCAGACCGGAAACGCAAGGTTATGCGTCACGTTTTGCAGGTCGCTGCGGTGCAAAGTTCAAGCTTGGTGAACTCTGACTTGCGAAATCGCATCACTTGACTGCGTGAAACCAGTCGAGGATTAAAACATGGCCTCTCTGGACAGAAATTTAAAATATGGAGCAAATCGCTGGCTTTTTTAAATGTCTTATCTTCTTGTTTAATCCCGCCCCTTTTCACAGCGCCGTACGACAGAATTTCGCACACACAAACTCTGGTGTGACCACAGCTTAAAGCTGCGGTCACACTGGGCTTTTCCTCCCATAGACTTCCATTCATACGCATGCGAATGCGTCAGACTGGAAACGCAGGGTCATGCGTTAAGTTTCGCAGTTCGAAGCTTGTGTAAAGTTCAAGCTTGGTGAACTCTGACCTGCGAAATCACATCACTTGACTGCGTGAGTCCAATTGAGGATCAAAACAGGACCTCTCTGGACAGAAATTTAAAACATGGAGCAATCGCTCGCTTTTTTTAATGTCTAATAATCTTATTTGATCCCGCCCCTTTTCGCAGCGCCGTACGACAAAATTTCGCACACACAAACTCCAGTGTGACCGTAGCTTTAAACATCACGCAACATGCCCAGTTTAGCTGAAATCAGGCAGGCAGATAAAGCACATATCACATCGTCACAAAACAATTCAAATGAAAACAACCGAAACAAACAATGACATGTTACTGTACAGCATTACATTATATGTCCATACGCACAGGCCTATGTGTTTTCATTCATTATATTTGTTTACTCGCCAACCGACTGTTGGCATCGAGTGGTCTCGCCACTAAAGGAGGGATGACCCAGCGCACCAAGCATAAAATAAAACCACTGAAATTTTCCGGTAGTATTTGAATCGATTTTCAATAGGCACACTGTAAATTGTTACATTCTTACAGTACATTACAGTTTTTTTTCACATTATTAGTTACAGAACTTGACTTTTTTTTTCCTTAGTGGACCCTTGCTGGGGTTTCTCAGCAGTGGAAGTCATCATAGTTTGGTAAACTTCCTCTTTGCTCAATAATAAAAGAAAAACTCTAAATATAGTGTCATCTAGATTTTCAGAAAAAGGAAAAAAATTGCGCAAAACTGATAGCTTCAGCCAGAAGAGAGAACAATGTCAAATTTACTGTCCTGCCCATAGACCCTGCATTAAAAACACTTTGCATAAGCGGAAATTCCTGTTTTGTAATTTGATGCAAAGATTATATAATACAAATTATAGCTTTGTAAATGTACATACCTTTTCTTAAAAATTCAAAATATTAAAAACTTTCAGCAATTTAAAACATTCACATGCTTGTATCTGCCCCCAAAACAATAGGCCTGGGATTGGTTTATAAGCGAGATGGTCTCAGTTTGAATTAAACACAGAATTAAACTGTGAAAGTAGTCCAAACCATGCAGTATCCTCATTCCTAATGATGGGAAAAGCACAGAGGGCTGCTAATAGCCTAAACATCATTAGTTGTGTAAATGACATTAGTCTGTATGTTAAATGCATTAGCGTGTGGTTCTGTGATTGTGTATGTGCAGGAGGCCTCTGAGCTGTCCTCTCTGAAGCCCCAGCTGGATGAGCTCGGGGTCCCTCTGTATGCCGTTGTGAAGGAGAATGTGGGTACAGAGATTCAGGACTTCAGGCCTCACTTTGCTGGGGAGATCTTCCTAGATGAAAAGGTTAGCAAACACTACTTTACTTGGTTAGTTAAATCACTCACAAATAAATATTCTGTCAAAAAAGCTAGAATAATCATAATTTGCTGATTGTTGCATGACAGCAACATGCCAGTTAACACCATAACAACATTTTATTTAATACAAGCCACATGTTAACATGCTAGCATTCTAGTTAAAGGTGCTAATTTATGTTAGCAATGTTAATTCATACTACAAACATAGAAAAGTGATATTTCATGGAAGCAACATGTTATTTCATGTTAGAAACAAATGAACATTAATCCTCACTAGAACCAAACAGATCAACAACATGCTAAGTTCAGGATGTTTTTTTTTGGTAGTAACATTTTGGTTCAATAACAACATGTTATTATTTTATGTTAGAAACTCATTAACAACAATCAGATTACCAACACGCTAGTTCACATTAACAATTAGCTAATTTATATTTGCAACATGATAATTACATCAAGATAGCAACATGTACATTCACCCTAGAAACATGCAAATTCATACTAGAAACAAGCTAACATGCTAAATCATGTTACAATGCAAATTTTAAAGGGGTGGTCTACTACGATATAATATTTTAAACTTTAGTTGATGTGTAATGTAGCTGTGTGAACATAAACAGCATCTCTGAATATAAGACGCTCAAATTTCAATTGCAAAGGGAGACCTTGGTTTTTAAAGAGTTAGCTTAGCAAAGCTTACAATGAACGAATTTTGGAGCCACCCCATTTTCACTCTTTACAGACACTTGTCAGATTTTATTTTAGAGAGTGGGCATGAGGTTGACTGACGGTTTACACAGCACAAAAGCGCATGCTTGTATGAGCGTGACGTGGAGTCGATCCACGAATCACAGCACATTATGATAGATGGCCAATCAAAGTCACATGAGGGCGGGCCTTTCGGAGGAACTAGGAAATATGACAGTCGTTTTCATGTTAGCTGAGTAGCTGTATTTAATCAGAGTAAGATTTATGAAAAATGAAAGTGATTTCCTTCAAGTGAAACATGAGCACACATTGCTTTGCATCTTATAAAGCTTTAAAATTACATTCTGGACCATCCCTTTAAAAATGGTAGCAACATGTTGATTCTTGCTAGAAATATGCTAACAAACTGTTATTACTAACATGCTAATTTACTGGTTGAAATATAATTAATGTGTGAAACTTGAGAGCCCTGCTAATTTAAAATGGTATTTCTTGGTAGCAATGTCTAGGTTTATGCTAACATGTAAGCATGTATTCATGTTAGAAACACATTAACATTAATCCTCACGAGAAACAGATCAACAACACGCTAGTTTATGTTCACAACTAGCTAATTTATATCTGCAACATGATAATTACATCATGTTTGCAACATAGACATTCATCCTAGAAACATGCTAATTTATGCTAAAAACAAGCTAACTTGCTAATCCATGTTACAAACATGCTAATTTATGTTCAAATTGGTAACATCTTGATCATTGCTAGAAATATGCTAACAAACTGTTAATACCAACATGCTAATTTACAGGTTGAAATGCAATGAATGTGTGAAACTTATTAGCCCTGCTAATTAAAAATGGTATTTCATGGTAGCAACATGTTGGTTTATGCTAACAACATGTTATTATTTGAAGTTCTAAACACAATAACATTAATCTTCGCTAGAAAGAAACAGATTAACAACATTATTTGCTGATTATTGCATCCCAGCAACATGCCAATTCTATAAAACATCCTAACAACATCTTAATTAAAGCTAGCAACATGTTAACATGCTAGCATTCTAGTTTGAAATGTGCTAATTTATGTTAGCAATGTCAATTCATACTAGAAACATTCTAGCAAAATAGTATTTCATGGTAGCAACAAGGTGGTTTATGCTAACAACATGTTATTATTTCATGTTAAAAACGGATCAACAACACGCTAGTTCATGTTAACAACTAGCTAATTTATATTTGCAACATGCTACTTGTATCATGTTAGCAACATGTACACTCATCCTAGAAACATGCTAATTCATGCTACAAACAAGTAAACATGCTAATTCATGTTACAAACATGCAAATTTATGTTCAAAATTGTAACAAAATGTTGTTTTTTGCTAGTAATATGCTAACAAACTGTTAATACTAACATGCTAAAATACTGGTTGAAATACAATTAATGGGTGAAACTTAACAGCCCTCCTAATTCAAAATGGTATTTCATTGCACTAACATGTTGGTTTACGCTAACAACATGTTATTGTTTTAAGTTAGAAACACATTAACATTAATCCTCACAAGAAACAGATTAACAACACGCTAGTTGATGTTAACAACTAGCTAATTTATATGTGCAACATTATATTGACATCATGTTAGAAACATGCTAATTCAGGGGTGGTCAAACTCTGTCCTGGAGGGCCAGTGTCCTGCAAAGTGTAGTTCCAACCCCAATTAGACACACCTGAACAAGCTAATCAAACTCTGACTAAGTGTACTAGAAACTTCCAGGCAGGTGTGTTGAAGGAAGGTAAACTATGCAGGACAATGGCCCTCCAGGAGCGAGTTTGGGCACCCCTGTGCTAATTCATGCTAGAAACATGCTAACATGCTAATTCATGTTCCAAACATGTAAATTTATGTTCAACATAGTAAAAACATGAATATTTCTGCTAGAAATCAACATTCTTTACTTATTATCAGACTTTGCTTCTCTAATTCGCGTGTCCTGACGTGTCTGTAAACAGCAAGCATTTTATGGACCACAGCAGCGGAAGATGGGGGGACTTGGTTTCATTCGTTTGGGAGTTTGGCAAAACTTTGTAAGGGCCTGGAGGGCGGGTTACCAGGGCAACATGAATGGAGAAGGCTTCATCTTGGGAGGAGTGTTTGTCATGGGATCTGGCGAACAGGTAACCTATACGATATTCCATAAAGTCATTACAATCCAACCTAGAGCTACAGCCAATTTGCTCGTCCTCATGTGTCTTGTGTTTGTAACTTTCAGGGGGTTCTTCTAGAGCACAGAGAGAAGGAGTTTGGAGATAAAGTCAGCTTGGAGTCTGTTTTGGAAGCTGCGAAGAAAGTTGTGGTAGAAAAGTAAATGCTGTCTAAGTTTGTTAGTTGCAGCCAAGCTTGTTCAAAATAGTTTGAAATAGGAAAGTTCTCCCTGGGTTTAAAGTCACAGTCCACCTCATCACACTTCATTTCTCCTGCTAATGCTGTGAATTGAGAGAAAAGCTCAGGTTTATTTAATTGTTTGGTACTGACAGAGCTAGTTGACAAAGCCATGGAGTTGCATGTGGCCTCATTTTTAATTTAGGTGCTTTAGTTCGACAAATTAAGAGAAATATTGTGAAATTAAGTAATATTGTTTTTGCACTTTAGAAACGGTGTGTAAGAAATCATTGTATCGTTGTTTTTCACCTCAGTGTGTTCCTTTGGCTGCCTGCTGCCACATCGGTGGTGTTTACTGGTGTGTGTATTAATGATAGTCTGACTCCAAACTCAGTGTAGAAAGAGCAGATTTGATGTCAACACATGCTTGTATACCTGCTGGCTTTGGTCAGTGAGCAGGCAAAGGTTCAGCTGTGGGTGGACACAATATACAATAAACATGTCATCCTTAAAACAGTGTTTTTGTGTGTGTGTTAATGTTTATCCTTATGAAAAATGGAATATATTTCAGTCCTTTACATCATACACTAAAATAAAATATTAACCAAGCGGCAACCTCCAGCTCTCACTCGTGAAGCAGATACAGAAGTAACTGAAACTGCAATTCATCGAAATTCCACTAGCCCTGGCTCCATATGGAGCAAATTTCTATTGAGCCCACTGTTAAATGGCCAACTTTACAACAGAAAAAAAGGTGTTTACAGCCTGGTACAAAGAACGATTTTGGTTCATATAGCTACTATTTCCCTTCATGACAACAGTGAGGAGGTGAATTATTTTATAACTCATCTGTTTTGTTTACAATTAAGGGCGTGGCCACTTCACCTCAGCTGATTCCGGCTGATTAGCTGCTGAACTCGGCATATACATCGTATTTTTGTGTTGTTTTATGGCTTTACACAGTCACTTGCCTTTTGGAATTATTTCTTACTATTATCGCATGATATGGCATGCCGTGTGCACTTAATTGTGCTCACAAACCATTCACGTGGCCTCCATTTCCCAGATGAGTGAAATTATATACTTCTATACCATCTCTATAAATGTATTTGTTTTATTTAAGATCATTTATCATTTATAGTTCTCTTTAGAACAGACAGATTGACAGATTGATAAGCTGTAGGCTCTAGAACAGTCATCTGAAATGTTTTCATACAGTGTAATGCCTGGATTTCGTAAATAGCCTTGCATTTACTAACACAGACTATATCTGAACACTTTATTGATATAGTGTACAACGAAGCACATGTGGTCAGAACACAAATGAGTTGCAGGTAATGAAGTATTAAGCGTTTCCCTTAAAGTAAAGCCCATCTAAGCAAAAAGCTAGCAGGCGTCTGTAGCTCTGCTCACGCTCCACCTCTTTGCCCTTGTTTGGTATCTCCCGGTTGGTGCGATGACGCACAAACAAAATGGCGACGGTTGGCCACGTCTACTGGTAGCTTCTTTTGGGTTCTTCAGAAACCTATGGGTGACGAGACGAACACTACGTCCATATCTTTTACAGTCAATGATAATAACTCAACACTTGACTTAGCTTCCATTTTTCATGAGCTGAATTTAAAATAAAAAAATCTTATGTACACAAAAGGCCTATTTCTATCGAATATTGTTCACACATTTGTCTAAATCTGTGTTAGTGAGCACTTCTTTGCAGACATAATCCATCCACCTCACAGGTGTAGCATATCAAGATGTTGATTAGACAGCTTGATTATTGCACAGGTGTGCCTTAGGCAGGCCACTCTAAAATGTGCAGTTTTATCACACAGCACAATTCCATAGATGCTGCAAGTTTTCGCATGCTGACTGCAGGAATGTCAACCAGAGCTGTTGCTGAGAGTTGAATGTTCACTTCTCTACTATACGTCATCAACAAAAAGGCATTTCAGAGAATTTGGTAGTAAATTCAACCAGCCGCTCAAACAGACCATGTGTAACCACAACAGCTCAGAACCTTCAAGACTGTCTGAGGCCAGCTGCCATATAATCAAATAATTTCTACACAGCTCTCAGAAACCATCTGAGAAAAGTTCATCTGTATGCTCGTCCTCCTCATCTGGGATTTGACCTCGCTGCAGTTCATCTTTGTAGTGGGCATATGCTCACATTCAATGGGTTCTGGCACTTTTGGAGAGTTGTTCTCTTCATGGACTTTGATTCAAGCATTGCACTGTATCACAGCTCTGCACTGTTTAACCTTATTCCCAATTAAATATGCTTGATCAAATTTAACCCTTTAGTCCTTCAGGCTTGTTTAAAACTTACAGTGTGTAGTAAGTGTGTTGAAGCAGGGTTGGAGTTTGACACCCCTGATTTACATTGTAGTCCTTGATTTGCTTAAACTAAACGGGTGAAGTGAGTATCATTGATCATCTCTTAAAGGGGCCAAATTTGAATCTCATACATTCCAGCATATCAGGCAGAGGCAACAGAGTGCTTTTCTCTGCCCTTGAACTGTTTCGTATGCATTTTAAAGACTTAAGTGACTTACAGTATGATAACATTTTAGCAAATTTTGCTTTATAGAGAAGGTAATCTGGGGATATTTCAGAATGCAGGTTTTGTGACAACCTGAAAGGTTTAAGGATATGTAAGCAGGTAACCCAGACACTGTCTATTAAATGTATGGCTTGCGTAATTTTATTATTAAAATATCTCACCTTTTAACAAATGTGGAAGAAAAACAAACTAATATTTGTAATAGTTGGTCTTTATATATATATATATATATATATATATATATATATATATATATATATATATATATATATATATATATATATAGTGCATCCGGAAAGTATTCATAGCACTTATTCCAAAATGGGTTAAATTAATTGATTTCCTCAAAATTCTTCACACAATACCGCATAATGATAATGTGAAAAGATTTTTTGAAATTCTTGCAAATTTATTAAAAATAAAAAACCTGAAAAAAAATCACATGTACATAAGTATTCACAGCCTTTGCTCAATACTTTGCTGCTGCAACTTTGGCAGCAATTACAGCCTCAAGCCTTTTGAATATGATGCCACGAGCTTGGCACACCTCTTTGTCCTGTTGGAAGATAAACCGTCGCCCCAGTCTGAGGTCAAGAGCACTCTGAAGCAGGTTTTCATTCAGGATGTCTCTGTACATTGCTGCATTCACTTTTCACTCTATCCTGACTAGTCTTCCACCAGTTCCTGCTGCTGAAAAATATCCCCACAGCATGATGCTGCCACCACCATGCTTCACTGCAGGGATGGTATTAGCCTGGGGATGAGCGGTGCCTGGTTTTCTCAAAACGTAACGCCTGGCATTCACTCCAAAGAGTTTAATTTTAGTCTCATCAGACTAAAGAGTTTTGTTTCTTATGGTTTGAGAGTCCTTCAGACGCCTTTTGGCAAATTTTGGGCGGGAAATGGCTTCCGTCTGGCCACTCTACCATACAGGCCTGATTGGTGGATTGCTGCACAGATGGTTGTCCTTCTGTAAGGTTCTCCCCTCTCCACAGAAGAACGCTGGAGCTCAGACAGAGTGACCATCGGGTTATTGATCCCCTCCCTGACTAAGGCCCTTCTCCCCGATCACTCAGCTTAGATGGCCGGCCAGAAGGGTCCAGGTGGTTCCAAATATCTTCCATTTACAGATGATGGAGGCCACTGTGTTTATTGGAACTTTCAGAGCAGCAGATATTTCTGCAACCTTCCCCAGCCTAGTGCCTCGAGACAAATCTGTTCTACAGACAATTCCTTTGTCTTCATGCTTTGTTTGTGCTTTGACATGCACTGTCAACCCTGGGACCTTATATAGACAGGTGTATGCCTTTTCAAATCATGTCAAATCAACTGAATTTACCACATGTGAACTCCAATTAAGCTGCTGAAACATCTCAAGAATGATCAGTGAAAACAGAATGTACCTGAGCTCAATTTACAGCTTCACGGCAAAGACTGTGAATACTTCTGTACATGTGATTTTTCAGGTTTTTTATTTTTAATAAATTTTCAACAATTAAATTTTTTTTTTTTTTCACATTGTCATTATGGGGTATTGTATGTAGAATTTTGAGGAAATAAATGAATTTAATCCATTTTGGAATAAGGCTGTAACAATAAAACGAGGAAAAAAGTGAAGCGCTGTGAATGAGAATATATATATATATATATATATACACATATATATATATATATATATATATACACACACACACACACACACATATATATATATATATATATATATATATATATATATATATGTTTTTCAAATGATGAAAGGACAACTGATGAAAATATAAAATGTTTAAGAGGGAGATAGAAGCACGAAGAATGTAACCTGTTATGTAACTCAGAAGAAGAAAGGTGCGCCAAACTGCTTTTTGCGTTTGTTTCCATGGTTTCAGCATTTTGTTTCTGTTGTCTTTTGTGGTAAAGGTTAACACAATCAGAGTTGACAGAACATAATCCCAGGACATCTTTTAGAAACCGGTTTAGGTTTAATCAACCCAGAGTTCAGGATTAGTGTGTAAGTGTAAGCTACATGGAAGTTCAATTTGCTATCTGGGTTGAAAAATGTCTGATATTGTTCAAATGGGTCAAATATGTATTTGCTGTAAAGTACAAGGCATCTCTACTGCAGAAAAAAAACAATATATAAATAGTCACAAAACAAGAGTTTAATATCTTTATTACATTGTTCCAGATCAAAAACACACAAGGATGTAACAAAACAATATAAAATGCTGGAAAAATAACATACACAATAAGCACCAATAATACCTATATTATAATTGTGCTGAAGTGGGTCTTCCAGGAGTGCAAGTTTCACACCATTTATTGTGCTTGCTTTTGCCTCAACTCCCCGGCTTTAAGTAATCGATCAATAAATATGTGCTCTAATTTCAAAATCAGTTTTTGGTGAGGTCTCATTCTTGTAACATGCCAAATTGGTGTCCAAATGATCATGATGAATGTGATTGATAGATAGAAATCCATTACAATTAACAATCTTTCATGTGTATGCCTATAATTACAATTATGTTCACAAAAAAAAAAAGAGTTTCTAGGAACTCTCCATTAAATATTCTCAGTGATCAAGTGCAGTTTTACAATCAAAAATCACCACCTAAGCGAAATAATTTGGTGTACTGCTAGTAAAATGTTACAGACAGTCTGGTCAGCGTGATTAAGGATGGAACGGCTCTACGAGGGATGGGTACCGATACTCGGTACTTTATCGTAATATTACATTATAAATGACCGAAATATCTTTAAGCTCTGACGTTAACGGTTCTGCTATCGGTATTGGAGAATTATTGCTGAATAACCATTACTTACAATGGTTAAATTTTTACTGATCAACCTTTTCTAATTTGCGCTATTTCATATTCGTCTGCACAGTTGGAAAATCTCACGTTTCCGCCCAATAGTACAACGGCGAGCGCGTCAATATAAAAGCCTACACAGTTCTCGACTCGCGCACAGCTCGTAAGCTTGCGAAGTGGCAAGTTGTTTTTTTGTATAAGCGGAAACGCAAGTAACCTGGCTAAGCATCTTTCAATAGTCTCTTTAAATTAGTAATATTAATAGTTTAATAAACACACACAATTGATTGACACACATTACATTGAAAACAGTATTTTTTTTTCTGCAGTAGCCTAAAAAAATCTTAAACATTAAAAAAGCTTTTACATTACTGCAATTAGAAATATAGCCTATGAATAGCCTAACAATAAACTATGCCTATTAAGAAATTATAAAAAAACAGACTATTTTTACATTGTTAACTCCCAAAACACAATTAACTCATTTATGTGAGTGCGTTAATAAAAAATCTTAAACATTATCTGATTATTTGACTGTATTTTGCGACTCAAAGAGGGTATTTTCAGCTGCAGGGAGCACAATAAACCAAGACAGATCCAAGAGACTGCCAGAAAAGGCAAACATGTTGATTTATCTCCAGAAGAATAGTTAAAAACGGAGTCATTTTCCTTCAAACTACTGTACATTCTTTTACAGGAAAATGTTTATTTATTTTACAATTATTGATTTATTTTTATTTTACATTAAAAACGTAATAATAAAATAAAGTGTTGTTAATTCTGTTCTATTTGGGGGTTTTTCTCATAAGAAAACCACTACAAAAAGTACCGATAAGAGAACCGTTAAAGTACCGAACCGATAAGTGGTATCGATAAAAGTAGTAATACCGTTAAAACCTTAACGATACCCATCCCTAGGCTCTACAGGACATTATAAAGACTTAAAAGCCAAACGCCACCCTGGTTCAAGTTTGCAAGTCTGCATTTATTACTTTGAGGATCTGTAACACAATGTGTGATGTTGGTGAGCATTACGCATTCAACTTTATCTGGTGCACTGTGCATTAGTGCAAGTCAAAAGGGGTTTTAAAAGGTCTGATATTTGGTGTAACCGGATATCCCAAGAGGAAATCAGTTTTGTATATTGATCACAATCATATAGTCATATTTGCATAACACATCCAACAGTTACTTATATCAATTCTAAGTGTCTTATTGTACTCTATCATCGTAGTAACAAGGTATTTGTGCATTGAAAACTTCCACTGGGGTACATCTTACAACAACGTGTAACAATGTGCTTACATAGTAGGATATTCAGGCTAAATATATACATGGAGTGCTTAACACAAGAAGTATCTTCCGCCTATCAGAGGACATGATGAGAATAACAAGTTAATGTGCTTTTCCTCTCAAAAACTACAGTTGTGAGATTCTGATGGCAAAGAAACACTAGGAGTTTGTTAACTTCATCCACAGAAACGATACAAACCAGACAACGGAAACTACACGATAACAATAGCACAAAATGTCAGGGAATATAAGTTTGTTCGTATGTGCTCGGGTAACAACCAGAGGCCATTAGAGCTTAACATTGTTAGGTTATATCACTACAAACACTACAGCTGACATCATCTCATATATATATATATATAATATCAATAAAAGACATTATAAATTCCTCATTGACAACAATAAATAAACCGGATTGTTGTTCCCAACACTGTTAACGTCTGAAATGTAATGTATGATCAAATCAGGCCACATGAAGCAACTCTTCCTTCATGCTTCAAATACGCATAACTCATGAACTCTTGTCAGTATAACTTGCTCTTGCTGCCTGAGATATGTAGTGCTTCTGTACTGCTAATAATCTTAAATATTCAAATAGACATTACTTTCACCTTTTCACCACTCTTAAATGACAACTTAACATCTCAGAGACACACGATATACGCTATGACTTCAAACCACACTGCTCTATAAGGTTTAACAGAAATAGTGAAACATGGCCTTCAGGATGGAAAGATTTAAAGCCCACTAATGTTATAGTAACTTAATAATTAGCATTTGAGAGTGTGTTTGCTCATCTTGTGGCTTCCTTTGTATAGTAGAGATAGAAACACACACTTTATTTGCTGCATTTAAAGGGAAAGTTCACCTAAAAATGTAAAGTGGCTGTTTGTTTACTCACTCGTAGTCCATCTGAGATCTTTTTGTTTCTGTAGAACATTAAAAATTAAGATAAAACCGTGGTGGTTTATAAAATTCAGGACAAAGGTTCAAGTCAATTTATGGCTATATATACTAGCAAAAAAAAGAAGGTTTTGCAAACAAAAAAATAAAGTATTGAGCAAAAAATAAATATTGAAATGCAAATCTAATAATAATAATAATAATAATAATAATAATAATAATAATTAAAAATGAAATTTAAAAATGTATTTTGCTAACAAAAATAAAAGGAGTGCAAAGGGAAAATTAAGTTGAGAAATAAAAATGGAATTTTCAAACAAAAGAACCGCAAATCAAGCAGTGCAAAAAAAAAATAAAATAAAATAAATACAAATTTACAATAAAAAAAAAGATTTATATTTGTAAAAAAATGTTTTAGCATTGCCTTTTCAAAACCAGTCCAGTCCATTGCAATGTTCATTTTGAATAGTTTTTTTTAGTCAGCCGTGAGTGTTTTCACTTTGCGGCCCTGATTTGACAAGGGGGCGGAGTCAAAGGAACTTGGGCGTTTACAGCAGGCCTGGACCAGCCTCCATTTAAACAACGTCATCACCTGGAGACACAGTCTCACTGAGGTGGTCTTACAGCCCAGTAGGTCTGGGAATTGCAATCGACTGGATGGGTTTTGTAAAAGCAATGCTATAAAAAATGTTTGCAAATATATAGTTGTTTTTTTTTTAATTGCAAATAATTTAGCCTTTTTCCACTGCTTGATTTTTTTTTTTTTTTTTTTTTTGCAAATTTCATTTTCATTCCTCAAAACTTAATTTTACCTTTGCAGTTCTTTATTATTATTTTTTTTTAGCAAAATACATTTTTATTTCTCAAATTATTTTTCGAACTGCGATTTTTGGAGATTGCAATTTTTGCGATTAAATTGGCATTTAATAATTTTTTTTGCTCAATACTTTATTTTTTGTTTGCAAAACTTTCTTTATTTTGCAAGTATATGTGGCCCTAGACTGACTCCATATAAAGGCACTTTCAGAGTTTTAATGATTCTTACATAGTTTCTTGCATAGATTGATAATTCATAAGACTTAATGCATCAATTATCATTAATTTCGTGTTGCCTAAATATCTTTTTGACACTCAAAAGTGCTGGTAACCTTAACAGGGATAGTTCAGTAAAATAAAAATCCATTATTTACTCACCCTTGACTTTTTTTGGTTCTCTGGAACACAAATTAAGATATTGTGAATAAATTAAAACCTGTAACCATTGACATCCTTAATAGGACAAACAAATACTACAGAAGTCAATGGTTACAGATTTCCAACATTGTTCAAAATATCTTCTTTTGAGTTTAACAGAAACTCAAACTGGTTTAGGAGTCGTCAAGTAAAAGAGTACATGGTGGCAAAATTGTCAACTCTCCCTTTAACTTGAATTTTATCACCAAGGACCATGGTTTTAGCTTAAAAAAATCCAGTTTCCCGATGGACTGAGTAAACTAAAATCAAATACTAATTTCTGGAAGATTTACCCTTTTCATAGGCACATAATGGAGCACGAAAGGTGGAAACACTCATGCCAGAATACACTCGATTTCTGTAACTGTGTTCACTGTAGGAGTAGAGTTGGAGACAATCTGGAAAGTTCTGAGCCAAACAACACTAGTGAATCTAATAGAAAACAAAACAATATGCATATGATAGTCTAGACCAGTGTTTCTCGACCACGTTCCTGGAGGACGACCAGCTCTGCACATTTTCCTTGTCTTGTTAACCAAACACACTTGATTCAGATCATCAGCTCATTAGCAGAGACTGAAAGTCCTGTAATGAGTATGACAAAGGAGACATCCAAAACATGCTGTGTTGGTGGGCCTCCAGGAACGTGGTTGAGAAACACTGGTCTAGACTAAATCAAAGTACTAAATATACTGATAAATGAGTCTATATGCGAGTGCTGTTAACACAAGATTAGGGTGAGAAGCATCAATGCAGCAGATAACATTCAAGCATCTTTAACTAAATCCAGCAGCAGGTTCTAGCCTTCACTGTACATATAATCCTTTAGGATAGTACGATAACATGGGTAAAACTGACAAAAATATAGAACTCGGAGCAGAAAAACAAAAATAAATATGTTCTATCCTTCAAGTCGTGCCCACTAATCTCCAGTGCAATGGAGGACATCAGCATGGGCTTCGGGCTAATGCTTTTTACAGACCCTTGTTGAAATAAACAGTGCTGATGTGAGGATTGCTTTGTCGTATGCTCTCTTGAAGCTCCGGCTCCAGGCTGCTCACCTTCATAGAACTTCATAGAGACAGAAAGATGAGGCAATTCAGCATGACGAGAATCAAACTATGGGAATAACTCATTTCTATTAGTAGCACTCACCTCTTCTGTGGGAACAGAGCACAGCACAGCGGAGTGGCAAACACCAGACTGTGGAGATTTAAAATAAGTCAGTCGTGTATCGTTATTAAATAGGTTTAAAGTGGAGAGAGCGAACAAACACTGCCTTAAACTCACCAGAATCC